>NC_134842.1:101949154-102588596 GCF_965363235.1 Mytilus galloprovincialis
TTCTGCTGTTAATTAATACTAGAATAATGTAATGTTTTTGCTCTTCATTACTTCCAATCCCAAATTTTTCATTAGTAAAGATCAATTTGCAGATGTAATTGGCAATATAGAAAATGCTAAACTAATGAAATTATGGAGTTCATTTCTCAAGGTATGAAAAACATTGAAAGGTTTATCTTTGACTGTGTAAGTACATAATGATAATAAGTTAGAGATCTTCCTAACTGATGCTAACAGTAGGTGTCATAAATAGAGCTGAGATATTCTCTTGATAAAACATGACCTCGCCTGTGAACTCACTGATTACGTAATGCATATTAATTCTGTGTTTATCATTGCCACTGTGTTATTTTATAGTTCATTGAAAGGATTTTTAGTTTTTGCCAATTTTTGTGGTATAGAAGTGAAATTCTCAATTTTTAAAGGATTTATGACTGAAAGTAAATGGATGATATATCTTAAATAGGTAAATATTTACCAAATATCTCTGACAAATTGTAAAATTTATTGTGTTTTTTATACTTTTTTGTGGAAAACTGTTGAAGATTTTATTGGAAGCATAATTTGTAGATTTTGTTTAGTAATATATTTTCATTTTGAATCAACAAAAACCAATGCACATGTCACATGTACAAAAATTACTTTTCCAAAAAAAGACAGATTTATGATATAATAATTTGACAGATTGTGTCAAAACAAATTTTATTTTTTTATTTTATTTAAAGGGTAATAGCTTTGCATTTAAAAACAGTTAAGTTACCAGTGAATTATTGTAATATATGCATACTTCTGCCCATTTTTTGCGTTCATTTTATAAATTATTCATGACAACTGTAAAAATGTAGACCATGTTTATAATGATTTGCTGTCTTCTTTTTATCAAAAACTTTTAATGGAGCTAATTTCCTTTTTTTCCTCACAAATTTCATGTGATAAAGGGTGTTCAGTTAAGTGAAAATAACATGTGGACCAAAATATAGCCATTGAATGTTCAAGGTCATCTGAAGAACAATGTGTTATTGAAATAATAATAATATAAAACAAAGTTTTACAGCACTCCAAATGTCCCTCTTGTTTGACAGACATTTCTAGTGAGTTCTAATTATGAACATAAAATTCATTTTATTTGTTTAATGTCCAGTTGCCAAATATTTCATGGATATTCAGGACATTTACAAATTAACACTAAAGCTTGTTGGTAGATTAGGTAGATACTACTCATATGTTGAGTAGGTGTAGAGATCTTGCCCTGTAACAGGCAAACTATGACTCATTTTAGAATCACAGTTTACAAGGGTTCCTTTAGCTGTTACAGGACATTTGTTAAAGTGCCATTCACACCCTGAGTGTGTTTCACTTTGGGCACATTGAGCTTCCCTATTCTGGCTGCACATTTATGTAATGGCACAGGCAAATGGACATCTACCTAATTTCCACTGGCTAAACTGAAGGTCATGTTACCACGATAATTTACCAACTCATTAAATTTTCTCTTTTTGCACAGGATTTTTCCTTTTTTTGGGAAAGTTATTTAAGAAATGACTGTAATATTTTTTCTGTCTATGAAGAAATAACTTAAAAAATATGGTGCACACTGAATAACGTGCGTAACGGTTTATTTAACAGTGTGCACCACATTCTTTATGTTATTTTGAATAGACAGAAAAAATATTACAGTCATTTCTTATAATTTAATTCTAAATTCTATTTTAAACTGTAGAAAACCTTGAAAAAACGTTGATGATGTCACGGTCACATGATGAAATTATGTCTATGGGCTCATAACAAAATAATGTCAGCCAATCAGAAGACGAGTTACATCCAAAATTAAATTATATAAAATTAATCTGAAGGCAACAATTATATATATATGTACCTTCTGATTTTGCTGGATCATTTCAATTATTATCTGAGTATCAATATAGAATATGATACAGTGACATTAAAACATGAAACCTCTTTTCTAGACAAAGCCTGACATCAGAGAATTAACATTATGTCAGTAAGGAGTGAGGAAATATGAATTATTACGTATTGTAAACATATATTTTTTTCATAAAAGGTGTCAAAAATATGTTTTATTATCTAATTTTTAAGTGTCAGACTGAATATGTTCTAGTTTTTCTACCTGAGTTTAGTTAATACACTTATTATTTATTAAAGATATTAGATAAAAGTTGCCAAATAAAGAATTTATTTGCTTGATAATATTAATTGAAATTGGACCTTTTTGCCTTTTATAATATTTATAAATACAACAGTCATATTAAGAGATGGTATATATATATTAGGTTGAATTGAACATTTTTAAAGGATTTAAAAAAAATAATCAGTTACTAAATAAAGAAAATTTGCATGACAACAATATGGAAGTAGATTTTTTGCAGTCTTATTATAGCAACAGAATTATAATGGCCGGGACGGGAGATCCATTGCCGGGTATCCAACACTTCAGACAAGTACGTTGGGAGAATTTATACTTCATCGTCTGCCATTATCAGCTATAAAGATCTAGTAACAATAGAGGGCCTCTTCAGCGTTGATTACTGCCAAATACCACCCGCAGTCTAATAAAACACTCCATTCAATTGTACTATGAGTGCCGTGGACAAACACGACATATTCCATATCTGAGCTGTACAAATATGTAATATTTAGATTGTGACAGTTGATGAATTTTTAGGTGACAAAATTTCATAAGATTTGATCATTTCGAGTGTTACCATATTGATAAATCAAGGGTTGTCGAGGAGTTCATTAAAAATATTGTGCTAAGTCACTTGAGTTGGTAGTCCCTTGTTGTGTCGGGTGCTTAGATTGTTTGAAGTACTTTGACTTTTTTACCATGCTAAAAGTATTGATTTACTACAGGAACGATTGAAAAGGAGTACCTAATAAGGTGAATTTATACTGATTTATAATATATTACATATCAATTGTGATGCCGGAAAATTAGTTTTTGTTTTAAATTATTTTTTTAATATGCACTTTTTTTAACAATTGATTTTGCTGTTGATCATGCAAGCTAGGTAAACAAGATACTGTCAAACCTAAGCAAGTTTTAGTAGTCATTTATCGTTGGGTTCGCCTCACTTAATATAAGATGTCCTATCTTGAGCTCAGATGATGGCTTTCTGTACATTTAATTTGATCAGATCTGTCAGGTGACCTTTATGTCTGATTTTGAAAATAATTATTGCGAACCCTATCTTAGTTTTCCATAGATTCACCTGCAAGTTACCTGTCCATTTAAACTTTTGTAAGTCCTATTGTCCCATCTAACAAATACAACAGGTATTGTTCTCTGTGTAGTTTATTCACTGGGACCTTTAAATTTCTTCTAGGAGCAATATATCACTCATTGATTAATTTACCTGACCAAAAAATGATCTTCTTTTTTATTGAAATACTTCTAATAACTCACATAAACTGTATGCAATATTGTATTTATTCAATATTATCATTAATATATTTTCAATCTGTTCAATATAAAATCTGGTTTAATACTAAAAAGTTTATTTCAGACACAATTTTTAGTATTTTCCAATGAATTTACATGTTTTTGTTGTTGTTTATTTATAGACTTATGTTTATGAAGACCTTAATTTAAAAATAATAATATTCAATTTTTTATTTATCAAACACACCAAAATATTGAATATTTGATCAGAAATCAACTTTTAATTTTTGAATCAGTATTACAAATGTAATATTGAACACATTAAAAACGAGTTACTCCAGGTATCGAATAAATACAACACCACATGCAGTTTTGTGAGTCCTTGCTTAGTATTGGTATAAGTATTTTTTCTTCATTGACAGTTCAATTTTTTACTCAGGTAGATTAATCAATGAGTGATATATTTCTCCTAGAAGAAATTTAAAGGTCTGAGTGAATAAACTACACAGAGAACAATACCTGTTGTATTTGTTAGATGGGACAATAGAACTGCCAAAAGTTTAAATGGACAGGTAACTTGCAGGTGAATCTATGGAAAACTACGATAGGGTTCGCAATAAACTCTTTTGAATACTTTAAACTAAGTTACAGTTGTTGTATATGAGACCTTTTGAACTGATAGCAGACCAATCAAACTATCTAAAACCACAAGCTTTTATGAAGCACTTCATCAATTATAGTTAAAGATATTTGCTTTATCCTTTTTTTTTTTTAAAGATTTTTGAATGAGAAAAATTTCAAATTTCAAGCGAGACTAAATGAAGTGTGTAAAACTTTCTGCCACATTCAATTGTAACGCTTGAAATATTTGCTTCTGGATTTTAAATACCGGTATTCAATATTCTTTAAAAATGATTAAAATATTAGAGAATTTATACACCAATATGAATCTTATGTTCTTACTTGCTACATCGATAATGGTCAAAACCTTTCATCTATAAGTATTTGTTACAGCATTATGACCTGTGTTTAAAAAAATCCATAAATAATGGAACAGGATTTGTGTTTGTTCAGCTTATCACTTATTCTATAGCATGGCAAGCCCTTTAACAATAATCATTTTAATTCTAGATTTGATTTCCAGAAAAAATTTATTCTCAGTGCATGTATAGTATGCTAGAGGAATTAATGAAATTTGAAAATTCCAATTTTATTTGAATTTAATTAAAAACCAATGCTATTTGAATGTCAATTAATGTTACCTTAGTTTCAGAGATACCCTTTCAGACTTTTCGTTTAAATGAGATGATGTTTTTAAAAAGATCAATTTCCTGGCTTTTTCTCGTTGTCATGGTGATGTGAAAAGATGGCTTTTGAACAATTTTCATGGATAATCATTAATAGATCTGTGAGGTGCTCTGCATGTAAAATGGAGAAAATTCAATTTGGTTGTAGGATTGATTTGACAGTTTCTATTTACCGTAGGTTTTTCAACTGCAGTGTAATTGCATAATCTTGAAAGATAGCTAGTACAGAATTCTTAAGCTGCAGTTTGTGCATAGATCAAATTAAAGGACACGTCAGTATATATTTTGAATTTAAATTTAGTCCTTTAATCCAATTGTTTTTATGGCGGTTTTAAAATATCTGTTGGAGTTAACAAGGTTTAAACTATAACAATAGAATGAAATGAAGTTTGAGAGATTTTGAAAAAAAATGAAATAAAATTATGATGTATTTCCTGACGCTAAAATCTTGAAATTTTAATGAAATCCAATAATTTGGACATTGAAATGCAATTTTTCACCACAATATTGTAAAAAGAAGTCTGTTAAGATTTCCAATTTTTAAGACATAGATCCTCTCTCATTTTCATTAAAATTCAATGCTTTGCATATGAGATTTTAATAATTTTACATGAGAACAATTGAAATTATTAGAATATAAGACAGTTTTATTATTTTTTGAATTAATATTATTTTGCAATTTTAGAAATCAAATTTTTTCGTAATTATCAACAAAAGACATTTTCGTGTTGTGACTTGTTCGCCATGACTTACATTACCCTGGCTAATTCCATTAGGAATACCAATTAACTTTGCAACAATTGAGTTAAAGATAATTTTCCTGAAAATTATCCAGGGGGAAAAGGGATTATTCCAGTTAGCTGCTGGCTTGGGCGAGAAGTAATGTTGATGAGAGAAAACTTCTCATGTGGAAGATTTTGTTATGAGCACGTTCATAAAAGGAACAAGTTTTCAGTTTTAATGGCTTCCGACTTGTTAACTGCAATGTTAAAAGGTTTTGCAACACGGGACTAGATTAAAGTGGTAAATTAACCATGAAAATTCATAACTCAATTGTGTATTGGTTATTAACAAGTTCACAGCTAGTTTTTGCAGTCAATATAATGAATATCCAAGCTTTCTGCAAATTACTGTCAATATTCTGCTTTCAAATTTGCATACCTATCCAGCTGCATTGGGAACGAGGGCATGTATCCAGCGGAAATGAGAAACTGGTATTTTATATCTGCTCAGATGCATGAATAACGACCCCGACTGTGTAATAAAGCAATATCTGGTGTGGTTTCATTAATCTTGGTAGCCTCGTCAGCTGAGCTGTAATTGTATAAAGTAATCGTCAAATTTGTGGCTTAATGGGATAAAAAGATCTTTTTCTGGGACATTTGACGTCTGATCAATTGAGCGTTTTGCACAGAAAAAGTTGATATAATTAAAACCAATATATAATTATCAACAACTGGCAGTTATTAGATTTCTTTAATTTTCTGTTTTATTACTCTTTTTTTTTTTAATTATAGTTTAGAACACCAATTGCTTTTGACATATCATCCTTTGATAGATATATATATATTGACTCTAATTGTATATAAGTGTAAGGAATAAAGATTTTCATAGCTTTAATCTGGGTCAAAATTTAAAGCATCCAGCACTAAAGCATTTCTGCTTTAAATATTTAGAGTTCTGAGAGGAAGAAATAATTTAAAAATATAAGGCAAAGGATATATCTAGAATCTACAGTATTTTGATGAATAAATGCAACATTTTCGTTAAAGAAAACATGAAAACACAAAATAAATATGTAGGTAAAAATGGTTATGATCTTAGAAAACATTAGATACTGCAAAATTTTGTCTGGAAAAGTTGCAGATAAAGTTAGTTTTCTCGTTTGAATTGTTTTACATTGTCTTAGTTAGATTTCTCGTTTGAATTGTTTTACATTGTCTTATCGGGGCCTATTATAGCTGACTATTGGTTATGGGCTTTGCTCATTGTTGAAGGCCGTACAATGACCTATAGTTGTTAATGTCTCTGTCATTTTGGTCTTTTGTGGATAGTTGTCTCATTGGCAATCATACCACATCTTCTTTTTTATATTTAAAAGCTTACCAAAGTCCTTTTGTAAATTTTGTTTTTATAAATTGTTTGTTTTGACCAATTCTTGAAAAAAAGCCTCAACATTTTTGATGGAGTCATATTATCTTTTTTCACACCTGAGAGTTTATAACTATTCAAATTACTCATTGAGTTCCCTTATTAATGATTTGTTTTTAAACTTTGCCTTTTTTCGAATCCAGTTGAGAGACAATTAAGAGTTACTGCATTAAGTGACAACTAAATTTGAAAAGTTAAATATAAAGACATTTTGCGAAATACATGTTATTTCATTTTATGAAAAATATTTTTTTGCTTTTTTCCAAGTGAGTTGTATTTATTAAAAACACATTAGGAAATACATGCTTGAAATACAAATGCTGTGTACAAGCATATGATGCATAAATAACGCAAAGAGAGATATCTAAAATGGCGTGAAGAATGCAATATGTTGACGTAATTTGAAATTGAAAAAAAACGTAAATGAATTTGCATGTTCATGTATATTTTTATATGTATGTAACATTTGCTTTAAAAGGTCAAAACATAAAAAGCTTTGTGGAAATTATGATTGAAAATAACAAGTTCATTATAAACATCTGTTGATAGTTTTTGTAATTTTTTGTTAAAAGCTTTATATGGACATTGGCCTTTTGATTCAGCTTTAAGTTCCATTCAAATTTCAGTATAAACAGATAATGATAAGTTTTTTACTTGATTTTTACATTTGTTTAAGTGGGGTTAAGTGGTTTTATTATATGAACAATTGAAATTTGTATTGTTTTCACTTATCTAGAATACCTTTGAAGTCTTTCATTTCTATTCTTGGGTTTTTCTTTTGCAAGGAAAAAAAGGGGGGTACATAATTTTATCGTTTGTGTTGTTTAGAAGCTAATATGATGCCATCTGGTTGGAAGTTATTCACTTCTACAACCCTAGCTTTTGTTATTTTGCCATCTACTTTGACTGATTTGTTATTTAATAAAGTTGATTCTATTTTGTAAATCTGAAGATTTTTTTTATTACCATATTAGTGTCGACATTAAATAAAGTTTATCTCTTAATACTTTTTTATCAGTGAATTAAAGCTTTCTTGTACATCGTAGTCCCTCACGACCCTCTTGTTTTGATTTGTACAAGGACAATTTATTCCATAACCAAGATAATGGTCCTCAATACCTTAATCCTAACAACTTACACCATAATCTTTGCAACCAATAATTCAAATGTGTTCAGCTGACAAGGGCTATTGTTGTTAATCATTTCATGTCTCGAGACTGACTAGGCTAAATTACAGAATATTTTCCTTCATTGTCGCTCACTAATAGTTTCCTTAAGCCATTTTATTTCTGTAATTTGTGCTATAAATTGGCAGGCTTCGGTGAATGGATGAGTTCGCCTGACTGACACAAATAAAACGGGAATCAATATGGTATCGTGATGCCAATCAATATCCTCATGTGACATCTCGGAAGTATCCTGCTCTCTGGGGCCGGCAGACGACAGGATGAAAATCGGAGTAAATCTGTGATGAGTAGGTTAGATGAATACCATCAATAGTTGATGATCCAGAGTTATTAAGTGGTGACCCAGAATTATTAAGTGATAATTATTTTAGAACATGTTGGTCAGGGAGCATGTTAAACAATCAATGTTAATTTACAAAATGCTAGTGGATGGAGTGTGTCTGACTTAATACGCTTTGATGGCGGTTTTTGATGCATTTTCTTGCTTTTAGCCATGATGAATCTGCAGTTTATGAAAAGAACAACACATGTCTAGATGTGTTAATGAAACCTCCACTGTATGCAGATACTTTTAACTGTTTTACTTCCCAAAATTCAGTGTCCTTGACCCTTCTTTCACTCCATTCATATCAAAGGGAGGAAAATGCCAATTTTACAGTATATAGTTAAGTAATAAATAGATGTAGGGTTTTCTTTTGTATTTAATAATGCTATGTACAAAACTTTATTTTAAACTTCCGTTTCTAAATAACTCCTAATTAGACTACCATGGGAACTGACTTAAGTATGTCAGAAATCCAATTATTCATTTAAAAAAATCTAAATCAGAACAATTCCTTTGGGGAAATATGGAATCTATTATTTCCTGATATATTGTATAATTCTGTCAAGGATGCTGGATATTCCAATAAAGTCATAAAAAGAAGAAAATTACGTATAATTTGATGTTAAGTTGTATTTATGTTTGCTGTAAATATAACCTTACACGATATCAGTTAGTTAAATATAGTCTGATCATTGCAGCGTATAGTTAGGACGTCACGTTTGCTTTCTTAATCACTATCTCGGTGGAAAACTTTCATTTCTCCGATTCTGTGTCCGTCATTAGGAATAATTTTCAGGAATTCCGGTATAAGAAGACTGAAATTATCTCCGATTCAGAATGGTTATTAAAGGCAGTTGGTTTCTATATTACCGTTATTAAGTTCTAATAGGGTATGATAAAAAGTTTCACGTGAATACACAGCTGTAATTTGTCCCATAATTCCCAGTGATAAAACTGTCTTTGGTTGCTTGTATAATTATAGACGAGGGTCCACAGGAGCTTGTTACTGCGGCACACAAATTGATTCTGTGATTTATGGTTTACGATTTGATGTGTTGGAAAATATTTGATTGTTATAGTCATGAAAATAAGGATAATGTTTGTTTGTAAATAGATATTGACAATGGTCCAAATATATTACAGGCTTTTGAGCAATTTTAATTCCTCAAGCTGTGGAAATGATTTTAATAGATTTTGGTCGTACACTCAGGGAACCGTAATTAACCATTATATGTGGACTAATATTCAACAAAACAAACCAAAATTTACGAAAAATCCAGGAAATTAGATGTAACAGTTTTGTGTAATTTGTCGGCTTGAGAAAAAATAATATGTCTAAAAAGCACAACCATTCAATAAAGTGGAACTTATATGCCTGAGTCAGCTCAGTTCTCCAACGTAAAGAGTTGGATATCCTTGATTTAATCAGATTTGATTTGAAAGTTGAAGTTGACCTTAAACATTAAAACATCAATTTATCATAGCCTAATGTTGTTCTCAGCTATTTGTTAGCAATTTTATTCCTTCTCCTTGCAATCAGGCGAAGGACTGGATTAAAATACGGAATCGATTTGAAATGTAAAGCATATTTTTGTCTTGAAACGGGTAATATGAACTGAATAAAAAACAAGTCTCATAAAAACATCTGCAAGTTCTTGTGTTAGTTTCCACAGGTCTTTTAACGTTCATTCATTTATTATTCAACAGTAAAGGTGTCATTACCACTGAATAATTAACACTCTCCTTCCAAAGACATAAAAATGGTGAAATTGGTGTGCAGGTGTGAGAAACAGCCATGTTCTTATTTCCTGAGAGAATAAAAAAAAAGTTATTAAGCTGTTCCTTAATGAGTATAGGTTGGAACATAAATTGCTAATCGTCTGTTTTATAGATATAGAATCCCATCGAATTAATTCCCATATTACATTTTCTATTTGTTTAATCTCTTTGAATGTGCTATTGTTTTTCTCATGATCTGGTTATTGCCTGCAGAACTCTCCAGAGAGCGAGGAAGTTTTTGTATTTTTTGTTTGGACAATCAGTATTATCTCCTGAATATATTTTATTGAATTCTAGAATAAAATTAGTCTCTAAACTGGGAATTCCAGTTGTTTTTTAAGTACATGGGAAATGATGCTGATATTGGCTTAAACTGGAATTTCTTGACGCAGAGGAAATACAGACATTATAAGACACGTAGAAATTTAAAATAAAAGTCTGATGACAGAAAGTTTGAGTTTGAGCCTATATATGTTTTGCTATTCTGTTTACTTTGGTTTGACCCTTTAAATTTATTTAAGTAGTTGTGATCATGTGCATAACGTTTTGTTTCTAGGATGTATATTGTGTACTACATAGTACTGTTGTTTGTATGTATGTCTGTTGTAGCCATTGCAGTTTGTTTTAGACTTGTGAGTTTGAACAACCCTCTCAGGTATCTTTATTCTCTATTTTACTAATGTTGATTTATTTAATTTCAGCATCGTCCACTTCCACTACCTTCCCCCAGACTGAGGCAGAGTGAGGAGTCAGTGGAACCAAGTTCTAGTGGAGAGCTGACTGATCATCATAAAGTCAACAGTCCTAGGAGAAGTACCGATTCCAGGGACTTGCTCAGTGAGGTGTGTATACTGTTGTGTAAAAAGTAAAATCACAAAAATACTGAACTCTGAAGAAAAATTCAATAATCACATGGCAAAATCAAAAGACAAAACACATCAAAAGAATGAACAACAACTGTCATATTTCTGACTTGGTACAGGCATTTTCAAATGTAGAAAATCGTGGATTCAACCTGGTTTTATAGCACTAAACCTCTCACTTGTAGGACAGTCTCATCAATTCTGTTACATTTACAACAATGTGTGAACAAAACAGACATAATAAATAAAAAAGTCAAAGTAAAGCAGTCATCACTGTGTTACAGTCTTAAAACAAACAATTTTACAAAAAAGCACAAAAGCATCGATCAAATTAAAAACACTTTCATTGCTTGGAGAATAGATAAATAGAGTGGGGGTAGAAAAAATGGGTGTCAATGACCTCAATGAAATTTTTGTACATGCCGTTAATCAGTCAATAGCTGACATATATAAGGCTAACAATAGCATGAGCTAACAATATCATGACACCTAATATGTAGTTTAACTGTCATTTGATAGTTGAGGTCAGGCAGTTGCTAACAAGTGTATTTTATTTGGGCTTTAAGGTGGTATGGGAGTCTAAAATAAAAATGATAGAATTTGTTCATTCTTTGCCAAAACGTAGTATCTATTGGTAGATGTTGAAAAATATAATTAAAATGATAGGTCACCGAACATTTTCTCAAGCTACAGGACGTGACAAAATGACACATTTTGTATGGATTATACAGGAAAAAACACCATTTTGTGATTAGAAACTAAACAAAATGATAGAATTGTTAAATACTTGAGGAAAAGATAGCTTTCAGACAATACGTTGAGAATATCAAAAGAAAAGATAGGGTCACCGTTTGTTTTTTCCGGCTGAAATACAAAATAGGAAAATTCCATGTAGAATCCTTCAGAAAATGCACTGTTATAGAGTTACCTCCCCTTAAAATGCCAATTTATTTTTTTTGTAAAACAACCAAAAATAATCAACATTTGCAAAAAAAAAAAATTTTTATAAGTTATAAATTTATAAATTGGTTCTTTAAATGAAAATTCACATTAAATATGTGCATTCCTGCATCAAATTTTGCTAACTTGATAGAAAATCTGGACCTTTGATTCTCTGTTTTTACAATCCAAGATGGAAAAAGACACCCATACCACCTTAAATATTTTCTTTTTTGTCAGTTGTATGCAAAATTACCATTTTCCAAGCAAGACAATCTATAATATTAAATATTGAATTTTAATTCAGTAGCAGATATAATACCAAAAATATTGGACAAATTGTAAAACAGCTTGCCCACACCAACGCGCTAACATCTGGCTACTTTGAAAAATAAGAACAAATAGTTAAAACAACAACAAACAACATATGTCGTGCACAATTCACTGTTGTAATTACATAAACCTTTTACATGGACAAATAGATCGTCAATGCACTTGCAATTTATGTAAATTACTATAAGAGCATGCTAAGAATAACTTATTGAACTTAAGTAATATTGGGAGCATCAAGATCATTCTTCGAGTGTCACAGACCGTCACAGACCATCACAGACCGAGATGTCATTGTGTTTTAATGTTAACACTGTGTCATGCAGATCCAAATTAACTTGTGTACTTAAAATGATGACACAGCTACGAGATCTTATTCAGATTCAATAAAAAAAACAACAGCTTGCTTACATATAAAAATCAACGTGAATGAATGGTTATTATCATAATTGATTTTTAATACAACAAAAATACACTTGTTTAAACTGCAAAAAGATATTTTGAACAGTGTTGAAGTCGAAAATTATGAAAATTAGGTCAGCAGGTATTTATAGATTTTAAGAAAATAAATGAAAATGATTTGTATTAAATTTGTTTGGTTTTTGATAATTCAGTTGATCTTTCCAGTTTTTACACTGCAATGTTACATTTTATGGACCATTCAAATTCCTGATTTCAAAGTTTTAGGACTGCCTTTAAATACCCCATGATGGTGTCCTGTATCAATTAACATAATCTGAAGATCCAACATGCTGAAATTTTATTTTAGGACCAAATGTTTGAAATCTTTTTATAATATGATCACGGCTGTGATATACATATTAAACATGTGTGAATATAGACAGATAATTGTGTAACAGACTGTATATAGTAAAATCTTACTTATTTAGTATATTCACACATTCATAAGTGTTTCATCAAAAAAGAAATGTTGGTCTTAAAATTCACTCTTATACTGAAGTAAGTTTTTAAAATTGATGATGCAACTTAAAGAGAATTGTTTGAGCTGATTTTTTTCAATTTAAAAATTATTGGAAAAGTTTGATGTACAAAAAAGATAATCTACTTAAAAGGCTTCAGTTTAATGGATGCATATACTGATTTTAAAACATTTTTGTAGCATGTCGAGTCACACAGAAACACATTTTAGTCATAAATTGATAATTTTTAAATGTAGCGAACTGTATAAATTGTTACCAGACAGTTACAGCATTGATATTTTAAATGATAACCAAAAAAAATATGTAAAGTCAAAACTATTAAGAATTTTGTCCATATTAAGGAATATGGCGACATAAAGTGCCTTTGATATGTGAAGGGTGTACAATCGGTTGATGATATATGAAAGGGGGTTAACTTTGTGTGTTTATAAATGTATTGATCAGTGGTTTTTGTCACGCCTCGTCAAAGATTGTGGCAGATTTCTTAAAGAATCATCTGAATAACTAATTCGCAAATCCCTTTGATCTTCAATGCTAAGTACAGTTAATGGGTTTTAGGTAGGTGTTACCATTTAAAGAATAATGTCAAAAGTTTTAAAGAAATACTCTTAATAAAAATAAAAATCTGTTTTGCGTTTTCTAAATCGTCTTTAATAATCTCATTTGGAGAGGCGCTGATGGGTGATTTCAATTTTCAAAATTCTACTCTTTTACCGAAAAAAATATGAACTGTTGCAGCATGTGATTGAATAGATTTAGTAGATTTTAATATCCAACTGTACATTAAGGTAATAGGTTCTGAATATTTGAAGTAATAAAAGTTTTTAAATTTTAACATATTGGAAATTGTTTTTAAGTATGGTTTAAGTGTATATTAAGGATTATTGTCAATTTGGTTGAGTTTGTAATTTGAAATCCAAACATTTAAGAAGAGGCCTCCCTTTAAGAACCCATTATGTGTAATATTTACTGTATTACAATATAAAGATTGTTATTAGAGGGCATTTTAACATGGCTAATAAAACCACGAAGGTAAGATTTAAAAAAAAACACCATTTGACATTTTCATTTCTAAATGATATATAATTTGTTTGTTTGTTAGGCTACAAGTTAATATGATATAATTGCATATAATTTTCAAATTTAAAAAATATTGTATTGCCTTTTATATTAGAAAATTATTAGATATTGCAGCTGATATTTTAGTCCAGCATAATTTAAAAATCTAATACACTTGTATTTCTTCAAACAGTTGCTGAAATTTTCATAATTTAAAAAAAAAAGTACTCTCTTGCATAAGCATGCATGTTTTGTTGGCCATAACTATGTGTGAAATGTTGTTAAACAACTGGAGTCATATGTAGAAAATGTAATTTTCTTGTAGTATTTGAATAACCTAGTGGTATAAGTAAAAGCGTTATATGATTTGTTTCAAGTGAAAAAATATACTAAAATCTGTAATATAAAAATCCATAGAATTGTAACATTACTTTTTACAATGATATTGCGTTGGTGTTAAATTGAAAGTGGAAATAGTTCTGTGTAATTTCAAATCATTTATATTTTCTTTACAGGCAAGTTCTAGCTCTGGGAGAGGCTACTTGGTAAGTTTAACTTGTAAAGTTATCGTAATCTGGCTTGTATAGTTGGCACTGGTACATTGGTTGCACCCCCTTTCTGATCACAAAATTTTAGCGCTCTTACTTCAATATCAATAACAAACATAGCAAAACTTTAAAACAAACCACCTCATGAAATATAGTGTGTTCACTTATTTCTTGCTTATGGTACTCCATAGTCCACACCCCTGTATGGCAGGTTCAATTTCGGAGAATAAAACTGCAGACTGTACAAGCCTTATTTGGTACTATCCTATGCTATGGAGTGAGTTATTTGGTACTATCATATGCTATGGAGTGAGTTATTTGGTACTATCATATGCTATGGAGTGAGTTATTTGGTACTATCATATGCTATGGAGTGAGTTACTATCATATGCTATGGAGTGAGTTATTTGGTACTATCATATGCTATGGAGTGAGTTATTTGGTACTATCATATGCTATGGAGTGAGTTACTATCATATGCTATGGAGTGAGTTACTATCATATGCTATGGAGTGAGTTATTATCATATGCTATGGAGTGAGTTATTTGGTACTATCACATGCTATGGAGTGAGTTATTTGGTACTATCATATGCTATGGAGTGAGTTATTTGGTACTATCATATGCTATGGAGTGAGTTACTATCACATGCTATGGAGTGAGTTACTATCATATGCTATGGAGTGAGTTATTATCATATGCTATGGAGTGAGTTATTTGGTACTATCATATGCTATGGAGTGAGTTACTATCATATGCTATGGAGTGAGTTACTATCATATGCTATGGAGTGAGTTATTATCATATGCTATGGAGTGAGTTATTTGGTACTATCATATGCTATGGAGTGAGTTACTATCATATGCTATGGAGTGAGTTACTATCATATGCTATGGAGTGAGTTATTTGGTACTATGCTATGGAGTGAGTTACTATCATATGCTATGGAGTGAGTTATTTGGTACTATGCTATGGAGTGAGTTACTATCATATGCTATGGAGTGAGTTATTTGGTACTATCATATGCTATGGAGTGAGTTACTATCATATGCTATGGAGTGAGTTATTTGGTACTATCATATGCTATGGAGTGAGTTACTATCACATGCTATGGAGTGAGTTATTTGGTACTATCATATGCTATGGAGTGAGTTATTTGGTACTATCATATGCTATGGAGTGAGTTATTTGGTACTATCATATGCTATGGAGTGAGTTATTTGGTACTATCATATGCTATGGAGTGAGTTACTATCATATGCTATGGAGTGAGTTACTATCACATGCTATGGAGTGAGTTATTATCATATGCTATGGAGTGAGTTATTTGGTACTATCACATGCTATGGAGTGAGTTATTTGGTACTATCATATGCTATGGAGTGAGTTATTTGGTACTATCATATGCTATGGAGTGAGTTACTATCACATGCTATGGAGTGAGTTACTATCATATGCTATGGAGTGAGTTATTATCATATGCTATGGAGTGAGTTATTTGGTACTATCATATGCTATGGAGTGAGTTATTTGGTACTATCATATGCTATGGAGTGAGTTACTATCATATGCTATGGAGTGAGTTATTTGGTACTATCATATGCTATGGAGTGAGTTACTATCATATGCTATGGAGTGAGTTATTTGGTACTATCCTATGCTATGGAGTGAGTTATTTGGTACTATCGTATGCTATGGAGTGAGTTATTTGGTACTATCATATGCTATGGAGTGAGTTACTATCATATGCTATGGAGTGAGTTACTATCATATGCTATGGAGTGAGTTACTATCATATGCTAGGGAGTGAGTTATTTGGTACTATCATATGCTATGGAGTGAGTTATTTGGTACTATCATATGCTATGGAGTGAGTTACTATCATATGCTATGGAGTGAGTTACTATCATATGCTATGGAGTGAGTTATTATCATATGCTATGGAGTGAGTTACTATCATATGCTATGGAGTGAGTTATTATCATATGCTATGGAGTGAGTTATTTGGTACTATCATATGCTATGGAGTGAGTTATTTGGTACTATCATATGCTATGGAGTGAGTTACTATCATATGCTATGGAGTGAGTTATTTGGTACTATCATATGCTATGGAGTGAGTTACTATCATATGCTATGGAGTGAGTTATTTGGTACTATCATATGCTATGGAGTGAGTTACTATCATATGCTATGGAGTGAGTTATTTGGTACTATCATATGCTATGGAGTGAGTTACTATCATATGCTATGGAGTGAGTTATTTGGTACTATCATATGCTATGGAGTGAGTTATTATCATATGCTATGGAGTGAGTTATTATCATATGTTATGGAGTGAGTTATTATCATATGCTATGGAGTGAGTTATTATCATATGCTATGGAGTGAGTTATTTCACTCATCCTGACTTTACTCTAAAAAAACATTTTACTCCTTCGAATTCACTGAGAAGTGAATTATCTTTAAAAATTGTTTCTTCATTTTACTCTTTTATGTTTTGACGATAAAGCCATTCAGGA
Source organism: Mytilus galloprovincialis (assembly GCF_965363235.1). Classification (NCBI taxonomy): domain Eukaryota; kingdom Metazoa; phylum Mollusca; class Bivalvia; order Mytilida; family Mytilidae; genus Mytilus; species Mytilus galloprovincialis. The sequence continues at coordinate 101,966,506 of NC_134842.1, forward strand.
GTGTGTGTGTGCTTGTATGTTTTCCTGTTGATACCATATCCATAATGGTGGTGTTCCTAGTTGGGAGGCATACACCCTGTAAAATATGCATGAAAAGAAAATGTAAAAACTCTCCAAATATCTAATTTGCACATTATACAATAACACATAGGTTTATGGGTTTAAAAGTAAAAAGAAAATATTTATTAACCTTGTATAGAAACATTTCCTATCCGAATTGAACTTGATTTTGGTTTCAGGCCTGTTATAAATATTAGATGAAATTACAAAAATAGCACATGCACATAGCCTAGGTTAGTGATGTTCTGATGAAAATATATAATTGAGAATTGGTCTTGATGTTCTGATGAAACATTGTAATAAAAAATCCATCATTTGAGGCAATCCAAATCTAAGATCATTGATTGTAAAATTTCATCATTGATGACCATATAATCAGTTATAAATAATAACTGAAATGCTTGCAGAGTGTACTTCTGAAATGTCTCGCCTGATTTTCTTATCATGATTAAATTTACCTTTAAGTCTTTAACATAGAAGTTTTAATACAAGTATCACATACACTTAACATTATCAAGGTCGAAGAAAATGAGGTCATGGTCATATGAACTTTGCCAGACACACATGTACCCATAACAATCATTCCATACACTACATATAGTTGACATAATGTTAACCGACAACATCACAAAAAGTCTTTAAATTGACCAAAGAACTATGTATGAGGTCAAGGTTATATGAAACCTTCCAGACACCTTACATTAATTTAATACACCAAATCCAGTGGACCTGCTGCTTAAAGTATACAGACTAAACCCATGAAATAAGACGACTTGATAACTGAAACTCATAGTATTTTTGAAACCAATTTATCTATGACCTGTTTAAAACAAAATATGTGAATAAAAGTACTTTTATGGTACAAACTAAGGCCAATTGTGTCATCTACATTAAGTATTTTTTGCTACAACTGTTAGATTATAGTGTTTGCCTTGAATCTGTCATAGAGCCGTTACAAGAGCAATTTTGTTTAAACAAAACATCTCATTTATTGGTTATATTCTTTATTCATTAAACTTCGCCTAAAATTAGCAGAAACTGACTGTTGTAACTCATTAGGGAAATTCTCACGGAATATAATTGGTAAAAAATCAATGCCAAATTGTTACTGTGGAAACCTTTTAGCCTCAGAAATTTCCTAATGGTAGTGATTAACCTGTTCCGACCATCATCATGAAGCCTTTAGTGCCAGTTTAATCAAGGATGTTGAAAAACTTTGGTAATTTGACTGACGGAGAAAAGTCTTGTTATTTTTGTCGTTTGTTTACGATTAAAGGTTGTCATGGTAAATTGGGATTGTTAAGATATAAATCCTGAATTGCTTGAACAACTCTATAGAAATCGTTTCTCAAATGTACAATAAATACATTTCCACAATTCCTTTAAAGTTTGAAAAAAAATGGAAGGAATTGCTACATGTACAAAAAATGTATTTCTTGTTTAATTCTTTAAATGTCAAATATTTTGTCAGCTTGGATAAACCTGATGCAGATCTGTTTGTTTTTTCTCGCGACATTTTTTACTGATTAATTTCAAATTAAAAAATTTATTTTATTATTTTAGTTCAACAATGTCTTTTAAGTACGAAAACAAATTTTTTTTTACAACAGAATCCAATTGTTCCATCTGAAAACTTAAATGTTACAGAGTTCCAAGAAATGGACAAATGAACTGACATTTCTCTCATATTGACATTGACAAAAGATCTTTTATTCCTTAGACAGTTCTGTGGGGAATTATGAGAACAGAAAAAATTGCTTGTTCAAACCAAGGAGGTTATATTAGAAGGAGAGAGGACGAAAGACGATAATTACACATAAAATGTTACCGACTTTTCTGTAAGTGGGTGTTAATTAGTTGAGATCGACTCTGTCACAGAGGGAGATTTTGTCCTAATTACATACCCGAGTAAGAACGGAAACACCCGAGGTGTCATAAAATGACCAGAAATATACTTATTGACATATTAATACGATTTTTTGTGATATTTTTTATTAAGTAATTAAAAATTAAACTTTTATGTTAAAAGTTAACTTCTAACCAATAGAAATGAAACGAAAATCTGTCTCATTGACGTCAATGTTAATACCAACAGAACTTGAAGCACTTTTACGTTGTTCCCGATAAATTTCTCTATGTTTCAATTGCAAATATTCTTTCCGGTCGTTACCGGTCACCGTAACTAAAGTACTTTGCATATTCGTATATTTTCTATGATTATTACCTGCCAACTCTCATCAACAGGAATTGACAGGTGAAGCGAAAATCTTTGTTTAAAGCAATGTAGTGTTGAATAAAAATCACACACTAACTTTCCTTTAAACCCTCATAACTTTGTCATTTCTTTATCTTTTTTCACGATAGACAGACGATTGATTTTGAAATTGCGCGTCCAATCTTTTTCGATATCATAAATACCTATACACTGCATTGTTACCAAAAATACACCTGAACTTTAATGACCCACCCACTGATAACAACCACGTGACATATGCGATTTATCTATTAGCCCGAACTGCTCGCGGTAACAGCCCGGTACATCAGAGGGCCATGTCAAGTGGGTGATAAACATGCCGGTTCCTTTATATTTTTATCATTTTTCTCTGATCGAACTGCTATCCTGGGGATGTTAATTTTGTATCAAGCAGAGTGTTCACTCTCCTTCTAATATTACCTCCTTGTTCAAACATTGTTTCTAAATAAATAATATAACAACAGTTAATACAAATGAAATCTGGCCCTCTTGTATAATTCATACCCATGAATTTTAATTAATTACAATATTTTTGTTCTTTTTAAAAAGACATTTTATAACTTGTATTTATGAATAGAAGTAATTTGTTTCTATTAAGAACGCACGTGCGGTAGTGACAACGTTCATTTCTCTTGCATCATTCTAGTTATTTTATGTGAAACTGAACATCCGTTCCATCACCGATGATCAATCCACAGCTGACCAAGTTCAAGATGATAGTTGGTCCCTCTATTATCTCCAATCAAAGGTCAGATTTGTCCTGTGGCTGACGAGGGTAATCAAGTGAGAAAATTATGTTTTGTAGCAATTCAGGTCAGCCATTATAACGAGATGGCTTTGAGTGCTTTTGACAGATGGAGAATAATTATCACAATAAAGTCATCAGCATGTGAAGAATTAATGAAATTCATCCTCTTCATATCTGAAGTGCTGTTTGTTTGCATGTTGGGCAAACAACGGCGGAGAATTAACTAATGAATACAGTTGTATGTTTGGTTTTAAGAGATCACTGTTAATCAGTCGGTGGAGGTTGTCGCTGCTGAGGCCAAAGATTAAGAAATCACAAGTGGATCTTTAAGAAGTCAAGATTTATTGAAAATATCGGAACAAAGGATAGCAAACAATGGAAGCCATTTGCACAAATGAGGTGTATTAAGGCCATAAAAAGTTTAATATTTCTGCTACAGTTAGGCTGTGAAATTATACATAATGAATTTTAGGGTTGGAAGGTCAAAGAAAATCTGATCTGATTTTCGTATTGTTCACAAATGTCAATGGCTTTTTTATGTTTGTAAATTCTGTCTAATATAATAAAATTGTTACTGAATAGATCATTTTGTATTAAGCTTAAAATTACACTATTCAAACACGATTTTCCTGTTTTAAAAAACTCATATAATAGATATTAAAAGCGTTTTTGGAATCCCGACAAAAGACTCACTTTATAAATCATTTTAAAGTTTGAATCGATATTGAAAATCGGAAATTGCCTGTACTTTACTGAAATTAACATTTTCAGGTTATCAAACAGTCGTAATTGTCACGGGTTTTGATGTCTGCATGAAATAAGCCATTATCAGAAAGAAATTAGCCTCAGAGGAGGAAATAATGCTTATTTTGTGTCAAATATCATTGCATTTATTGTTGTACTGCTGGGAACTATAAAAACAACATTTATGATTTAGATGAAGCTTTTAATAGTCTCAGTTGTATCAACATGGCTCATGAGAGATTTGTATATGCATTTACTATTGTCATGGTAGGACAGAGCATTGTTCCTAGCCTAGTAACTTTTAAATTTAATTCCTTAGCAACAGAGTAAAAATGTGTCAGCAGTGAATGAAAAAGCAGGTTTTAATTGGTCTGTAAAAATATGCAAATTAAGATTAACTCTGAGGTGTGTTTGTGAATAAGAATTGCTGATGATACAACAGCATGTGATAATTAAAGTGTCTATCCTGAATTAAAGATGCGAAATATCTTTTAATTTTGTAAATTAAACCTAATGATTTCAAGGTTTTCTCTCTTAATACCAGCTGGTAGCTCAGATTCAAAAATGTAAAATGTTGATTAAATATATCATAAAAATGCCATCCGAGTCCTCTCTTATAGAGCTGTTTGAAAGGTCTGTACAAAAAATTTTAATTTTAATTCATTTGTACTATTTTTAGTGCCAAAACTTCTGCACCAAGAATCTTCAAGAAAAAATGTCCGGCATCAATGATTGAGTTGCTTTTTGATATGTGAACTGCCAGCCTGTGTACCCTTATTTTTGAATGTCTGCTAAAAGTGGTTTAAATTTTACTATTACATAGAAATCTCCACCTAATAACTCAAATTTCACCTTAATAGAATGTCATAATTTCTGTGTTTTGGCTAGGTTGCTGCTCTCATACATGTATAATTCGTCTTTTATTTCAAATCTATGGAATCATATTTTCCGCAGACAACATGCAGTGACATAATTCAGTTTACTCTCAGTGGAGGTGGTTTTGCACAATTTGTAAATTGTTCGGTTATCTGAGGTACCTGGCGTTTAAAGGACTACTGAAATGCACAATTTCAGAGCTGAATAGCAATTTATAAAATTTTATGAGGTGAAAGGGAATTAAATATAATATTTCCTTTATCAAGATGAACATTTATAGTTTCTTGTTACTATTCAGTTAATGTTAAGTATGTTTCTATTTCTGTATAGGTAATTGACAATGGAGCTCATATTTCTAAAAAGTTTTAAAAGTTTTTTTTTTTTATGAGGGTTCTGTTTGTCATTGCACTAAGACTGTCAGAATATACCCTGAGTTTTAAACTTTTCAATACTCTTGTTATTGCATTTATTGAATTGTTACTGTATCAACCAAACTTTATGTTGATTATAATCATGTACCGTTATCTTGAAAATAGCAAGATATATGGTGAAAGAAAGATTCCATTGCACATAAATTGTTGAAATTTCTTATAATGTTCTGAATGAGGGTCAAGGGCGGATCCATTTCAAAAGTGGGGTTCCCTGCAACGACTAGGAAGTGGGGATACCAACCATATGTCTCCCTTCAAATGCATTGATTGTCCAAAAAAATTGGAAGTACCCCCCTTTTTTGGAAACACCACTGGGGGTATTCTGTGAATATATTTCAAATGGGGGTGTAATTCCAAAAAGTTTAATAGATACAGCAAAAGAAAAAAATAGCGATGGTCTTTTTTTCTACGATCAAAAGACCTTTTATCCCCCACACCTTGGATTTGTCACTGCCCAACATGTAGGTTTATTTGATATAAAATGACAATGATCCATAGTAGAGATAAGAGCCAGTATAATAATTCATAAAAAAAGATCATATAACAGTTTAGTGAATGCCATAAGTTATTGATAGCTAATGTGTGGATTTAAACAATATCAATTAATCAGTAAATAGGTCAATCAATCAATCAATCTTAATGTAAGCAATTTGTGGAATTTCACCTGAGATATTTTACTTATCTTTGCCATTCTTGTAAATTGTCAACCCCCTCCCCCTTTTCAAGTATGTATAATTTAGACTTAAATTCATCAGTTCAATAAATTTACATTACAAATATACAAATATAGATGTACCAAAATGTAATATAAACACAAGCAATAAAGATCTGACTACTAAAATCAGATAACATTCCCCTGTCGGAACATATATAAGTGTTTAAAGTACTTTTATCTAAACAATGGATCAATTTAGTAATAATTAATTTCATATCTCGGAGCTTTGTAATAACCATGTCATCTTTTCAGATAACAGAGGTGTGGATGTCTTTACAGATACCAATCTCCCTATTTTAGTACATGGCCAGTCTTGTCTTTACGATTGTCCTACGATTGTCCTAGTGCCAACCGCCATTCAATACTGTCCGTGGGCATTTGACGACAATATCGTAGTATTATAGTATTCTTATCTCCGTTCTTGGGTATATTTTTCATAGCGTTAAAGATTATGTCGACCTGTCAAAATAAAAAGATCAACTGTATTGTGGTTAATTCATACAAACCTATAGTATGATCATTACTACCCATATATCTTCTATTATCACTCGCCCTGATCTGACTTCAACAGAGTATTAAAATACCACCACAAGGTGAAGTCGATCAAGCGTGATGTCAACCTTTTTTTCGATTTTGTTTACGTTACATATTATTATAACACCTTTTAAATTGCTCACATACCGTTTTGCAATCAAAGCGCTTTAATACTGCTGTGTTGTGTTACGATCTACCCATAATGCACTACTGCACTTTTCATTGAGCGTTCATGAATATTAATGTGCCTCTTTGTTGTCATTTCAGTGTGACAGTGAGAGTGGGGATGATCGGGTAAGTGTATTATTGTACTATCATAATATTTGGCGTCTTTTGATTACAAACTGGCCACATGATTTGAGCCTTTAAGTCAATTATGTATGTGGCTTTGTATTGAAATGGTTTTCCTTGTCAAGTCTGCCAGCTTTGAGTGACACCTTTCGTAGTACATTACGTCTATCGTATTTATTCCATTGAAACCGAGGCAACTGATTTCCTGACGGAGTTAATTGTATGGCATTATAGTAGTGTGTTTTGTGATGCAGATCTAAATGTATATTTGTGTCGTTTTTGATTACACGGCTTTTATCCTAGAACGTATTGATATTTTTACACACGACATTATGTAATTTTTAAGACAATTTTTATAATGTTCACCTGGTATTAAGCGTTCAATACCATTAAGGGGACGGATACAACAAAGGAATATTATATTGAAATGGATCATTTCTTATGACATCCAGATGCTACACAAAAGGTAAGAATTTTATATGTATCGTAAAATGGAGTCGGTTTATTATTGAAAATTATTTCGGATTAATGTTTACATTTAAATTTAAATGAAAATGTTTTAACCTTTAACAACAATAGGATACTGGATCTAAATCTGATATGTTATTTGGAGAGAGGAAATAAACTGGTATATGTTAAAGAGCATTAAGCTCTATTTCATGTACAGTTTTCTGTTTATGTACAGATTGTGAGATAATAATTGGCTCTAATCAGCAAAAAATTATAGCTGACATTTGTTTGCTTTTGATGTGACCTTATAAAATGTACAGTTTAAAACATTATGATATTGCCTTTATTTTACTGACAATACAAAACAAAGAGGGGCTTCTTACAAAGAAAAGAAATTTGATATAACGAATATGTCATGATTTCTGGTATTTTTTTTCTGTGAAACATACATTAATTGTGAACATATTTCTTTTGGTCATCATATGCATGTTTTTTTTTAAATTGATGGGTTGACCTGGGGTTGGGAAAATAAGAAATTATTGCTGTAAATACAAAAGTTTGACTGAAGGTTTTATAGTATTGCAAAGATTGCAAAATGAGTAATGTTGCAAAAAAAATCTTGCATTTTGAATTCTGATAGCATTATTTACTTGTTTAATGCAGCATTTTATCAAATCACTTAAGGTAAACTCTTTATGTCGACTATGACCTTGCAAATTATATAGTTCTTAAAGGTCAGCACTTGTGCACAGAAGCACAGACTTGATTGTGTCTCAAATTTACAAGAAGTCAGGCAGGAAGATTGATTTACTTTGTGGGGGTCAATTTAGTATTTACTCCCCTCCTCCCCCTATTTTTGGTAGAAGCCCATTATTACTTTTCATACTTTCTGATTTTCTATTAATCTCATTTAATCACATTTAAAGGTTTAAGTCAGATGAGAAGTTTTACATGTGCCATATTTTGAACTGTTAATAAGTTTAGTTATTACAGGGTTACACCTAATGGGATTAGACTTATGTAACAAACAACATGACAGAATTATAAACATAATAGGCTTTAGATGGGATTAGTTATTATTGTGCAATCACCTTAATGGTAGACGTCACAGGGGACTTCTACTTTACTGGTGTCTGAATACGCTTTAGTACTGGTGTCCGTATATGTTTTCTACTGGTGTCTGGATAGGTTTTAGTACTGGTGTCCGTATATGTTTTCTACTGGTGTCTGGATAGGTTTTAGTACTGGTGTCCATATATGTTTTCTACTGGTGTCTGGATAGGTTTTAGTACTGGTGTCCATACATGTTTTCTACTGGTGTCTGGATAGGTTTTAGTACTGGTGTCCATATATGTTTTCTACTGGTGTCTGGATAGGTTTTCTACTGGTGTCCCTATACGTTTTCTACTGGTGTCTGGATAGGTTTTAGTACTGGTGTCCGTATATGTTTTCTACTGGTGTCTGGATAGGTTTTAGTACTGGTGTCCGTATATGTTTTCTACTGGTGTCTGGATAGGTTTTAGTACTAGTGTCCGTATATGTTTTCTACTGGTGTCCGTATATGTTTTCTATTCGTGTCTGGATAGGCTTTAGTACTGGTGTCCATATATGTTTTCTACTGGTGTCTGGATAGGTTTTAGTACTGGTGTCCGTATATGTTTTCTACTGGTGTCTGGATAGGTTTTAGTACTGGTGTCCGTATATGTTTTCTACTGGTGTCTGGATAGGTTTTAGTACTGGTGTCCGTATATGTTTTCTACTGGTGTCTGGATAGGCTTTAGTACTGGTGTCCATATATGTTTTCTACTGGTGTCTGGATAGGTTTTAGTACTGGTGTCCGTATATGTTTTCTACTGGTGTCTGGATAGGTTTTAGTACTGGTGTCCATATATGTTTTCTACTGGTGTCTGGATAGGTTTTAGTACTGGTGTCCATATATGTTTTCTACTGGTGTCTGGATAGGTTTTAGTACTGGTGTCCATATATGTTTTCTACTGGTGTCTGGATAGGTTTTAGTACTAGTGTCTGTATATGTTTTCTACTGGTGTCTGGATAGGTTTTAGTACTAGTGTCTGTATATGTTTTCTACTGGTGTCTGGATAGGTTTTAGTACTGGTGTCCATATATGTTTTCTACTGGTGTCTGGATAGGTTTTAGTACTGGTGTCCGTATATGTTTTCTACTCGAGTCTGGATAGGCTTTAGTACTGGTGTCCATATATGTTTTCTACTGGTGTCTGGATAGGTTTTAGTACTGGTGTCAGTATATGTTTTCTACTGGTGTCTGAATACGCTTTAGTACTGGTGTCCGTATATGTTTTCTACTGGTGTCTGGATAGGTTTTAGTACTGGTGTCCCTATATGTTTTCTACTGGTGTCTGGATAGGTTTTAGTACTGGTGTCCGTATATGTTTTCTACTGGTGTCTGGATAGGTTTTAGTACTGGTGTCCGTATATGTTTTCTACTGGTGTCTGGATAGGTTTTAGTACTGGTGTCCGTATATGTTTTCTACTGGTGTCTGAATACGCTTTAGTACTGGTGTCCGTATATGTTTTCTACTGGTGTCTGGATAGGTTTTAGTACTGGTGTCCCTATATGTTTTCTACTGGTGTCTGGATAGGTTTTAGTACTGGTGTCCGTATATGTTTTCTACTGGTGTCTGGATAGGTTTTAGTACTGCTGTCTGGATATGTTTTCTACTGGTGTCTAAATACGTTTTCTACTAAAAACTTTTTAACTCTGGCTAAATCTTCTTGAAGATTTTAAATCTGTCACTAAATGAATTTGATAGCTTTGATTTAAGTAATTATTATAGATATCATTTAGATCTTGAAATTATATAGGAAAACACTAATATAGCACAACTTTTCAAATTTCAAATTCAATATTTTATTGATCACAATTAAGGGGCAATGATATTGCTTGATATTTTTCGTAGCACATTAAAGGTCAAGGTTCCTCCGACATTAAAAAATGAAAACTTACGATTGTAATTAGAGTTAAAGGTCAAGGTCAAATTCTTGCACCTGGTTGAAAGATGCCATAATGTTATAAGACAGAAGAAAAAGGTTATATTTTTATAAGCCTATAAATTATTTACTACCATTGTGTACTGCTGTAATCAGATTTTGTTTATTAAACGGTAATAGCTAGAGAAAGTCTTCGTAGGATTAGAAAGAGGATTTATTTTTCCGAAGACTTATAATTCCAATGTAATATAGCTAAATTACAAATTGGATTGATTCCATCAGTTAAGTGGTCATTTTATAAAAGGGATTATTATAAGTGCTTTAATCAGATTAAATGTAATTTTGGCGAGTATTTAAAGTGAACTTCTACAGATTATATATATATATCCTTTACAGTAGATATAATCCATAAATAGCCATACACCACACTCCAGAACAAAATGTGTACCACTATAAGGTGTTTTGAGAATAGTAAATCTAAAAATATTTTTAAATCATTCATGATGACTGAAAATACTCTAAATTCAGTTCCTTTTTATGTTTGCTGGACCCAAAAATTGTGTATTAATACAGATTCTACCACTTCATCGAGTGTGATACGATATTTATCTACTCGAGACAGTTAAATTTTAAATATTTAAAATTTAACTGTCAAGAGTAGATAAATATCATATTACATGAGATTTGGTGGTGGAATCTGTTTCTCTAATGATTTTCAAACAATATGCAGGTACACTTATTCTTTCTTTGCGATTGATCTGCAAAAAGATGTTTTCTTTCTATGTGACGTCATCAGGCATGGCCATCACAATAGAAAATGCAAAGGAAAACAAGAAAATTCGACGGCATAATTGGATTTTAACCAATGAAGAACTGAGATCAAACAATTCACACGTTGGTTAATTTTTTTATATAATGGGTGCAGAAAGTGATAAATTGACGAAGAATTAGAGAAATTTATTTTATTCAATTTGACATCCATTTCCAGTCCTATTGAAAAATTGTAATTTTGTTAACACTTAGAATTTACACATGTACATAGTTTGGACAAATTCTATACAGAAACCATGTTAAATGTTGATATTGGTGGTTTTCAGATATCCTTGAAACCCACGAATATTGATATCCATGTATAATAACAATGAATCTAGACTTAAGTCAAATATATTATTGTCATTATAGAAAGAGGAAATATTGTCACCCTGGGGACTTGTAAACCCATAATGGTAGAAAGAGGAAATATTGTCACCCTGGGGACTTGTAAACCCATAATGGTAGAAAGAGGAAATATTGTCACCCTGGGGACTTGTAAACCCTTATAGAAAGAGGAAATATTGTCACCCTGGGGACTTGTAAACCCATAATGGATTCTGATCTATTGTGATTAGAAAGCCGCAGCGTCAAACGTTAAGAGACAAACAATTGTAGTGTGAATCGTTTTCATAGAAAATTCGATTAGCACTAGGGAAATTGAGATCTAATTTAGACATGAGGAAGAAACCGTTAGCAATCGGCTTCAAATATTTAAGCTTCAATGTAAAAAAAATAGAATTTTCAGTTAATTTGATTTACTTTTGGCTTTTATTTCCCGGAGGATGACATTTCATGAGAAGAAAGCAATAAGGCTCCAATGTGCTGCAGTAGATTTATGCCTAGCCGGAGAAGTAATGGGTTAAACGATGATAGCTCTCGTCACTCTGAACAGTTCTGAGTGTACACAGTGCGAGCGTAATCTAACTAAGTTGACACTTTTTAAGGCTGAATGCATCTTCTAGTTCTATATTAATGGTGACAAGTTCATTGTTTGTACAATTTGGTTTTAGCAGGAATCAAAAGATTTTATAGGCAAAGAAGAATAAAAAAAGATGATGAAGTGAGAAATCCTTCTATTTCAAAAATAAAATTTCTCAAGAAAAGCATTTATCAAATGAATGGGGATTTGAAAAATAAGATGTTAGATATTGTTGTCACTGATTATTTGATAGTTTTTTGGGTGTGTTCATTCTGAGAATAATTGAAAATAAGATTTTGTTTGTAATAAAAGCTAGTGTTCAAAAGAACCATAACAAATTCTCTATTTGAATTGAAATAATTCCCTTGTCATTTTGAGAAAAACAAATATTGTTTTTTTTAAGTAGGTTCAAAATGAAATTGATTGTTTTTTGTTTATGTAGTTTCAAAGTAAAAAAATACATTGTATTCAAGCAATTTGTATGTTTAAATTGTTATAGAAAACTTACTTAAAATTGTGAAAAGATTTGTCTATCCAACAAAGGATTCTTGACCTCAAACCTTTATATGACCTAGAAATAATAATTTGTATAGGCTTATGATAAAAGTGCTGAGCAGCGCTGCGTCTTGCTGTTTTGTAATTGAGAGGATATAATGTTTTCTTACTATTTACAAAGACCTTAGAGAAGTTAGTTTATTTACTTTAGTATATGGTAGAGAGACCTACCATAAATAACGTGTTTACTGTGGCAGAAAATTACAGTCTACGCCATCAGATAGTTAATAAAGACGTATAGAACATCAAATTAAGGGGAAGTAATTATAGGAGACAGTTTTCCTCTTGTCAGGACAATTATTCTGCATTGAGAAATCTGAATTACAAAGCTGTAATTTAACATATTGTACACTGTTTAACCTATATTTAGTGGAGGTCGATGAGGTCAAGCTTGTTCCCTATAATCTGGTGCCCATTAGAATTGTAAATTTAAGACATGGGTTGTATATCTCAACACAGTAATGAAGTTTGTGTAAATTTGTACAATTGGTGTTGAGTCTCTTTTATGATTTGAAGTGCATTGTTACAATAGAATAAAATAACCATTATTGGGTATCAGATAAGTATATAATTATAGTCACGAGGATTTTAATGGAAGTAAAGGATTTAAAGTGTCACATTTTCCTATTGGGTGATGTTTAGAATAAATAAAAAATGTTTTGATTCAATTTACATGAGGGTCGTTTAATTACTTGTTTAAAGAATGTGGTATTTATAAATGTCTTTTCTTAAGGGTCAGAATCTTTAGGTTATAGATGTGTTGTTAGTTAGAGGTTGGTCAGCTTTTAGCTGAGGACATCCCATAGGTGTTAAGCAGAATATGTAATATATAGTGACTTCCCACCATGTCTCTCTCTTTAAGTTGAACATCGAATAAACAAATTATTGTATTAACGAACAGTTACAGCAGAAAGGGGGGGGGGGGGGTAGGGGGACCCCAGGATGCTAAGCCCCACCCCCTCTTTGTGGCGAGACATTTATGGTTAATTCAGACTAAATTTTACCTGTTCCACTCCAAATATGGTCTAGTTTTGGGCCCATACTTTATCGCTATATGTTCTTTTTTGGCAAAATTTGATTTAAAAAAATAGGCTGCCATGAAAGACGTCCAAAAACTCTTCGTTTTTGATAATGGTATGCAGTCTACAATAGTTATAAACTGTAAATTGAAGTATTTTCAATCTCTGTTATAAAATCATAATTCATTTCTCTAGAAAATTGTCTTATTCTCAGCACTAATTGGAAAAAAAGAAAGTTGAACTGACTTATTATTTTTAGCAGCATGCTATTTTGTATCAATTAGTTTCTGGCCTTTTGGGAGAATTTAATTTGATAGGTAGATTAGAATGTAATCAGTCTTAACACCAGTGTTAATTGAAGAGAATATGATTGCCGATTGTATTCTACTAAGTTTCTCTCTTAGACGGCTTGTAAATTCAATTTTATGGATCAAAGTCGGCTTTGTGCCGTTTTTAATAAATTTGAAATCTCTGTAATGTTACAGCTAACGATCAGGAAACTACTTCCATTTAATTTTTGTTTGTTGCCTAGCAACCAATTACAGCACATTTTTCTTCCTTGACAAATGAATGCCTTTCAAAGGACCCATGCACACGTTATTAGAGTGAAATAGCTGAAATCAGGATATGAGAAAAAATTACTGTCAAATTACATGTCAAAATTACATTGATCTGTTTCTTAGGAAAAAATCAATAACAATATAATGTTTTACAATTTGAAAACTTCCCAGTAATGTTAATTCTTTATTATGAAAGAATATATAATCCAAGGTAAAGTAAGGAAAATGAAGGAATTCCATAAAAACTTGGAAAAATCAAACATTTTAAACAGATCCACAATAGCTAGAAAACAAACAGATCCACAATAGCTAGAAAACAACTGTCATTTGTATATCTCAACGATCAAATGAAAAATTCTGCGAGGATCTGATCAGATATTATGATATTGGAGCATGCAAGTTTTTTGTTCGGGGGGCTGCGCGCATGCTTGCAGTAGTTTTTGTTCATGACTTGAAATTGAAAAATATTGATTGTAGAAATTATTCAAAATGTACAGTTCTCTGAAATTTACAGGTACATGGTGTAACCCATGAGAATTTTAGAAGATGTCACTTTTGATTTTTGTAATATTATATCAGATAATTGAGATAGTCAAAGCTGTTAAGTAGATATAAGGACTTAGGATTTCTTAGAAATGATGTCAGTTTTAATTTTCAAGATTAATTTTGCTTTATATATCTGATCTCCAGTTGTTAAACAATTTTCAGGAAGATGCAAACATCATAATTCTGATATAGAAATATTTCATCTGTTTTACATAAATCCCTCACACGGTTTGTGAATTTAGTTTATTGGATCATACAGTGCACAACAAATTATTGTCAACAAAAACATATGTAAAGATAAATAGAGTTAATTAATCTATTGGTTAGGTTGGTATAACTTTATTGTAATCTATTGGTTAGGTTGGTATAACTTTATTGTATTGTGGTTATAGGTATTCTGTGTTGGTAAACAATAACTGTCAGAACAAAGATGTAGCCAGTATGCACATTACGTCATTCCTGCATTTTTGTAGAAGGCACATTACGTCACTCCTGCATTTTTCTAGTATGCACATTGCGTCACTCTTGCATTTTTCGAGCATGCACATTATATCATTGACGTGCATTATGTTTGGTATAATAGAAGTTTTTACTCCTACATTGACAAGTTGTGGTCATGATACAGATGTGTATGAGAACATTTGTATTCTTAAAACAAAAGTAAGAGCTAACAGAGGGTGGTGGTGGGGCAACCAGAAACCAATGACTGTCAATGATGCAATAAGTCTAAATAAAGCAGCCCACAAAACAGAAAATTGTTCAACAAGAAAAGCCACTCAAAATTTGGTTTATTGTTTCCATGACCTACTTTCCATGTTGAATTTAGTTTTGAGTTGTCTTTTTCCTCTGTAATTAATCATTTTATCTTACTCTATGTAAAAAGGGGTTGGGGTTTGGAATTCTTATACCTTTCATATAGCTTTGGTATCTTTATTTCTTATGATATTATGATATGAAATTAAGTTGTTTTCGAAACTGTAAAAAAAAATGGGTATAGGGGTGGGGAAGATGATTTTTGGAAGTACAAATGATAATCTTTCAGTTATAAAGAAAATGTGTGGCAAGATTTTCAGCTGCTGACAGTTACAACAAAACTCTTATGGAAAAAAAAATCAATGGGGGAAAAAAAACAAAAAAAAACTGGTTCAAGTCATAAGGTGCTAATGTTATCATTTTGTCAACATCATGTCATGTTCTAAAAATCATCTCTTTGTTGAAAAGATTATTTTGAACCAAGACTACCTCAAGATTAAATTCTAATACCATGGAAGTGTTAGAAGGGTATGTTTATATTACAATCAAGTAATAAGTGGGATTTATCTTCCAATGCTTATCAGCATGTCATTGATTCTTAGCATTAGATAGTTTTCATTGGTCCTTCATTTGAACAT
Source organism: Mytilus galloprovincialis (assembly GCF_965363235.1). Lineage (NCBI taxonomy): Eukaryota > Metazoa > Mollusca > Bivalvia > Mytilida > Mytilidae > Mytilus > Mytilus galloprovincialis. Next base: position 101,982,381 of record NC_134842.1, read on the forward strand.
GCCAAGATTTTTTAAATATTCTCTAGTTTATTGTGTTAAAAATCCAATTTTGAATGCCAAGGTTTTATTTTTTTGTACTACTTGAAAATAATTTGCTTGACTACCCTTAATTACCATAATTTAGTCACAGCTGTGTTGGGGCGTTTGAATTACTCCCTCGAAAAAAGTGGAAAATGCTTTTTCAATTATTTCATTTTGTCATTTAGAATTATATTTTTGTGGCGGTGATATAAATTCTCGGCTTTTGTCAGTTCCATATTCAAACGAGACGGCAGGAATTAAATTAAACCATTCATGATTTTCGTTGGCTTTGTAGGGATTTTTAGTATGTAATCATGGGAGATTGGTATTGAGCAGGCGACTTAATTGTGGCTTTGTGTCAAATAAATTTTGTTATTTCCGTTAAGCCGCACTAAATCCTCAGGAGTACGATACTAAGCCTTTCACGATAATGTCTGATATATTGAAATTGATTTGTTACAGAAATCAGATGTTTACCGAGATTCAAAAATCTGTTTACATTGTGATCATGTGATCATGCCAAGATTCATCACATTTATCATTAAGATTGCTGTTGTGCAAGAAATTTGACTTGAAAACAGGTATTCTATTCAAGAATAACTTCATAAAAAACTCTTTTATACAAGGTATACAATGTTGAAATGTATTGAGCTGTACGATCAGTGTTATTCAGTATTCAGCAATTTCAGAGCGGTGAGATTTCTTTAATGTTCTCTTTCGGCTGCATTCTTTAACTTTTGTGACTGCATCAACTACTGAGATTTATTTCATATTGAAATTCGCCTGGAGTGAAAAATATGACAGTCGTGCAGTCAAATTGCATTTGAATAATGGCTTAGATATTAGAGTATCACTGCTTTAATAATTTGTCGCTGTGCCTTAAAGTGGTTTTTTCAACAGATTATTCTACGTGTCTGCTTTGGTTTAAAAGATCAAAGGTCTGAGCTGAGTGTCACACATAATAGTATTATTTCTACCCTGAATGAGATAGTCAATTTCCCTGTCATTGGGGAGGTGCTTTGCGTGCTCACTCATTTAAACTTGGTTAATAAACAGTCAGGTGAATTGAGATATTTGTCACCAATTTGAATAGGCTGGTAGTTTGTAGTTCACATATTGATGTTTGTGTAAATAGTATTTAAAACAGGAACTGATCAGCTTTTCATAAAAATGTGGTTGTTCGGGTGTGGATATTGAACCTTAAGCAGGTGACTATTGACCACGGAATATATCTAAATATAGTACAGCTGACCAAATATTCTCTAAATGAAAATCATTTGTTTTGCTTGGATGAAATATGGATGTGGTTTTTAAGTTATAAGTGGATTTGTGTGTTCGGTGATTTATTGAGACAGATTCAGACATTATCCAATTCTTGTGAGATTACTATTAATGTTGTTTGATGAGAATTTTTCAGCTTTATCTTAATGTGAATTTTCTAGAGCTGTTATTTAATTTAGTCATTCAATCCAGGGAATTACAAATTCTATTGCTAGTGTGTTGTTATATAACAAAATATTGGTAAGTCTGATAATTACTAAAAATTTTATAAAGGTTATTTCAATTTTTTCTATAGAGTATATCATGCTTGGGATTTTATACTGTCAATCATTTTTAGAATTTAAGTATGAAAACTTGTAAAAATTTATGTCCCACTTCAATTTTCCTTTCAAAAATTTCTAAAGATTTAATGACCTTGGAATGATATAAAGTTATGTACAATACAATTCCAATGTCTATATTTTCCACCATTATCATGAGGAAGTCGTGAATATCAGAATACAAATTTTCGTTTATTTCCTTAGTTTCATCAAATTTCTTGTAAGTATTTGATATTCATCTACATAAAATTTTAAGCAGGGTAAAATTGTATCGCACTGATGAACCCAGCAGACAATTTGGGAACCAACAATTTTATTACCGACTGGACCCAGGAAAAAATGGTAAATGATGGACTATAGGACTGACATTGATTAGATTGAGTTGAAATTTTTCTGCTGTAAAAATAAAGTAAAGAGAAAAAATTGTGTTTAAACTGTCCCATTTCAACTAGAAAAGTTACCTACACAATTATTACATCAATGTATTTAGTATTGTTTACCCCACCATTTCTGTTGGAGGAAAAATTGCACATGTTTTAAAAATTATAACCTTCTTGAAAAAATGTCACAGGTCCTCTGATATGACAGGGTTCAGTTCATAAAAGAAATAAAAGATTGTAATAAGTTTAAAAGTACACCACATAATATCAAAGCTTGATATATGAAGTAGCACCTAGGGTCTATAGACAAATCAATATATGAAGTAGCACCTAGGGTCTATAGACAAATGAATGATAGTAGGTATTTACACTGGGTCATATTGATAAGGGACTGTTGACTCTATACATACTGCCATTCAGCCTGACAAAACCATGATATATCGACTGTTGACAGGCCTCAGACTTTCTCTATAATCCCCTTTTGAATTCATAGCATGGATTAAAACATTATATCAGACTTTTTTTGAGCAGCAAACATTCTTTAACATACAATGAATCTGGACAATATTTTCAGTCGCTAAGAAGTTTGGATGAGAGGCTATATTTCACTGCATTTCAATTACTTTGAAAATCTTTGAATTTTGAAAGCTTTAGAATTGAGCCACAAAACCTTGTGTGACATATTAGTACAGTGATAGTCCACATAAGTACTAGTGTTAAGCATGTATGAAATTTGAAACTCTGTTTAATCCAGAAGTTACCTTAAATTGTTGCAATTCACGTTGTAAGAGAGAAGTTCTACTTTATATTGAAAGAGAAGACCTAGACTTTGATGACAGATCATTGCATGGTTACTTAAGTTATATCAAATTTATTCACAACTTAGCTTAGAGACTCTGAAGGATTAAAATCCTGTTGCATATGATAAAGGCATTTGTTTATTGTTTAAGAATAACTTGATGTCTGATCCATTTCCTGGGTTTTTGACTTCATTTGTTGTGTGACTGCATCCTAGACTATTGTTACCCCATATTTCCTTTTATACCTATAGAATTGATACTTCCTTGTAAGTTTATTTGAAGTTCCTTTTTCATGATAGATGGAGTGAAGGCTAAGAATCAATTTATTGTTATGTAACTGTTTCCCTGAAGATCAGCATTTTACAAGTACGTAAATTTTCTAAGAAATTTCAATCAGTTTTTAATTTCAAATCAGGAGATTAGGCTCTTAGAAAAGTTTCGGTGAGAAGTCGGTGAGAAGTGGTTGTCACGAAATTAATCTAGTCGATTATTGGTGTCTTATTGCATTTGATTGTTTTCCTAAATGTCATGTTTTGAAATGATTTTAAATTGATAGATTTACCAATAAGATTGTTATATGGTAAATTATTGACAAGTCTTTAGAGAATTAATCCCATACTGTATATATTTTTCCCAAAGATTTTCAATTTTTTTTTTAAAGTTCATTTTTTTTAGTAGGCAGATCTTCACTGATTATGCCAATATTTAGTCTTGAAGATGAGCATTTGAATAAATCAGCTATTTTATATGAAACTTTTGTATTGATTGAGATTTAGGTTTAACTTGTACCTCAGTCAATCTTAAAGCAACTATGAATGTACCCAAAAGTATCTGTATAGAGCTGTCTGAATAACCTTGCCTGCTTCCTCAAGGTCATCACAGTGTTTGGGTTCCCTGGCTTGGACTCACTGACTCTTTTAACTTTGCTCCTTCAATATTTTTAAATATCAGGAACCAGATGTCTGAATGCCAATTAGAATCAGTGTGGATGTTGGCATTTTAGTCATTTTTGATAAACAGATAATTTGATTGATGGAGTGTATAAATCTAGCATGAGCTAAATGCCACTGAAGGTCATTACAATTGACCTTTGTATATTGACATCCTACTTTGATGTCAATTTCATAAATAAAATTGTTCATTTCTAAAATGTCAAATCAGTATCCATGTTACATGGCGTAATTTAAACCTGATGACAGCCGTTTATGTTATTCTTTGTAAATGGAATATTCATCATTTTTTCATTCGTTAGGACAGCCATTAATGTAATTTAGCTATTAATTCAAATTGAGTTGTATTTCCTAACTCAATTACATCAAATCAGACTTCAAACAGTCACTCATCTGTTTTGGATAAGGTCTGCTATGGTACGGAGGTTGTTTCAGTAATTGGTAATGGCTGATAAACATGGGGAAGGAATTGTTTCTCTGTTTCTCAGATACCTGTCTCAGTGTGAGAGATCTGGTGTTAATCACCTGAGGGAGAAGGTGTAATAATTAAAGGTATTATTATTTGGCTCTGATCTTCTTTGTGGCTAGCAATAAAAAAAAGGAATAAAAATGTTTTATTTGGCAGCAAAGATCACATGTAAGAATTGATTACTGTGTGGTGTAAATATTTGTGTAGGGACTTTTGGTAATTGATTACACAGGATTAACAATTAGTCTACAGGCATTAAATGGACCATAGCATTAGGTGATAGTTCCATAGATTTAATTAGCCTTATTAAAAAAGGTCGATTTTTGAGGCTTCTGGTTGTATATAATTTAGACTGAGCTTGCAATTGCTCTTTTTATGGAGCCAAGGTTTGATTAATTGACCAATTTGTGGATATATTTGGAAGATTGCAAAATTATGCGCATTTAAGTGCAGCAAGTTTGATAATTATGACTATTGGAATAATAAATCATATTTAAATGACAAAGCTGCAAGCAAAAATATACAATGATGTAGTGCAAAAGGCAGTATTTGTTGAGCAAAAATTCAATTTGCCAAAAAAAAGTTCCTTAAAAGAAAAATCAGTAAAATTGCAAACTTAATGCATATAGATACATCTTCATTTACAATTTCAAATGACAGATTTTCAAATTATGGTTGTAATGTACAGGAAGATTTAAAATCCAACTTTAAATGGGTTGGTTATACAGTACTGTAGTATAATAATCCACTCTGATAGCATGGCCAGCTCTTTAATAAATAAATCAATAAGGCATGTGTTGAATGACTAGGAGCTATATGATAATGCAATGCAACTGTTCTCTCACATTGATGATGCTATGGGGGCCATTATATCATGCTGGTTTGATGTATTTGGATAAAATGTTTAGATATTTGCCCCTTGGGGTGATATCAGAACTAATATTACATAGCAGGGAACATGTCTAATGCTATCAGTACCTATCAGTTTTAAGTGCCAAAACTAACATGCTTTTCATGTCAGGGAACAGTTATCAAGAATACACAATTTTTAGACATGGATTTTTTGTGCCAGTAAAATGCAGATTTTTTTAACAGTTTATTGCATTTACTGATATGTGATATTTTTTTCTGTATTTTTGTGGCACTCCATGTGTTTTATGGATCTTGAAAAAATATTGAAAAGATAAAAATTACTGATAGAGGATTTCAGTGTTTTGATAATTTGAGCAGTGTTTTTGATTATATGCTTGAAGCAGTTGGATTTTTTGTTTGTGTGAAATAAAGAGAGATTTTAACAATTCAGTATTAAGGTGAGTTTTATTTTTTACAATTTTAAATGGATGACATTATTAGGGCCATGAAATATTTATGTTGTTTGTCTCTTGTTGTGCAAGGAAATTGTATATTCACATTTATTTCAAGAAAGATTATCCGTGCAGCTGTCGAAATATGAAATGCAATACAGTTATAAAAAATGCTTTTTTTACGATATCAATTTCATAGCAGGATCATAGGTGAAATTTAAATATTATTAGTTCTAAAAAGGAATTGGTTTCTTTTGTTGAGGAATTGAAATGGATCAGTGTGATATGTCAAATTCAATACAAATGTCGTGGGGATTGTTGATTTCATTTGTCTAATCGCTAGCAGTCTGAGAACAAAAGTAGAAAAATAGATTTTATAGCGGAAAAAAATTAAAATTTATAAAGAATTATAATAGATAGATTGATCGTCACCAAATAAAAAATAAATTTATGGCAGGATAATATTTCTGTAAAAATAACAGTTTAATTGAGTCTATTGAGATGACATGTCTTTAATGGGAAGGTTTAAAGGAAATTGTTCAAATAAAATTGTGAATAGAATATTGAAGTGAGGTTAAGATCAAAGTGTATGATGTTTCAGATGTTATAATGGAGTCTTAAATAGATAGCCATTATTGCTTCTATTCAAATCCTTGTTGTCTGTTTGTGTGCTTGCCTGAGTGTCTCTTGTTGATAACTGTTCAAATATATAAACTGTTAACTTGGAGACAAAATCTGAGTCCCCCACCCCCTTTTAGCAAGACTTTTAGGAACTTTTTGTCATATGCTCTTCAACTTTGTACTTTTTTTTCCCTCGAGCATCACTGATGAGTCTGTTGTAGACAAAACATGAGTCTGACAGTAAATACAAAATGTAGGTCCTGGTATCTATATATAAATGAGTTTTACTAAAATACTACTACATGGGTGAAAAGTTGGTCTTTTAAAAAATGTGGCAGCCCTCCAAAACCCCAAACAACTGGTGAATACATCATATATTTGGACTGTTTCTGCTCTAATGTATGCATTTATTCTTAGGAAGAGGAAATTAACTGTCAACTTTCCATCTGCTCTCAGTTAAACATTTGGTTTATGGAAATCTAAAATTTTCCAGCAGTCGTATTATTTGATTACATTTTACATAATTTGCATGACAACTGTGTGTTTGGAGGGAAAAACATGCACTGTGAGCGCCAAGTCAGATTTTTTAAAAGAATTAAGGTTTTGTAATAATTTATTGCATAATCTTCGATTATTTATACCTTAAATTATATAATAATGCATATGATTTCCCTGTTTTTCACAGTCAATAATGGCGTTATAACCAAGGATATTTCATGGTGAAATTGGAAAAATCAGTGATGTACTAAGATTTATCATTCCAGTATAATTGGATTAAGGAATCTATATAAAAAGCTATATCTGGACTGTTATTATTTATAACTGTCAGTTTGTGTATTTAACATCAATTTTTGTGATGGGTGGAGGGGTATAATTGGCTAATTATAAGGGTACATATATAGGTGAATTACAGTGAACCATCTGGCTCAAGAAATTGTATGCATAAATATACTCTTTTAATTGATGGATGATGTTTAACAATTTAATTTATATGTAATTTGTTTGTGTTGTGTTTTTATTGGTGGAAGAAGCCCTCTCAATGCTTAGAGGGAACCACCAATGGTCCACAGAAAGTTACTATGGCAGTCATAGTCAATAAACATTGGAATCAGCCTAAATAGCTCACCTACCATGTGCTAATTTAAAAATTTGAAAATTGAAAAAAATAAAGTTACTGGACATATCTAAACTCAGACTTTAAACATTAGTCCTCAATCAAAAGATATCATGCATCTGCTAACGAATCATGGAAGACTTAAATATTACTTATCTGGTTAACTCCCTTGGATAAAGGAAATTGAAGGGTGTGTCGTGGGAGATGTAGATTGAAGGGTGTGTCCCAAGAGATGTAGATTAAGCACCTATAAAGAGCCTAATCCCACCTAACCCAATAATCCCCGTTTATATAGAGTTATCATCTTAATATCAGCATCTATAACATGCTGAGAATTCATAATCTGACTGATTGCACTGTAAGATGCTGGGAATTCATAATCTGACTGATTGCACAAAAGATGACTGATGATATTACAGGGTTCTTTACAGTTCTTGGCAATGAAGTTGACATGTGGTATTTAACTGTGTCTTTGTTAATATCTAATGATGATAGTAAAAAGTACAAGTATATAAATTACTGTGGAACTTTCAAGTGCTCCAGTTTTCTAGGTCTGAAAGTCAATAAGTCCAAGTACATGTATCTTAGACTGATATGTCTCTTCATAGTCCTTGAGACCTCTGAGGTCCAAATTAAAACATTTCTTGCTAACTGAGAAATATGGTTTTGCGCATTAGGGTGACACATCATTTGACACAATCCACTTCATTTTAGCTGTGGTTGATTCTTGATAGTTGTATCATTTGCAGCTATACCACATCTCCTTGTTCTTTTATTTTGAAAGCTTGGATTGAATTTTTATTGAGAGATCAGGATTTTGTTTAAATTAGTTATAGAGCCAATTTAGATAATATGCAGGTAAATGAGACTAATGTATAATGAAAAGGGGTAGATTAAGAGAAAACACAATAATTTCTACTTTCATTTTGTTGTGATTTTTTGATGTTTTGATGTTTTTTCCAGACACTATAGGGTCGAATTTGTAGAGACCTTACAGCATCGTGTTACAACATAATAGAGAAAACTTCCCTAACATTGAAGTGGATTATAATATGGTACTTTAGTATAATTACGTGTACTTGTATCTTTTAAAACAGAGATCACATTGTGTCAATATAGATTGTCAAGTACTCCCTTCCTTTCCTTGTCTTCCAGGGATATATATTTCTTCCGGGGCGACCTGCAGGGTCAGTATCCGAATTTCATTTTTTCCCAAAATAATTATCATAATTGTGAGACTTAAGATTATGCAATCATATGACACTGTACTGTTGAATTTATTTAAAGAGCAGATATTAATTCGTAATCATGTGCAAAATACATTTATAAGCAACCCTCCTCGTTTTACCTCTTGCATTATGGGATTTTGTTTAACCGCCCTGTTTGTTTTGCCGGCTTTGCTAAGTCATGTCCTAGTGTTGTAGTTGTACATTGTTAGCTGCGGTGAGACATTTACTTTAGGACTTATGTTCAGGATTATTGTAAGTGTTGCCATTTATTGTTGAATAATCTTAGTTAATCGTTGTTGATCATGTTTTTTCTATTCACTCAATGTCCCTGTCCAAATTATTTTTCAAGTGTGTAAATAGCTGCCTACATCTTCCAAAATACTTATATTTTCTCCTTTCTTTTTATTGTGTATGTATCTTATAATAGCAGTGGGTTAGCTCCACCAATGTGAGTCTGTCATTTCTCCTATCTTTTTATTGTGTATATATCTTATAATAGCAGTGGGTTAGCTCACACCAATGTGAGTCTGTCATTTCTCCTATCTTTTTATTGTGTTTATATCTTATAATAGCAGTGGGTTAGCTCCACCAATGTGAGTCTGTCATTTCTCCTATCTTTTTATTGTGTATATATCTTATAATAGCAGTGGGTTACTAGTTCACACCAATGTGAGTCTGTCATTTCTCCTATCTTTTTATTGTGTATATATCTTATAATAGTAGTGGGTTAGCTCACGCCAATGTGAGTCTGTCATTTCTCCTATCTTTTTATTGTGTATATATCTTATAATAGCAGTGGGTTAGCTCACGCCAATGTGAGTCTGTCATTTCTCCTATCTTTTTATTGTGTATATATCTTATAATAGCAGTGGGTTAGCTCCACCAATGTGAGTCTGTCATTTCTCCTATCTTTTTATTGTGTATATATCTTATAATAGCAGTGGGTTAGCTCCACCAATATGAGTCTGTCATTTCTCCTATCTTTTTATTGTGTATATATCTTATAATAGCAGTGGGTTAGCTCACACCAATGTGAGTCTGTCATTTCTATCTTTTTATTGTGTATATATCTTATAATAGCAGTGGGTTAGCTCACGCCAATGTGAGTCTGTCAGAGAGCTTAGGATGTTTGTCTTTGACAACATAAATGTTTAAGAAATACAACTAAGCCTCTTTTTTGAAAGTTTTGTCTTCTGATAGGCCTTTAAAACCATATGTGCATATTTGAGCATTACTGTTGTACCAATAGGCTTTCACGGGACAAATCTAAGTGGTGTCAGTTAAAGTTTTAGCTAAACCATTTGAAATACGGTCAGGAAAAAATGTACCTGCTCTTTTTAATAGACAGTATTCTCTGACAGTTCAAATAGACCTTAATGTACAAATGTATATGTTTTTTTTTGTTGACAAAAAGGTTTAATTTAAAACAAACTTGATGTGTCACCAATGTAAGTTGATTTTGTTGCCTGAAAATAGAAAAATGTTAATCCCAATATACACATGGGTCACTTGCATTTACAAATCATTTTCGCTGCAATTTAACGCTAAGTATTTCAGATGTGAAGAGTTATGTTGATTGAGCGTTAATTAAGATGAAAACAGGGCTGAGCAAATTACGTCTGAAGAGCAGATGCTTTACTACATACAATTAATACCATGCCGATCGAGGAATATCATTTCATTCAAAGAGTCGTGTATATGATATAATAAGAACCGTTGGATCTCTTCAGAAACATAAGTGGTGTTTTAAACATTGTTTGATTTGAGGGTTTTATCTAAGTTTGAAGTGGATATAAACCTCTTATGTTAGGCAAATGTCACACTCGAGTTTTGCATGGTTTCAAGCACACTCTCCAATTATATCAAGAAGTTTATATTTACTTGGAAAGGGTGTCATCGGAGGTTGTTTGTTAAGCTGTTTGCCTCGGACGAGGACATGCAGATCTACTGTTCTGTTTGATTCCAAGACCAGAATCCTTTGTCATGATTTACGTCATGTGGTACCACTTGAAAGAAGAGATTAATTTAGAAATGCAATATTTCTAAGTTGTCGAGATTGATATCTAGGTCGGAAAAAAAAATCCCTTCGAGAGTTCTGTATGCTCATCTATCAAATGTTAAGTGGACGTTTATAAGACAAATACCTTGTTGACAATGTCATCTCACCGATAGTATTAATGATATTGAATTTCTATGGTGGTGAGAAGTTTTATGTACATATCGTGCAGATCTGAAGCACGGAAAAATATAATGTTGCATTATGGGAATTAAATTTCATATATTTGAAAGAACAAAGTATTGATTTGAGAAAAAAAGTTTTAGGTTTGCCCCTGTGAGATGATAATGAATAATTCATGAATATGCATGAACATTTCATGAACTGTTCATGAACAGATTTCATGAACAGTTCATCATATCTTCATGAACATTTGATGAACAATTCATGAACTGAAAATCAACAGTAATGTTCATGAACTTTAATGTTCATGAACAATTCATGAACAAGAAAGGGTTCATGATCATTGTTGTTCATGAACATTTAAATGTTCATGAACCTTTCTTGTTCATGAATTGTTCATGAACATTAAAGTTCATGAACATTACTGTCGATTTTCAGTTCATGAATTGCTCATCAAATGTTCATGAAGATATGATGAACTGTTCATGAAATCTGTTCATGAACAGTTCATGAAATGTTCATGCATATTCATGAATTATTCATTATCATCTCACAGGGGTAAATTACTGTCAAGGAGAGGATTCTGGGGGGGATTGGAACCCACCCTTTTTTTAGCAAGATCAATGCATATGAAAGGGTTTATAGTACATACCCCTGTCAAAATGCAACCATGGTTGACCATGGTTACCATCGCTAACCATTGATAACCATGGTCAAACCATGGTTGGATGTGCTGAAAACCATGGTCAACCATGGTTAACCATGAGTGTGACCATGGTCAGATGTTGACCATGGTTGACCATGCTCTATTTAACCATGGTTAACCATGGTTTTCCACGTTTGTGACCATGGTAAACATCTGACCATGGTTGACCATGGTCTAATCAACCGTGGTCAATTTGACAACCATGGTCTTGCACCTGACCATGGTCAACTTGACAACCTGGACCATGGTGAATAACTATTGATCTGGATTATACCCATGGGAATTTATAACAAACTGTTAATTACTTCGAGACTTTCAACATTAAAAAATCGTGCTCGTTTTTTCAGTGGTACAATGTTCTTGACAATTTTAATTTCTTTCTTCCCAAGAGGTAAATTGTGACCTTTCATGATTATTTCAATAACAATATATTCTATTTACATTTTAAAACACACATACACTGAGCAGTAAAGCTACATGTAGTTGCAGTCGGGTCAATTTTGGGACTTGAAGTTTTACAAACTGGAAGTTGGAACCTACTTTCTATCAGTATTCCTTGTTGTTTAACAGTTGTACGCTGTCATTTAACGATGTATTTCTTTCTTCCAAAGACGTTATTTCTGACTTTCTCTCCAAGTTCATAAATCTGCCTTTCTTTATCATTATACGGCATATTTTAAGAACTTGAAAACATTTCAGTCATATCTTTAGTCTTTATTGTTTATGTTTTTCCCCAGCCGGAAACACATGCGACGTCATGATCAATTATTATCACCAACCGTTAACCATGATTCACTCAGTGCGAAACATTTAAATGACTTGGAACAAACGTCACGTGAGTAAAGTTATTTCGCGCTTTAAAATTCAAGTGAAGGATTTGATGTCCAGTGTTGACTAAAGACTAAAGACTAAAGTGTTGTCACGTAAAGAAGATTTGTTATCAGATAAGTACATTCACAGGAAATCTGTTTGATATTTTGTTTAAAAGATATAAAGATTGTTACAGTATTTGATTTGGCTTTCATTAATTGAACACATGCCACCTGAAATGGGTCTTTAATTTTTTTTGTCAGTATCAGTTATCCATATCAACATAAATTTTATATTTAAGATAAATCAATTGTTTTTAATTCCAGGTGTAACTGATGAAACTGTACAATATGAAAATTTTGTCAATTGATAATTCCTATGGTAAAATAATTTACACAATCATTCTTTTGTTTGAAAGGTAAACCAACAAAAAAGGGGGAGGGGGTTACAATTATTTGTTAAAACAAAAACATGTTCATAATGTTTATTTTGTTGTTATGTTTTTTTTTATTGAAAATTTGCAAAAGAAAATAAAAACATTTCTGATCCTTAAAATCTGTTATTTTATACAAATTATCAAGAGCAATTGATTCTTTGTGGAAAATTTTATGTTTTTGTAGGTGGAAACTGCTTTTCATTTTATGGATGAACATTTCTGCAAGGGTAGCTTTAAAGAGTTTCATGCAATTCAGCATTTGTTGGTAGTCCTGATACAAAAAGGAAGAGAAGTATACAGGCTCCATAACAAGTAGACAAACTGTTTCAAGATAATTGAAGATTGATTTGACAAGAATGTAAAATGGCCAACCATGGTTTTGAAGACCATGGTTTAATGGAGATGGTTGACCATGGTTGACTCATCAATAACCATGGTTCCAACCATGGTTGACCATGGTTGACTCATCAATAACCATGGTTCCAACCATGGTTGACCATGGTTAACTCATCAATAACCATGGTTGACCATGGTTCCTACCATGGTTGACCCATCAATAACCATGGTCATTAAAACCATGGTTAACCATGGTCGGCCAATTAACAATTTTGTCAAACCATGGTCAACCATGGTCATACAACCATGGTTGACCATGGTTAACCATGGTTCTAACCATGGTACAAACTGCACACTGACAGGGGAAGTTTGAACCCCACACCTTTTTTAAAATGGCTGGATCTGCACCTGTACCCACCCAATATTAAAACTAAAGTAACTATGCGTCAGATATAATAATATAAAAGGATACATGTAAAGTTTCTGCTTCTTTCTGTAATATTTTGTTGTCTCTGTTCTTCCAAGTAGAATCGCTGAATAAATGTAACTAAAATCTCCACGGAATCTGTTTTACTATCAAAACTGGCAGCTCCAGTTTGATATTTAATCATTCAATCCCCTAAAAGTATAAAAAAAATCCACAAAGAATCAATTGTTCTAGATGTTTTAAAGCAATAAAATTCAATTGAAATGTTGTTGCCTGTTTATACACTACATCTGAAGCTGTTAATGAATCAAATTCATTTCAAAACCCTCCCCCTTTTTATCCCCTGAAGATTAAAAAAACTGGCTACTTATTATTTTCACAAAAGAACAATTCAAACAATTCAAAAACTATAAATTTTAGGTAACTACCAATAATCATATGTGGAAACAATTATTCATTTTGTTTATATAATTAAAAATAAATTTTCAAATATGCTTTCAGACTTTCTGATGTTGCTTTGCTCAAAGAAACCATAAAAAAATTATATTTCCTCAACAAATTATATTTTATAATAATATACACATGTCTGTCATGTTAAATTAAATTTGTAATGCACTTATCTGAAATCTTTCTGACTGGAAATGTCTTTTCCGTGTTTCCATCAGCGTAATCTCCATTTTGGTGACGTATTACCCAAGAGTGCACTTACGCTGACGTTGAGACTGTGACAATCTCGCCCCAGATAATATCGGCCAGAAGTTGATCTGTGCCGTAACGGAAGTATGAAAATAAATCAAGGGTGTCGCAAACAAATATTTATTAATATGCAGTTTTATTAAGTATAATAAAAAAAAAATCTTTAGTTTAAACGGCACATGGTGCATGTGAATAAACAAGTGGACTCACTTGGAAGGTATTTTTAGGGCCGAACTGTTCAGTACGATTAAAACCACGAGGTCAAGGTTTGTTTACATTGTACATACGTTGAGAAACGTCTGTCGTTGGGCCTATCTATCATTGATCTGATATTTTTCTAAGTTATTTATATGCCGGACGACAATTAATAGAAAGGCACATATGTGAACTTGGAGAAAATCAGAATTTACATCTTTAGCAGTTTAGGGAAAGGAAGAGTAAAAAAAACCTTCTTGCAGCAAACCAGTAACAGCAGTGACAGTCCCACACGCAGTGTTACCAGTTACTAAATCATCTATTATTCATAACACATGCATATGACAGATGAACATTTCAAGAATTTCAATGATCAGCTCGTGATTCATCAAAACTTCATGAACATTCATAAAATACTTTTAATGAACATTTCATGAATTTTTATGAGCAGCTACTGATTCATCAAAACTTCATGAACATTCATAAAATACTTTTAATGAACATTTCATGAATTTTTATGAACATCTAGTGATTCATCAAAACTTCATGAACATTCATAAATACTTTTAATGAACATTTCATGAATTTTTATGAGCAGCTAGTGATTCATCAAAACTTCATGAACATTCATAAAATACTTTTAATGAACAGTTCATGAATTAAATTCATGAACCTTCATTTATGAATTATTTATGAATTTTCATGTACCATTCATGAACCATTCATGAACATTCACGAACCATTCATGATAGTTCATGAAGTCATGAATTTCTTCTCGCCGGGGTGGTATTATGAGAACACTTTTCTTGAAGATTGAATTAAAGATTATGTAAGTTCTTTTCACAATGCTACATACTCCTACTATATATTAAATTGAAATGGTGATTACGTTACTTTTTTGCTGTGTTTTTGGGAATATTTGAATAAAAATATAGGATGAATCAAATTGTTTATGAATTCTTGAATATTTTTAACCACCTGCATGCCTTTAGAATATTTTATCTAGGAAGTGTTGGTTAAAAAAGTTTTGTGTTTTTTATGAAATGATGAATTTGTATGTATTAAAATGCCTTTCACATAGATTTAATTAGAATTGAAAAGAAACAAGCTTAACATTGATTGAATGTTTTGTCAGAAGGTTATACAATAAAACATTGATAACAAAAAACACTTTAATTTATACTCAAAGCATGATGTTTGAATGAGCGAAAGGTGATAAAGTCAACCTATATCTTATCATGTGTGTTGAACAAAGATATATCGGAAATTAATGAGACATGCTTTGACAATGTCAGGGATATATAATATGCATTAAAAGATGCAATATTGATTGTTTTGATTTTCACTCCTGCATGCAAATTGGATTTTTCCAAGTCATTATTTGGAGTTGTTTTGCAAAGTTATTGAAAAATCTGAAAGTCTGAATTGTTGATGGAGAAATTGAATAAAAGTATAGAAGGGGGAAACATGTGGAACAATTGGTTTAAAAAAAATAAAAAACGATTGATTGATTAATGGGTAATTAAGTGTTTTCCTAATAATTGCAGGTTAATGACTTCCAATAACTCTAGGCCTGTTTCTAAAGAAATTAGACACTGAAGTTAGCTTGCAGTCTGTATATGACTTCTGTAGAATACATGCAAAATTATCTTAGTATATATCTCTGCTCAAATAATTATGATGGCTTTTAGATGAGTGTAGATTGAAATCTGGAAAAGCCTCACAATTATATAGAATTATAAACAATTTGATGAAAAAGTAAGGAAAAAGACAAATATAAAGCTTTGTTTAAATATGAGTGCTTATAGATATATTAAGGCATGGTCTTTAAGTATGTTTGAGAACACCATTAATTTTTTGTGTGTAACATCCAAATTACTTGAATTTTATTGACAGATTATCTCCCCTTATAGAAATTGATGAGGTAAAAAGTACATCATCATGTTAGAGTTGACAATAAAAACAATTGTTAAATATCATTTGCATAGAAAATAATTGTTATTGATACATGTAGTTTCAAATTTAACGCCCGAAAGTAATTTCCGCTTACCCCCAGGCCAATTGATTTAGTAAATAACAACGGTGTACAAGGCGACAACTTGGGCATATAAAATTAGATGTATTACCATATAAACATGAAAATTGTTGCATCACGCTGCTTAAACGATATGGATGTTTGACACTTTATTGCATGACGACTCGAATAATATATTCCTGAAAGACGGGAACTTCAATTATATGCGGCAGTTTATGATTGATATAAAATGTGGTGACAGTGTTTTATGTTAATTACTGCCCTTTAATATTCTCATTTTTCTACTTTTGAACGTGTTTTTATAATTTGATTAAAGGATCTAAGAGAATGATTGGCCTGTTCCGTCATAATACCAATGTAATTTGTCATATTTCAAATTGAAAGGACAATTATTTATCTCCCTCCATTAGTGTGAGTTTGAAAACTTGCATGCCAATTTGTATAACATGACAGAGTGATGTTTAATATTATAGAATTTATTTTCTATGTCGGATTTAACACATTCAAGTACCAATTGATAATATATATTTATTTTGTTTGAAAAGTGAAAATGGCTTTTTTTTTGTCTCCCATCTCAAATAAGATGACATGCTAACATTAATTCTATCATTCAATTTTTTTGCTACAATCGAGTATGCTGATCGGAGTTTGTCGTAGTTAGTGTTCAATGTTGCAATGGTTGTAACTGAATTTGGTCTATAATATATTCTAAACATGGAGTAGCTCAGGATAATGTACAATAGAATGGATTTAAATTCATGTCATACATCTAAAAAGTGTGGACAATCGCTCCAGTGTGGATTTAGTTTTGCAAACCTTTTAAGAAGAATGGTATGTAAGTCATGAAAATGTTGTAAGATGGGTGAAATATGTTGCTTTTATTTTGTGCGTAGGATTTTGATTCTAAAAAGACCGATTTTACAATAATTTTATGCACGTCTTTCCTCATGAACGGCCATATTCTAATAAATTTTAAAAGTTATGAGAAAAGATCAATGATATTTACATTAAAATTAAAGTATTTACAAAAATCTTCTTTTTTTCTTTTTTTAAGCATTGTAGCATAATTTTTCATGTCTTTTTTTTGCATTTTCATTTATTGGCATTGAAGCATGTAGAAGAACTTGCAGGATTTTTTTTGCCTTTTCTTATACACATGTACAAGACCTGTAAAATGGAAAGGGTTTTTAGAAACCCAATTAGAACAAAGGAATTTAAAAAAAAAATGCCTTCTTTTTATAACTTTTTAAATATTTTTTGGCTTTATCTAAAATATATATTTCAGTATAATTTCTTCATACGATATAAATTTGTCTAAAAGAAAAAATTAAAAAGTCACAGAGTTTCTCTGAAGTTTGAAAAAAGGAGGAAGAATTGCTTTTAAAAGTATGTACTGTAGATAAAAGCTTGAGAAAACAAAATAGAATTCACACATATTTTTATCAAGTAAAACAACAACAAAATTGATGTCCTGGATTCGAATAGACCAATTTATCATGAAATGGACAATTAATTCCTTGATACAGTGTTTAATATGGAAAATAAAATTAGACAACTATGTAAAGTTGACACATTCTTCTTTTTGTCAAAGGAAGGTTCAGAAAAAATATGATTGAAAATTATTTAATGCTATCAGAGAAATGATCTTTACATGTTTAGTTCGTGTCATTAACCATCAGTGGAGTCGTGCATAGAATCCCTTCAAATGGTTTGATCCGTAAACCCCAGTGGCGTCATAAATTTTAATGAAGGTATTATTAAAATCTATTTATGAAAATTTAAACAGTTCCTGGCCTTTATGTCAATGGGTTGTCTCTTTCATGTGAAATTAACAACAGTTGACAGAGGTGTAGGGGGACCTCTGTATGTCTAGCAATTAATTATTTAATGTCTAATTAAAATCGGCTAATTACATACTTGTGGCTTTGGCATGGTGCCTTACTTCCTTCAGAATAATGGAAAGTGACATGGTTCCATGTTTTTTTTTCCTAGAGGATTTGAAAAAAAAAAAACATGGAATGATTTATTAAATGTTTTCTAAAGAGAATTTAATTATTATGTCTGGAGCTTATACCAATATATATTTAATTATTATGTCCGGAGCTTATACCAATATATATTTAATTATTATGTCTGGAGCTTATACCAATATATATTTAATTATTATGTCTGGAGCTTATACCAATATATATTTAAATATTATGTCTGGAGCTTATACCAATATATATTTAATTATTATGTCTGGAGCTTATACCAATATATATTTATTTATTAGTTGTTTATTTCAGTCATCATCAGTTATGAAGTTGGTATAAATTAGTCCACTCAATGTTTATGGTTACATTAGTATCTCAGAGTTCACGAAATCTTTTTTCCCGTGGTGGTCCTTGAAGAAAATCCACTGGTCCTCACTATTAATTCTATTGAAAAATACTAAAATTGTGTCAGTCCCACGCAAAATTTTGGTGGTAAAATCCTGAGGACTGACCATTTTCGCGAACTCTGGTATCTACTCCCTCAGCTGGCAGACTTGACATTTCATGTAAAAATATAAATCTTGCTATTATATATACATATTTATTGTACAATTGAATATAATTATATAATGATTGAAGCATATTCCAGTTATGAATTCCTTCCCCAAAATAATATGTTCTTTATTTTTTTCAGGCATCGGATGCAAGTTCAGATATATTTTCCATAAGTCATAATCGTAAGTACTAATGTATTTCTTATACGGCTTACTATTTCTCTTGATTTAATATTATACCATTGCAGATAGTATAAAAGAACCTTAAAATTACTTAAAACCATTAACCTTGAACCAATGTATAAAATTGTTTTTATGAGTCGGGACAATTTATACAAGTACATACAAAGAAAAGTGCAACCAGAGTAGTCTAAATCTGACAAACATTAGATCCCTCAATATCTATAGAAATAGTTGTAGGGCTTTTAAACATTTTTATATGAACACTGATCAAGACTATTTAACAGCAAATTGTTTGAATGACTTTGACAAAGACGTCATTTGTTAATCAAATGTAGAGCCTCAGTTCTTCAGTTCATTATTCATGTACTTTATGCTCTTTTCACACTTTCAAGGTAATGCACAACTTTAGCAGACTTAAAACACTCAAAAGAATCTGCTAACAGCTGGTTCATATCTCTTTTCACTGATGTTTGGTGTCAGGGAGGTTAATACCTAAATGTTCTTAATGGCTACCATTATAATTTATGGTGAAAAAGACATTCCATAAATATGAAATTTATGGCAATTCATCTGCTGAAATGGGTTGTAATAGATGTCATTTTATTTCTTGCTTTAAATCATGTGGAAAAATTGAAATTACAGAAAAGGGGAGTTTAATTTCACTTAATTTATTCCTTGAAAATTGCTCAGATAGCATATACAAGTATCAAAGTAAATTTCCTCAAGCAGTTGAATAAAAGTTTTAACTTTGATGTACATCATATAAATTCTCCACTTGAATTGATGTACCATATATAAATTTGCCACTTAAGCTGTGAATAGCCTCTGGCAGATGTTTTTTTGTAGGTGTTAAGTCCCAATAAAGAAGGCTTTTAAATAAATTATTTATCTGATGTTTTTATCTTAGCAGCAGAAAAATTAGACCAAATGAAAAAAGCTCAGTTTTTATGACTCAAGAAAACACATGCATTATTAAGCTATCTAGCAGATGTGATTCAGTGTTTGTGTAAAGCTTTTTGATGATGCATAAGTGTTCTGTTAAATGTTTTAACAAGTTTCTGTTGTGAGGGTCAAGTGGTTAGGTCTAGTTACAACAGTTTGGTACCCCTTAAAAGCATGTACCTAATAAAGAAAAAGAAAATTAGGAACATAGACAAGCATTTACTTAATCAAACAAAAAAAGAGAATTGCTACATAAAATATGAAGAGCACTTGTATATACAAATGCATGATTTTAAGCACCTTTTTGTGCTGTAAATAAATTATGACAACTGCAGAGCAGATGTGACTCTTTCATTGTTGCCAGGTTTTGGTGTAACTTTTGTACCAAGTTATTCTTACACAGGAATCTAAGGTTTGTTAAGTTGTTAGTAAATCAAGATACTAAATTAATATTGTTTCATCCAGATGTAACTTTAGTCGCATTATATCTAAACAAGGGGGAAATTTGAATTCAACCTACCTCCACAGCATGGTTTGAATGTTGAAAGACAAAACTTGAATGACATCTGCAGTTTGAATGCTGACAGACATACCTTGAATAAGAATTAGATCTGCGAGATCAAGAAACAAAATGTTAAGGGGAAGATCCGTATTTAAAGAGAAAACTGAAGAGAAAAAAAAATCTTCCAGTTATCAAAAGTTTTCAATCTGGTTGATTTATTTACCTATCTTAGGTCCTTATTTTACAAGTTTCGTTTTTTTTTTTTTTCCATTGTACATCTTTCAATTATTCAAATTTTGAAATCTTTTCATAGTAATAATATTTTCTGTTACAGGAGAATGTGTTTTACCTTTAACTAAATCAACATGCAGCAGCTCATTTTCTACCACTGTTACAACCTCTTCAACAAGTAATCTTACCATAACATCAACCAATACTCTGGCTTCCACGACAGTTACAACCACATCACCGACGACAACAACTTGTGCTCTATCCACGTCCTCAGTCATTACCGAAAGTACGAAAACCACTTGTTCAATAACTTCTCCTGCAGTAACTGCTACAACTTCTGTGATAACCAATGGACCAAGCGTTACAGCTCCCTCCTTGAAAAGGAAAACTTTGTCCCCATTAAATAGAGTGTCACCAATAACAGCCAAAGCGGCTGTTGTGCCGAGGGCATCATCGGCATCATCAACACCATTACCATTATCGGCATCTAAACAGTCACCTTTCCCGAGGGATCAGCGGAAGGTTTCACCATCACCACGTGTCACGCCAAAGAGGGAGGATTTCAGGGAGAAGGAACACCATAGCAACTCATTTCCAAAACCTTGGCCAGGGTATGTATATATATTTTGTCATAAACTAAATGATACATGTTGGTAATCGTTTTGGGTAGCTATCTTGTTAATGTTTATGTTTGCAAATGTCTTATTTAAAAGGCGGATGTAACCTGCTGATTTGATAAGGATGAATATATTTATAAAATAGCTACGTATAGTTCTGAGATAATAGGATTGATTTCATGTTTCCAATGGTACTTAGCATTTCTACCTATTTGAATTAAACATGCATTGGAATAAAGGTTCTTCAACGGAAAAAGTGAAATAAAATTAGCATCCATGTCACACAACTTTTATTCTTGTAATCAATTGTCCTGATTTATTACGGCATCAAAACTCCCACTAGTATGACATTAATGTATAATTGTCGTATTTATAATTGAGATTTTATTTCGTTATTTATATCAAATTTAAAATTAGATTTGAAGACTTGAATTTCAAAGCTAACTTCCTGGCAGCGTTTGGTATTTTAATATCCACTTGACCTCCAAACTATTAAGGATGTATGGGATATCCCATATTCAAGTATCTTAAATTACTAAGAAAAGTGTAATAATTGAAAGAGAACCCTCGGTCAGTTTACTGTTTATCACGAGTCAGATGTTTGTCTACGTCTCAGGAAAAGAGAAACACAAACCTTTGAATTTTATGAGTTGAACTATCTTTAAGAAAACTGTTGTTTTGTGAAAAACTTGATCACCAACGAACTCTTTTCAGAATTTAATGCATTCTGGGTAATATTTTCAAAAGTAAACTGTCCTGAATATGCATGCAATATTTGCCAATGGACATAAAGCAAGCAATAATCTTTTTTACCCACTTTTGGTGGATTTTATGGGTAAAGTTAAACCACAGATTTAAATGTTAAACAAAGTACCACTTTATTTAAAGACTAATGTATGCAGACTTTTGCTAAACCATGAAAACAAGTAGCCTCCAAAATACAATTTTTCTGCTCTCCAGGAAAATTAGTACCCTCAAAAAAGAATAAATTCACAGTTATCGAAAGTTATGGTTGCTTATTATTGTTGTAAACAGAAGGAAATCTTACATTAAAAAAATTGTTGTGAGAACAATGAAATTGTATACAAATCATTAGATTCTGCAAGGCGAATTGTTGATAGCTTTCTTGCTGTCACGAAAGCTCTTATAGTTACATTATAATATATATTATATCTACTTGAATAAAAATTGGTATTTCAAGCAATACTTTCACAGTAGATAAAACGTAATGCCTTAATATGTTTTATGATGATTGCTTGCTTTATGGCAAATACTTTTGCAGACGACATACTATGTTTCATGATGTTCCCCATCATATTTATTACTCTCTTAAGAAAGATTTAATGCAGGCTGATGGAACAAAGCACATGGGTACATGTATGTTACGTCATTATCTTAAGGTTCAAGTCCTGTCTAAGTCTGAGGTCTAAGTATTATAGATTTTCCACAAATTACATGTAATCAAGCCTCTTTAAGTCTAATTTTACTGTCACGTTTGATTAGTGGGTATAACAAACGGAGGAATATCTCGTGGGCTATTAGTTTATGGTGAAAGAAAATGGCTAGTGTTGAAAATATAATTAAACACAATTGGCGAAATTAACTTCAGATTCAATTTCATTGCAAGATAAAGCTACAAGTGCTTGTTGCTTGTACGTCATTAATGGGAAATGTGAAATCTTTATAGAGGGATATAGGAGGTGAAATGTTTTCCGTGAAGTGCCCACTTACCCACAAACTCGTCATAATTTCAAGAGATCTCAAGTGTATCTTTATTCGTACCCTATAAAACGGCCCTTGAAACAAAGATTTCACTTGAGTTAGAAGTGATCTGAACTGTTCCGACAGATTTTATAATTAGGCGGTAACTGGTAATTTACACAAACTATGTGTTTCATTTAGTTGATAAGTTCCATCATTAGATAGTTAATGACTATCTAAAGATGTTAGCTAACTGTTTGATGTATCAAGTGGAATAATTGTTACGAGAACATATGACACGCTGTTACACAATTGCACTACAAAGATAATAAATAGGGCTAAAAACAGAACACAATGCTTGCTTTTTGAAACATTTATGATGTTCTACTAGGAAAATACTCCACTATAATTAGTGCTTATAATGTTAAAGACCGTTTAATGATAATATGTATACATACTCTGAAACTGCAGTCGATGGCAAAGTGCAAATAGTTCGTCCAATTATCTGAATGTTTTGTGAAAATGTCGAGCTATATTTTAGCTGCATACAAAGCTTTTTTTTGTTTTTGTTAAACCAACAAGTCATATAGGTTATTCTGTTGTTGCCAGAAGGGGAGAACTATTGAAAGACAAAACCAAACAGAAACACTTTACTCAACCTTATACTTCCCCCTGTTATACAAACAACATCATGACATGGCATCTGATATCCTACCCATCACATTGCCAGAACTTTTCAGTTTATTTTGTTAAGATAGAAATGTAACTTGCATTCTGTGTAAAAAGAGGTCTATCAAAATGTAGCAGTTATCAATTTTCTAAGAAAAATTTACAGATGTCTTTCCATGGGTTTACTGGTAAAAGAATTGCATTTGAAGTGTTTCTTAATCTTGACAATTGTGTTTCTCTTTTTCAGAAGTAATACACCTGGACATTTATTTGGACCACAGGTTTCATTATCTCCTGGACCCTATAATCATTCCGGCTACCCCCAACAACCCAACCACAATCCAGGGTTGTCCCACAGTATGTTTGCATCCCCCCTGCCACCTGGCCCCTCATCAAACCTAGGAGCAGGGGCAGCACAATTGAGTTCACCCACAGATTCCATGAACGTAGCAGGTAAGTGTTTTAAATTAGAGACTATAAATCAGAAAACATTGCAGGGAAGTGTTTTGGATTAGAGGCTATAAATCAGAAAACATTGCCAGGAAGTGTTTTTGGATTAGAGGCTATAAATCAGAAAACATTAAAGGGAAGTGTTTTGGATTAGAGGCTACAATTACCTCACCAAATCAGAAACATTGCAGAAAAGTGTTTTAGGTTAGAGGCTATAATTGCCTCTATAAATTAGAAGTTTACTTTATTAAAATTTGAACCATCCATGCAAGGGCTGTATAGCCAGTCAAGGTTGTTAAAACTTCCATTTGTTGCAAAATTTGATTGCAGATTCAAGTGCACAACTTGTTCACACATAGACATTGTACCTGAAATTAGAACAAGTAAATATTTTGTATCAGAGAAAAAAAATTTCCTCAATTATCAGAATAGCGGGAGGTATAAAAAAATATTTTAGTCAGTGACATTAGAAAAACACATACATTTGTTTAAACATTGTACATGTACCTGAAATTGGAACAAGAATTATTTTCAATCGCAGAAAAAAAATTACCACAATTATCTGAACAGCGGGAGGTATATAAAAAGTTTTCAAGACAGTTACATAAGAAAAACAACACATACATTTGTTTAGACATTGCACCTGAAATTGGAACAAGTATTATTTTCTATCACAGAAAAAAAATTACCCCAATTATCCGAACATCGGGAGGTATAACAAAAAAACTATTCAAGACAGTGATATAAGAAAAAATGCATACATTTGTTTAAAGCATGTGGAATTCATCATAGTCAAAATAGACAGGTGTCTTAGTTTGTTAGATCAAAGGCAAAAAAACACAAAGTGAGAGTTGACATGTTTCCAGAAACTTTCAAACAAAGCAAAAACCTATCTCTCTCTGTAACAGACTCATTAGTTATAAAAAGCAGAAGTGAGTAATTAGCTCTGAAGTGTTGATTTGATGTGTGAGGAAATAATTGTTAGATCTTTAGATTGTTTACGAATATTTATATTTTTCTACTTTTTCCGTCACAGTTTTACAGAGTAACATTTATATATTTCTATTTTTCTGTCACATTTTTACAGTAAATTTATTCCCTACTTTTATTTTAGTTCTTCAGCTTTTTGCAAATATTTATGTTTTCCTATTTTTTCCCCGTCACAGTTTTACAGTAAAGTTAATTATTCTTGACTTTATTTCAGGTCAAGAGATTTTACTTGAAAAATTGAACAGACCAATTTAGTTGTCTTTGGATTATTTAGCTTTTTGTGAATATTTATGTTTTCTATTTGTTTCTGTCACAGTTTTACAGTAAAGTTGTTCACTACTCTTATTTCAGGTCAAGAGATATTACGTGAAGAATTGAACAGACGATTTTTGTTATCACAGGAGAGACCGACGTCTTCATTGATAGGTCCTCCGCCTTATATGAAAGCAGACATTCATCAGCATCAACACATGCACCAACACCAACATCAACACACACATCAACACATGTATCCCATAATTCCACCATTTACTACCGGGGCGATGATCCCAAATCCAGCTCCATTACCGGTATGTATATCTTCATTTAATGTTTTGCACTGACAGTGGATGGTTTACTGTTTAATGTTTTGCACTGACAGTGGATGGTTTACTGTTTAATGTTTTGCACTGACAGTGGATGGTTTACTGTTTAATGTTTTGCACTGACAGTGGATGGTTTACTGCTTAATGTTTTGCACTGACAGTGGATGGTTTACTGCTTAATGTTTTGCACTGACAGTGGATGGTTTACTGCTTAATGTTTTGCACTGACAGTGGATGGTTTACTGCTTAATGTTTTGCACTGACAGTGGATGGTTTACTGTTTAATGTTTTGCACTGACAGTGGATGGTTTACTGTTTAATGTTTTGCACTGACAGTGGATGGTTTACTGTTTAATGTTTTGCACTGACAGTGGATGGTTTACTGTTTAATGTTTTGCACTGACAGTGGATGGTTTACTGTTTAATGTTTTGCACTGACAGTGGATGGTTTACTGTTTAATGTTTTGCACTGACAGTGGATGGTTTACTGCTTAATGTTTTGCACTGACAGTGGATGGTTTACTGCTTAATGTTTTGCACTGACAGTGGATGGTTTACTGTTTAATGTTTTGCACTGACAGTGGATGGTTTACTGTTTAATGTTTTGCACTGACAGTGGATGGTTTACTGTTTAATGTTTTGCACTGACAGTGGATGGTTTACTGTTTAATGTTTTGCACTGACAGTGGATGGTTTACTGTTTAATGTTTTGCACTGACAGTGGATGGTTTACTGCAATCACCTTGTTTGTCCGTCTGTTTGTCGGTCTCAAAAACTCCTTGGTTTTTTTTTATTAATTTTTGTATGTCAATACATGTTATATAAAAAGGATACTGAAGTCAACATTTAAAAACGTCTGTAGAATAACAAAAATAGTGCTAAACTATTTAAATCGCATCACTTATTTATTAAATTGAAAAAAAATTGCCAACTGCTTCATTTACTAGGAACAATATTACAGACAATTCAATACACTAACTTTACACATAATGAGTTAGAATGATGCATTTGACAGCATTAAGTGTTTTCTTGTGTGTTAGAAAAACTAAAACAAAACTGACTTTGATAGCAGTAAGTCCCATGACAATATATATTTAGAAAACTCAGGAATGTAAAATATTTTCAATTTATACAGCAATGATCATGACTAAAAGGTTAAACATAATTAGTATTCTGGCTGAGAGAAATGATAATGCCAGCCAATTTACAGTAATAATAAAGAAACACATAACCTTTGGTATATCATCAGGCTTCTTTAATAACACCAATCTAAAATGTCAGATGGAGGAAAAAAAACAACAAAAGCTCAGGAAATGCAATAAACAGTCTACAATTACAGATATGAGTCAAACTTATTATCGTCTGTAAGGCATGTTTGTTGATAGCATGTTTTTTTGCCAAGGGAAATATCTTTTCCATCTGACAAATATTACATGTGATATTCACCATTCAGTAGCTATCTGTTTTATTGGCTCAATTGGTTCATGATATACCAGCGGAGCTACTTGTAAAAATAACTCCCTAATCAAACTGTCAACAGAGTTTATTGCCGTCTATATCAAGTTCTATACAAGCCTACTTATCAGTTTCCTGTCTGATAACACGGCTCGTAAATTTCATAGGGGTTGAAACTGATTACCGAGGCTATCAGTGGATGGTTACGATTGGTTGATTAGGCTGACAAACAGGGTGTAAAAAAATTGAAGAAGTGAAACATTGCCAGGATATCATGATTACAGATAATTGTCCTATAAATTCAAATTACAGGAATAATGACTTCCAATGATAATTTTTATTGACAAGATACAAGCCATTACAGAATTTAGTAGCAATTGGCATGGACTATTATGATAAAATATCCCTTTTCAGAGTCTGACAGAGATAGAGAAAAAAAATTAAGAGATACTCATCGATTTTGCTTTGTACAAAGGTGTGAAGCAAATTAAATTATTTTATCGTTTATGATCCGTGAAAATTGACTTTTTGTTATTTTTGCTGAAGTTATCTCTGCATTGCTGGTTGCATTTCATGGTGAATTGGAAATTTTATTTTTGATTTTTTTGTCTGTTTAATCTGATGCAAATTAGAAAAAAATAAAAATAAATGATTTGATTTTTTCCCTCCCTTTCATCCGTTTTATCTGTACTTAAATGTAATATAGCGACACAAGAGAAATATTTTACGAGAAGATATTGATTTCTATGTATTTTATTTCTCTCAGGACAAATATGATACAGTAATATGGCACAAAACCCTATCAAATGTAATTTGATATGAAATATCTGAAGAATTTCTTTTGACTTAATATAAAAGATTTTTCTGCTATTTAATATGTCGAAAAGAGGTCCGTTTTAAAGGAAATTTATGATAGTGGATTATTTTCAAAATTGAAATAGTTTGATCTTATTGATTGTGCTTACTGTAATTGTAATCCCTTTCTTGCGACATCTTTAATTTAGGAAGCAGTTCATTTGTGAAATATTTTACACATGTAATTGATACATTAAAAACTGAAAATGTATTTTGATAAAAATCTTAATCCAGTTTTATGTATCTCCATTGACCTTGGATTCTAAATGTTTAACTCTTTTATTTTAAATACAAAAGAAACAAAAAATTAACATAAATTTAACAACATTGAAATTTTATTTCAGAGACATGGAAATGTCACTATTAATTTCATGAAAGATATTCACAGCTTGATAATTTAGAACTAAAAATGTGATAATTAAATTTCTTTATATATTTTTTTTCTTTTTCTTGCAGGTCAATAAGTTTGGAGATAATCCTTTATATCGCAATGTAAGTACATGTACTGGTTTTGTAGTAAATTTAACAGTTGATGAAATGTCAGAAATAGCATCAAAAATGTTATTGAAAACTTTCTGTTGGTAAAAGTCACGAAAGACTGTGTGTGTTTAATTGGTCAAGATAGAAATATGGAATAGTTTAATTAGTATGAATTGAAATTTGTACTAATAGGAATTTGTTTGATCCTGTATAAGTTAAAAAATATGTAACTGACTAAGTTAAAAAATATGTAACTGACTGTAGAATGAGGGAAAGCTACTACTTGGAAATATGCTGTTATAATGAACTCTTTAACAAAAATATCAGGTTGAAATTTTAAACCTTGAGGAACTCAAGGGCTACACTGGAATATAGAATATTTAAAGTCTTTTTTGTGACATTTATGAGGGAAGCTCCGAGTGTTGACAGTCTATTGATCACTGTAGTATGAAGTTCGAATAGACCAAATAGCTGCAGTCATCAGCCCCCTCAGTACTGATTTATTGTATTTGGTTAACATTCTACTATCACTAAAACCATTTAACAAATCTGTTAAATAATGTACATAATTCAAAAACTAAATTTGACAAAAAAAATGACTATTGCTTTGATGTGGACCCCATGTCGTAACAGTGTTATAATAAAATATTGCTATTGTTTATTAATAATTATTTATACAGTTGCCTGAAGCTGACATGTTTTTTCTATTAATTGTAGTTTGGTATGCCACCAGGTTATTCAGGATTATCTCCCCTGATGCCACCTTCTGGTGGCTTGTCGTCCACACTGACTGGAGCATTCCAGCCCAAGGTAAGGCTTACACTTACAAAAATCTAGAGTTCTTTTAAGACAAACATACATACAGTCAGTATTATAAAAAGTGAACCTGTATAGAGTGTAAAAATCTTGGCAAAAAAACAGAGTGCAATCATTTTGATGTTTTCTTTTTAACTATTATCAAAACTCATTTCTGCACAAAAGTTTTATTTCTTGAATATTTATTGTCATTGAAAAAGTGCGGTTTCTAAAAAGAATGTTCATTATCTTTGATATTTTACATTCTATTTATTATAACTGGTCCATACCCGTAGCCAATGGGGGGTTCGGACGAACCTTGAAATCAAATAAGCACTGTTAAAGTCAACGTTTTGTTCAAATTGTAACTGTTAAAGTCGAGTTCATGAAGCCAACGACCCCCCCCCCCCCCCCCCCCTTGGAAAGTCCTGGCTACGGGCCTGTGGTCCCTTTCTTTATTTTAGCATTTACCTGTTTAATAAATGTTTTACGGGAAAGAATTCATTAATAAAATTGTTGTGTAGGGCATTGTGGTCAAATAATCTATTTCACAACATTGTAATATTGCATAATTGGGAAGTTGGAAGTTTGGTTCATTGCACTTTTCATCATGTAAACATTTCACCAAAGAGTCAAAATAGAGCATACAAAGTTTAATGCACACCTGTCCACTTCTAGAAGATGCTTGAGGCAGTTTTAAGGTTTTTTGGGGGAAAGTTTTGGGAAATATATCAGAAAATATTTGTTTATTAAAAAACAAAATGCAACAAAATGCTATTTTGGTTGATTTTAGTTTTAAATCAATTCTGTACTTGTACACTTGGTCTTTTCTATTGTGAAATTTTATATCTTATAAAAATTAAGATTTTAAATTTTTGGGGGGAAGAGGGATGCATGAAAATTATAAAAACGCCTCCCTCCTTCGCTTTTCCCTCAACCAGATGTTCAATATATACAGGTACTTTATGACTTGTTTATACTTTTATAGCCACTTGAACTTTATAGTTAATTGACATTTTATTCAAAGGAATTTAATGTTCTTCACATGTCTTTTCAAATTAATAATTCATCAAGCACATAAACATGTTAGTATTTATTGGCTACCAGATAAGCATAAACAAGTTGAAGAATGATAGAACTGAAGTAACTGTTAAAAACACATTTTTTCATGAGCCTTTAATGTTCACTTAAAGTGCAAATTCTGCATAAATATGCCTTGGAATTTGATTTATATACAAGTCATGTGATTAAAATTGATATAACATACAGAGAGTAAACCATGAAAAATTTGTTTTCTTATTTATATAGAAAAACAAATTCTCATGAAAATTTTGGTTCATGTACAGTAATCGGCTATGTATAGTGCGCATTGTTGTATATAACAGCTTAACTTTTGTTTTATTTGAAGTTGAATTTGTATGCTTTGTTTTGTATACCATCATGTGTTAATAGAGGGTATCCAATTTGTTTGCTTAATTTTGTATATAATCATGTGTTTACAGAGGGTATCGACAGGGCTGCACCCTTCACAGATGCTGCACTCCCTACGAGATAGAGATAAGATCCCATCAGCTGCAACTTTGCCTGCACAAAAAGTTAGTGTTTTATGCCTTATTAACTTTTCACCTTCTTGCACAAGCCTAGTACTATGTAACTGTGTGTTTAAAAATGTCATTGAAAGATTGTTACTGGATATAGATTTGTACTAGAGTTTTTACAGTCTGATAGAGTTGATTATTTGTTTGTCCTGAAAATGCATAAAAGATATGCCACTGGACATTAAATCATCTATTCTATTGTCTGTAATTGATTGTAACTTGAAATTAACTTTTAAACAAAAAAATCATTTTTAATAGAATAGTATGCAGACTTCGTAAATTCTAACTAGCAAAGAAATTTTCAATGATATTTTTAAACATATCAGGCGAAAGGTATACATAGATGTGTGATATATAAACAGATATATCATACAATCATGCATTCACTTACAGATGGTATTTTACATCAGTGTGATATATAAACAGATATATCATACAATCATGCATTCACTTACAGATGGTATTTTACATCAGTGTGATATATAAACAGATATATCATACAATCATGCATTCACTTACAGATGGTATTTTACATCAGTGTGATATATAAACAGATATATCATACAATCATGCATTCACTTACAGATGGTATTTTACATCAGTGTGATATATAAACAGATATATCATACAATCATGCATTCACTTACAGATGGTATTTTACATCAGTGTGATATATAAACAGATATATCATACAATCATGCATTCACTTACAGATGGTATTTTACATCAGTGTGATATATAAACAGATATATCATACAATCATGCATTCACTTACAGATGGTATTTTACATCAGTGTGATATATAAACAGATATATCATACAATCATGCATTCACTTACAGATGGTATTTTACATCAGTGTGATATATAAACAGATATATCATACAATCATGCATTCACTTACAGATGGTATTTTACATCAGTGTGATATATAAACAGATATATCATACAATCATGCATTCACTTACAGATGGTATTTTACATCAGTGTGATATATAAACAGATATATCATACAATCATGCATTCACTTACAGATGGTATTTTACATCAGTGTGATATATAAACAGATATATCATACAATCATGCATTCACTTACAGATGGTATTTTACATCAGTGTGATATATAAACAGATATATCATACAATCATGCATTCACTTACAGATGGTATTTTACATCAGTGTGATATATAAACAGATATATCATACAATCATGCATTCACTTACAGATGGTATTTTACATCAGTGTGATATATAAACAGATATATCATACAATCATGCATTCACTTACAGATGGTATTTTACATCAGTGTGATATATAAACAGATATATCATACAATCATGCATTCACTTACAAATGGTATTTTACATCAGTGTGATATATAAACAGATATATCATACAATCATGCATTCACTTACAGATGGTATTTTACATCAGTGTGATATATAAACAGATATATCATACAATCATGCATTCACTTACAGATGATATTTTACATCAGTGTGATATATAAACATATATATCATACAATCATGCATTCACTTACAAATGGTATTTTACATCAGTGTGATATATAAACAGATATATCATACAATCATGCATTCACTTACAGATGGTATTTTACATCAGTGCTTGTTACCATTTTGAATATTTTGAGTTAACAAAAATGTCAAAATAATTTCAATATCTGCTGTACTTTTAAATGTAGAATTTTGGAGGATGTTGCAGTAGTTATTGACAAATGGATGCATTTTGAAGCCTTTTTCAGGCATTGAAAACTTACTTGCTAGTTAAGCAACTTTGTGTTGTATAATGATTATGTCAAAATATTTAAATTAGTTAAAAAAGAGGGACGAAAGATACCAAAGGGACAGTCAAACTCATAAATCTAAAACAAACTGACAACGCCATGGCTAAAAATGAATAAATTAGTTAAACTACTCTTTTTCTCAACTCATTTGAAAAGTGAAATTGAGATATTGATATTTAGGTTAATGTAAATTAAAAGAAGTTTATGTCATCAAAAATGACCATTTTTGTTTGCTATGAAATTGACATGTGATATGTTTGGTCAGAGGTTAGAAGCACTGAATGTAGTACATATTAATGTTGTTAAAAAAATGACTGGTATAAACTGTGAGCATGTAACATCAGTGTAAAGTCTATAAAAAAAAGTTCTGTACAAATTAGTTTATGAAGTGTGAAATGTCAGTTTTTATTAAGGATTGGAAATTATAAGTTTATTTAGTATATATTTTATTTTAAGGTTACATTTTTAAATGGAATTTTATCATTTTCACAATATTCAGGTAAAAATATATCCAGCAGAAATTTCAAATGAATTTTTATTTAAATTAATTGCATGACTTCTACCATGTTCTAAAAGCAAAACTTTGGAAATTAAAACATGTTTTTTATCTGAAAATTTAAAATCTTTAAGCAAGTTATTAACTAAATCATACTTATATATGCTAGCTAGCTTCATTTAAATACACTTCCCTTCAAATATACCATATGCTATAATTCATATGAAAGTATGGAAAACCAGAATTAGAGATTTTGTAATATTATGAGATTAACATAGGCAATCCATGTGTCTTTGGAAATTTGATATTTCTTTGTGCTTCAATTTCATGGGTTTATAATGAACTGAAATTTCCTTTTTGAAATCCAGTAATGTTAGATTTCAAAAGAAATCATTTCATTAAGGTTGGAAAATGGTGTAGGAATCTAAATTAAGTAAGGTTCTTTGAAATGGTTTTGAGGATCCATTTTCACATTTTGAGAATGCTAGAAAGAAAATGTGTAAATCTTATTCAATATGACAGAAACCTAACGTACAAACTACAAACAAAACAGATAAAGGGCAACATACAGTCTTTGACAAAAGTTGTATATCTATACTATATAGCATGTTCCAAATTGTTTAAAAATATTTTGAATGAATTAAGCAGAAACTATCAAAATTCTTTTTTTTAACTTTTTTGAAATATTGGATCCTCAATGCTTTGCAACTTTGTACTTGTTTGGCTTTATAAATATTTTGATATGAGCGTCACTGATGAGTCTTATGAAGATGAAACGTGTGTCTTGCATACTAATTTATAATCCTGGTACCTTTGATAACTATATTCTGCCATCAACAAAAAATTAATGATAATTTTATAGTCTGATTATATTAATTGCTAAGTTGATTTCTCGAATTTATATAATACCCAATTAATATTGTTACATGTAATAAGGTAGACTGTGTTTTATTTGCATTCTAATTGTAATAATTGAAAAGTTAGAATGTTGAAAATCTATTATTTTTGCCCACACAAAGTACATTCAATAGTTATGACATCTTGACTCAATTTGAATGCACACAAATAACCAATATAAAAACATGTTGCTTAGTCATATCAAAATACTGATTTAAAACATGTTTGTAAACTGTCATTGTTGCTCATGATAAATAACACTTTGTAATGCAGTTCTTTAGGTACTCTTCAAAATAGTTTCATTTTAGAAAATTGCTTTTTGTGAAAAAATATTACATTGTATTATATTTCATAGAAAAAAAGTGTAATTATCACTGAACTAGTATACATATTTGGTTAGAGACCAGCTGAAGCATGCCTTCAAGTGCTTGAGTTTCTCGCTGCATTGATGACACCTTGGTGGCCTTAGACTGTTGTCTGCTCTTTGGTCGGGTTGTTGTCTCTTTGACACATTCCCCATTTACATTCTCAATTTTAAGTCTTGAAAATTTTGGGCTTCTTAGTAAATTGAAATGTCTTACTTGTGATTCTGTAGATTTAATATACATCTTATTCTTACAGAAGCCAGGCAAATGGAATGCAGTCCATGTAAGGATAGCTTGGGAGATTTATCAACATCAACAGAAACATATAGAGTTACAGAAAGGGCAGGAAGGGAAATCAATGGAGCCGTTACGACCTCCAAGTCATCTCTTTCCTGGAGCTTCATTGCATAGACCCACTGATCTCTCTGCCTCCACAGGGGGACTATTGTCTCAAGGTTTGTGTTTTTCTGGTAAGAAATTAGTTAGCATCATTTAGTTATTCTCACTGGTAGTGTGGATTCATTATTAATCATGGGGCACTAGCTTATGTTGGTAAAGGTGAAAACTTAATTTAAATATTTAAAAGAATACAAATTTCCATTTGACTTAATTGTATGCTAAATAAAGTTGCCAAATCACAAAATCAAGTATTCCATAAAATAATTTCCTCAGTCTACAAAAATTAAAATTGGTACCCATCAAGATAAATGAATGAATCCACAGTATGTTTGGTGGGAAGATATGATTTGTTTTAATGAATTACCATTATTAGCCTGTATTTTGAACTTGTCTCATATTGAAAGACTGGATATGATTTCCTTGCAGTCAAAAATTGCTAAATAATATATAGATCAAAATGGTTTGCCAAAATACCACAAAGTACAGCAAACATCAACACTTGAACCTAACTTGGTACAGGCACTAAAGGAAAGTTTGACCAGTTTTACATGCACAGAAATATAAAACTTTGATATAATAGAAGAAAGCACTTTGATTTTTGCATTCAAAGCTCTTATAGCTAAAATAAATGGTATATTCCGTTTAATAGATATCTCACTTTCCATGCATGCCATACTGTTGAAAAAACTGTTGCATGAAATGTGCATTTGTATTTAAACTTCTGCAGTAATTATGATTTATCTATTCATTGTTTTGATGTTGTGTCTATATCAAAACAAGTCTAAAATTAAGGTAGCAAAGGTAATCAAATTGAAAATCTGGTGAGAATTGTATTATTTTTACAGTCTAAGGGGAGATAACTACAAGAAAAAATTAAAGTAACTTTGATGATAATATACTTCAAATGGCTATCAGGAAAATGTTATCTATAAGTCTTTGTAGTATACTAACTTGCATTTAAATTTATTAGGGAGTTTGTTATTAGAGCATAATATATTGTATTACCTATATGGGGTAAAATTGGGCTCTAGAACAGGTGCCTGCAAACCGACATACATGTTTGATCTGAAACAGCCAAGACTAAAAAAAATATTTTTAGATTTAAATAAAATATTAAAATGAAAAGTACATAAATACAATAAGAAACATAAACTTTGCAGTAAGATTTGTAAATTTATACAATTGACTATTGCAGGTTCTCATGGCAGAAATAGTCTAGAACAGCCACCTGGACATAGCGGTTTCTTAAATCCCATGCACTCGGGTAAGAAGGGTAATAATTCTTTTTATTATACTTCACTTTTAAATGACAGATTTTGATTGGTTAATATGAGGGAGACAATTTACTCTATCCCATGGCTGAGCGGGAGACATTTTTTTTAATGTCATCCCCTAGAGAAGACGAGATGAGGGGTATAAATCAATGAGACAGAGAGACCCAATAATAAGAATAACCAAAGTCATCTAGAAGTTATTAAGCTTGTTGTTACCTGACTACCTGACAAAGGTTGCATATTAAAGCAAATGGTAGACTGAGAGAGATTTTTTTATCTACATATTTGAATTAAATTATGATAAATAAAATAAGTATTTCAAAAGTAAACAGTTACCTGTTATGCATACTATAAATTCAGAAATAATTGTTGTCTATCATTATGTCTATTGTCAAAAATATGGAATATATATTATAAGAAGGAACAAGTGAAATTATGAATTTTAGTTTTTATTATTGTGAATCTAATAATCTATTGACTTAAGACAGGTTTAAAGAATTCTTTTTAATGAATTAACAGACTTCTAAAAAAATCTTTGTTTTAAAAAAAAAAATTAATGTTAAATATATAAAGGAATTCAAGGTATTACCATTTTTCCTTCTCACAAAACTGATGCATCAATAATTGAATTAATACTTTTTTTTATAACAGGTGCTTCCCCATTTCCAAAACCATCACCTTATTCCATGTCTAACCCTCTTGGATTTGGAGGATTGGGTTCATCTGGGGCATTTAGTGGGCGTGGCGAGATGCCTAATGTTCCTGGACTAACGTCACCTCACGAGTGGAACCGTTTACATAGGACTCCTCCAACATTCCCTGGTGCCCAGGCAGGCCCCTGGAGTAAACGGGAAGATGGAGAGATTGACCGTGGGGACAGGGGACCAGAAGCAGGTGTTTTAGCATTGGACAGAAGACGGGAAGAAGACAGAGAAAGGTAAATACAGATAATCGGGAGAAATAATAAAAATCTCATTTCTTTTGAGGACAATTTATATATATACTTTTTTACAACTCATCTAAACATCAACTCAACAATGTTAGATCTGTAAATTTGCTTTTGCAAATTTTTTGTTCTTCCTTCGACGGGATTCGAGGCATGCTACTGAGATATCGTGACACCAAATCGCCTGCACTGTATCTGGCGTGCTAGACCACACAACCACCTTGGCTCAAAGACAATTTGGGTATATGTCAATAAGGCAGCAATCCAACAACACAAATAACTAAAAGACATCAAGAGAGATTTATATACACATTCCACAATAGATTTCTAACATCAAGCTCAAAATCTATCCAAGTCTGAAAAAATTGTGAATTTGACATACTTTCTTAAACCTTCCTTCAACAAAATGATCATTCAGAAAATATGTGAATCATACAGAAGAACATTTCGTGTTAAAATATTGATTTTTATTATCTCATTGCATTCATTTTTTGCTTGTCACAGCTGAATTTACAAAAATACTTGTTCTATTATTTTCAAGAGCAGTTTTTTTTTTCTCACAAATTTGAACAGCAAAAATTAATATTTTAAAAAATAATACTAATATTTTATTAGCTAGTACTGTACCTACTCATAAACATAAGGTTAGAATAACCAAGAAGTTTTATAGACTAAATAAAGCAGAACAATACATATATTTGGTTTGTGAAACTATGCAGACCTTACATTGTTGGGCTAGATTTAAGATGAAGTGTATATATATAGAAAGATTATGGAGTTAGCCCTGAATAACCACAGATTATCTGATGGAAAAGTCCTGTTGAACAGTTGCTACATATTTTGACATTTATTTTGAGATGTATAAATACAAGAAATATGCAGTACTGATATAAGTGCAGATTTAAAAACAATTAAAAAGGAATGAAATTAAACACATCTAAAACAGATTAAAGAGAACAATACATATCTAGATAGAAATTGATGGTTTCTGTAATAAATAATTGAATAAAAAATAAGACATTTGTTTTTCCAATACTTTCAGGGAGAGAAGAAATGGCGAACATGACAGACGAGTCAGTTTAGAAGAAAGGAGCAGAGAAAGAGAGTTATCTTACATGAAAGATGCACATGCATCAAGGTCAAGATCTAGGTCAAGATCACCATTACAAAATGGACGTGTTGGTTCTGCCAAATCTGACAGTAGCTATGAAAGAAGATTTGACGATAAAAGTGGACTTAAAATTAAGCAGGAACGTCGTGAGGAGGATTTGATTCTTCATGCCGAAAGGGATAAACTAAGGACAGACTATCTATTGGGTCGTTCCCAAGCAGTTAATCCAATGAACTTCAGTATGTTGGATCGTGCTAGACTTTTAGGGGCACCTTCCCCATACATGTTTGGTGACCGTGTGCCACCCCATCCTGCATTATTAAGTCAATATGATAAAAGTCCGTTAGAAATGAACTTAGGTCAGCATCAGTTTCAGCTCCAGAGGGATATGGAGAGGGAGCGAGAGAGAATGCTGAGCCGAATTCAACATCCGTCTTTGTTTGATCCAGAACAGTTACGGAAAGAAGAATTATTTTTACAGGATGAAAGAGTACGAAGAGACATATTAGAGAGATTGCCATTTTATGATCCACAAAGAATGGCCTTTGAGCAAAGTAGATATCCACATTTACGTCCTCCTGATCCGCTGTCGGCACACTTTCCACGGACAATTAGCCCGATGATAGCGCATGCAAAAGGGGGCTCCCCTGCTGGGTACCCTCCCCCATTAATACCTTCCTCTAGTGCTACTCAATCGAGGACTCAGTCTCCGGGGCGGGGCAAACCTAGTGCAACAGAGACTAGTGACAAGAGAGATAACTATTCCAATTCAAATGATCCAGGTGTTCACAGCAGATAGGAGGAGTTATCTCCCTTAGAATATTGTTGTATAAATATTGTAAAGATGTAATCTGTGCTTTAAAAGCAGAAATGTGATCTCGTTGGCAGCTATAATTTTTTTCATTTTTTTTTTTTTTTTTGGTTCCTTCTGAACTACAACAGTCCCAAAATTACTACTGTATACCTACATTTAGTCTAATTATATCATGGTATTTTTTCACAGTTGGCATGTTGAATTTTCCATTGTAACTTTGGGTGTAATATAAATATAATTGGCTAATTGCAGAATACAGCAGGGGTTTGAAATTTGAATTTGAAAATGAGAGGTACTGGACTTGAAAAGTTCCCTCCCTGAAAATATTAATTATTTGCACTCTAATAACTTTTAAAGATTTAGAAGTTTAAATGTGTATACATTAAATTATTAAAATTGGAAACAAATGCAAAAAACAAGACCTTACTGATAATATTCTGCAATTTGTCAAATAGATGAAAGAAGTAATTCATTGGACATGTTAAAGTCACATAGATATATTCCATCTATTTAAATTGTAAATTCTATCAATTATCTAAATTGTTGCTGAAAATATAGGTATGTTGAAGTTAAGAGGGAACTAGAGGGTATTGAGATGATTTTTACCTGCATTTCCACATGCATTTAGGTATAAAATGAAATGTGAACAGTACGCATATATACTTTTTTATTAATTGAATAAGAAGAATTTTTTGAAATAAAAATGATGATTTCCAAGGTATTTGTTTCACATATAAATGTATAGATTTAAGACTGTCGCCACTTTTTTGGAAGAAAGGTGAGCTTGATTAATAAACAACTTTTCTTTTGGCGAGGGGTACTTGATTAATTGACATTTTAGAATTGAGAATTTTTAGACACTGGTAAAAAAAGGTGTTTTACACTTGGCTTTACATGTTTTACTGAATTTATTAAAATTCTTTGAAAACTTAGAAATTAGTATACGTATCAGAACACATCCAAATTTTCAAATTGTTGGCAATGGGTATTGCCTTAAACCTACACCCAATATTTATTTTGAATATTTTTACTTTGTATAATAAATTTTTAGTATAAAGGTCAAATATATCTTATGTCTGTAAAATTTTCTAAATATTTATAATTTTTTGCTGTCCATTAGGAATATTTTGTGATGTACTAAGGTTTAAATTATACAGTTTGTGAAATTCAGTTTTCTCATTTGACTTTTACCAATTTTAGACTTTTGCCGAAATTTTTTATTTAATTATAGGGTAAATTTCTACTCTTTAGAAAACACTTGTCTGCTTTTCTTTGCCATTGTAATCAAATGCAGAGATAACATGCTTCCTATTAGATAGTAATTTGAAAACAGTCTTAAAAAATATGTTGGATTTATTTTTAGAAAAAATTATTATGCAATAAACTTGTTAAGTGGTATTTTTCTTTCTTTTTTTTCACTTTTCAAAGGGGAAAAAAATAATGATTACAGTAATTTTAGATTAGCAAAATACAAGATGACATTGATATTCACTTTGATTGTGCATGGTAATTTTATGGTGTAACTGTATTGTGAATATACTTGAGGGAAAACAGATTTAAAAAATAAGGAAACATACCTTACTGCTATATAATAACAATTGATTTGTTTTTTTGGTTTTTTTTGGTGAGCAAATTTTCTTAGTACCCTTTATTTACCTGTTTTCTATTCCATTAAAAGATTCATTTTTTTAAATCATCTAACATATTTTAGCATCATTCCCATGAAGTCTGTTTATATATATGCAACTTTAAATTTTCTCATTTTTTAGTTGAAATCCTTTTTAATAATTCCTTTTTTGATTGATTGATTGATTGGTTGTTGCTTGTGTTACTATGTTAATGTCCAGTGGTCAATTATTTTGATTCGTTAATGCCATCATGAATATTCATTGACATACCTCAGGTAAATCGACCCCTTATCTAACCTTTCCATTTTGCCATTTGATTAGGGACTTTCTGATTTGAATTTTCTTCAGTATTCTGTATTTTTGTAATTTTACTTTTTCCAATACAAAGTATCAATTTTTTCCAAAATGAAAGTTGTCAATTTTTTTTTAAATTTTTCGAGGACCAATTGAAAACTTCCCTGCCTTTCATCCTAGTCAAATGATTTTGCAACACCTCCCTGTCGGTTTGATTGTTGTTTGTTCTTGTTTAAAAACAAAAACATGAAATATTTGCAACTGGACATTAAGGAAACCGCAACCAATCAATTTATAAAAGACTGTGCTACTTGAAAAGTGTACAAAGTATCAATTGAAAATCCAAAAAAATATAAACAAAGTATAAATTGTACATCTAGAGAAATAGACAAAGAATAAAGTGTACATCTGGAGAAATAAACAAGGTATAAATTGTACATCTAAAGGAATAAATCAAAGTATAAATTGTACATCCGAAGAAACAAGCAAAATTATCATTCATTGTACATGTGAATAAAAACACTAAGTATAAATGTACATGTAAAATCCAGTGGCGGATCCAGGGGGAGAGGGTTCCGGGGGTTGAAACCCCCCTTTTTTTGGCTGATCAATGCATTGGAATGGGAGCATATAGTTGAAAGCCCCCCTTTACTCTGTGTTGGAAACCCCCCTTTTTAAAATGGCTGGATCCACCACTGTAAATAAACTAAGTATAAATGTACATGTGAATAAATACACTAAGTATAAATGTAAATGTGAATAAATACACCAAGTAGAAATTGTACATCTGAAGGAATAATCAAAGTATAAAATGTACATGTGAATAAATACATTAAGTATAAATGTACATGTGAATAAATACATTAAGTATAAATGTACATGAAGTTTAATACACAAATGTTAGATTGTATGAGTTACTGTGTAGATTATATGGTATTATTGCAATATTGTAGAAATGATCTCGTTCATTCATCATTAATTTGTATTTATTTATTCGTCACCGTGGGTGTTTTAATAGCTTATCATTTATATTTATTTTTGCGTCACCTCAT
The DNA here is from genome assembly GCF_965363235.1 of Mytilus galloprovincialis. Classification (NCBI taxonomy): domain Eukaryota; kingdom Metazoa; phylum Mollusca; class Bivalvia; order Mytilida; family Mytilidae; genus Mytilus; species Mytilus galloprovincialis. The sequence goes on from NC_134842.1 coordinate 102,024,355, forward strand.
TATTTGAAACCATTTATTTTCATTTAAAATTGAATTATGCCAAACATTTTAATTTGTAGCTTTCAAAAAGTATGGAAAATTTATATTCAAGGGCTATGTGAAAGTGTTTTGGGCAATTGTGTTTATACTATATTAAGTACCATGTTGTGTTAACAAAATTGCACTGAAAAATTATTCTGTTTGCATGACATGTTATCTTAATTTAATTTTGTCATTTTCTAAAAAGGTCAATGCAATCATATGTTTTATTAATTTTATTTAAAAGGTGTATGGATATATTAACCTGACTATTCAAGGTGTGAATATAACTTATGCAGCACAAAGTGCTTTTAACTTTTATTAACATGTGTTAATAGTATTCATATACATTTGGGTACTAAAGTCCAAAATACTTGTGAAATTTTATCTAATCTACAAAATATCTATTTCCAGTGATCACAAAATATGACTTTAATTTGTGTATTGTTGTACACTGTAGGTCTGGGAAAAAGCGTTCTTAGACATTATATTTTGATTTTTAATAATAGCTGTTACAAAGATTTTTAAATAGTAATGAATTTTTTTAAAAGACTCTTTAGATTTTTTTTTATTTTGATATGCATTAAGATGTAACTTATTACGTATATATAATATAAATATATATATAAATAATACAATTGATATGAACTTTTTTGTACAGAAAATCCAAAGATTTTGATGCAATATATTATTATTATTATCATCATTGAATGGTGAAATGTGTCAAGGACATGTGTCACAAAATACGTATGTTTCTATTAAAAATAGAAATAATAAATTATTCAAAAATCAAATTTGTTTTGTTTTTTTAAGTTGGAAAATCAGTGAATGATAACAGAAAACTGTTACTCTAATGCAACAGTTAGTCTCATATTTGTTAACATATATTTTCTGTCTTTTTGGGGAAAGACGGCTTCAAGCCGTCAATTCCCTAATGGGGTTGGCCAGAGTTTCATTCCCTCACGTCAATCATTTTGTTTTGATAGTTTGGAAACCCCCTCAAAATGTCATACTGAAATTGATGACAAGGAGAACAGATTGACTTTAAATACATTTTTTACACATTTCCCTTCTGTTTCTCATGAAATTATCGTATATTGAGCTTTCCCTTACACTATATACGTTTCTTTTACAGTCCGGAAAAATCAGTATTACGAAATATTCTAAATATATCTAGCCTAGTGACGTCATTGTTTGAATGCCACACTACACAGGGATATCCTTTATTCATTATAAAAATCATTCACAGTATTTGTATACTAATTTAAAATCCGTATTTGTAAAATATAAACCTAATGATGTTTGCTGTAGTGTAGATGATTCACACACCAACATGAAATGCTTGAATTTGAGGCTATATTCAGATAATATGTAGGTCAACTTTCGCGTTAAACAATGTCAATGGGGATACATGAGATTGGGGAGAGAAACAGCAGTTTTCATTGTTTCTGTAAAGTTCTGTTTTTAGAATCTTCCTCCAATTTAGGAGCACCTCAATTGATGAGTAATTTTACACTAAAATCAAAGTAAATGTTTCTGAACATTTAAAATGTGGCATTTCTTTTTCATTTTTAGCCATGGCGTTGTCAGTTTGTTTTAGACTTATGAGTTTGACTGTCCCTTTGGTATCTTTCGTCCCTCTTTTAGTATATGATAAGTTGTCTTCTATATAAAAAAAATGTGTACCAACATAATTATTGAAATTGTTAAAAAAAAAATTAAAAAAAATGTTGCTTTTTGTAGTTTATACCTATTGAGATTGGGGAGAGCAACTGCAGTTTTCATTCTTTCTGTAAAGTTATGTTTTTAGAATCTTTCTCCAATTGATGAGTAATTACCCACTAAAATGAAAGTTAATGTATATGAACACTAAAAATGTCACATTAAGTATATATATATGATAAGTAGTCATCAATTAAAAAATAATTTTGCGTACCATCATAATTATTGTAGTGGTCATTTTTTTTTCATTTTTTTTTTAAATATTGCTTTTTATACGACCGCAAAATTTGAAAAATTTTTCGTCGTATATTGCTATCACGTTGGCGTCGTCCGAATACTTTTAGTTTTCGCACTCTAACTTTAGTAAAAGTGAATGGAAATCTATGAAATTTTAACACAAGGTTTATGACCACAAAAGGAAGGTTGGTATTGATTTTGGGAGCTTTGGTCCGAACATTTTAGGAATAAGGGGCCAAAAAGGGCCCAAATAAGCATTTTCTTGGTTTTCGCACTGTAACTTTAGTTTAAGTTAATAGAAATCTATGAAATTTTGACACAAGGTTTATGACCACAAAAGAACGGTTGGGATTGATTTTGGGAGTTTTGGTTTCAACAGTTTAGGAATTAGGGGCCAAAAAAGGGCCCAAATAAGCATTATTCTTGGTTTTCTCACAATAACTTTAGTTTAAGTAAATAGAAATCAATGAAATTTAAACACAATGTTAATGACTACAAAAGGAAGGTTGGTATTGATTTTGGGAGTTTAGGTCCCAACAGTTTAGGAATTAGGGGCCAAAAAGGGACCCAAATAAGCATTTTTCTTGGTTTTTCACACCATAACGTTAGTATAAGTAAATAGAAATCTATGAAATTTAAACACAAGGTTTATGACCATAAAAGGAAGGTTGGTATTGATTTTGGGAGTTTTGGTCCCAACAGAATAAGGGGCCCAAAGGGTTCAAAATTAAACTTTGTTTGATTTCATCAAAATTGAATAATTGGGGTTCTTTGATATGCCGAATCTAACTGTCATGACTGTGTATGTAGATTCTTAACTTTTGGTCCCGTTTTCAAATTGGTCTACATTAAGGTCCAAAGGGTCCAAAATTAAAATTAGTTTGATTTTGACAAAAAATGAATCAGTTAGGTTCTTTGATATGCTGAATCTAAAAATGTACTTAGATTCTTGATTATTGGCCCAGTTTTCAAGTTGGTCCAAATCGGGGTCCAAAATTAAACTTTGTTTGATTTCATCAAAAATTTAATAAATGGGGTTCTTTGATATACCAAATCTAACTGTGTATGTAGATTCTTCATTTTTGGTCCTGTTTTCAAATTGGTCTACACTAAAGTCCAAAGGGTCCAAAATTAAACTTAGTCTGATTTTAACAAAAATTGAAATCTTGGGGTTCTTTGATATGCTGAATCCAAAAATGTACTTAGATTTTTTATTATGGGCCCAGTTTTCAAGTTGGTCCAAATCAGGATCTAAAATTATTATATTAAGTATAGTGCAATAGCAAGTCTTTTCAATTGCACAGTATTGCGCAATGGCAAGAAATATCTAATTGCACAATATTGTGAAATAGCAAATTTTTTTTTAATTAGAGTTATCTTTCTTTGTCCAGAATAGTAAGCAAGAAATATCTAATTGCAAAATATTGTGCAATAGCAAGATTTTTTTTAATTGGAGTTATCTTTCTTTGTCCAGAATCAACTTAAATCTTTGTTATATACAATATACAATGTATATTCACTTTTTACTACCAACTGATAAATTAAAATAATCTTTACCATTCAGTGATAACAAGCAGTTTTTTTACATCTTAATATTTTATGATGTATTTAAATGAGTAGTTATTGTTGCAAACCCCATTAGAAATTTTAATTGAGATTAGTTTTGGAATAAGGGAAAGGGGGATGTGATTAAAAAAATTGGGTTCAATTTTTCTCATTTGAAATTTCATAAATAAAAAAGAAAATTTCTTCAAACATTTTTTTGAGAGGATTAATATTCAACAGCATAGTGAATTGCTCTAAGAGAAAACAAAAATTTTTAAGTTCATTAGAACACATTCATTCTGTGTCAGAAACCTATGCTGTGTCAACTATTTAATCACAATCCAAATTTAGAGCTGAATCCAGCTTGAATGTTGTGTCCATACTTGCCCCAACCGTTCAGGGTTCAACCTCTGCGGTCGTATAAAGCTACGCCCTGCGGAGCATCTGGTTGTAGTTTAAAGCTATTTATTCATGAATTTTACAGATATATCAAAATGTGGGATCTGGAAACAAACTTTACACAGCTTATATCAATCATATTTGATTTTTTAAGTACATGTATCCCTGTGATGAGAGTTGTAACTGGGAACTTTATCAATAGAAAATTAAAACTGAATAGATTTTTCAGTCCTCACTTTCTTGAGAATACTGTCACAAAAAATTGAGAATGGTCTTAGCCTGCCGTTCAGTTGTACATAATTAAAATTCTAAAAATATTGTAGTAGTTGTTAAATTCAATTGAATTTTAGATAATTAACTCCCAACTTTAATCAAATCTTTTGATTTAGAAGGTGTAGATCTCATTGGTCCAAACTGTCTCTATGATGAATTCTTGACTAAGGAAATGAAATAACAATAAACAACAATTAGTTTCATTATAGTCAGCCTTTCTATATGTTCTAGCTGTTCTTTTGCTCATTCTTTGTATGTAGACTATCAAACGATACCCCCCTAAATATTGAAACAATGGCCGTCTTTTCCCTCAGAGCTCTTCAGCTCTTTGATTAATGTATTCACATTAAACGTGTACATCAGTTTAATGAGACAAGCTTCCATCAGAGACAAAATGACATAGATGTTTGTAACTATAGATTGCTTTATGGCCATTCAACAATGATCATAACCCATACTGCATAGCAAGCAAAGACAAAGACATGACAAAATGTAAAACAATTCAAAACATTCAAAACAAACTACTTGATTTATTTATAAAACTATGAACAAAACAAAATATGATAACCACTGAATATCAGGCTCCTGCCTTAAGATATGTGGCAGTATTAAACATATGCATGAGAGTTCAACGTTCTTTCCTCATCCTTTGGTGTCCATCGTTGTCCTTCAACTTTTACGAAATTCTTCTCTTAGCTTCTTCTTCTGGAAGTCCACCCTATCTGCAGGGTCACCGCATTTAAAAATTTTGTTTATTTTTAAAATTGCGTTATTTAAAATTCTATCTACTGGTTAAAATTTAAAATAATAGTAGCAGAATTAGAATAGGATAAAACTAAAAATTAGTTAAAAACAGGAACTTGTATGTACACTATACATTTAAAATTATAAAATGGATAAAAGTAATATCTTATCAGTTGTTTAAATTTCTCTTAGCAAAGGAAAGTGAAAGGAACTACTAATCTGTACTAGTAATTGGTTAAATGTATGGACTAGTATGGTTTCATAATTAGTTTAAATATATGTAATTAAAATCTAAAATGGTAAGGGATACGAATAAAAAAGAAACTTGTAAAAATTAGTTTTAAGTAAAACAGTAGAGTTTGTCAATAGAATTTGGGTCTATAAGATTATTTACAGGGGTAATTAATATTCATATGCTCTAGTTATGGTTTAACTATGAAGTACTTAGCTACATCACCTAGTATTAATTAAGTATATAGACAAAGTAGTATAATACTTGTTATATATTACATTCCCACGACTGACAGCCACTTGCAGTTTAAGCTCAGAACTCAACTGATTGTTCATTTGTTTTCCAAAAGTTGGGTTCTTTTAGCATGCAATGCATAGATCTAGTCTTTGCAGATTCGTTCTAAGTCTCTCTGCTGAGACACAGTTATAAGGTCGTTCCTAGAACAGTCAACCAATAATTCTAGAAGATCCTCATCAGAATTAATTATACTGCAATAGTGTATATGATTATCCTCTAGTAGGGATTTTAGTCTATTTTGATGAATTTTTCTCACACAATTCAGACTTTCACAGTTGATTAGGAAATGTTTATAATCCTCAGGTCCTACCATGCACAATTTGCAGTCTGCACATTTTGTTCCGTCAAATCGGTTGGTAATACTTTGGGTTTTGTAAGTTCCTGTAAGTATCCTGGATTTTATTATCCCTTTGCTAACATCTCTTTTATTATCTCTGACACTGCTCCAACAGAAGTTTGGTTTTTTAAAGCTCCAGTTGTTTACTTTCATATATTTGAGTGTTGATTTGCTTCTAGCAGATTCGGTCCATCTGTTTTTCCAGGTTTTGTCTATAACATCATGAGTCAATCGTTTCCAATTTTCCTCTGGATTTAGTATAATCTCATGTGCGGATGGAAGATCGTAAGATTTGAGAGTTTTGTCCACATTTATGTACCAACTATTTGATTTATCATCTTTTGTAGCTAGCTGTCTAATTCCAATTTTACACTCAATTGAGTCGGGATCTTTTGATATTCATAGAATTGGGAAATGACAGCTTTATGTACGAGTTTCTCAATAGATTCGGCTCCGAGTAAGATATAGATAGCAGCATCTGCAGTTCTTTGTGGTAAGGATAGAATTTGTGTAAATGTTTTTTTCTGAAAAGCTTCTAATTTTTGGATATCAGTTTTAGTAATGTTGAGAATTTCAATTCCATAGAGCATTCTTGGTATAACGTAAGTCCGCCATAGTTTATACGATAATAGTGGGTTTATACCATTTATTCCATGTAATCCAGCACCTAATAGGGAATACATTGTAGCTCTTGCAACAGAAATTATATTCTCTACATTTGGATTATTTTTCTCTTGTCTTTCAATTCCTAAATGTTTTAAATGTTTTGCTTTTCGTCTATTTTTTCATTTAAAAATTGTTGAAGATTTATATCTTTATTCTTCTTGTTAATCATTAGAATTTCAGTTTTTTTGCTGTTTATCTTTACCCGATCGTTTTTGTTACAGTTTTCAATGATGCGGAGTTGGGTTGAGGCATCATGTTCTGAGCCAGCACATAGCATTATGTCATCTGCGCACGTTGGGCAACCCACATAATTGGTTCCAATTTTAATTCCTATGTTTGTGGATTCAAGAGTATCAAGGATATTCTTATTATAGGCCTTGTAAAAATTGGCAGAGAGAATTCCACCTTGTTTGACTCCCTGCTCATTTACAAATGTTTCCGAAATGTATCCTTGAGATATTACTTGTGTAGTTGTTTTGTTATATAGTTCCTTAATTAGTAACCATGAAGCTCCATTAGTTCCTTGATGATATAATTTCCAAAATAGGTGTATATGGTCTACCACGTCAAATGCTTTTTCTGCATCCAGAGTTATCTTTGGCTTCGTTAATTGCTTCAGAAATGAGAAGAGCAGTATTAATAGAGGATGCACCTTTAGTGGATCCTTTCTGAAGCTTGTTTTGATGTTTATTTAGTGTACCCTCGATTCTAGCTCTAATACAAAGCTCCAAAATCTTACAAATGATGGAAATGACTGTGATGCCTCTATAGTTGGATGGAATAGTAGGGTCTTTGTCTTTTTTGTGGACAGGGGTCAGCAGACCTTTTTTGATGACTTCAGGAACATGCTTTGTATAGAATATATTGTTAATTAAGGTAGCCAGGAATTCAGTCAACTTTGTTCCACCATAAATTAGATGTTCTGCAGTTAAACCTTCTACATCCCCAGCCTTTTTTCTTTTTAATATCGAAATACGCTTGGTGATTTCTGTTGAGGTAACAGGTTGAATTGTTATTTCTTGGTTTTCACAGATGTTGACAATGGTTTCCATGTCTAGCTTGACAAGATTATCATGACCAATGTTGAAGTAAGGATTTGAATTGGTTTTGGCTAATTTTTCAAAGTGATCTTTGAAGACATTATTTATCTCATTTGGAGTTGATGCTTCTTTTTCTTCAGTTCTAAGGGTGTGTGTGAACTGAGAAGAGGAAGACCGTTGAGTTTTAATAAGTCGAAAAAACAGATCCTTGTCCCTATCTGAAGCCATCATAATTTCTTCATTTAGTTTAATTCTTTTGTCAGCGGTTTGTTGCCTTTGTATTGATCTGACCGAACGTTTCGTCTCTAGTCTCTTCAAGTTGTAAATATTATTTTTCGAAGGAGGTGAACCAACCTTTTTCCACAGATAAAATGCCTTTTTTGACAGACCCACAGCTTTAGCAAGTTGTGGAGACCAGCTAATCTTCTTTTTTCTACTAAATCTGGATTTCCTACGTGGATAGTTCAAATTTAAAGCGTTAGTAAGACCAGAAATTAGCTGGTTTGTAGCTTGTTCAATACCGTAAGGTGTTCTCATGTTCAGATACTTTCTATCTTTTAGTTCCTCCTTCAAATTTTGTTCATAACTTGTTTTGTCAACCTTTTCCCAATTAATCTTAGTCACAATATCTCCATTCAGTTGTTTTTGAGCGGTCTGTAATCTAACAGAAAATTCAGCGGAGACGGGATAATGGTCTGATGTGTTATTGCCTTCTCTTAAGATTTTCACCTGCATATATTCAGTTGACTCGTCATCATTCTCTCTAGATTTTGTTAGAATGTAGTCTATCTGTGATTTTGAATCACCTTGATGGTATGTATGGTCTATAGGGTAGTTAGATGGTAGCTCTATTTGATTTTCCTTACAAAAGTTTTTAAATAGTTCATCTTGGGTGTCCTTGTATTGTCTATGGAATGAAGCATTAAAATCGCCGGCGATAATAATTGAATGAGTTCTTTGATATTTCAGTAGTAATTCTTTTAAGATGTCCAAAGCTGCTCTATAAGCATCATGCCCTTTGTCGGTACCTCTTGAGGGGATATATACATTTATAAGACATATTGGGTCTTTTGTGGTTGAAATTTCGATAGCCTGTATTCTGTTATCTCCATCAGGAAGTTGAGAAAACATAGTTGACATGGACTTTCTATACAAAATTGCAATACCTCCATGGCCTCTTGGTCTACTAATTGGAGATAAGGGTTCATTATCATCAATTTGTCTCGAGAAGGTTATAAAATCTGAATGATGTTGTTTCAATAATTCTTTTTCATAATTAAAAAGCCAATGTTCTTGTATCAGTACAATATCATGTTTATCAAGAAGTTCATCAAAGTAGTTTTTTTTGGAATTAAAGCCTTTGATGTTGAAAGAGACAATTCGGAGCGGACTTGATTTTCCCAAGGTTATATCATTCTTGTCACAGGGGCTGCTATATCTGGGTCCAGGAGGAATGTTTGACCTTTGTCTAAAAAAGGATTGTATATGTGTTGAACATTCTTGTTTGGTGGCAATCCTACTGTGTCAGAACAATTTTCTGATATCATTGTCTCACTCCTTTGTTCAACAGCAAAACAGTTTTTACTATTTGAGTTTGAGGAATTTGATATGGTATTGGCAGCAGGCTTTTCAGGGTAAACATATGGTTTTGGTGAATCTCTAGGATGACCACTTTGTGAAGGAACATTCAGGTTTGCTTTCATTTCATTTCCTTTTCTGACAGCAAAACTGTTTTTACTATCTCCTGTAGAACTGTTACTTAAGACATTAGGAACATAAGAATAAGAATTTGTGATATGCTCTGGTACATTTTTATTAGTAGATGTGTTTATCTGTACCTTTCCTTGAGTAGATGACATGTGGTGAATTTGAGAATGAAGATGAGTAGATGGAGTGACAACAAAACTGTTTTTACTATCTCCTGATGAACTGTTACTTATGTCATTAGAAACGTAAGATTTTGTGATAAGCTCTGGTACAATTTTATTACTAGATGTGTTTATCTGTACCTTTCCTTGAGTAGAGGACATGTGGTGAATTTGAGAATGAGGATGAATTGATGGAGTGACAGCAATACTGTTATTACTATCCAAGGGAGATAATTGTGTTGCAACTGCAGCTCTATGATATATCATTTGTGGATGCTGGGCTTGCATGTGACTATTTGGTATGTTTTGTGAAGGTGCCATTTGAGTTCTGCTTGGTTGTCTAAACATATAAGGTGGTGGAGCTGGAACTGTCTGCTGGAATAAAGGATGAACTGGTTGTTGTAACCAATGGTTTTGCACTGAAGTTGGAGAAGGTTGTACAACATGTTGAGAGTGTATTGTATGTACAGGGCCTTGTTGGTTCATATGTGCTGTGCCTTGCAGGTTGACTAGGTTTTGACTTTGTTGCCTAAGCGTGAAGAATTGATTTTCAAGGTGTTGCAGTCTCAAATTTGACATTTCACGCTCAAGGTCTCTGATTCTGTTATCTACTTGTGAACAGTGACAATTAGAACAGTTAGCACTGATTGATGATGGGGTCTGTCTATAACTATGATGGTCAGGTCCATTTTGGTGGTAATCATTTTGACCGAGCTGAGTCAGTTTCATGTTTCTGATTAAGTTATTATTATCTAGTATGGTATTCTCTAGAGCGGCAATATGTGCTTCTGCTACGGCGAGTTTGGATTTTAAATCATCTTGCTTCAGTATCTTTTGTTTCTTTGGTCCAGTTTGTTTAGGTTGTTTTATTGAGTTATTATCTGTCTGCAAAATTGGAGAAGAGTTGTTTCTAAGAGGTCCTATATTAGTTGATTGTTGTTGAGCAGTATGAACTTGTTTTCCTGTATGGTCTTGTTGCGTGTCATTAGAATTTCCACAATAAGGGTCTGATTTTGGAGATTTTTCAAGATTTCTGTTTATCTGAACTGATTTCACCAAAGTATCTGGGGAGCATGAGGAACCAGTAAATTGAATCATGTTTCCAGCATCTGTTTCTATTTCTGAGATGGATAGGTCATCTAATAACGAATTACACTGTGTGCATTTGAATTGTTCCAATTCATCAATACTCATAGATTTGTATTGATCAGAAGTTATGTTTTGACATTGAAAATGGAATTTTTCTTCGCAAGTGATACACATGATAAAGTCAAAGTCGATTATGTTCTCAGAGCAACTAGCACAGTTTTTGTGAGATTGGGTAGAATCTGTTGCTACTATTGTCTCAATTGAATTTTGAGTTCTGTTTAAATTGGTCAGGAGAGGATCATTTTCATCTCTACTGGATGTAGGTACAATTGCAGAATGGGAAATTTTTTTATCGGATTGTATCCAATTGTTAGAGTCCTGATCAGACAAGAAAGATTTACATGAATCTTGTATGGCTGTGTTCATATTGTTTAAAAATTCTATGGATGGTAATGTACTTAAAATTTCATGTAGGTCATTCTTAATAAAGTCCTTAATCTCTCTACCATTTGCTTCAACAGAGAATGCAGTTTTGTATAAATTGATTCTGTAAGCTTGTCTCCTACCAACCTTATCATTTGTGATTGGTTTAATATTGAGTGATTCTTCTCAGAGATTGTTTTTGTCCCTTCTGAAATGAGATATAGCTGTTAATCTACTTGATTTTTCATAGAAAGCAAGAGTATGTTTATGAATCATCAGAAACGCAGCAGGAGAGAATTTCATAACAAGGGTTCCTCTTTTGAATTCAGCCTGTACATTGAGCTGTTCAGTAGCATCAATCATCTTTTTGGCTGCTTTGGTTGGATTTAGTGAGTAATTGGTCACTGTTGATTTCCCTTGAGTTAATATATTTGGAGTAAATTGACTAGATAGTTGCAAACGTTCCCTGTTTTTTTGTCGTGCTTTATGTTTTGCAACTGCTAGACTTGGTGTATATCTATATGGAGAGATTTTCTCTCTGTGTGATCTCCTTGGGGAAGACATTCTAGAATCAGATAACAGCAAAGCAGTCTTTACTATACTGAAGCTATTAAAATTTGACAAAATTTATTTACTGAGGGTCCTTTCCTTATTCCAATAAGTCTAGATAAAATTTTTGACAGCAAATCAGTCTTTACTATTTTGAAGCCAATGAACTTGACAATTTTTACTGAAGTTCCTTTCCTTTCTCTAATAACTCTGGATAAATTTATTTGTTGTTTTTTTTTTTGTTTTTTTTTTTGGACAGCAAAGCAGTCTTTACTATTCTGAAGCCAATATAAGTTGACAGATTTATTTACTGGAGTGCCTTTTCTTTCTCAATAACTCTGGATAAATTTTGGACAGCAAAGCAGTCTTTACTATTCCAAAGCTAATGTAACTTGATATATTTGTTTACTTTGTTGTTTTCCTTTCTCTAAGAAATTTGGTAGATTTTGGGCAGCAAAACAGTATTTACTATCCTTGACGTTTGACGAACATATATAATTTGGTGCACAGATGACACAAAGTATGTAAGCTATATGTAAGATAGGGTAATCCCTATTGACAGCAAAACTGTTTTTACTATCTTGATGATAAAACTGAAGAATCAGGTTATATGATGATTATGATATAGACTATATATAGGGTTATGACAAAAATAAGATGATCTCTAGTTAAATGCTCTTAGCGGAATGTATGTTGATAGTAATGCAGAAGCTTAATTTGTCTGATATATAGGAATGGACAGCAAAACTGTTTTTACTATCCAAATTTTCTGAACCAAACTCTTGTTATCTTTATTATGCAGAAGCAATTATAACTATAGTGATGAAGCTGTGTCAGAGGTATGGTGTTATGTTGTTATATATGATGGGATGACGTATACAATATTTTAATTCTTTTCCTTATTTATAACTGTATCAGGTTCACTTGGATTATATAGCAATTAGGCAGCAAAACTGTTTTTACTACCTTTACTAAAAGTTATTCCCCCTTTTTTTTTCTCTCCCTCAGAATATGTTGGATTGTGTGATATTAGTTAAAATCAAAGCTGCATCCTGAACTTATTGGTTGTAATGATGTTAATTCAATTGACAATAGGGAAATCTGTATGAGCAGCAAAACAGTTTTTACAGCTCAGTTTTCAAATTTTGAGTTTTTGGATTTTCTGTGCCTGTGGCGATGCTTTTTTGATTTTGTGAAACAGTCAAACACCATCTGTCTGCCAATGCGTTGATACCAGAGTTTTGCAAGCAATGGGTTGGGGTGTTCACCATCCACGTACACGTGCTTGAAATTGTGATGGCTACGAGCCTTTGCTCTTTGTCCCTTGTGACCTTTGGTTGGGCGGGTTAAGTCTAATGAGAATCGTGGTGATCTGGCGTTATCCAAGGCTGAGGTATTAAAAGCTGACGGATTACACTATTTATAGAATCAATTTGTTTTGAAAGTTTGATGTCGTCTTCATAAAAAGAACGAGGTTCAGGGTGTTTTTGAGAAGAGTTGTATTCCACTAACGAGTAATGAGGGATTTCGAGTAAAGTGACTCTTGGTGTGTTTTTCTTTCTGGACACTTTTATGGCTAAAATAATATCCTCAAGTTTGTCTTTTATGTATTTGATTATACTGGAGGTATTCTGAAAGCGTAGATTTAAATATCTACCAGATTTTGCAGTAATATCACAGTTAAACTCTATCGTTAGCTCATCTAAGTTGGTAACTTCACGTTTAATATACGAGCCTTTGGTATCAGATAGCAAAACCGGTATATATTTTTGCTGAAGACCTGATGTTTGGATTTTAATCTGCCTCAAGCTCCTTCTAATGTAGCTATCAGTCATGGGAATAGTCTTGCCTAGCAAGTGTAATAACTATTAACGAAAAGGGGGGGGGGGGTGAGTATTAATACAAGGATAAAAAATAAGAAGTGAGATAAAAGATAAAATGAGGTCACTTGGTTTGTTTATAATCCTACTTGGTGGAACTATTCAGCAGAGAAGGAGAAATAAAAATAAAAAATTAATTAATTAATTGTGTAGCTTGTTAAATTATTAACTTTTAAGAATGTAATTAATTAAACTTTACACAATTTTAATGATGCTTTTGTAAATTTTACTATTTACCCTTAAAATGGCGGGAAATTTAATCTCGTTCTGCACGGGCAGAAACCCAAGTTTCTAGTTTACTTAATTACGCTTTATTCTACATAGTATTTTGAAATACATGTGTATTAAATGTTTTGTAAGGTTAAATGTATGGCAAATAGGGTGTGAAAAACTCTCAAATTTTCTTCTCTGTGAAAATCCACGACCACGCTGCTCAGGCCTCGTTTTCGTTCTATTAGACCAATTTAAACCAAATTTGGCTACACAATCAACATATAAAAACAATCACTAGTGTAAAATGCAATTATTGTCTTAAATCTTGAAAATTTTATAGATAGAGAAACTCTATAAAAATGTTCAGAATGTTGTAGAAATGACCTTTTCGCAATAACAAAATTTTGCAGGAATTGCCTGCTGTATTTTCACATGAGGTTTTGCTTTTGAATGATTTTTTATACATATTTTATGAACAATGTAGTAGATGAAGATAAATGGTAAACAGGAAAAACAGTAAAAACAAATACGTAATGATAACTGAAAATTGGCATTCGATCCAATCCTTGTATAAGTTTACATTCTTTAATAATGGTTTCTGTTTCCCCTTGCCATTTCTAGCTGCAGTGTTTCAACAGTTTGTTAAAGCTTGAGATTCTGTTAGTTAAGAAATCATTAATGGTAAATCAATGATATGCGGTATGCAGTTGTATTAGCACATCCAACTGCCTTGGAAATAATTTGATCCCTCAGTCATGATCTGTTGACCTGTGCATAGTTAATGATTACATGTAAGTTTATGACTAGTACTGTTTAAAGGGGCCAAAATAGGCCAGTGATATATGGTATATTGGCATATCTTATTTCTTTGGAAATTAATTGGTTATGTACTTTCAGGTTGCATTTCTGTCATTAAAGACGATGCAACTTCACATAGGACTCCCCTTTTAACTGTGCCACTTTAACAATGAAGTTTTGTAACAAATAATGTGGAAAGTTGATGAGTACTACTATTTTATTTAAAGGTAAAAATACTAGGTTGTGTGGCATATTTTCAACATTTAATTGAAAATAAACTTTGTACTACCTCCTCAGAATTCAATTTCGCTTCTACCATGTGTATTTATACTGGTAACATTCCCAAGTTCTGTCTCTGGAGATGAAACATAGAGATAATTTTTTAGATCCAATACGTAAACAAAGCAAATAGATATAGGAAGATGTGGTGTGAGTGCCAATGAGACAACTCTCCATACAAATAACAATTTAAAAAGTAAACCATTACAGGTTAAAGTACGGCCTTCAACACGGAGCCTTGGCTCACACCGAACAACAAGCTATAAAGGGCCCCAAAATTACTATTGTAAAACCATTCAAACGAGAAAACCAACGGTCTAATCTATATAAACAAAACGAGAAACGAGAAACACGTATATATTACATAAACAAACGACAACTACTGTACATCAGATTCCTGACTTAGGACAGGTGCAAACATTTGCAGCGGGATTAAACGTTTTAATGGATCCAAACCTTCTCCCTTTTTCTGAAACAATAGCATAACATCACAACAAAGAAAAACATACGATAAAATATCAATTGGCAGACTTAACTCAACCAAAAAACTCTATATAAATATCCCATATCTCCTTAAAAGTGGAGCGGTTTGTGTAACAACTGCATTTACAAACATACCTGCCAACTTTTCAAAATGCCCATGGGGCCTTCATATATCTTCTAATGTGGTTTTTTGGTTTCTTCGTGCTTTAACAAGCTCATAGCCATTGTTAGATTAATTGTTTTCTTTAAAATAGTGGACAAAATTGCTCTTAACAAATTTCCACTTGGGAGCCTTCATGGGGGAAATCCCCCGCAAATAGGGACAGTTGGCAGGTATGTACAAAGTGCAAGCAGGAACTTTCTATACTAGTATACTAGTATAGAAAGTCCCTGGTTCATTCTTCAGTCGATCATTGACTTTAGATATTTTGCATAATTTGACATTTTTAGGAATTTCTAGTTTAGTTTCAGCATTTCAGCATTTGCATATACTTTAACCATATCGACAAGACTTTTACTGTGTCAATAGCGTATTGCCCAATATATTATAATAGATACATATAAAGAAAAACTGAACCACGAAAATGATAGCTAAGACTACTAATCATATCTGCAAATAGGGCAACATCTTCGAATTTGTAAGATGGCCCCATGGTAATTTTAACCCTTAAATGAGCATGGAGTATTGAACTCAATGCCAGAGTAGAGAATCCCATTTGACTATATTTATTTCAAGCTAAAGGATATTTACTGTATAGTAAGAATAAAAAATCTTCCTGTGACGCGAGACTCATCAACATCAAAATCATTTAAAATTGAGAATGGAAATGGGGGAATGTGTCCGCAAAGAGACAAAAACCCGATCAAGGAGTAAAAAAAACCAGCCGAAGGCCACCAATTGGTCTTCAACCAGAGACATATAATACAATTATTTTATATTATTATTGTATTATATGTCTCTGCTTCAACACAGCCGAAAAAAATTACACACATGGAGGCGGACTCAGCTTACCACTAAACCGTTGCAACTATGTACTAGTTCAGTCATAATGGATGTCATACTAACTCCAAAACATATAAACTAACATTAGAAATTTAAAGAAAATACAATTTGTGTGTTTATTAATCTGATAAAAGGGAAGCAGATTGCAATCCTCTTATCTGTTCAATCGCCGAAGAAGCTTTCACTTTTCTTGCAAACTACCATTTTCGTCATTTTTTTATACTACATGTATACAACTATTAACCAGATTGACTACATATCTGGACAACATACATGAACCACCACGGATTTGTATGTACAAATCCTTGATATCAACATAGTTGAATTGTGACATGTTTGCCCTTTTCGGATCTGTCAGAACCCTATTTGTTATTTCTTCTCTTATGCCTTGAATTACTGTTACGCAGTAGTGGGATGTACATAGGACGACATCGCGTGTATTTTTTTGAATGTATGTTTCAGTTTACTTACGACTGCCACAGTTTGTAGTTGATGTTGAAAGCATTCAGAGAAAACAATATACTAACGTCCCGTGCACTTCTATGCAAAGACGATTTAGATTTTATTGACATGGTGTAACTAACCAGTACATCATAGTTAAAGCATTCACATAACAGAACTGTTCGTGTTCCATAAGTACAAGGGAAAAAACAAAGAGGAAGAAGAGACCAAAATATCAAAGCAAACCAAACAAGGCCATGTTAATAACACTTTGTAAAATGCAAGCAACAATCTACAAAATGCTATGTACACAGAAATAATGAGATCACTAGAACTTTGCTTTTCATTTTTGTTTATTTATAGAAGTAATAGTGGGCTATATATAAGGAAAAACTAAGCAGATATTGCCCCACAAGCGACACCCGTCGTGGTGTTCATGACAAGTAAACATCGGTTAGTCATCGGTAAGTCACAATGAGGGTCGGTTGAAAACAAAACTTTACGACAAAAGAGATGATTTCAGCTTTACAATTGTAAACTTTCCATTTCTAAGTAGCAACATTCAAGCTGCACCTGCATACGGGGTATATATCTCCCAATTGATACGATATTCCTGTACTTGCATTTCCTATCATGATTTTCATGATAGAGGGTTGCTGCTCACAAGGAACTATTAAACCAAGAGTTCCAAATGGTGAAGTTGAAATCATCCCTTCGTAAATTTTACCGACGCCATCACGAGTTGGTTGACCGTTGCGGTATAAACGTTTCACAAATGATATCGGATATGTTCCTTACGTCGTAACTATAATCCCCTACCTTCATGAATGTGACCTACCGAATCAGACTATTTACCGGATTTGTTATCACATAAGCAACACGACGGGTGCCACATGTGGAACAGGATATTCTTACCCTTCCGGAGCAACTGAGATCACCCCTAGTTTTTGGTGGGATTCGTGTTGCTTATTCTTTATTTTTTATGTTGTGTTCATGTGTACTATTGTTTGTCTTTTTCATTTTTAGCCATGGCGTTGTCAGTTTATTTTCGATTTATGAGTTTGACTGTCCATCTGGTAATTTTTGTCCCTCTTTTACAGTACGGGCTGTTGTTTTGAGAAGGTAACAAATATGTCCGTGATTTCTCTGACATAAAAATTCCACGGCATTCAACAAAATCGAGATGGCCTAGCAAACCTTTTAAAATGGGACTCTTCAAGTTTACCATTAGGAACCCTTAGTTCAGCAGTTTTTATAAGCAGTTTCCTGTCATGAAAACCGTGATTTAAACTACAAGTTACCGAATATCGAAGTAGGTCAGGACTTATGCAAATATTCTTTCATCTGAGTTTTCCAACGACAATTAAAAATCTAACAGCCGTAACAAAAATTTATCTTAAATACTGAAGTCCTAGTTTAAAAAGGAATTGATGATGTGTCATTACCTATAAAAGTAGAAAATTGTTAGGAGAGTTGTGCGACATTTAATTAGAATTTTATTCTGAATTGAATGTGCTGCTACTTCAGGTTGTTTTTACTACCATGTTTTTTGTACGTGTGTTTTATATACGTTTTATACAATCGTCATATGTAATAAAACATAAAAAGAAGAACATTATGCCAATAATGCATGTCCATACAGTAGTAATAGAAATGTCAACCTTTAGATACCTACAGTTCAAGATTACCATGTTTATGAGCTTATAGTCATTATATGTTGAGTTTTGCGTCGTTTACAATCTTATATTTGATCAAACTTTCCCATGAAACCATTTAGTCTTGTTTGATTCAAAATTTGAACTCAATAAAGAGAACCTCAAGACTCACAGGGCCTCTTAAGTACGGAAATTTTGCAATATTTTTCGAGGAAACATTAGACAAATCATTTCATAATAGATGTTGGGGTCTTTTTTAAAATTATGCTGTATTTCATTTTTTTTGCTATGTGTCACTATAATCCTTGTGAAACTCTTTTTCTCTGCAGTTTATATTCCTGATATATTTTAAGAATCGTTCACGTGTCCAAGTTAATAGTTCTACTTGCCTCTTGTTTTTATAGAAAGCGTTCATAAATAGGAATCAGACATAAAGAGATATTTAAGGTTAACTAATATGATACTAAATTGTTAGATAAAAAACAGTAGAAAATATTTTGAAGTGCCACTTCAATCTTTTGAAAACAAGTAAGTGTTCAATAACATAGTGACATCCTTAGTGAATATGCTTTTAGATTGTTATGCACTATTTTATTTTTATTAGAGTGAATTGAGTCCAATATGAGGCTTCTACCACATAAGATGATACAACATGAACGTTATCATTCACCTTCAAATGCAGAATTGCCACTGATGTTCCACTATGCCAGTAACTTCCAGAAAATATTCCATTTTCTGTACATGAAACACGTGTGTTTCCCTTATTGATACAGAAGGTGCTTGACTCACTAGATGCAACACTAGCAGCCGTTAAGTATAAACCTTCTTTTTCGCAAATGAATTTTCCACTACTTTTGAACGCAGATATGTTTGTTATTCCTATGCTTGATCGAACGTTATTGAACCGAATAACGGTTCCATTTTTATCTGAAGCCCACGCAAATAATGCCACTGAAAAAAAAAGAAATAAAGTTTAATATTTGATAACAAACATTTAAGTGTTAAGAGCTTACATTCGGTAGCTGAAGATATTTTTTGGAATGTTAAATAGCTTTGTCTTTTTGTTGTATGATTTAAATAGTATTTAGTGAATCATTTCATGAGCTGGTATTTTCATTTAGCATTTGCACATCTTGTAATTTGTTAAATAAATCAAAGTTTAAACTCTCCTGAAAATTTTGTATAAATACATTATTGATGACCCTATAGCATACCCAACCCTAATATAATTCTACAAATATATATGCAGGACTCTGAACCGCGATGGTACTCCGAACCGCGATGGTCATGTAGAAGTGTGATGGTGTTTCGCTGAAATGCGTTTTTGATCGCGTTGGCGGGATAGTGGCATTTTAATGTGTTCTTTGTAACGCTGATGGTGATGGATAACATAAATTCTATTTTCGAATTGGTGAGCCAAATTACGTTGGTGGTAACGCTGAAGTTTGCTGAATTACATAATCTCTATTTTCCAATTGGAAACGTGTTGGTCACCGGAGTTTAACCGTCATTGCTATAATATTTTTCTTTAAGTGTTGCACATAATCATTAGCATCACCGTGAAAGATATACTTAACATACCTTTTTCGTTATTTTCAGTTATTTGCTTCTGCATCGATATTTCTTTGGTAAGCAAACCATTAATGGTGGCATTGTAACTGGTCTGGAAACTTGCCAGCTGATTTTCTAAAGTTTTCTTCATATTGTTCATAGTCATCGTTTGGTTATTTTCCAGTTGGAGAATAAGATTATTCGTACTGGTTTCCATTTCGGTTAGCTTTCTTCCGCTTGCAGTAGTTAAATTATATAGAGCCAGGAAATCCTGACTGCGGGCCTGCTCTTTCATAGAAAGTAAATGTATTGTATCTGTATTGAGATGAACACTTTGCTGTAAAGCATTGATTTCCTGTAACGGTTTAATAGTTCCTAGCTTTTGGAGCTCTTCAATTTTCATTTCTTGTGTGGAAGAATTGTTCTTCAAAGATAACAGTTCATTTTTTACTGCTTTATTTCCTTGTTTAATTTGTTCATTTTCTTTCTGAACGCTGGTTAATTTTTGCTCTAGAGCAAGATATTTCTCCATAGATACGCAGTCATTGTTTGTTGCATTTTGTTTTTCAACCTCAGACAATTTTGTCTCTAAAAGTACGAATTTGTTCTTTAACTGAGAGGTCAAGAACGCAATGGTTTTATCCGTATCACGACGTAGGTCATCTATATTCTGCTGAAGTAATTTTTTCGCCTGGATGAAATCCGTCTCCGCAAGGAACTGTATGTTTCCTGTCGTCTGTTTCCCGCTGTTTGTCGGTCCATCCAAAAGGAAGCCATGCACACTTTGATAAAATACGAGAAGAGCAAGAAACATTAACCCTTTTGATTTCATTGTTATAATCCAAATGAAAACATGCGAAGAGAGATATACAATTTAGAACAACGTCCTATATTTAACCGATAACACATTATAGGACGTTGTGTTGTTTATATGATACTAGGTTTCAAAGTCATCTGTTTTAACAGTTAAATATAAAGATAAATAATGTAAATATAGATTTCTCTTATTCGTTTCCAATTGATCCATTTCCTGACGTGTTGATTACTTTTATTTAATCAACGTGTGGTTCGTTTGATGTTAATTGATATTAGTCAACATTTGATAATGACGTAAAATTATTTCGCTTTCCTCTGACATTTCTAAGTTGTGACATCATGAAACAAGGCGACCATGCGTAAAAAGAACACATCTATTGCAGATCATTCACAAAGAATGTTTATGATTGTCTGCATGTCTAAAAATCATTAGAGGTACTGATTTCACCACCAAATCTCGTGTCGTACGATATGTATCCACTCTTGACAGTTAAATTTTAAATATTTAAAACGCTTGGCTACCCTAGCGTTTTAAATGTGAAAATTTATCTATCTCGAGTAGATAAAGGTCGCATCACACTCGATGCAATGGTAGAATCTATATGTTACAGATCTATAAACGAAAAATAATTAAAGGGGAGGGCGTTCCTGCCTTATGTGCACGTGAAGGAGACACATACGTATCCTATACATAATTTGCTATGGGGCAATTTATTTTAGATATGAATTTTTACCAATAGTAGTAGTTTAAAATTTGTTGAATTGTTTTTAGCGTTTTTGAAGATCAAGTCAAATTGCCTACTATTCAAACGTGTCTTTTAGATCTACTTTGATGTACACAAATTCCGCATTTTCCTACAGAATTGATGTTTTACAGTAAGCTTACGCTGATGAGCACGAAAGTATTTTTTTAAGTTTTGATTTGCATTGCGATGTTACTTATTTGAAAAGTATATGAAATATAAATATATACAAAGATGATACAATTGATATGATTTGTTTTGTACAATAAAGTATTTATTAAATATGGATATATTGAACTATTTTACATGAAAAACCGTAATAGGAAAAAAATTAACTGTAAATAAAAAGCAATATCAACTATAAGAGTTATGTAAATTTGCCACAACTTTACACATTTTAACACTATCTATAATAGTTTCTTTATTGTAAGATAAGTGAGAAAACCGCTTTCTATGGAATAGTCAGTATCAACGTAAATAGTATCATTTACATGTAAAGGTTGAGCTATTACTGATGCTCCGCTATGATAGGCATCGCCAGAGGGTTGTCCAATTCATGAACATGCCACAGGACTTGTGTTATCCCGCCTGACACAGAAGTTGGCAAGTGAATCCTTAGCAGAAGCTGTAACAGCAATGAGGTATACACCTTCCATTTCGAAAACAAAGTTTCCGCTACTCACAAAACTGCTTATTGAATCAAAAGAATCTGAAGCTTATCTGGTTTCAATATTTTACACAGTCGCAATCAAAACTATGGTCGTAAATACATAAGATATTTTTGCTTGTATCTTTCCATTAAAGACATAAGAAAAATCTAGGACTTCTTTAATAGTTGGATACATTAAAATATTCCAGTCTTATAAAAACATTGCAAATTATTTAAACAAACAAAAATAACTAATAAAAAGGAAAAATATGTATTATAAATATTGTTTGCAGCACTACTTTATTTTTATTATTGTAAAATGAGTCCATTGACCATATTCCACTATCATGCCAGTATCCACGTAAATCTGAGCATTCACTTGTAAATGTATAGCTATCACCGATGTTCCGCTATGCCAGGCATCGCCAGAGTGCTTCCAAACTTCTGCACATGACACAGCATTTCCACCTTTCATGATACAGAAGTTGGCATAAGAATCCGGCTTAGATGATAAAGTTGCAGCTATCAGGTATAAACCTTTCTCGCAAACAAATTTTCCAGTACTTTTAAATTCAGATTTGTTTTTTTTATTCCTACGCTAAATTTTACATCATCGAATTGAATAATGGTTCTGGTTTTACCCGAAGACAATGCGAATACGGCTACTGAAAGAAAAACAAAAATACAGCTTAATTTAATTAGATAAACGAAGCATTGTATCAAACCAAGAGAGTATGTATTTCTCTCTGAAAATTAGTAAATAAAGTTACGGCACACCATAGTCTTGTCTTATTATTATGTTGAATTCTTCTGTTTTATATCAACAGGTATCTGAATCAAGCTAGGTGTACTGTCATCACGTTTCTTAAACTATTTTGCTCCTCAACTGTGTGAATATCCGAAACCAGGAAATTATTATAGATAAAAAGGGACGGTAACAAATACTGTTTATATTTCTTGTGATGTATTTGTAAGGTTAAACTAGTTTTGTGAGTGCATCAAATTACCACAGATTAAAATCAAAGCAGTTTGTATAAATAACTTCGACATTTTTGAGTGGGCAAAACAAATAGTGTACCAAGGTCTATATTTTCTAAATTCTGACAATTGCTACCCTTACACATATTCGATGAAAGAAATGTCGTTATGACATAGTTATGAAATTAAACAATCACTCTTAAATGCAATATAAATATGATATGACATGTAAAGTAAGTTGAATTTATATTACGTTGTATTTTGTCTGGACATTTTGTTAATCATCAGTATCAAATTCTATGCATAGTTGTGGAAAAATAGATGGGTGTTTTAAATTTAAACGACGAAATTTCAATTTAATTTCTAAAGATTGGACAATTTGATCACATTGGAAATTAAAATTGAATTTAACCTTCATCGACCATTCTCAACATTTAACATATCTGTTTCATTATTTTCAGTTATTTTCTTCTGCATCGAAATTTCTTTAGTTTGTAAATCATAAATGGTGGCATTGTAACTGGTCTGAAAACTTGCCACTTGGCTTTCTGAACTTTGCTTCATAATTTTCATCTCCGTCGTATTGTTATGTTCAAGTTGAAGGATAACATTATTAGAACTGGATTTCATTCCAGTCAGCTTTCTTCCTGTAGCAGTAGTTGTATTATCTAAACCCATAAAATCCTGACTGCGAGCCTGTTCGTTCATAGTAAGGGATTTTATTTAGTCTGTAATGAGATGTACACTGTGTTGTAAAGCATTAAATTGCTGTAACGGTTTAATAGTTGCTAGCTTTTGGAGCTCTTCAATTTTAATGTCTTGTTTGGAAGATTTATTTTTCAAAGATAACAATTCATTTTCCAGAATTATATGTTTTTGTTTAATTTGATCATTTTCTTTTTGAACGTTTGTTAATTTCTGCTCTAGAGCAAGATATTTCTCCATAAATACGCAGCCATTATTTGTTTCATTTCGTTTATCGACTTCATCCAATTTTATCTCCAAAAGATCGAATTTGCTTTTTAACTGAGATGTCATTAAAGCAAATGTTTTATCCATATCATGACGTAAGTCATCTGTATCCTGTTTAAGTACCTGTTTCGCCTGTAGGAATTCCGTATTTGTCAGGAACTGAGTATTTCCTGTCGTTTGTTTCCCGCCGTTTGTTGGTCCATCCAGAAGGAAGCCGTGCACATTTTGAATTAAAAAGAGAAGAACATGAAACAATAACACTTTTAGTTTCATCGTTATAATCAAAAAGAAAACATGCAAAGGGAGAGATACGATGATGAACTTCTTACTTATATATCACAATACAGCTTTGGTTTATCTATGATAATAGGTTCTAAAGTCAACAGTTTTAATAGACCATATGTATATATTACGATATCAGTTTAAATTACGTGGCTTCCGTGTTAATTATAAACAATATTATACACTACTGGTAAATATATAAGAGAGACATTTTCATATCCATCCGTTTTCCACATCACAGTTGTTTGGTTATTACACCTTAACGTTTTTCTTGTCCTTTTTCCATCCTTTTGACAGGAAACTATATCTTGTGGGGTGTAACAAAAAGAGAAGTGGCTACAGTATTCGATTTCGGCCATTAATTTTGTATCTAGTTTAGATTTTTCCGCAGCATTGTAATATCCAGAAAAATTTGCATCTTTACTTTTGATGTTTGCCCATGAAAGTCTAGATTTATTGAACCCTTCAGAATGGCACTAACTTCATCCATAATTGAATTCCTAGTATCGGATAACCCTTCACATTCTAGGATAAAATGTTCTAGCGTTTCGTCCCCTTGGTGACATATAAGACACATCGGGTCTGTTTCATTTTCATACGTTTTGATTCTGTGCGACTGCAGAATGTATGTGCCGGTTAGCATTTTTAGCTTTAGAGGAATTCTTCCTATGTCTCTAGCTGATTGACATTTGATTTTTAGAAGTGGATGTAGCTTCCCTTGGTGAAATTCCGTGTAATTTTAGTGTTGTAGGCCTTTGTAGTAAGGAACCATTCTTGTTATTGAGTAACTCCAGTGTTTTTGGATAATTCGGTTTATTAATGGGATCCATTTTTCTTTCTTCATAGGTATATCTAGGTAGGTAATGATTTCATACATGTTATATTTTGTTAGGATCTTTTTGAGTTGTATAAACCAGCTATTACTGCCCAGCGACTTAACACTGATTTGTCTCCGCGCCTGTTGTTTTTCCGTGCTAGTTTCATCTTGGTTACAGATGTTGTTAAAAAATCCAAGTGCTCTTTTGTCAATTTGCGCTTCGACGGGTAGTATTCCTGATAGTATGTACACCGCCGGGTCTGTTGTTGGTGTAAGAAGTGAAAGCAGCTGTTTCAGTAACCTTTTCAGGAAATTTTCTAGTTGAAGTAGCATGGCCATTTTGGGTAGTAATAGTTCCATTCCGGAGAGTAACACAGGACTAATGTATGTTTTAAACAGGTGTACCAATGTTTCTGGATCTAGTCCATTCTGTCCATGGAAACCACCACCAAATAGGCCGTATGCACTTCTTCTAGCTTTCTTGATATTTTTCTCCACATTTATAGCAACGTTTTCCTTCATTGATGTTGTTCGAATTATTCCAAGGTGTAGTGCCTGTTTGACATTTGGCATAACGTTATTTCCAATGTAGAATATGCACTCGTTGGTATGAGTTTTTGACAGCAGGTTTAAATGCCACACTTTTTTGGGCTGTAGCTCATAGCCTTTCAGGTACGCAAAATCGTGCGCCATATTTATCAGCACTTGTGTGTCGTCTTCTTTTGTACTATCAGCTACAATGGACCTAGATTGGGTCCATCATTTCTTTATGCTTCAATTTGTTAAGCCTTTTTCTATTCTTTATTTATTTTGCTCATCATTCTCTATTATTTATTTTTGTCGCATGTTTTTCTCTATTCTTTATTTTTTCCTTTTTTCTTGTCTTCTTAATTTTCTTTTGCTCTTTATGCTGCATTTTTTGTCCATTATTCTTTGTTCTGTAAACCCCATCCAGAAACTGAGGTGTTTCAGTCAGAAGTCTTAAATATCAGTATGCGTCAGAATTGTCATAGAACATATCATGAGCAAAACAGTATTGCATATGTAAAGTGTTTTATGCTATCGATACTTTATTTGGGGGGATTTCAAACCTATGTCTTTATAAATAGTCTTTTCTGTCTTCTTGATGAATCTCAGACTGAATTATTTCACACATAAAAAGGCAAGAACACAATATCGATGATTCTTCATTCGTGTTGCTTATTCTTCAGTTTTCTATGTTGTGATATGTGTTCTATTGTTTGTCTGTTTGTCTTCTTTTATTTTTAGCCAGGCGATGTCAGTTTATTTTCTATTTATGAGTTTGACTACCCCTCTGGTATCTTTCGTCCCTCTTTTAAGGCCTTGAAATCCATGACGTTCCAGGAATGTCGAAGAGATTTGTGCGGGAAGGTTCTATTTTTTTTCTATGTGACGATACAATTACAATTTCTATCAAGTATAGATTCGTAAAAACTTCTTTCTGGATTCAATTCAATAGAAGACGCTCAACCCAGATCATCTGCAAGCCAGGGATGTATAAATACGTAGAAGTATGAATTTTTTATACTTTAATGTGTAAGAAATCAAATACATTTGACGTCTGAACCATATGTAATTTTTGTTATAGAAAAAAACACATTTATTGACAAACCAGTTCACCAGCAAATATTAGAAATAACTGATACTTATATAATATCCGTTAATTATAGAATTTAAAGCCTTATTTTAAGAAACGCCGGGTAACTTGATTAACATTTTTCATTTGTTTACTACAATGTATTGGCCAATACGAAATACAGATAACTAAAAGTATGTCGACATTTCATTTGAGGCGAAGTTCATGACATACTAGTATCCATCTATAAGCTTATCTTTCGCATTGTGACAAACTGAACTAACAAAGATTCAAAATATGACCATTCTGATTCGTTTTAAATGTATGTTAGTGTTGATGTCGGGGATGCTTTTGTTTTCTAGCGCAACATCACATATACCAGTCACCAAAGAAAAGGAGAATTCTAGAATTGATAGAATTGAGGAATTGGTGACAAATCAAAATGAACGAATTCGGACTTTAGAGAACATTGTAACTAGCCAGAAAAATGAAATACAAAATTTGCGAGATGAAGTGTCAGATCTGAAAAGCAACGATCGAATTCATGAGCGAAAACTATTACGTCTTGTTGACATTTTGGCAAAATCTACCCCTAATATGGCGGATGTTGTGACCAGTGCGGCTATGAATGATTCCAAAATGTCGAAAATACCAAAGAAAGATATAGCATTCAAAAAAGGTAAGTGTAGTTCTAATTTGTACATTTAGTTTAAAAGAAAGCACATGCACAAAAATGCAATACTATACTCTTCGAAACAATCAACATTTAGTTTCACAAACAGTAATGTTTATACTTTATGGCAAGCTATCAATCGTCCCGAATATTCGAAAATGAATTGTAACAGAGACTTCTTTGAGTTTTACAATTTTTATATTGGGGCTTTTCACATGGAGCATCGGTTTCGCCCATTGCAAAACACGTAAGGTGACCTGTAGTTATTTTTATCTACGACTACAACATTTGGTCACTGGTGGAAAAGTGTCTCATTTGGCAATTATACCACATCACTTCATTGTATGCTATATAATGCAGGAGGAATACTGTTTAAAAAGCCATGACGTGATTTTTATAGACCGTGTTTTAATCTAAATTTAATCATAATTTCGTTTTTAACATACCATTCTTAGATGCGTTCAGGTTTTTCGTAATTGACAATACGCTCCGACTAGTCATAAGATGCTTTCAAAAAGCTTTATTTAATGACAAATATATGCTATATGACAATTCCTCTATTATGAACATTCTATCATTGATATAACGGACTGTACATGTGAAGGTTTCAAAAACAAGATGTTTTCTTTGTTTTACAAGCTAACATAAAGACGTTATACTTATCAAAAAGAAAAAGGGGTATGTTACTTGTGATGTTAATAATTCTGTGTTATTCAGTCTTATGTATTTAATCTATTTAAATAATACCTTATTTCATAGACCCTCTATCTTTAGAGCGTTTAACTGTTTCGTGTATTGCCTCCTGCATTTCTCATCCACTCGTCCATTGACGTTATTTAAAAAGATTAAGTATCCAAGAAATAAGTTACAATGCTTCACATGACTTTTTGATGTTTTTCAAAAATGAATGGTTATAGGTTTTTTTCCCTATGATAAAGTGTAGGTAAAATCTGTTGGAAAATATACTCACAGAATATAGGTGTCATCAAGTCTTTGGACGGAAGCATTTACTTTTGTATTTACATGCTTATATTTGATCTACAAGTAAAATTATAAGAATGATAACAAGAACAAACCAATTAATTAATGATTAGCATAATAATCACTAGTATATGCAATCCGATAAAAGGGTGATTGATGGTCATTGTATGAACTCACGTCAACTATTGAACGGTTGCCAATTGGCATATGACAATTACTTTTTCTCCGTTTGCACTTTTTATATACAGCAAGTTTTTGTCTCGCCTGATTCTAAAGTAGCAGAATACGAGACAGGAGAATAAAAAATCCATCAGGACGGCGAAAACTATCTGTACAAGGTTTTATATTTCTGAGGGTAAAAGACCTAGATACTTTGTATACAGATGCCTTTTGTAACAAAGTTTTTGTCTACAATCTTTTCATTGTCATTGATTCCGTTTTGACTGGTGTGATTTTATGGTGTACATATATACATTTAAAGCTATTATTGTTTTTGTTTAGTACGAACATTGAAACCTGTAACGGCTTTTTAGTGCTTATTTAAGCAAGCATGAAAACAATCCCGGAACCCATCAAACTCTTATTGTTGACACCGTGATAACAAACGAGAACATTGGTTATCATCCATTCACAGGAATATTTATTGCACCTGAAAAATGAACATACGTATTTACCTTTAGCTTACTTTTATCATGTCATAGTTATGGACCATACCAAATAGTAAAAAAATACCGAAGCAGTAGGAGCGGTTTATTCAGACCTACGTGAAGTGTGCATCCAAGATCATATCATAGGAACAATTGTTATAAATATGCACACCGCCTGTGAACTTAGCTATTCGAAACTAAATGTTGTAGTTTGTTACCTGGATTTGTTTTTCTTTCAATATATTTAGAACTTTTGAACACCGTTATACTACTGTTGCCTTTATTGAGCATGATAAAAACCTACAGTACTTTCAGGTTGCAATCATCCAGCATTGGAAGAGTAAAAAAAGACAGACGAGTTATTAATCTGTAACACAGGCTTCTTATCTTAATTCTTGATAAACAAAAAAAAATTGTCTCGCATTAAAATTTTGCCCTCAAATTTTCTTCAAATTCGTGTCTTATTTGGTTTAATTGTTTTAATTTGAGTGTAACTCTTTAGGGTCTTGTTTAAATGTTTTGTCCCCGAGGGTAGCACCAGTCCAGCTTTTGTTTTGGCATGAAATATTATTTGTTAACTTTATATTCTGTATATTTACTATTTGCAAATAATGGAAATTGAACATGTGGTGTGTTTTCCCGTAAATACATTGATATATATTCAACAATTGACTGGTAGCAGTGTAAAGTTCAAACTATGAAAAGTTTTTAATACTGTCATGTCGACGCACGGTTGTCAGAACTAACAATTTGTTTTACACCACCACCACAACTTTGTTCAACACCATAGTATTATTCGGTAATTGCAAACAGGGACTGAAATGTTAAAGAAAAAGATTGGCGGTGGGTGTTTTTCTAACCACTAGTACTTGTATAAACGTTATAGATAACAGTTGAAAGTCAACAATACAACTCAATAGATATCTGAGTAGTCTTTCTTTCTTAAACAAATCTATAAATGAAGCAGAAGAACTGAAACACATTAAGATGGACAGATTTATGGCGGTTTCATCCATCTAACACTGACACCATAATACAAACTTAAAAGTTAGTTTAATTTGCTCTTTTTTCCGTTTCCGTTTTGTTATATTTCTATACTAAAACTAAGAAATACGTTCTGCACAAATTTGTCGAAAGCACCATCTTCGTTTTCATCAACTTTTTGGTTTAAAATTGTCACTTGTTAATTTTATTTCTTCACAAAATTTTGTAGACAGCAAACGACTGCTAGAAGGTGGTATACCAACCACACCAGTACCTACAAGAATGCCTACTACGACAGCGTTCTATGCCTACATGAGTCAACATGAACCATCCCCTAGTGCTCACCATACTCTC
Source organism: Mytilus galloprovincialis (assembly GCF_965363235.1). NCBI lineage: Eukaryota > Metazoa > Mollusca > Bivalvia > Mytilida > Mytilidae > Mytilus > Mytilus galloprovincialis. The sequence goes on from NC_134842.1 coordinate 102,054,590, forward strand.
ATATTCGACACAGTAGTAACAAATGAAAACAATGGCTACCATCCTTTTTCGGGAATATTTATGGTTCCGGTAAATGGAATATATGTATTCACTTTTAGTATTAGGGTAGATTGTCATAGTAACGGCCCGTATGAAATTGTTAAAAATGCTGATGTAGTCGGAGTGGTCAATTCTGACATTCATCAGGTGTGCATTCAAGATCATCTAACAGGAACTGTCGTTATAACTGCCAAAAAAGGAGACGATGTCTTTGTGAGAACGCATACAGGAACACGTCACGGAATGATTGTGAGTGATTCAAATGGAAGATCGTCATTTGCTGGATGGATGATTTCATCTTAAACGAAAAGGATGAACTTATTTGAAATCATAATAAAAGTTTAAAAGATTTTAATTCCTTTATAGCATTGTTTTGAAAGCCTTCAAGTGTATTGTACAAAGCAAAATATTTGAAGAAGAATAATAGCATGTATCATGTTTGGTTTAATCAAGACATAAATAAAGGCAACAGTAGTATACAACTTTTCAAAAGTCTTAAATTGATGTAGAGAAAACAAATCCTGGTTTCAAATAAAACCGAAGGAGACACATCAGCTATAATGGAACAACATGAACACTAGCTACTGAAATGCAACAAAAACAAACGCCGACATAATTAGAACCGACCTATTTGATAACAACTGCCATGTTCCTGGTTTGGTACAGAATAAAAAAAAAAGACAATGGTGGTGTAACGCTATCCATAGGTACGACACATAAAATATCTTCTAATCTGGGGTATGAGTTCGTTGTTTTAACTTTTGTTGATGTGTTTCCCTCGGTTTTAATTTGTAACCCGGTTTTGTTTTCGCTTAATAGGTTCATGACTATTGAACAGTGGTATACTACTGTTGCCTTTATTTAAAGTAAAGATTGGTATTTTTTGCTTTTCCGGAATCCCCGCTTTGATACAAAGTAAGGATGAACAACAAACATTATATATAACATTTCATTGCAAAGTGTCTTATCCAAAGGTTGGATATACAGTGAACTTTTTTCAAAACTATGTGTTCGTAGATAGTAGATGTTTTTGTGTTCTGTTAAATTGTTCCTTTTAAAATTGTTATACGATGATGACTGATGTACCCATATTTTGACTATTTATTGTGTCTGTTTATTTAACGCATCAATGTAAATATAATGGAATTTGATGAGACTGTCATTAAAGTGAGAGGATTAGCTCTATAGAACCAGGTTTAATCCACCATGTTCTACATTTAAAAAATGCCTGTACCAAGTCAGGAATATGACAGTTCTTGTTCATACGTTTTTGATGCGTTTTGTTATTTGATTTAGCCATGTGATTATGGACTTTCCGAATTGATTTTCCTCTAAGTTCAGTATTTTTGTGATTTTACTTTTTAATTCATCAGTTCGAAACACTTTTTGATTCAGTCGGGAAAATTTGCCGAGCCAAAAAGAATTCGTAGATACTCCTTTTGTATAAGTTAAGGCTATGAGGTCAGTCATTCAAATTTTGATTCATGAAAATATATGAATGGGTGTATAAACAATCACTCTAACTCGATATCCAAAGACCAGAATGTGGTTAAACACCTATCGTTCCGAAGCAGAATAAAAACAATATCGGAGTTCATTACCGTAACTGTTATTCACAGGAATTATGTGTTGACACATCACTTAGAAACTCGATTTATACTCCCATTATACTAACCAAGGAGGAGATCGTTAATAATCATAGATATGTTCTATGTTCCTTTTGATGCAAGATGTAGAACTATATCTTTACTGTATTTGCTACATCAGGTACATAAGTGTCCTTACAAAAAAAAAATGTTATGGGTCTGCCAGTCTCTACCTGAAACTTTTTTCAAAACTATTAAGTTAAGATGTATTTTATAATTACAACTAGTCTTCAGAGCTATGTTGAAATTACCTAATCTATGGGTAGTTTGAATGCTTCTATATAATCAAACTTGACATAACGTATATTTTGTTTATATTTTGACTTGCATCGATATCTATAAATTGACAAAATAGACAGGATGAGAAAAAAAAATTGACAAAACTTCAGCTTCAACATTATGAACAGCCTTTTCTATGTAGTACATTCCGGTAACGCCTGCATATGTAGTATACCATCCAGTTGGTACGATATTCAATAGTGTTTTCTTTCGTTATCTTTTTAGTGATGCTCCTAAATAGAAAATTGTTACATCAGGGTATCGTTAAGTAAAGTTGAAGATATCCCTTCAAAAATGCTATGGACGATATCACGAGTTGGTTCCTCGTTCAGGATAATCTGTATCACAGACGACGATATATTTCTTCCAATTGTCGTAACCACAAACCCGTTCTTTTTCCTAGAATGTGGCATCAATGGATGAAACGTACTTTTTGTACATGTACTTACATGATCAACACGACTGTTGTCACATTTGGTGGAGTATCGGCTTATCCTTCTGGTGCAACTAAGATCAGCACCAGGTTTGGTTTTATACTTTTGTTTAGATTGGTGAAGATGAGTCTTTATTTTTTATGAACATTATGTGTCACTATGAAGGATAAACGAGCCGTTTTAAATACCAGAACGTTAGTATGTGTAAGGTATAATGTCTACTTTTATCTGATGCCCCCAAATAATGGTGAGATGAGGTTCCCAAGTTTACACATTTATTACTAAACCATAAAACAATGAGGTGATCATGTTATATATGTTTGTATTGATTTTGAGTTGAGGCATTCATAAAGTAATACCCATAATTGATGTACATTTATTTAATTTATAAAAAAAAAAACCACATTAACATTGCTTAATAATTTGCAACGATCATGCATGTACACTGAATAATAACATATCCCATTGACATTTAGAGGTATTTGCACTTCAAAACTTCCATTTGTAGGGACGACACGTACGTAGAAAAATAAATATATTATTATATAGATACCACTTGAGGTGATATTATTTGCCAATAAATTGATCCAATGATAATCAATTTAAGGAAAATCAATCAAGACATAGGTAATTCCTAATAATTTAAAGAACGAAATTAGATTTTTAAATCCTTTTTAAGCCAGCATTACAGAAAAAAGTACAAATAATTATTACAAATATTATAATGCAAAGAATTATCTATTGCACCTCTGTTCAAGAAAATAAAACACACAAAAAAAGACAAACAACAAACCAACCAAAACCTTTTTTTAAGTGATTGTGTCAAGGGAGAGTCGCTGAAAAATTCAGGTCCTGAAATTTTCCTTCCAGAACGGAAATCGAACTAGGAACCTTTGTATTAGTAATCTTTGCACTAACCAATACACCACGGCTCTCATGTGTCCGGTCATTCAGCTCGCAAAACAAACTTACCATTAATGCCAAAAACGAACATAAGGGTTATCTGCAAGTATTGTCTATTATATGTAGAGACACAGGAAAACTGAGAGATATAAATGAATGTCACGATCTACTGGTTACTAAGGTCAATATTGATTTCAAAATTAAAAAAAAACTCCTTGTGGAAATGATTGTCCTTAAATGAGAATTCGGTTTTGGTTTATGCCGACTGATATGAAATATTTTCAAAACAATTAATCAAGATGTCTATTTGAAGTTCATGTTCATGGCATATGTACATATATAAGCTTATCTTTCATGGTAATAAAACAAACACAAGTTTGAATACTGAATGGCGCAGTGACCACCTCGAAAATTTTATTTCTTATACAAAATGTATCTGATCTGCATGTTTAGTCCATCCAACTAAAATAATAAAAGTCCGATAAAAAACACAAGATGTCAGAATCTTGAACAATATGTTCTGCAACAAAATAATCTACAAAATAAATACAACACATTTAAATACTGTTCTATATAAAACTTGAATACAAATATTTTGTATACAAAAAAAAATGAAAATAAACTTCTACCTATATATATATGTGCGTATGTGGTCACTACCCAGTCCTCGATAACTAAAAAACCCGTGCAATTTACTTTTATACTGACCGCCAAACCGGTTCACGGCAATAGTATATAACTTTACAAAATCTCCTTTATAAAATTAATGCGCAATCTTTCAAATACTTTCCGCATACCGCACATAAATTCATTTATGTTTTAATGCACGTTGTTTAACCAAACATAAAGTATTTATGTGCTAAAATGCTCCATCTATTTGGAACCTATGTGTAAATAACTGAGCACATTCAATTATTTACACTTCAACATAAGCCTTTACTTTCTAAATACAATAAAACAAACACAAGTTTGAATACTGAATGGCGCAGTGACCACCTCGACGCACAAAGAAAGTAGACAGAAATAAACATGTAACTAAATTCCAAGATTCTTGGAAACTGATAAACGCTTTTGTAAATTTTCTAACACATATCCGTCTTTGGCTCTATCTGATTTCCAGCGACCGTGCATTTTAAACAATCTATCAGATATACCATTCTGAGCGGCGGCTGTTGCCCCTCCTGCTCTGAAGCTATGTAAACCAAAATCAGTTATACTACAGCCAAAATCAGCTAATGCCATGGATACGATTTCTCTAGTTCTAGTGTACGACAAACATACATTTTTCTTTCTTAACAAAAATACATTTTGACTCTTAAAAAACGATATCGATCTAAAAATATACATGTCGGACTTCATATCTATATTGGCTACATGTAAATAGTTTGAAAGTAAAGCAACAGGGCATTGTGGACTTTCTAGCTTTGATATGAAAATGTGGTTGCCTTTTCTATAACAATCTGTTTTGCTCTTTTCGACAAAAATATCTATATAACCATCACAAAAACTTATATGTTTGGCTTTAATGTTACATAATTCATTAAAACGTAAAAAACCAGTATAAGCTAAAGTACAGATAGTAAGTAAACGTAAATCTTTGAGTGTGCTGTTGGAAGTATTATATCTAGAAAATAATTTAATCAGAATATCAGGTGTCACAGGTTCTTTTTTCTTAATAGGTCTAGAAAGTGTTCTTCTTGCTGACTCAACTATTGAAGAAATTAAATCTGAATCGCAAGGATTTTTTACACCAGCTAAATTGTGTGCCCATCTGATACTATAAAATGCAGACTCAATTAAACTAAAATGATTTGCAGATTCTATTAAATTTTGCAAATAAAGACCAACGTAGATTTCTTTGCATGGTAAAATACAAGTTATTTCACGATACTTTTCTGTCCATTTGGCAAATCTTTTAAAACCACCACTATATTTGTCTACTGTAGATTTAGCTCTAGCATCTGTTACGGTTGTAGGCAAATTATGTAAAAGCAGACGAAGCTCAGGATGTGCCACTTTCTCATTTTCAGACCAGAATCCAGTAGAAAATATTTTCTGTAATCAAATAAACACACCAATAAATATGGTATACTGTAATATAATCAATACATACCGTTATGATTTCTATATGGTCCTGTGACCAACACTACACAATGCAAATATGTAACACATCTTAGAAGATGTACGTCCAGTGACACTTAAACATATGATCCAGTGACCTCTTAACACATACATGGTCCAGCAACCTTTAAGGCATTCCAGCGTAATCAGTACATAAAAAACACCCAGTGGTGCAACATCTTTATCCACAATCTGTAAATAATAAACAGCATATTAATTCATCTGAGAAGCATCTAAACGAACAGCTAAAAATAGCCCATTAAATGTCCCATTAGCGAACATAGAATTCTTATTATTGCCTGCAACTAAGATTCTGTCAATCTCATGAAATTCTAACACATCCCTGACAAACCAAGCATATTCTAAATTTTTCTTGAATAAAAGCGGCCAAAACGCAGACGATGGCCATTTAGGAACGATCAATGTTCCTACTGCCGTGCAACTAATTACATGATTGATGCATTTGCTAACTAGATTAACAGGAGGGACTAACCAATTATTATCCCAATTCCAATTGCAAGTAAAAGCATCAATTGCACTCGTACCCGGATTCCAAAATAGAGAATTACATCTCCCGAGTTTCGCATTGTTCATATTAGCGAATCTATCAACTGTATGTAATCCCCATAAACTATCTATGAAATTGAAAAATTCAAACGAAATACCCCAATCGTCAATATCGACGATCCCACTCAAAGCATCTGCTTTTTCGTTATCTTCCCTCGGGATCCATTCTGGATGTAACGAAATATTAAAAGAAACACAAATACTATATATTGACAAAGCCAATGTTTGCAATTCTGGTACTTTGCTACCTTTCTGAATAATACCAACAGCATTTTGGTTATCTGTGAAAAACGAAACTAAACTATTCGATAGTAAATGCTTAAAGCTATCTATAGACAGTTCAATAGCTTTCAATTTTCTCCAAGTGGAACTTTTAATAGCTTCATGCTTCAACCACTGCTTATGCATGATATAATCAGAATTAGCTACAAAACCTGCAGCTGCACCATCACTGGCGTCAGTGAACACTTTAAAATCTGAAATTTCTCGCAAGATTGCCACAGGCTTTAAACTTACGATATTTTGTCTCCAAAATAAAATTTCTCGTATAGAACCTGAATAAAAATTCAAATCTACAAATTGATCCCACTCATCTCTACTGTTAATCACTGAAAAAATGCACCTAGTCATTATCTGTGTGACATTACCTATAACTGGTGTAAAAGAAATTATTTTACCACAAAACTTCGCAAGCAACCTTATTTTCACTTTGTGAGGCTGATCTAAAATGACTCCTGCTAAATCTACAAGATTTGCCACTTTCTCTGGAAGCAATTGAAATAGACAAAGCTTCAAATCCCATATAAATCCAAGCCAGACTAAATTCTGAACAGGCCTCCAAATACACTTATCTTTATTGGGTACAAATCCAGACAAAATCAAGTCATGTTTTACCCGTATCGCTTGCTGGGCACATACCTGTTCTTCTTCTGCTAACGCCAAACCATCGTCCAAATAAACAGTTATCTTAATCCCATCATTACGCCAATGTTTTACCAAAGGACGAACTACCTTAGTAAAAATGTACCCTGCTGATGAAAGCCCAAATGGCAAAACAGTAAAAACGTAATATTTTTCACAATTACCAAACTTCCATGAAAATCCCAAATATTTTTGATGATTAGGAAAGATATTTATGTGATGATAACCAGACTTAAGATCAAAGACAAACCCAAAACAATTCGAAGTTAAAAACTGACTAGCTGTTTTCCAGTCCTCGAACTTGACCTTGCAATAACGTACCTGTGTGTTTACATGTCGTAAATCTAAAATCAAACGACCTTTACCTGATTGACACACAGATACCGTTAACGGATTTACAACAAAAGGTGCGTTCGATTCCTCTCTGATCAAATTACAATCTAACAAATCCTGTATAGCCTTCCCTACAAAATCTGAATTATCAAATGCAGATTTATTATTTTTCAAAAATACACTTTCAGGTTCATTGATAAAAGGAATTTTATAACCAGAATTAATTATATCTAGAATAAAATCTGAAGTATTGATGCTTTTCCAAAAAGAAATAGAATGCTTCAATCTATTATGTACATTAATCAAAAATGAACCAGATTCATATTCAAAATAAGTTTGAAAATTGTCTAAGCTTTGTACCTCTAAAATGTCCGAATTTCTTTTATGCAGAAGATCCTCTGGAAGCTGCGAAGTTACTGTTCCCTCCATTCTTGCATTCCTTGGCCCAATGCCCATACAACCCACACTTGTAGCAGATGTCTCTGGCTTTTGATCTGACGAATCTTGAATTAGGGCCCGATGCCCCGCTAACACGAAAGGGTGGCTGGGAAACAGTTACAACACCATCAGCTCCACGTGCTACTGAAGACGGGCCACCTGCAGCTTCAGCGGGTCTTTTCTTTGCACTTCTGTTACCCGTACTACCCTTTGTAACTTTCATCTTCTTCACGGCTCTTGTCTCTGCAGCTCGTATCTTCTTCTCATCTTCTGAATTGCTAGCTACCTCGTCAGAAAGATATTCGTCAACGGTTTTCCATCCTGCCTCTGACTTGTCCGCTATACGGATCAGTTTGTTTCTCTTCTTTAACACCTTTTCAGACTCCTCTAACAACGAAACGGCCTTGGAATATCTCTTATGTTGCATATTGTCTAAAGCGCCACTAATATTGTCTAAAATGTCTGAATTTAAATCAAACTGAACCTGATTTCCCTTGTATCTTAAATTATTCTCCGTCTTCTTAACTTTACGGGCTAAATCCTGAGTGGTGTCAGCGAAATTTCTTTCAATCCCCGACAATTTCTTACCAAAGTAGTTTTGCATAAGAGAAAGCAAATCTGCATTGGAAATCTCCTCATCAGGAACCGCAGCATGTGAAGCAACTTCAGGTTGAATATCATTCAATAAGTTGTCTGGCTCAATATCGGACATGATGAAAATAAACTTCTGAAGACATAATCTTTCAATCAGTTTAATTGAGGTCTGGAGCTGGCATGTCAGTTAACTGCTAGTAGTCTGTTGTTATTTATGTATTATTGTCATTTTATTTATTTTCTTTTGTTACATCTTTTGACATCAGACTCGGACTTCTCTTGAACTGAATTTTAATGTGCGTATTGTTATTCTTTTACTTTTCTACATTGGCTAGAGGTATAGGGGGAGGGTTGAGATCTCATAAACATGTTTAACCCCGCCGCAATTTTGCGCCTGTCCCAAGTCAGGAGCCTCTGGCCTTTGTTAGTCTTGTATGATTTTAAATTTTAGTTTCTTGTGTATAATTCGGAGTTTAGTATGACGTCCATTATCACTGTACTATTATGCATATTTTAGGGGCCAGCTGAAGGACACCTACGGGTGCGGGAATTCTCGCTACATTGAAGACCCATTGGTTGCCTTCGGCTGTTGTTTGCTCTATGGTCGGGTGGTTGTCGCTTTGACATATTCACCATTTCCTTTCTCAATTTTATTCTACCTATATATATATGTGCGTATGTGGTCACTACCCAGTCCTCGATAACTAAAAAACCCGTGCAATTTACTTTTATACTGACCGCCAAACCGGTTCACGGCAATAGTATATAACTTTACAAAATCTCCTTTATAAAATTAATGCGCAATCTTTCAAATACTTTCCGCATACCGCACATAAATTCATATAGTTTTTCCATGTTGCCACATATATCTTATTATAGTAAATTTGAATAATTTACATACTTTTTTTGTTTTCAAGAAAAGCGACTGCTTGAAGGTAGTATGGTTACAACTCCAGTTCCGACCCAAAAAGCTGTCACGGCCTTTTATGCATATATGAGCAACAACGAAAACAATCCTGCCACTCATCATACACTGATTTATGATACAGCAATGACAAACGAGAACAATTGCTACCATCCATTTTCGGTTTTTTTTTATAGCACATGAAAAAGGCATTTATGTTTTTACTTTTAGCATACGTTTGGAATGTCACAGCTATGGTCCATATGAATTAGTGAAAAATCCCAAGTTGTCGGTGTAGTTTTTTCTGACATACGTCTAGTGTGCCTTCAAGATCAAATCACCGAAACCATCGTTATATCGGCAAACAAAGGAGACGACATTTATGTCAGAACACATGCTACCACTCATCATACAGGGATAATTTACAGTGACGACAACGGAAGATCTTCATTCGCTGGATGGCTGGTTTCAAACTAAAGCAGTAAAACCATTTATTGATAATGAAATAAAGATTTTCAAAATTACTTTATACACTGTGTTCTCTAAAACTGCATCCAAAAACTAGGGATCGCCAGTGCTCCGGAAGGATGCCATATGTTGAATAATATGAAAAAGTATAAGAGAATATCCGTTTCACAGATGATATAAACACGAACAACAACAACGAACACCATATGATACTTATGTATACAAGTGCAATATTTATTGCAAGAATATGTTTATAGTAAAGCCGTTATTAGATATGTAATCCGCCATATAGTTTGCAGTTTTTGGTAATTATCTTGAAAATTATAATAGATAGAAATAAACATACGGAGTACATATTTCACAATAGACACGATATTTCCGGGCTTGTGTTTTCTATCATGATTTCCGTGTTAGGGGATTTCTGCTCACAATGAAGCTATTCAACCAGGAGATCCAAATGGTGAAGTTGAAATCAAATCATCTCTTCTTTACAGATGCCATAACGTTGTCAGTTTATTTTCGATCTATGAGCTTGACTGTCCCTCTGGTATTTTTCGTTTACTGTAAACAGCTAAATTGTTGAGCAAAGTAATATCTAGAAATAAGTCCACATGATCAAAATTGTCAATTGACCACTTCCGGAGTTGTTGCCCTTAAATATATACAAATAATCAGGTATAACCCCTTACTTTCCATCATTTAATGTTTCCCAGATGAAGTACTAAGAGATATGAGAAAAGTAGTTTTGTATCATCATGATGTACAGTAATGACCACACATTAAAAAAGAGGGACGAAAGACAAAAAAGGGACAGTCAAACTCATAAATCTAAAATAAACTGACAACGCTATGGCTAGAAATGAAAAAGACAAACAATAGTACATATGACACAACATAGAAAACTAAAGAATAAACAACACGAGCCCCACCAAACACTAGGGGTGATCTTAGGTGCTCCGGACGGGTAAGCAGATCCTGCTCCACATGTGACACCCGTCGTGTTGCTTATGTGAAAACCTATATAATGATATATATTGATTACGTCCTCCCTTTCTCATATCGTTTATTACGTCTGATCACTATATCAATGAATCAGTAACAAGATACATGAAACAATACAAAATAGCCCAAAAATAGTAGCTCATGTTCACTATTATAAAAGATTTTAACTTTGTATTATTAAGAAGGTGTTATCGTGTTCAAACTCATATCGGATTTAACTTGTTCTCGGCATGAATATGTACTTAAATTGCACTAGATGTTAATAAGCAGCCATCATTATCATCGAACAACCAAGACATGAATATTGAAAGAAGTTACAACATTAACTATTATAACACAAACAAATGAATTAGAGAGTTAAAAAAAGAAAGAAAAACCAATATCATTAAATTGCTTCAAATAATTTATAGTTTTATATCAATATTGCTTAATTAATTGACGCCTCGGATATACATATATTAATTCCATCATTTTTATGACAAGGCATATTCAACGCTCGACGAACGATAAACGACTGACTCGACTGTAACACATATCCATGAATACCGAATAAAAAGATACAAACACAATGATTTCAATCAACAACAAAAACCCGCATACTTTTTTGAAGGAGGATAGCCAAACGCAAAAACATAGAACTTTCCCATACCTTTTTAACAAAAAAGGTACGAGCGTCCGAAAAACGTTTGACTCATAACATTTTTTACATGATGAATATCGTGCAGATGTAGATAATGAAGTAAGTTTTGAATTTGCATTTACATTTTAATATCTTTATTGAACACGAACCTATAGATTTAGGAACAAAAAAGGGAAATAGGACCATTATCTGAACGAATCAGCAATGATGAGGAAAAGGGATCATCGACAAAACGATTTGGTGGCAAATGCCAGACATTTTCGGCTCCTTTTCACTGAAACGGCAGTGAATCCTTTTCTCGATGAATTTGATCTATTTGTTAACTATCCGTCTTAAGTTAACTTGATAACGATGATACAAATTCAGTCCATATGGTCAGTTCCATTGAAAATTCATGTCATGTGTTTATAAGCTTATCATTCGAATAGTGAATTATAAACCAAACAAAGATCGAAGGTATGACCGTCACGATTCGTCTAAGGTATATTTTAGTGTCTATGTCTAAGATTTTAACTTCTAGTGCATCATCAGTCCATGGCACATATATAACAAAATATCCATTCGTTTGATGTGTTTAAGCTTTTGATTTTGCCATTTTATAAAGGACGTTCCGTTTTGAATTTGCCTTGTTGTTCGGTATTTTTGTTATTATACTTTTTTTTTATTTACCAGGAAAAACCGTAAGTCGGATTTCAAATATCGAGTATAATGTTAATGTCGAGAGTGAGTCTTTTTCAATCCAGATCCGATCAAGTAAGCATTTATCAAGTAACTCTGAAATTTATGACATCTGTGTGGGAGAATTAAGCATTCAAAATATCATAAGTTAACTGTTTTCATACAAAACCTATAATAGCAATGTACATTTGAACTTTTCCATCACTGTTAGTAAATATTTACTAGTTATCTTCCCTTTTCTCGCTCGAGTGCACACCTGGTAGTACAGTGTAAACAGTAATTACGAAACTAAGGTAAGTTACCTGTAAATAACTAACTATATAAGTGTATAATTGCTGTCTATAACATATTACAATGTGTAGAATATGCACAAGTAAGCAAATGTTTAATCATCATTATTTTGGAAATACGTTCAACAAAAGAAGTAAATAAACAAGAATTTACTTCCCTGTACAATGATTTAACGAATTGTGCGGACGAGTTGTGGGTTATATGATTCTTAATTTGATAATCCACATACTACATATACTTACACAAAGCTTTATTTAAAATCACAATTAATAAGTCAATTGAAAACATAAGCTCTGTGCACCTTTTATAATAAACAAAACAAAGGAACACACAAAACAAGTAATAGCTTTAAAAAAAGCTAGCCGTCTCTTAGCTGGTGACAGTGGAAAGTGATCTTCCTTTGTAATTTCATTCATTCAGAATGGCCATGAATATCAATCAACACATTTTACCACACACGTTAGGAACAGTATATCGTTTAATGTTATGTGTCAAATAAAGGTTTTATCTTACTAATCCTTAAAATCATGGTTGTAAATGCTTACCATGTTTTTCAAACAATCTATTCTCTCATCATGAAACATCATAACCATGTTTTCAGTCACGTTTTCTTATGTTTTTCCTGTATAAAATGCACAAACAGTGAATGACTAGATTACAGGTGAAACAATCATGTGTGTGTTAACAAAACTCCAGGAGATTCGGGTATTTATAGATTAAAGTGACCTGTGTATCAATATGCATGATTGGTGCCCAGGCAAAATTTCATTGCTAATAGTTATCAAAGGTACCAGGATTATAATTTAGTATGCCAGACACGCGTTTCGTCTACATAAGACTCGTCAGTGATGATAAAATAGAGAGTTCAAATCCGAAACTCTACGGAATTGAAATACTGGGTTTGGATTGTTCCAACTAATCAACGAACTTAAATTATCCACGTCCAAGTAATATCTTCCAATCAGTTATTTAGAAACATTCCTTCGTTCAATTCTTAACTCCGAGGAGACGTTATATAAATGCATATCAAGTTATTAACATATAAGGGTCTGAATGGGATACCCTAATGTCTTTATTCTTTATTTTTGAGCACCTTATTGTTTTCTTCATCCTTTAGTTTTCAAAGCCTTTTTTTGTTATATTTTAACTTGTAATTCTGCACTTTAAGCCCATTATTATATTCTTTTCTATTCTTCATAAATACCTTTACACATGCGCAGATACAATTAACCATAGAATGCAAGTGTTCATAATATGTATTCATAACGCAAACGTCCATTTTGAAGAATGTATTTGCATGGATTTTCTATACTAACGGGACTCGTCTTTATTGATTTTACTTCATTACTAAGCCGCATGTTTAAAGCTACCACCTAACAATAAACTTAGTTTCGTATCTCTGTTATACGATGCTAGTAGTTATTTACGTATTTCACAGTACATTGTTGTTATATAATTATTATAATTTGTTAAAATAAAATTAAAAATAGCCATTTACGATGACAAAAAATATAAGATTTGCATATCAAACAAGATGGCGGCTACTGAAAATCCAACGAACAAATACCTCAGTTCAGAGATCAATATCTAAAAAACGATCCGAGAAATCTTTTGGAAAACAGCATTTTGTAATGCTAAAATGTATAAAATTTCATAAACACGATTTTTGTTAAACTTATAGTTATTAAGAAAACGTCGTGAATGTGAAATGATTTGTTATAAAGTCACGTGACATCAGCTACGGCCGAGATCAGTCTGATAATTTGTATAGACATCGTTACCTGGAACCAGTCCCGTAAGTATAGAAAGTCCTTGGTATATGTGGGTTAGAAAAAAACACAAAGCAAAAGTTAACGGGCTTGCAACATAAACAAGCAGAAAGAAGTTACATTAAATAGATGGAATATAAGACAAACGGACATAATTGACACGATGAAAACAAAATATGAAACTAAGAACAGTAACAGGAAGAACGTGGCATGTATGAATCAACCATGACAATGTGACCAAGAGATAATGCATGCAATCCATTGCTCAAGAGAGGCTTTCGTTAAGTTTTATGGAATTACCAAGTTAAATTGAAGAATTTTGAAGATAGAAATAGTAAACAGCATCAAAATGCAATGCAATATGAATGCAGCCATCAATTGATCAGTGAAGCGTTTCTCTCTTTCACCTCGAAAAGTGTAAAAAATTGACAGAAACAAGTCAGCATTTCAAGTTAGAGGTAACTAAAATAACTGTTTGCCAGCCACTCATTAACCAACAATATAATCATTGTCATAATTGTTTTTATTAGTGACTTTGACACACTTGTCTCCCATGTACGCTGTAGAATTTTTACATATTGAATTGGTAGCCATTTTTCATTCCGTATGATTTATGATGGCATGCTGCTACGGGACCGAATGTGATTGACTGTGAAAGAATGAAGACATAAACTTTCGATCAATTCAATTGGGTTATGGTGCTGGCATGTCAGTAACTGTAGTAGTATTTTTTTTAATTCATGCTTATCATCGCTTAAGTTTCTACTGTTACCTAGTCTTACATTGGATTCAGACATCCTATAAATTGAACTTCGCCTTGCGTAATACTCTGTGTTTTTGTCATAAAGAGGTTCAACCCCGCCGCATTTTTTGGCCTGTTTAGGTCAGGAATCTCTAGCTCATGTTAGTCATGTCACTGTGTCTTTTAAATTGTTTCATTCATTTCTTTGTTTAGGATAAGGTCTGGTATTTATTTTCTGAACTAGTATATATCCCTGTTAAGTGATTAGTGAGATCGCGTATCGAGCCAGACCCCGGATGCAAGATTGTTTCGTTGCATTTTCTACCTCAGGCAAAACTTTTAGGAATTTTGGTCCTAAATGCTCTTCAACTGCGTACTTTTGGATTCGAGCGTCACTGATGAGTCTTTTGTAGATGAATCACGCGGCTGGCGTATATTCAACATTTAGTCCTGGTATCTATGATGAGTTTATTTACAGACCCAATAGTGGCCTCGAGCTATTTACAGCTCTTTAATGTTAACGCACTGTTTTTTGCGTTCACTAACATTTATACAATCGCATTTACATGTTATGTCAGTAATCATTGATCATTCGCGAAGGATACATAATGCACTCTTTAGTTAGCTATTTTAGAATTCGACATGTATTGTCTTTTCCAGGAGATGGCGTCAAAATCCGCAGACACGTTTTGTGGAATCTGTTCTAGAAGAAGTTTATCCACAAAAGCTGAGAAATACTGTACAGACTGCGAAGACGCGCTTTGTTCAGAATGTTCAGATTATCACGGCAACATTAAAACTTTTAATACCCATCATATGATAGATATTGACGTTATTGAAGGTAAACCATTAGTTGTCAATAAATCTTGCAAAGTTCATCCAGATATGGTTTTAGAATATTTTTGCACCGATCATGATACAACGTGCTGTCGATCATGTATGGCTAGCGCTCATCGCTCGTGTGAAAAGTTACTACCAATTGAAGTGTCTGCAAAGGGAGTCAAAAGTTCAGCTAAGTATGAAGAAATTGAAAAAGAGTTAACTTCATTAAATTCCGCAGTAAATGAGTTGGAAGATAAAAAGAGACAGTCCATTGTCAATCTTAAAGATAGTAAGCTAGCTGTTCAGCAAGACGTTAGAAACATCAAAGAACGATTGAAAAAACACATTCAGGAAATTGAAGCAGATTTAATTTCCGAAATAGACAAAATTCATACAGACATCTCAAATGATGCAAACGAAAACCTTGAAAAGATATGCGATCGAAGAAGAAACATACAAAATATTGTTAAACAGTTTGAATCAGTTTCGAAACATGGATCTGAGATTCAAATATTTATGTTGATAAATAATATCAAAGAAGAACTTAATTGCCGTTCAATTGATTTTAAAAAACTTCTATCGTCCCAGAAAGATATAACTCTTTCGTTGAAAGAGTCTGATTTGATATCTCTTATAAAATCGTTTGGTTCAGTGGATATAAAAGAGGCTATCCTTGATGTCAAATACCAGCCATGTAAAATTCAGCAGGCGCAACTATTGCAACAACAGAAAAAACTTCCACCTACATTTGTGCGAGATGTTAGATTTAGTGTACCTTATACAAACCTTGTAGGTATAGGTGTGACAAAAGACAATAGATTGTTCGTGTGTAATCATTGTAACTCCAGTTTATGTGTTATGTCAGAAAAAGGGCGACTATTGGATACAGTTCAAATGGATGGGAAACAGTGGGGAATAGCTATGGAGGAAGAAAAAAATACAGCATGGGTCACACTACCACAAATGCAGTCCGTTCAGGCATTAGATATGCTTTTAATGAAGAAGGGTCGACTGATTAAAGTACCATCGTATCACTCTCACGTTTATGTATATAGTATTGCTATTATTGACGAACAAATTGCTGTCGGTGGGATAGGCAAAATATATATTATCAGCAAAACCGGTGACCTAAAGAAGACACTCGAGGTTGGAAAAGGTCAAGTTCGCTCCATTTCAGTTGGTCATACACATCAACTTTACTATGTTCAGGCTATTACAGGAAAATGTATATTAAAAAGCGTTACACTAGATGGAACAATTGCCATTATATGTGCTGAAGGTATTGGAGACATGATTGATTTTAAAAGCGACAAAATAGGAAATGTTTATATTCTTGATTCACAATCATCAAGTCTTAAGTGGTTTTCGTTTGAAGATAAATCTGTAAAAACTTTATTAACATCAAAAGATGGACTTAATAGACCTTATGGTCTGGCTTTCAGTAAAGATTTTTCTAAACTGTTTATTTCAAATTGCACTGCCGGTGAGATATTCGTATTTTTGTGTAATCAGAAATAAAAAAGACTGTTACTTGCATAGCAAACGAAATATAGGCCTCTGTATAATATGTATGCTTATATCTGTTTGGGAAAGTATACCAAATTGTAATGTTTTAGTGAAAAAAGGTCAAAAAATTGATTGCTTCGTACTGTTTGATTATTATATAAAATGAATGCGAACTACATTTACTGATGAATTATACTGAGTGTAAATATTCGTTTATAAGTGACATGGGGAATGATGTATACAGACGAAAGACATATTTCTAAAACGTAACAAATATTTCAGAATGATGTTGCTGTTCATTATCATGTTAGTTTGTATTGGAATGTGTTCCTTAATAATTCACGATAAAGATACATTTATTTTTTTTTCTAGATAAAGTCAAGATACGTATAAAACTAGAACACTGTCTTTTATTCAGTCTGAAACGATTGAAATGTGTCTAAGACAATGGAATTTTGAGTATTAACATGTTTAACAAACGTCGTCAGAAAAAATAGTTTATGCTTTTGTCGTATTTTGTTTAAATTTATTACTCGGATATCTCAATTGAAACAAAACATCGGTAATCATCATTGTTTTATTGAACTTTATACCAAGCGTGATAAAATGCTAAATCAGCCGTATTTACAATACAACATTTTAAAGAATAATACATTAGTTTTACTCTTCATATATGTTGACTATGGAGGTGGAGGTTTTAGTTGTCTTATGTTTTTAAGATGAAAAAATATAAATGTCAGAGAAGTACGGACAATATTGAAATGATAATATTCTCTTCATGTCGTTTTAAATTTGGAATTTGAAGATTGCCAACTGGATCCGTAGTTAGACTTATCACCGAATGTATTAGCAATGAAAAACACAATAGTTGACACTATTGTTGCATGATCTTTTTATCTTCTTACTTCATTTAAGATGATGACCCCGATTCTTTAAACGGTTTCATATTGCTCTGTCAATAATGTTATCTGTATTTTTGCTCTTGGTCAGAGTAATGTGAATAGGTAGGACGGCATAAGTAAGTCGTCTATTATATGCAAACCCAACTCCGATATTAAATGACGGATTATTAGTATTGATTTCTGTCGTAGGTTCTCTCTGGGTGACCCTTTTTTTTTTAAATGCACGACCACCGAGAATATGATCAGTTAGTCAATAGAGATGAACGTTTAAAAAAAAAAACGATCAATATATCCTTCTGAAAGTTGTTTTGTCTCATTTGAACTGTTTAACATTTTGTTGTAACGACTGGTTTGATAACTGACTATATTGTTTTGTGTTTTGCTCATTGTTGTTATTTTCCATGTACCAAATTCTCGTGATTAGTTTCTAATTTTGACGCCCTTTATATTACTGTTATTTGATATTTGTCGCAAAGATAGTGCAAATCACACCTCTTTACGGTTTAAATTATTGCAAGATGAGGAGGACGTTAGTTATTCACTCAAAAGAAACATATCAGGAATGAGCAACATTTGTCAAATATATATGAAATGCAAAAATGATTAATCGTTTGTTAAAAGAATATAGTTTAATTCTGAGATTATTTCTAAAAATCAATCACTAGGTATAAATAATATAAAAATAAAAGGTGGATTATGATTTTTTATAAAACAAATGTCCACTAAAAGCATAGAATCAAAAGATACATGTACCAACGGGGGATCCAAACTCACCAGTCGGAAACAGTTTAAACTGAAAATCATAGCATAAAACAAAACAAAAACGACAAAAAGGCATATGTAGTATATAACACACATCATAGAAGACTCCAGTGGTTTGTAAAGTTTGCACATTACACATTTTG
Source organism: Mytilus galloprovincialis (assembly GCF_965363235.1). Classification (NCBI taxonomy): domain Eukaryota; kingdom Metazoa; phylum Mollusca; class Bivalvia; order Mytilida; family Mytilidae; genus Mytilus; species Mytilus galloprovincialis. The sequence goes on from NC_134842.1 coordinate 102,073,494, forward strand.
ACTAGAAGTGGCGCAAAGAGCATGTATGATGACCTATGTCAGCGCAAGTGGCTCGCATACTATTTGACGCTACGTATATACGTTCAGATATCGTAAATTGTATTTCTGATCATGTTTCGTTTTGCGATATTTATGTACAAAACACATCAATGACAGAAACACCTACTACACTTTGGTATGTATGTACATTGTGATTTGTACTGTGTGATATTCATATATTTCTGTATGCTCAAGTTTCAAGTTTTCGCAAAAGAATGAAATTAAGTAAAATATCATAGATTGTTTTCAATAATTAATAAATACAGATTTTTAAAATCAGTTCAAATCAAATGACTACTTTTTTTTTTTTTTTTTTTTATCTCAGCATGTCTTTGTGATTCTGTTCGTTGAAGTAGTGATTGTCTGGTCATACGTTGTTCGGTTAAAAAATCTGACTTAAAACACAATAAACAAAAACTAATATGATATACAGCAACATCCATCAATCCCTTTCTGAATGACATGACCTAGACTTCCCATTCCTCATATTCATATCGGATATAAAATTTCAAAATCAAACTCCTACTAACAAAGATTTTAAACATGATGTGGCAGATGTTTTATTTGACTCTTTCTATTAAATCTATTCACCACTGTTATAGACTTTGGACTATTTACAGCATTTGTATTGTGGAAGTCAAATTATATTTACTTAATATAAATCTTGCCAATCAGACAAGCTTCTACAAAAGTTCAAATAAAGTAGATATAAGCAGACGTCCGTCCTTCAAAAATGAGAAGAACCCATACAGTGGAGTCGGATATAAAAGGAAACAACAGAAAACACGAAATATACGAAATGCTATTGTTTGTAATCAATTGAAGCTTTGTATTTAAAAGGCTTACAATAAAAAATACTTTATCAGATTGGTTTGATACAAATTACAATAAAACGTTATGTAAGAACTTTCGAAATATGGCAAGAAAAAAATCTCTTTATGACTTACATGTACCTGTCAACATAATTTAATTGATTTCACCTGGCTTAAATGCAAACAATTCAGTAATTTGTCGCAAAAAATACATAATATAGATACAGGAAGATGTGGTATAAGTGCCAATGAAACAACTCTCCATTATAGGTAAAGGTACGGCCTTCAACAAGGAGCATATGCTCACACCGTACATCAAACTATAAAGGGTCCTATTGTATAAAGGGTCCTAATATAAGGTATTGTTATGTGTTTACTTTTCTACATTGGTTAGAGGTATAGGGGGAGGGTTGAGATCTCACAAACATGTTTAACCCCGCCGCATTTTTGCGCCTGTCCCAAGTCAGGAGCCTATGGCCTTTGTTAGTCTTGTATTATTTTAATTTTAGTTTCTTGTGTACAATTTGGAAATTAGTATGGCGTTCATTATCACTTAACTAGTATATATTTGTTTTGGGGCCACCTGAAGGACGCCTCCGGTGCGGGAATTTCTCGCTACATTGAAGACCTGTTGGTGACCTTCTGCTGTTCTTTTTTTATTTGGTCGGGTTGTTGTCTCTTTGACACATTCCCCATTGCCATTCTCAATTTTATCCTAAAAATAACCAGTGTAAAACCTTTCAAACGAGAAAAACAACGGTCTTATCGATATAAAAATGAGAAACACGTATAAACCAAATAAACAGACGACCACCACTGAACATCAGATTCCTGACTTAGGACATGTGAAATCAAATTGCAGCGGGATTAAACGTTTTAATGGTACCAAACCTTCTCCGGTTCTGAAACAGTAGTATAACATCACAATATAAAAAGACTCACTATGAAATAATAGGAATTACTGACTTAACTCATTCAAAGTTACACAAATAAACACACAATGAACGAATAAACGTGTGCGATCTGTTATACAATGTAAAACCAGAGTTAATAAAAATGAGGTATGCATTATTAAAGTAAAAGTATAAAACTGAGCATCTTGAAATGTTAAACATTTTAGAAAATCACTAACTTTGAAAAAAAAAACGTCATATTTTACACAGGCAAATGAAAATTATTTTGTTGTTTAACGGTCTATATTATCTTCCGTTTAGTAATGCAAAGAAATGTCTCGTTTGTAAATAAAACTAATGAATATCAACAATCAAACTGTACAATTGGTGCTCGATCAAACTTCGTGTAGTTCATGCACAGGTGCAGGATAGTTTTTAAAGAGAAAGGAAATAATTTTGATGTTCTTCTGTTTTGTAATTATCTTTATGTACTGAAAAACAGTTACAGTCATTCCTTAAATAATTGAAACTATAAATAGACTTAAATAGTTATCAAAGGTACTAGGATTAGAATTTGATACATTAGACGCACATTTCGTCTGCATAAGACCCATCAGTGACGCTCAGAGTAAAATAGTTATAAACCCAAACAATTACAGATTTTAAGGGCATTGAGGACTCGTAATTTGGTCCAAATACGGCTTAAGTAATCCATTCCTGGGAAAAGAAATCCTTAGTTTAAAAAAATATAATTTGTCACCATTAGTAAAATGACTATATAATTGATGTTCATAACAACAAAGAAGTGCTGACTACTGGGCCGGTGATACCCTCGGGGGACGAAACGTCTACCAGCAGTGGCATCAACCCAGTAGCGTAAACACATTATTGTACGAATTATCACAGAGTCATGTACAGTCTACAGGTAGATAGTATTGACGGATTATCTACCCCTTTTAGCAAAAAAAGAACAAAGTTAAAGAGCGTTGAGGACCCAGGATTCCAAAGAGTTATGCCATTTAATACGGCTAAGGTAATCTATGCCTGGGATAAGAAATTCTTTAGCTTGTAAAAAAAAATCATACTTTGTAAACAGAAAATTTATAAAATGACCATACAATTGATATTCATGTCAACACCGAAGTGCTGACTACTGGCTGGTGATACCCTCGGGGACGAAACGTCCACCAGCAGTGGCATCGACCAATTGGTGTAAAAAGTTACCAAATGTACCAGGCTTATCATTTAATACGACAGAACCGCGTTTCGTAAACATACGACTCAATGCTGACACTCAGACTAAAATAGTTATAAAGCCAAAAAAGTATAAAGTTGAAAAGCATTAAAGAGCCAAAATTTCCAAAAGTTGTGCAAAATACGGCTAAGGTAATTCATCCCTGGGATAAGAATATCATTGGTATTTAAAAAAAATATACACTTTTGTAAACAGAAAAAAATTAAAAATGACCATATAGTTGATATTAAATTTTGTTGGAAGCTTTCTTTCAGCTTGATGCAAAATTCAAGGTACCAGGTGCAAACATTGTTGGCATAGGTGTGATTAAAGACAAAAGATTATTTCTGTGTAATTGGAAAAGTTCCACTTTATTTGTCTGACACAGGCAAATCATTGGCAACAATCCAAATGGACGAGAAACAGTGGGGGATAGCGATGGAAGAAGACAAGAATACAGCATGGATCACACTACCAGGATTACAGTCCATTCAGACAGCAGATATAGTTACAATGAAGAAGGGACAACTGATAAAAAGACCAGGCAATTGTCATGGTATTGCTTTAATTGATGATCAAATTGCTGTTGGAGGGTACGGCAAGATATACATTATCAGTAAAACCGGTGATTTAAAGAAGACACTTGATGTTGAGAACTATGCAGTGTACTCCATATCAGTTGGACAAAAACATCAGCTTTACTTTGCTCAGGCTGATACTGAAAAATCAAAATTGAAATACATTGGATTAGATTGAACAGTTACGTCTGTCTCTGCTGAAGATACTCATCGCGTGATTGGTGTAAAAAGCGACAGAATAGAAAATGTCTATTTTCTGGAATACCAAGCATCAAATCTTAAGCTGTTTTCATTTGAAGATAAATTTATTAAAAAAGTACTGACATCAAAAGATGGACTTAATAAACCCTATGGTTTCGCTTTCAGTAAAGATTGGTCTAAACTTTTCGTTTCGAATTACTCTGCCGGTGAGATATTGGTATTTTTGTGTAATTAGAAATTACAGACTAGTTAGTTTTATAGTGAATGAAAGTTATGTCCGTGTACGTTAGTATTCTAGAAATAAAAAAGTCTTATTTTGGCCACAGAAAATTAGTCAGGCGAAAAATAATAAAAATTCATTATAATCGTGTCTTTTATTCATAATCCTGCCAGTTAATTGAAATGAGTTTCTTGATACTCAACGATACCACTACATATTGTTATAGCTAAACGGTCATTAGTGCGTTAACCGTCACTTGGCGTCCATCGTCGTTGTCAGTCCAACATCCGTCGTCGTAACTTTAAAAAGATGTAATTCTCTGAAACAAACATTTTATCCTTTCATCAAACATTGTAGCTCAGAATAAAAATGTACAAGTAGCAAACCCTTTTTCGTATATCTCAAATATTTCATTGGTTTTTACAAAACCGTCAGTGTAAAGAATATCAACAGGTCATCTGCTATGTAATTATCAATAAAGTAAGACAACCCATTTAAGACTGAATACTGCTGAAATATAAATTGTTTATAATTTTAATACAAATACTATAATACCTAGAAATACATCGTGAAGTTAAAACGTCAAGAAAATTATTTTAACCATCTTTGCGGAACCAATAAAAGATCGATAGAATCTGTTAAGGTAAAAAATAATCAGCAAACTACGCTCTAAAAGTAGTCAATTTCCCAGTTTTATAAAGATTTTATAAAAAAAATATTTTGGCTTTTAAATGCCCCCGCCGCAGCAGAGGGTACATTGAGTGTTTTTCTTGTCCGACTGTCAGTCTGTCTGACCGTCCGCCCATTTGTCTCAAAAAAAGTCTCCGTTTACTTTGCCTCCTACAAATGTGCAAAACTTATACACAATCAATAAAGAAGAGACAACTTTAAATCTGGGTTGCGTTTCTTTCACTGTTCTTATGTAATGTTCCTTAATGCACACGAAGGCATCATCTGTGACCCATTGATACATTTTCCAAATATTTTCATAGAACATAAATACAAGCTACTATCATGAACAAAACTACTATAACTTTATGGCTAATATAACTTTTGCTTAATTGTTTCTGTTAAATCTAATCACAAGTTGTATAGACTAGGGACTACTTATATCTTAATATATTGTATATAAACTTGTCTTAATTTAAAAACGGTATGTCGCAATCTGGAAGTTATTCATCACCTCGCGTCATCGGTAGGCCATTTGAATAACGTTGATTACACATCTCATCTTATGCATATATAAATGCAAGCACAAAGCATGCAATAACATTACCGGTACCAATTTTTCTGCACCAGAAACGCATTTACAATGATGCAAACAAAGATAACTCGTTCTTTTAAAAGATTCTTAGATGTGCATGGTTTGTTCCTTAATAAATCAATTGAAGTCCAGTTAGAATTTGTCAGGTTTTTTTTCAAAATTAAAAGCATATTTATCAAGTGTCCCTGAAATTCATGACATCTATGTCTCAGACAGTAGGTAGACATTTATATTATATAAAATTTAACTTTTTTATACAAAACTTAATGCAGAAATTACAATAGGCTAAAAGGAAAAGTAGAGATACGATTTGTCACGCCAAAACACACTCAAAACCACTACACGCTCTTTGCAAAATTCAGTATCGGAATGAAGTTTTTCACATCTCAGAGTAGCAGTGATGCCTGCATTACGAAGCTTAAGCTAAGTAAAATCACGACCAGCAAGTTCAAACAAGAAATAATATAGGGTATTTGCATTAAGTGCAAGATACTTACAATAAGATTTTTTCAATTTGGAATAACTATTAAACATGGAATTAAAAACAAATATTGCTGAATTATTTTTTAAATGTCTCATGATTGAAACACACTAAACACATATTTATATGTGAACCAACACAGAGCTGCGTACAGGTAAAAATATAAAGTAGTTATCTACCCTTTTCTTGCTCGATTGAATACATGGTTGTACTGCAACAATATTGATTCTAAAACTAAGGTAAAACATCTGTAATTAACTTACTATATAAGTGTATAATTGTAGTCTAGTTACAATTCATAACATGTAAAATAGGCACAAATAAACAAAAGTTTAGTAATCATTGGGAAATAGGCAGAAGAAAAGACGTAAATAAAACGAGACTGATACTAGGATATACTTCCTGGTATAACTAGTAAATTGTATCCGTATCAGTCACTGAATTGTTACATCACTGTCTCACAATGCCGGCCTATATTTATTTTATCAACTTATTATTCCAATCGTTTATTACGCATCGAGAGAGTTGTTTCAGACTACATCTAGGCTTGATAACTGTCTATTTTGTCCAATTTTGAAGTCTAATAATAGTTTAAAAAAAACAACTTTCACAGCCTATATCTACAATGTAATTGTGTCCGTCATATCAGTACGACGCCGTCTGTGACACACCTGGAATTCAGTTTCTCTCATTTGTCCTTTTTCAACAGGAATTATATAATTTTTTAATTTCGGGGTAAATCATAATATGTCCACATTAACAAATGGTCGTACTTATGACGCAATAAATAATTCACAAAACGTAGATCGATCTTTTAAACTAAATGTCCGGTTGATTGAACAAAATACATTATTATTTCTAAGTTATCATTTTCTATATAAAATAAGTACATAATATTTTCACTATTTTTCAAATTACATACTTTGAACTATTGGACTGGTCAAAAATCAAAAAGACCTGGGTGAAACTATTTAACCACAAGCGTCATTATATTTCGCGGAATTTTAAATGCACCTAAGCAATTGGAGGATTTTGAAAATAACGCGAGAGTAACGACGTCGTGTTTTGCCTATTGTATCTAGTATAGGGTTGACGTCAGTGCAAGACGTAGCCATAGCATTTGGACATATCTATGAGTTAAACGTTATGGTTTGGTTTCTTCTTTTTATTATTACGATAGTTGATTTATCACCGCCATTTATTGTCTGTTGTCTTTTTCGATACAATAAAACACTGACTTGATATTCGTGGAATAATAAGTTTATTGTCCCTACGCCTCAGGACAATAGTTGCTCCTCGGGACAAAAAAACTTACTATTCCACTCATACCAAGTCAACAGGTATACACTATTAGCTTCCTTTTTTTTTTAGCTTACTTTGCTGCCGCCGTCCGTCGTCTGTCGTCGTCCGTTGTCGTTAACTTTTACAAAAATCTTTTCCTCTGAAACTACTGGGCCAAATTAAACCACACTTGGCCACAATCATCAGTGGGGTATCTAGTTAAAAAAATATATCCGGTGACCCGGCCAACCAATCAAGATGGCCGCCCTGGCTAAAAATAGAACATAGGGGTAAAATACAGTTTTTGGCTTATAACTCAAAAACCAAAGCATTTAGAGCAAATTTGACCTCGTCAAATTGTTTATCAGATCAAAATCTATCTGCCCTGAAATTTTCAGATGAATCAGACAACCCGTTGTTGGGTTGCTGCCCTTGAATTGGTAATTTTAAGGAAATTTTGCTGTTTTTGGTCATTATCTTGAATATTATTATAGATAGAGATAAACTGTAAACAGCAATAATGTTCAGCAAAGTAAGAATTACAAATAAGTCAACATGACCGAAATGGTTAGTTGACCCCTTTAGGAGTAATTGCCCTTTATAGTCAATTTTTAACCATTTTCGTAAATCTTAGTAATCTTTTACAAAAATCTTCTCCTCTGAAACTACTGAACCAATTTAATCCAAACGTAGCCACAATCAACTTTGGGGTATCTTGTTTAAAAAATGTGTGTCCAGTGACCTGGCCATCTAACCAAAATGGCCGCCACGGCTAAAAATAGAACATAGGGGTAAAATGCAGTTTTTGGCTTATAACTCAAAAAACCAAAGCATTTAGAGCAAATCTTACAAGGCGTCAATTGTTTATCAAGTCAAGATCTATCTGCCCTGTAATTTTCAGATGAATCGAACAACCCGTTGTTGGGTTGCTGCACCTGAATTGGTAATTTTAAAGAAATTTTGCTGTTTTTGGTTATTATCTTGAATATTATTATAGATAGAGATAAACTGTTAACAGCAATAATGTTCAGCAAAGTAAGATTTACAAATAAGTCCACATGCCCGAAATGGTCAGTTGACCCCTTTTTAGGAGTTATTGCCCTTTATAGTCAATTTTTAAGCAATTTTCGTAAATCTTAGTAATCTTTTACAAAAATCTTCTCCTCTGAAACTACTGGGCCAAATTAAACCAAACTTGGCCACAATCATCATTTGGGTATCTTGTTTAAAAATTGTGTCCGGTGACCTGACCATCCAACCAAGATGGCCAACACGTCTAAAAAAAGAACATAGGGGTAAAATGCAGGTTTTGGCTTATAACTCAAAAACCAAAGCATTAAGAGCAAATCTGACAGGTGTCAAATTGTTTATCAGGTCAAGATCTATCTGCCCTGAAATTTTCAGATAACTCTAACTACCCATTGTTGGGTTGCTGTCCCTGAATTGGTAATTTTAAGGAAATTTGGCTATTTTTGGTCATTATCTTGAATATTATTATAGATAGAGATAAACTGTAAACAGCAATAATGTTCAGTAAAGTAAGATTTACAAACAGGAGATGTAGAAGGAAATGAAACTGATGGTAAATCAACAGAATCCAAGGATAATCTAAATAATAAAGAAAACCAGAAAGCGACACAAAACCTAAGTGACACAGAATTCATAAATCCATATCAGTCAATTCCACAGGAAACCCAAAACACCCCAAAAGACAATATCGGTAGAAATGACGAACGACGTAAAAAAAAGAAAGCAAAAAACAGAATCAAACACAAAGTAATATGTCAGACTATGTACATGTTGTTAAAACATCAAATACAACTAGTGAAACAGTACCAAAAACACCAAAGTCAACAAATGTGAAATGCCTTTTGAACGTATTTGAAAAGTCGCCAGTAACACCTTCAGAAGAATTACATCAGAGAGAAAATTGTTCAAAAAAGCAGAAAAAGTACCTGCAAGAATAGTAATATGACACAATAACACATTAAATAAACAATGTATTTTTTAAATTGTAAATATCTCATTGTATTAACAATGTTCTTATGTTCACACAAAAAAAATATACAAAAATATTTAGTCTTCATGTGGTTTAATGAAACCAATGCGACAAAAGGATGTCACATTATTTGTATTGTATACAAAAATAAGTTGGTAAACAAGTGTATACATTTAAATTTAAATGCTGCTACGTTGCATGCAAGTATGAAAAATATTGTTACAAGATACATACTGGTTATGGTATTTAAACAGGGGGGAAATCAGAACTTAAGCAAAACCCTCATTACAATAAACAGACTTGAATCAACTAATATAGAAAACACATGGTATTGTTTTTATTTACAAACGTCACATGATAGCAAAATCACGTGGTATTGTTTATATTTACACTCATCACGTGACAATGTCAATACACACATGCGATATTATAAAGTCCAACAAACTAGGTCATTTAAATTAAGGACAGAGTTAACAATAAATGAAAGGTACGTTAGCGGAAAAAATATAAACGGAAGGAACAAACAAATAATGAAGGAAAATAAAAAAGTAAACAAACTTACCTTTTCACACAAATGGCTCCTAAACCACTTCACATATGTTCTGTAAACACTCGAGGTTTACTGCAATCTGAAAAGAGAAAAAGATAATTTGAGTGGTGCAAACAGCAAAAATGTCAAAATTTTAATGATGCAAGAAACACATTTTACCAGAAGTATGAATGACAATTTAAATAATGACTTACCTGGAGAAATTTTTCATAGTTGGGGTAGTAGCGCATCAAGGAGTGTAGCAATTTGGTTCACAAAACAAACAAAATATAACATTATAAATGAATTTAAAGATCAGGAGGGACGTTATCTATTAATTAATGTTGAACTAGGAGATAATGTCTATTCTCTTATAAATATATATGCACCAAATATAGCAAAAAAAAAAAATGCTTTCTTTAAAAAAGTAAAAGACTGGACTCAAGAACATAGCTTAGGCCAAATTATAATGGGAGGAGATTTTAATGACATTCTAAAAATTAATGATACAAAAAATAAAAAAACAAAAAACAAATTTGACAAACCAGTTCACGGGCTTAAAACGCTCATAAAATATTTCAAATTTATAGATATATGGAGAGATAAAAACCCAACACAAATTCAATATACGTGGCGTAGAAAATCAGGATCAGAAGCAACTAGAATTGACTTCTTCCTTGTAAGTAAGGAATGTAAATCACAAATAGTCAAAGCAGATATAAGGCCTATTATATTAAAATCAACAGACCATAACGGTATTTCATTAAAAATCAGAACTCAAAAAGTAAACAGAGGAAAAGAATACTGGAAATTAAACTCATCAATACTGAATGATAGAGACTACTGTTGTATTATAGAAAAACTAATAAAACATTACGAAAACAAGGAAAAAACGACAGAAAATTTAGGTATACTGTGGGATAACTTTAAATCTGAAGTTAGGGACATCAGTCTAGATTTTTGCAAACGAAAAGCAAAACAAAAAAGAGATAAAATTCAAACTTATGAAAACGACCTTAATAAGCTAAATATTAAATTAGACCAAAGTGAAAGTACTAATAATTCTGAATTAATTTCGCAGATAAATAATATATCTGAAAATTTAGATCAATTATACCTTGAAAAAACTAAAGGAGCTCAAATAAGGTCAAGAGCAAAATGGATAGAAGAAGATGAAAAAAATACTGCTTTTTTCTTGAATTTAGAAAAATCAAGACAAATAAATAAAACTATAATAGAATTATATGACAATAAAGGCAATACTATAACAGACCAAACAGAAATTTTAAAAGAGGAAGTAAAATATTATGAAAAACTATATAAATCATCAAATCCAGATAAATTACATACTAAAGAGTATATTCAAATTACTAAAATAGAAAAAAAACTCTCAGATAAAAATAGTAATAGCTTAGAAGGGCTCGTGACATCAGAAGAAATTACAGAAGCAGTGTTTAAAATGAAACTTAATAAAGCACCAGGTTTAGATGGACTTAATGTAGAATTCTATAGAAAATTTTGGCCCCAAATTCAAAAGATACTAACCAAAGTATAAAATGAGTCATATAACAAGAAAAGTTTGACAAATTCACAAAAAAGGGGGCAATTTCATTGATCTTTAAAAAGAATGATCCAAAATCTCTGGATAACTATAGGCCAATAACTTTATTAAATGTAGATGTTAAAATTCTTGCTTATGCACTTGCACAAAGACTAAAAAAAGCTTTACCCAATATTATTAATGCAGACCAGAAGGGCTATGTAAAAAATAGATACATTGGTTTTAATATAAGACAAATACAAGATGTCATTGCTTATGCTGAAAACTTCAATGTTGAAGGAGCAATTTTATTTCTAGATTTGTCAAAAGCTTTTGATTCAATTGAATGGTTTTTCATGATACAAACATTAAAAAAATTTGGATTTAAAAAAGATTTTATACACTGGGTTGAGACTATATACAATGGCATATCAGGGTGCATTGTAAATAATGGGTGGATATCAAACCCCTTTCAGATCTGTCGCGGAATTCGACAAGGAGTTCCGTTGTCCGCTTTGATTTTCGTAGGACAAATTGATAAAATAACATCCGATTTTACTGTAGTTATATTTGGTAAAACGCATTTGCATATCAATCGAATACTCATAACAGGAAAAGATAACGGCAAATCAATAATCCTTTCAAAACAAATATTTTGGAAACATTTCCTTGAATAAAAAGCACTAATTAGTTTATATTCCATATATGCACTGCACGTGTTATCTACAGTCTTTGTAAACAAAGATACTAGTATAGAAAATCATTCAGACGAACAATGAATTATATTCGGATTAATGAAAATTTGTGTACTAACATAATTAACCATAGAGATAGATGTTCTATACTAATGTTAACGAGGCCGGGATAAGGTACCGGTATTTGATGTATATATTAAAAAATGTGAATATGTTAATAAAACTAAGTTTTAATGGAAAAAAAAAAAAAAAAAAGATTTCAAAATAAGGCCAAAATAACCGAAATGATCAATTGACCCCCTAAGGAGTTATTGTCCTTTATAGTCAATTTTTAACCAGTTTTCGTAAATCTTAGTAATCTTTTACAAAAATCTTCTCCTCTGAAACGACTGGGCCAAATTAAACCAAACTTGGCCACAATCATCATTTTGGTATCTTGTTTAAAAATTGTGTCCGGTGACCTGGCAATCCAACCAAGATAATTTACTCCGGATACTGGAGGTGGTCCTATATAGGACGGAATTACTACAAGACAAGACAAGATGGCCGAAACGGCTAAAAAAAGAACATAGGGGTAAAATGCAGGTTTTGGCTTATAACTCAAAAACAAAGCATTTAGAGCAAATCTGACAGGGATAAAATTGTTTATCAGGTCAAGTTCTATTTGCCCTGAAATTGTCAGATACATCGGACTACCCATTGTTGGGTTGCTGTCCCTGAATTGGTAATTTTAAGGAAATTTTGCTGTTTTTGGTTATTATCTTGAATATTATTATAGATAGAGATAAACTGTAAACAGCAATAATGTTCAGTAAAGTAAGATTTACAAATAAGTCACAATGACCGAAATGGTCAATTGACCCCCTAAGGAGTTATTGTCCTTTATAGTCAATTTTTTACAATTTTCATAAAATTTGTAAATTTTTACTAACATTTTCCACTGAAACTACTGGGCCAAATAAACTCATCATAGATACCAGGACTAAATTTAGTATATACGCAGTTCATTATAGATAGAGATAATTGTAAGCAGCAAGAATGTTCAGTAAAGTAAGATGTACAAACACATCACCATCACCAAAACACAATTTTGTCATGAATCCATCTGCTTCCTTTGTTTAATATTTACATCGACCAAGGTGAGCGACACAGGCTCTTTAGAGCCTCTAGTTTACTTTAAATATGGTGTGTATTTTTAAGGTTCCTGTGACATTAAATTATTATAGATATCTATCCGGTAATGGTTAAGATATAACCCAACATTTTTTTTAAATTAATCGACTAAAGTATTATCATTTAAAAACATATTGAACAAATGCATAAAACTGTTGTATTCAAAGGGCCAAGTGAGCTTTTCTCATCACTTCGTGTCCGTCGTCTTGTAAACGTTTACAAAAATCTTCTCCTTTGAAAATACTGTCCAAATTTAACCAAACTTGGCCACAATCATCATTGGGGTCTAAATTTTAAAAAAAAAGGGTCCGAAGACCCGGCGAACCAATCAAGATGGCCGCCATGGCTAAAAAAAGAACATAGGGGTAAAATGTAGATTTTGGCTCATATATCTGAAACCAAAGTCTTTAGAGCAAATCTTACATGGAGTAAAATTGTGTAATAGGTCTCGATCTATCTGCCCTGAATTTTCAGACAAATCAGACAACCCGTTGTTGGGTTGCTGCCCCTAGATAAGTAATTTTAAGAAAAGTTTGCAGTTTTTGGTTATTATTTTAAATATTATTATATTATATTGTTAACATAACCAAAACTGTTAATTGACCCCTTTAGGAGTTATTGTCCTTTATAGTCAATTTTTAACCATTTTTCTAAAATTTTAGTAATCTTTAAAAAAAAATCTTCTCCTCTGAAACTACTGGGCCAAATTTAACCAAACTTGGCCACAATCATCCTTGGGGTATCTAGTGAAAAAAACCTTAGCAACCACAATCTTAAGGGTATTTGGTTTCAATAATGTGTCCAATTACCTCGTCCACGAACCAAGATGGCTGACATGGCTAAAATAGTACATAGATGTAAAATGCAATTTTTGGCTAATATCTCTGAATTCAAAACATTTAGAGCAAATCTCATTCATTTGAGTTCCTGCCCTTGTATTGGTAATTTTTAGAAAATTTTGCAGATTTTGGTTTTTATCTTCAAAAATATCTTAGATAAAAACAAACTGTAAACAACAATTATATGTTTAGCAAAGTAAAATCTTCAAATAAGTCAACTTGACCTAATGACCCCTTAAGGAGTTTTTGCTCTTTATAGTAAATTTTAAACAATTTTCATAAATTATGTAAATTTTGGTAAACTTTTACAAAATATTTTCCTTTGAAGTTTGAAACTAGGGAGCCAAGTTCATTATAGAAAGAGAAAATTGTAAACAGCAAGAATGTTCAGGAAAGTAAATTTGACAAACACATCATCATCACCAAAACATAAGCATGTCCTTTGTTTAGTATGATCAAAGACCAAGGTGAGCGACACAGGCTTTTTCGTTTAATAGAAAACAGAAATTAATTAGTGAGATGATAGACCGATATGACTATTATTTAAATCTTGTCCATGCGTTACCATAAGTTTGTTAGTTACATGTATATACAGGTTATTTGTCTCATACCTTGAAAACCATATAAAACCGATTCCAGTCGTGTTAAATATTCATATCTACTTACTCTAAAGGAGTTCTTTTTCTTAAGGATGAACTGAAAACAAAAAAAAGATCAAGAATTTAAATTTGATACTATAAGTCAGAAGATCATTAGTTAAAATAAGATAATGATATTGAAAGATAATGGAGCTCCATTTCGAGATATTTAATTAAAAAATATATTGACAGAAGAAAATGTGGTATGCGACAATGAGACACCTCTTAATCCAAGTCATAATTTATAAAAGTAAACCTTTATAGATCAAAGATCGGTATAAACACAGAGCCTTGGCCCACACCAAACAGCAAGCTATAAAGGGACCAAACAAATTACTAGTGTAAAACCATTTAAACGGAAAAACCAACAGTCTTATCAATACAAAAACGAAAACGAGAAACACGTACGATCTACATCAACAAATGACAAATACTAAACATCAGGTTCCTGACTTAAGACAGGTGGAAACAATTGAAGCGGGTTTAAACGTTTAAATGGTACCAAACACTCACCCTTTTCTGAAACAATAGTGTAACATCACAACCTAGAAAGACACACTCTAAAATATCAGTTGAAATGGCTTAAATCAATTAATCTATATAAAAAACTAGAAACAAGAAACACTTATAAACCAAAGAAATGGCGGGAAAATGCAGACTTGGACTTTTATCTTGTGTTTGCATTGGAATTATGTGGTTCTCAAATCGATAGAAAAGAAATCTATAATCTGCTTAAATTAGGTAAAGGACCTTCTGTGAGCTATAGAAGAGTCTTATTTGATATGAAAAATTGGTGCTATGGGGCAAAATATTTTACCATGTACCTTCAGAAAAACAATCTAGGAGTTCAAACAACCGACACATATTCCTAAACCTCACATAAGTATATCCTTAAATGACAATTTTAAATCATGTTTAGCTTGAAACGTTTTGTATATAATCATGTAAGAGGTACAAATGCTTAGTAAAGAATGCCATTCGTTCATTGCATTATTTTTTTAAAGGTAAATGAGTGAATTGAAAATATTTGGTTGTGATACAAGACTCATTTCTTTATTAAACTCAACCATACTTTGAGGTGGTTAGCCTTCCTCTGTCGATTTTAAAATCCTAGTTAACCAGTGGTTTTAATCCACTATTTGTTGATTTTATCGGTAAACTTAAACCATTGTGGTGACGTCAACCTATTCATTTACCGTGGATTCTTTTTCTAGAATCAACGCTTCCTAAATCCGTCGATGAAATGGACTCACCAAATTATATGCAATTGTGGTCTTTGTGTGTCTAATTTCATTAAGTTTGAATTGGCCAATTCACTGATTTCTGTTCACTAATGGAATTATTTTAAAAACTTACCTTTAACTTTTGTAATTTCTATATGCCTGCACTGGGAATCGAACCGGGTACCCGTCCATGCACTCTCTTAAGTGTCACTAACATCAAGATATGGACGAAACCTCTCGGCTACTAATTGGTTACGATTTAATTGTCTAACTTATATATATAAATGAATATTTTTAGTTTGCAGTTCTCACTACACATAAGCAGAGATATACATATATTAATTTACAGTGATTGTATGCTTCTAAAAATGGATTAGCATCCTGTAATTATACTGAAGAGATGAGTAGATGATCATTTCTGTACACTAAAAAGAATACTTCGTGTTTTGTATCAGAGATCCTTGTTTAAATTCCTACGACAAGGTAACACCTCCCGAAACGAAAGCTTATTTTTTATTAGCTAGAGTTAGAGGAGGGGTAAGGTCTCTGCATAATGCTAGGCGGTGTTGTCGAAGAAGTTAGAAATAAAAAGTACAGGTTCCAGCCCCGGCGCCGGGGAGGAAGTTACGAATCAAATCTACTCTAACATCGTTAGGTTGATTTTCTAGGCACTTTATACATATTCTAACGCCTGGTATTTTTTAATGATAAGAAATCCAATGGGCAAGGTATAATTTGCAGTTGTAACTACACATAGGCAGAGATATAAATGAATATTTGATATACATCGGTACAACGGACACACAGTGATTGTACCTTTAGATATACAATAATAGGCAATCGTAGTGTATGAGTTGGTAGCCGCGAGGATTCATAATGAGTTAGACCTTGGTGGTTTAGGTTCGAATCCTGGTAAACAAAATGTGTTGCCTCTATTCGCTAGTATTCCTGTTTTGTTTCTTGTTTTATAAGTTATTGTGGATATTTTGTTTAATAAAAGCGAGTTTCTTCGTTTATAATCGGATCATTGTTAGCCATTCCACATGTTTGAAATGAAAATGTTTACATTCTAGGTTTTCATTTTTTTATAAATCAATATAGTATGAATTCATCTGTTTGTTCGCGAATTCCTATGCTAGAAAAATCGTGATATGCCTAGAATAAGACTTCTTGTTAGAAATTTCGGACACATGCTTTAAATATATTATATATATATGTTTTTGTCAAGTTGTTGTCCCCGTATTTGACATATTCCCCATTTTCATTTTCAATCTTATTAGAAATAAGATAAAATATGTCTCATTTTGTCAAAAATGTTCAGATGCCTGATAAATGAAAAGCTTTAAGGGCAGACGTGGTGTGTTCAACATGTATTTGTATTGATTTTACCATTTAATTGTAATATATAATTTATTGTAATGCATCGTTTGCCACGATAACATGGTTATTTTAACTCACTTACAATACCTTCTGATTAAGAATAGGCTTTAATTTTGAATAGATATTATCACAATAATTTAAGTTATAGATACAATGGATAAGCGTTGATTCATGAAAAACAAACCATTCGCACTGCGGAATCAACGCTTATCCATTGTATCTGTTTCACCGAATGTCCACTGATAAATCTGAATTTCCGCGGATCAACGCCATGCATGACCAAGTTAGAATCAGAGAAGTTGAATGATATATTTATCACAATTCTTACTATACCTGGTATTTGTTTAAATTTAAATAGTGTGTTATGTGTGATATGTGAATAATAAGAGTGTAGATGATGAAATTTGCTTAAGTCTTCACACAGTTTAAATCATACAATACCATGTATCTAATCTACACGAAATGTCTAATTACTCAACAGCATAGTACATGTTTATAGTCTGATGATTTTCAAATTTGAAACAATAACTAATAAAGCCATTTGAAATTTTATCGGATGATTATCTTCTTCAACAAAATTTACGAATTGTTAGGCCAAAAAATGTATGTGTGTTTACTGTACCCCTACCTACCCTTATCTGTATCCTCTACCCTAAAGTTTTTTTACCATTTTTGATTAAGCACTGTTTAATAAACTCACAAAGTTGCTCACATAGACTCAATGTAAAAAATTAATACCTACCCTTTTTTTCCAGCATGTGACAGTAAACACACATACTTTCTGTTTGGTCTTAATATATACCTGATGTCATCAATAACTGATTTGTAAAGGGGTATACATTAAAGGCGCTCCTTTGGTAGACAATTACACTATTTCTTTTTTGTCTTTTCAAGGATATGGCGTCAAAACTTCCGAATATGTTGTGTGGAACCTGTTCCAGACGAAGTAAATCTACCAAAGCTGTGAAGTACTGTACAGATTGTGAGGACGGGCTGTGTTCAGACTGTGTAGATTTTCACGGAAGCATTAAAACTTTTGATACCCATCATGTTATAGATATTAACGTCATTGAAGGTAAACCATTGGTTGTCAATAAATCCTGCAAAGTTCACCCGGATATGGTTTTAGAATATTTTTGCTCCGACCATGATACCATGTGCTGTCGGTCATGTATGGCTAGTGATCATCGCTCATGTGACAAGTTACTCCCGATTGAAGTATCTGCAAAAGGGGTAAAAAGTTCGGCAAGGTATGAAGAAATTGTCAAAGAGGTCACTACACTAAATTCTGCAATAAACGAACTGGAAGATAAAAAGAAAAAGTCCATTGTCAGTCTTAAAGATAGTAAGATGACTGTTCAACAAGGCCTTAAAAACTTTAAAGCACAATTGCTAAAACACATTGAAGATATTGAGGCAGTTTTAAAGTCAGAAATAAACACAATTCATACGGACCTTTCAAATGAAGCAAACGACAACCTTGATAAAATATGTGATCAAAGAAGAAAGATAAAAAATATTTCCGAACAATTTGAATCAGTTTCGAAATATGGATCTGAAAGTCAAATATTTATGATGATAAATAATATCAAAGAAGAACTGCAGTGCAGTGCAAATAATTTTCATCAACTGCTGTCGTCTCAAAAAGATGCCACTTTATCGTTTAAAGAGTCCAATTTACTGTCTGTTATGAAATCATTTGGTTCAGTGGATATCAAAGAGACTGCCCTTAGTATCAAATACAAACCATGTAAGGCTCAGCAAGCGCAATTCCAACAACAGCAGCGAAAGCTTCCATTGGAATTCCAGCTAAATTGTGAATTCAAAGTACCGGGTGCAAACATTGCTGGCATAGGTGTGACAAAAGACAAACGATTATTCCTGTGTAATCGAAACGGTTTCGATTTAGTTGTTATGTCTGAAAAAGGTACACAATTGGCAACAGTTCAAGTGGGCGCGAATCAATGGGGGATAGCTATGGAAGAAGACAAGAATACAGCATGGATCACACTACCAGATATGAAGTTCATTCAGACAGTTGATATAGCTACAATGAAAAAGGAACAACTGATTAAAGTACCCGAACAATGTTATGGTATTGCTATAATTGACGATCAAATTGCTGTTGGTGGGTACGGCAAGATATACATAATCAGTAAAACCGGTGACTTAAAGAAAACACTTGATGTAGGAGGAAGCACAGTTCACTCAATATCAGTTGGTCAAAACAATCAGTTTTACTTTGCTCAGGCTGATATGGGGAAATCAACATTGAAAAGCGTTGGATTAGATGGAACAGTTACGTCTGTCTCTGCTGAAGAAACTCAAGGCGTGATTGCTGTAAAAGGCGACAGAATAGGAAATGTATATTTTCTGGAATTCCAAGCATCAAATCTTAAGCTGTTTTCATTTGAAGATAAATCTATTAAAACTATATTGACAACAACAGATGGACTTAATACACCATATGATTTGGCTTTCAGTAAAGATTTTTCTAAACTTTTCGTTTCGAATTATAATGCCGGTGAGATATTGGTATTTATGTGTAATTAGTGGTCACAGACTTGTTAGTTGTATAGCGAATGAAAGTTATGTCCGTGTACGTTAGTATTATTAGAAATAAAAAAGGTATTTCAAATTAACTTTTTTTTACCATTGAAAATAAGTACAGAGAAAAATATAAGATAAAAATTCATAATAATAGTGTCTTATTGCATTTCATAATCGAGACAATTTATTGGATGTGTTACATTCATATTCAATGATACCACTACATTGTGTTATAGCTAAACGGTCATTGATGCTTTAGCTATCAGTTGGCGTCCGTCGTCGTTGTATGTCCGTCATTTGTCGTCATAACTATAAAAAGGTGTATTTCTCTGAAACAACTATGTATATGGCATCCATCAACAAGTATTGTTATTAAAAACAATGTATGGGTAAAAAGGCCTTTTTAGTATATCTCAAAAATTTCATTAGTTTTAGAAAAACCGTCAGAACAAAAAATATCATCAGGTCAATATTTATCTCCCTTGTAATTATCAGAAAAACATGACAACCCATTTAGGACTTGAAAAAAAACTTAAATATACCAAGTTACCAAATGCAATATCCTTTAGCTTTGCTTTCCGCTATATAGATGTTCTTTCACTAAATAATTCAAAGTTAAGCGACTATGTTGAACGAATCTTTTCGATCAACTATAGATAAGGGATACAACAGATACAGTTAAGTCAGCCTCATGTCTAGAAGTCACAGTCCGAAGGTGACAATGAGGGTCGGTTAAAAACAAAACTTTGTGACAAAAAAGATGATTTCAGCTTTCAAATTGTGAACTTTCCATTTCTATGTAGCTATTCCAGCAGCGATGCATACGGAATATATATCTTTCAATTGATACGATATTCCCGGGCTTGTAGTTCCTATCATGATTTCCTTGATAGAGAATTGCTGCTTACAAGAAAGCTATTAAACCAAGAGCTCCAAATGGTGAAGTTAAAATCATTCCTTCGTAAATTTCACGGACGCCATCACGAGTTGATTGACTTTTACGGAATATTCGTTTCACAGATGATATCTGAAATGTTCCTTATGTCTTAATATTAATCCCGTTCCATTGTCACGAATATGACCTACAGAATTATACTATTTACAGGATTTGTAATAACACGAGCAACACGAGGGGTGCCACGTGTGGAGCAGAATCTGATTACCTTCAAGAGCACATGAGATCAGCCCAATTTCTGGTGAGGTTCCTGTAGATTGGTCTTTAGTTACGTGTCTTGTGATGCATTATTTTGTGTTTGTCGATTAATTTAACCATGGCATTGTCAGCTTGTTTTCGATGCATGTCCTTCTTGTATCTTTCGACACTCTTTTGACCATCTTTGCGGAGTCGATAAGAGATTGAATGAAACAGTAAAGGGAAAAAATAATCAGCAAATTACAATCTACAAGAAAATCAACTAAAGCAATCAATTGCCCCAAAGTAGAAATTGTTTTCATAAAAAATAGTTTTGCCTATATATACCCCTGCGGCAGCAGAGTGGACAGTGAGTGTTATTCTTGTCCGTCTGTCAGTCTGTCCGTCCGTTTGTCTAAAACGTAGCTGTTTAGTTTACCTCAAACCAACCTGCGAACGTATACACAATCAACACAACACAGATTTTTTTTAATTTTGGTTGCGTCATTTTCACCGTCCTTTAGCTATGTCCCTTTATCAAAACGAAGGCATCACCTGTGCGCCATGGAACTTTTTTCCATATATTTCCATAGAACATAAATACAAGCTACTATTAGTATCAAAACTACTATAATTATGTGGCTGAAATAACTTTTGCTTAATTGATTTTGTTAAATCCTTTTTTTCAACTATAATAGACTAGGGACTACTTAAAGACTTGTATATTGTATACACACTTGTCTGAACTAAAATTAAAAACTGTATGTTGCAATCTGAAGATATATATTACCTTCAGTCATGTGGTGGCCATTTCATTAACGTTTATGACAAATATCATCTTATGCATATATAAATTCAAGCACGAAGCATGCAAATGATGCAAACAAATATAACTCGTTATTTTAAAATATTCTCAATGTGGTTTGGTCCTAAATATAGCAACAGAAGCCGGTCGTTTCATTTGTCAGGTTCAATAACATACGGAAAATATTCTGATAGGATAGTGTTCATGTAAAAAGTAAAATCTCAAAAATACTGAACTCCGAGGAAAATTCAATCGGAAAATCTCTAATCACATGGCAAAATCAAATGAAAAAAAGTCAAACGAATGGACAACAACTGTCATATTCCAGACTTGGTTCAGGCATTTTCAAATATAGAAAATGGTGGATTGAACCTGGTTTTATAGTTCTAAACATCTCACTTACACGACAGTCTCATCATATTCCGTTATATTCACAACGATGCGTGAACAAAACAGACAAAATAAATGAAATAGTCAAAATATTGTAGCAGTACTCACTATGTTACAATCTTTAAACAAACAATTTTACAAAAAAAGAACAAAAGCATCTATCAAATTAAAAACACATTCATTGCTTCGCATGTCTGAAGTAAAAAACATTATACGTCACATAGGAAAAAAAATTGTCGTTCAATGTTTACACAAAACAATTTTATAATTTCACATGTGGAATGTTGGCATAAAGGGTTAAAAGATCAACAGTAAGTTAGAATTATTTTCAGAAATAGATCGAGATTTAAAATTGTCCTGAAGTTCTGTAGAAATTCTAAGAATCGAAATAAAATTTCTAAGAAGCGAAATGAAATTAAAAAAAATATTAATTTTTTTTGGTGTAAAATATTAATTGTATGTAAATAAAGTGTTTTTTTTTAATACCAAATGTGGTATGATTGCCAAAACTATTTATCAGCATTCAGTTGAAGTTGATATAGGCAATAATAGGCAACCGTTAGTTCAACAATAAGTAAACGCCTTGCCATATAGTCGGCTATAAAATGCCCCAACATGACAAATGTATAATACATCATGTGTTTGATCAAATGAACCTTGACGTTTAACGCTTACAATACAGAAACTACAAATAAATGTATGTCAGTTTCTATCATCCTTTTCATTTTGATACATTTTTAAATTCGAAACAGTTTGCAATATCAAAATATGTAAAGAAATATATATGCATGAGCCATTTCAATTTGATATGAGTCTGGTTGAGGTAAAAATTAGTCAAACACAAACTTTTATTCGAAAAGGGCTATCGTATATGTATTTTTTTTTAAATGTTATAATTATTGAACATGGATGTAGAATGAAAGCCAATTTTCTTTAAAAGATTTCAACACATATTGCTGTATGTCTTTATTCAGGTCTCATGATTGAAATTAAAACCATTACCAAACTAAACACTTCAACATTGAAACATTGAAACATTGAAACATATGTGGAGCAGGATCTGCTTACCCTTCCGGAGCACCTTAGATCACCCCTAGTTTTTGGTGGGGTTCGTGTTGTTTATTCTTTAGTTTTCTATGTTGTGTCATGTGTACTATTGTTTTTCTGTTTGTCTTTTTCATTTTTAGCCATGGCGTTGTCAGTTTGTTTTAGATTTATGAGTTTGACTGTCCCTTTGGTATCTTTCGTTCCCCTTTTATCTCACGAAAGGCCTCACATGAGGCATGATAGTACAACAATATAACAAATAAGATATAATGCATAAACAAACATATTTACAAATGCATGAATAAATGGGAAGGTAAATATCATTTGTAAATTGACATTACAATTTTACAGAACTTTGCTAAGCCAACAAGAACAAATGTATCTTTGCTGTTCATTAAATTGGAGAAACTCATAGTATTTTTAACTTTACAAATATCTGCAGGCAAAAATTTCAGCCTTTCAGCATTAAAGAAAGTACAATCATATATATAATGAAATTCATCTCCTAGCACATTGCTGTTACATAAATCACATATTCTTTCTGATCTATCAATGATATAAAATCTACCACCCTATGGCTACTGCATCTATATTTACACAAATTAATTCTTAGATAAAAAGGCAACGTAGTTAAATAATCTTCAAAACCAAACTCAGACTTGTACATTCTATAATTTAAACATTTTGACGTATTAAATATCTGAGCAAATTGTGGTAATACTGTTTCACATTTTTAGACAACTGACAATTTGTATCTATATATTGATTATTCCAGGCATTAATAAAACCGCATTCAGATATAATATCTTTTACACAATTCAACCACTTAAGAGTGGTAAACATTACCAGAATCAAGTTTATATAGCATATCATACAATGTACGAGAAATGTTCTCTTTTTTGCCAGTAACAATACGTTTCCAAAAACCAACCATTCTTGCTTTAATATTAACAGACATTGGTACTCTACCTAGTTCACCATATACAATGCAATTAGGTGTACATTTTTTTAACTTTCATTATATATTTACAAAATTCTAAGTGCAATGATTCAATAACATCATTTTTCTCATACTCCCAAACTTCTGCACCGTACATTAATATAGGCCCAACCATAGCATCAAAAAGTTGTAACAATACATCTATAGTACCTTTTCTAGAGAATACAATACCTAAATATTGAAATACATATTTAACAGATAAACGGTCATTATTATATATGAAATGAACATAATCAACCTGTCGACTTTCAGAAAATATAACAACATTGTTTTTTTTCAGTATTAACTTTGAGATTCCATGTTTCACAATATAATACATTGCATTCAATGCTGATTGTTACTCAATTGCAGATTCTGCAAAAATGACTGTGTCATCCGCATATAACAACATATACAATTTAAAATACACTTCAATATCATCATTGTCAAACACTTAATGAGACATATTACAAACATCATTCAGACCACTATTAGCATGTGACATAAACTCAGTCAAATCATTAAGAAAAAAAGAAAATAATAGGGGCGACAAGTTTTTCACCCTGCCTCACACCAATATTAGTTGCATAAAAATCTGAACAATTAGATCCATCTCTTACACAAGATTTTGCATTTTTATACAAATTTTGTAATACAATCAGCAATTTACCATCTATACCATTGCGTAACAATTTTTGCCATAATAATATTCTGTTAACAGAGTCAAAAGCCTTACGAAAATCACCAAATGCACAAAACATTTTTTTCTTCTAAATAAATACAAATCAATGAGAAATTTCAAATTAAAGATATGATCAACAGTGCCATACCCCTTTCTGAAGCCTGCCTGTCCTCACATAATAATCCTAAACTTTCCAAATAATTGAACAATCTATTATTCAAAATACATATACACAATTTTCCATAACAACTCTATATTGTAATACCTCTATAGTTGTCAGCATTTGCAGGATCACCTTTCTTTTTTAAAAATAGGGCAGATAAAACCCTTTGACCATGAGTCCGGTATAATATACCACTTTCAAATACAATATTAAATATTTTCAAAAATACAGGCATAAGTTTACAAGCTACATGTTTCAAAAATTCATTAAGTATCATGTCATCGCTACATGCTTTGTTATTTTTCAAAGACTTAATTGCATTTACAACTTCCTGTTCACAAATAGACTGATTAATTACAGTATTTTACTCACTAATATTCTCTGGTAATACAACATCAATATCATTTTCTACATTATTTAAATTTTTAAAATGGTTAAAAAATAAATCAAGAGCAACCTTCTGAGATACATTTTTACCTTTCTCACAGCCCTTGTTTAACAATGACCAATAAGACTAAGAATCAGTGGTACGCAAACCACGCAATATTTATAAATGCCTTCTGAAACTCGTTAAATATACTTTTACTTACCAAATCATCATAATTAATTGTTGAACGTACTCTGTAGTAATACTTCTTAGACCTGCGATAATTTTTACGTTTTACATAACATTCACTATTGAAATATATGTACTTCTTACGATGTACAAATTGAGAGTTACATTTTTTTTTAACATTGTAAATAACTTATCATTGATTTTAAAGGGGCACTAGCTGTCAAATTCATGGTCACCGATTTGACTCAAATTCTCATATTTGATTTATAACAATGTAAAACATTTATCCAAACTATCAAAAGTCTAAAATAAACATTTTACAGAGCATGGGGTAGATAATATATAGGTTCGTTTCGTGTGTATTTTAGTCCATACGCCATCTAATTAACTATCGATTTGACCTCAGATGACCATATAAGCGATGTAAACATAAATAAAGATATGAATAAATTAAACCAACACGTGCAATTGGATTTTTATAGGTCTGTTTGATTTTATTTTAGAGATTAAAAATTGATGTTTCTCATTGTTTTTTAACCGTATAAGAATGATTTTATGTTCATCGAATTAGTAATCAAATGATTTACCGTAGTTTCACCATCATTGTTGACATTCTTTTTCTTTAAATAACCAGTACATGTACAATGCATGCGTTGTCAATCTCTAGCTAGGGGTTAAATTGAAGTTCACATGAATACGGATTTAAAGAGGTCGACTCATTCACTTGCAAGTGAAATACCTAATTATCAATGTTTCTAAGCGTAATTTGACAAAATTGAACCTTTTTGGCTGCAAAAAGCGAATTGTTATTTCACTATTTCACTTTCATTATTGATTGAACAGAAAAAAAATCAAACTTTAGATTTTTTGTATATCTCGTAGCTAGTGTCCCTTAACAAACATATTGGCTTGTTCAGCCGCATTCCTTATAATATTAACACAATCATTTACAACATTATTGAACACAGAGTTGTGTACAGGGAAAAAGGTAGTATTAAATTTTCCCAGCATTAGGTTGGCCTTTTGTGTACCCAAGGCAGGTGAAGGAAGTCAAATTAGAAGATCTGTGATTGGATGTAAGGGTACAATATATTTTTTATTTATCTATGAATAACAGCAGTGTATATATTGACAATATACATTTTGAATGAAATATTTTCTAGAGAATTTTTCGAAAAGACTTCCGAAATTTCATAAATTTAGTGCAAAATGATGGTGGGCATGGATAACATAAACAAGCTTCGTTGGAAGTTGGTCATGATACTATTTGGCTTTAATTTTTAAAACAGAATAATAAAGTGCTAACAAAACATATAACTGTTTTATCCAGGTTTTTATCTTAAAAAGTGGTAAATTTAGAAAATGTTACTATTGTCGCCTATGGCAGAATATATAGTTCCGTTTTCCCTACAGGTAAAGATATAAAGTAGTTATCTACCCTTTTCTTACTTGCTCGACTGAATACATGGTTACACATGGTTACAGTACTACAACAATATTGATCATAAAAACTAAGGTAAATCATCTGTAATTAACTTACTATTCAATTGTATAGTTGCAGCCTAGATACAAATTATAACATGTAAAACAGCACAAGTAAGCAAAAGTTTAGTAATTATTGGAAAAACGTTAAATAAAAGACGTAAATAAAACGAGAATAAACAAGAATATACTTCCTGGTACAACTATTTATAATTACTTATATGTCTGTATCAGTCACTGTCTCGCAATACCAGTCTATATCTATTTTATTTGCTCCAAAAGATAAAGAAGCAATTACTTGTAGATTAGTCCAATCGTGTATTACGCATTGAGAAAAAATGTTGTGTTACATCTAGTCTTGATAATGTTCTTTTATGTCCATGTGTATTAGTTCTAATAATAGTAAAAGAAATTCATACGCTATATCTTCAATTTAAATGTGTCTGCCATATTACCACGACGCCTTCTGAGAGTAAGAGAATGAAGTTTCAGAAGTTTAAATCTTGCTAGAAGATCACCGCGATTTCGCGGTACAATTTGGCAAGTGTTGAAACAAAGAGTATTTGAATTTTGCAGTACGTCGACTGACCATGCGCGGGCGTTTTCTGTGGTAAAAGTATTGATTTAAAAACAACTTAAGGAAGTACAAAACACATTTATACGTTGTATTTCCGACTTTGTAAGGTTTCAGAGGAGTTGCGGCTCAATGTAATCGGTCTCTTCCTTTAGTAGTATGGATATAACACTTCACATATAGTCGCTGGACTTCGAAAATGTCGTATAAGACTTTTTTACAAAAATCGTCTTGTCGAAATGCAATCTTTGATATTCCATAAGTAGCATAAAGGTAGACCCTCGAGGTTAGACCAACCGAAACATTTGAAATTAGGAATGTGTCAAAATTGCCAATCTTAAATGCTTGCAAAATGTTGTATGTAAACTTGAGTGGTGTTGTATAATGGCTTTAGGAAGCTAATACTTGTACATTTCGTTATTTCTGCTAAATTAAGTTAAGTTTTTTGGAATCCGCAAACCTCATAGATTTTATTTCGCTGCCTTTTACAAAAATGTTCGAGTTCACATACAACATCTTGGAAGCATGCATTTCATCTTTATTTTAAAGTCTGTTTGTGAGATATCTTTTTTCTAAAACATTTGTAATTTAAAACATTTGGGAAGCCCAGCGATGATATCTGGATTTTTTAAAATTTCTTTCATTTTCCCTTTTTTCAACAAAACTTATATCTTTATTAGATTTTTTAATAGATATTTTTATATTCACAAGCGGTCGTCCTCAATCAATAAATAATTAAATAGAAAATAAAACATAAGACGAGGCTAATATTCATAACTTCTTAATCTAAAGATGTTTATGATTGAAGAGAAGTGTTTAGGTGTGATACATGAATTATTTTATGCTGGTAAACTATACTTCAAGGTTGTTCGTCTTCCTTTGTCGATAAGCTATTCATTTAATTCATAATTGTCAATTTGTTTTACCTCAGTTTTGAAGAGCGTAATTAGTGAATAGAGTGTCGACTGTTGAATCGTTATTTCCCGGATCCTCGTCATGCTTTCCATACCATACCATACACATGTTCATCTATTTTGAAAGATTAAAATCAGTAATAATTCAGCAAAATAAAAGATATAAATGCATTATTGCAACTTTAAGTTCACGTATAAGTTCTTAACGCACGGTTTTGTTATAACTGTGACGAACAGGTTTAAGTATGAGGACTTAAACTAAAGTGTATATTCTTGTGTTTGTGCTTTGTTGTTTGGTGTCTACGTTTCACACTCCCTCGGACGACACATGCCAAGTATACTCTTTAACAGGGTTACCCTAAAAATCTCTGGTAGCGTGATTAAGGGAATCCTGGTCACACAAATAAATAAATAGATCCTGGTAAAGACTGAGCGAAGTCTTGCAAGTTAACATAAACACAAAGTCGATTAAAAGTTCAATACTGTATTAATCAATATCCAAAGTATATATAATAGTAATACAAGTTTACAACATCGTAACTGCAGGCTCAACAATACGGTGACATAATCCTAAATCTCCTACGTACGCACCTCTCGTACACAAAATCGTCTCTCCTCCTCGTTAATCGTCTCACTATCTATTTTCTCTTTTATACTACTCTAGTAACCTGATTACAATATGGTTAAATGACTCTGAACAAAGAAATATTCTACAGGATCTATATTACAGGAGCCCGGAGCCCGGAGCCCGGAGCCCAGAGCTAAGGTTAACTGAAGCTGAGGTCAACCGAGGCACCTGTATAAACAAAGCAACGAGGCACCAGCTGATTAACATGATTGGTTTGAAATTTAACAAGTACACTCTGATTAAAGGCGATAAACATAGATTGTAAGGAATTACTTTATTAAGGTCAATGAGAATAAGTAATCTAATTATACCAAGATAATAAAACCCACTGATGCATGTAATAAACGAAAAACGTTACACAGCCCCCCTCTTAGCCCTGAACTTCCACTGTTCAGATTATGCACCATATTTTTTTCTAATAAAACCATAAAAATTACTCATCTCATAATGATATCTTAACTATTCCTTGAACACAAAAAAAATTGGGATCTAAGAGTTACTTATAAAAGACAAAATAAAATTTGTTCCGATTGACACCAATAAAAAGAATAGGGTCACAGGTTCCAAATGTTCATTATAAACTTTAAAATAGTTTTTGCGAACAAAATTAAAGTCTAAGTAAAAAGTAAAAATAAACACCATCAAAACAAAAAAATATTAAAAAAATATATATGTTTGCTAACTCGTGCTTTCAATGATATATTTTAAGTCTACATTTTTTTTAAGATTTAAAACTTTCAGAACAACAGAATTTACATTTCTTTAAAAAATATGTAGTTTATCATTGTTTAAAGGGCTCTGTGACACCATTACAATATGTTTAGGTTCTCGTGCATCAATTTGTACTTGCAAAGGGCTCCGTAATACCATAACAATATGTTTAGGGTCTCGTGCACCAAATAAAGTTTAAATTTCGATTATAAACAGTCACAGAAAAACTTCTGTATAAAACAACATGGTTAACACAATAAATAAACAATTGTCCATACAGTCACTTGGTTTATTTACTATCTTCTTCCGTCGTTTCATTGTGTGTTTTTTTCCCTTTTCATTAGGCCGTCCATACCGATTGACCGACACCTGGCCTCTGGTGTAGATCTCCTCTGCGTTAATCTGTCTCTCTAGAATCTCTACGGTCCCCTTCTCGGTTCCGGAAATTCTGGTGGACGATTATTAAACATCGTAGATCTGCCCCTTCCACGAGATCTATCACGGTTATAGAATCGCCATCGAGAATCTAGCCCGGTATTCCATGGATAACTATCAGAAACATTATTTCTGTCAACATATTCTCTTCTTGTTCCTTCTGCTTTTGTAGTTACATCTTCATCACTATCCCAGTCTTCAACTTCAAATATCGGCCGCTGAACTGTGTCGAAATGCTTGCTTACGAGATCCTTCTCTCCAATTCTTAAGCATTCTTCCTGCATTGAATTAGTTACCGCCTCCTGCAGGGTATTAGGTCTGGTTCGCTTGACGCAAGACGAAAATCCTCTGATTGTCCGCACTTGTCAAGGAACGCTTTAATAGAGTTCATAACATAACATGTATTGAATCGTGTAAAATGTCAACACTCACTTATTTGTGAAAGAGGGTATAAGTAACTTTTTTTTGAATATTTAAACTTTTTTATATTTTATCTTTTCTAGGATATGGCGTCAAAATCTCCAAACAAGTGTTGTGGAATCTGTTCCAGACGAAGGAGATCCACCGAAGCTGTAATGTACTGTACAGACTGCGAGGACGCGCTGTGTGCAGACTGCGAAGATTTTCACGGAAGCATGAAAACATTTGATACCCATCATATAATAGATATAAACGTCTTTAAAGGTGAACCATTTATTATCAATAAATCCTGCAAAGTTCACACAGATATGGTTTTAGAATATTATTGCACCGATCATGATATATTGTGCTGTCGTTCATGTATGGCTAGCGCCCATCGCTCGTGTGAAAAGTTGCTACCAATTGAAGTGTCTGCAAAGGGAGTCAAAAGTTCAACCATGTATGAAGAAATTGCCAAAGATGTCACCACACTATATTCTGCAATAAACGAGCTTCAAGGTACTCAGAGACATGGCATGGCAAATCTTAAAGCTAGTAAAATGGCTATTAAGGAAGACGTAAAAGCAAAATTGCAAAAACTCATTCAGGAAATTGAAGCAGCTTTAATGTCTGAAATAGACAAACTCCACACAGACCTCTCAAACGAAGCTAACGACAACCTTGACAAGATATCTGATCAAAAACAAAAGATACAAAATATAACTGAACAGTTTGAATCTGTATCGAAACATGGATCTGAAAGTCAAATATTCATGTTGATATATAATGTCAAAGAAGAACTGAACTGCAGTGCGAATGATTTTCAAGAACTCATGTCAGCCCAGAAAGACGTTTCACTCTCGTTTGAAGTATTTGATTCACAGGCCATTATGAAATCATTTGGTTCAGTGGAAATTAAGGAGACGTCCCTTGATATCAATTACAAACCGTTTAAACTTCAACAAGCGCAATTCCTGAAACACCAGAGAAAGCTTCCAACAAAATTTGAGTTAGATGTTAAATTCAAAGTAGCTGGTTCATACCTTGTCGGTATAGGTGTGACTAAAGACAATAGATTATTCCTGTGTAATTGGAATGGTTCCACTTTATTTGTTATGTCTGACAAAGGTAAACAGCTGGCAAGAGTTCAAATGGACGGGAAACAGTGGGGGATAGCTATGGAAGAAGACAAGAATACAGCATGGGTCACACTACCAGATCAACAGTCTGTCCAGGCAGTAGATCTAGACACAATGAAGAAGGGCCGACTGATAAAATTACCATGCACTTGTTATGGTATTACTATTATTGACGATCAAATTGCTGTCGGTGGGGACGGCAAGATATACATTCTAAGCAAAACAGGTGACGTACAGAAAACACTTGATGTTGATCTATTTGCAGTTTACTCCATATCAGTTGGACAAAAACATCAACTTTACTATGCTCAGGCTGATATAGGGAAATCTAAATTGAAATACATTGGATTAGATGGAACAGTTACGTCTGTCTTTACTGAAGATAGTCATGGCGTGATTGGTATTAACAGCGATGGAATAGGAAATGCATATTTTCTTGAATGCGATGATTCAAATCTTAAGCTATTTTCATTTGAAGATAAATCTATCAAAACTTTATTGACATCAGCAGAGGGACTTAATAGTCCATTTGACATCGCTTTCAGTAAAGATTGGTCTAAACTTTTCATTTCAAATCACACTGCTGGTGAGATATTAGTATTTTTGTGTAATCAGAAATAAAAAGAACTGTAACTTGCATATAAAACGAAATCTTGGCCTCTATATAATATATATGCTTGTATCAGGTTGGGGAAAGTATACCAAATTGTTATGGCCATAGAAAAAGTAGTAAAAAAGAAACATTTTGATTGGTCAAAAAAATTGATTGCCTTGTACTGTTCGATTATTATATAAAAAGAATGCGAATAACATTCATTGATAAATAATACTGAGTGTCAATATTCGTTTAAAAGTAAATGGACAATGGTGTATACAGACGAAAGACATATTTCTAAAAGGTAACAAATATTCAAGAATAATATAGCTGTTCAATATCATATTATAAATAAAGAAGATGAAGTATGATTGCCAATGAGACAACTTTCCAGAAGAAACAAAAATGACACAGAAATTAACAGCTGTAGGGTACCATATGGCCTATATTAATTTATAATGGAATAAGTTCTTCGATATATATAGCTTAGTTTGTTCTTACTAGATAAAGTCAAGATACGTATATAAAACTAGTTCACTGTCCTTAATTCAGTCGGAAACGATTGAAATAAATATGGCATAGACAATAAGTAAGTCGTCTATCATATGCAAACCCTTTCAACTTCAATCTTGAATTACGGATTATTAGTATCTATTTCTACTGAAGATCGTAGGTTCTCTCTAAGTAATCCAGCTTCCTCTACAAAATGCATGGCCACCAAGAATATCAGTGAGCAAATAGAGATGAAAGTGTAAAAACACCAACGATCAATATATCCTTCAGAGAAATGTTTTGTAAAATAGCATCTAAAAAATTTGTTGATGAAGCAACAGTATTCAGACATATGGTTTCGTGCGGATTTGCATGTTATATTTTCCACTGGAATATCTAACATATCTACAAACAAATATGTGGGGCCCTGAAAAATGTCTTTCTGCACTATATGAGAAGTTTGTTCTAACAAATGCTATCAATTCAGTTCAAAATCTCAGAATAAAACGGTTTAAAAGCGTTTACTTAACATCGTTTCTGAATTAAACCCAACCATAATACTTATAAACAGCTAATGTTAACGTTATAAAAAATCAATGCTTTAATACAAGCAAGCTGAATAAAATATTAAGAAACATGAAAAAATAAATCACAAAAATACTGAACTCCGAGGAAAATTAAATCGTAAAGTCCTTATTCAAATGGCAAAATCAAAGGACAAAACACATCAAACGAATTGACAACAACTGTCAAATCCTGACATGGTACAGACATTTTCGAATGTAGAAAATGGTAGATTAAACCTGGTTTTATAGCGCTTAACCTCTCACTTATATGAAAATCGCATCAAATTCCGTAATATTTACAACGATACGTCAACAAATCAGACATGGAATATTACTCCATTCCTCCAATTTTTCTCAAACATAACTTCGTCTATCTCTACTGATTGTAAGAGAGTTTAATTAGACAACTCATACCGTAGGTCATGAATCAAATTCCACAGCATTACACCAATCCGCCTCCCCAAAAAACAAACTACAGGAATACTAAAGCTCGCACAATTCAAATTTGAAAAAAAAAATTGGCTCTTAAACATGAAGTGCAAGCGGATGTTTATATAAGATCATGCAACATTTCCCATTATAACATAGAAAAAGAAAGAGAGTTGTTAGTACACATGCATACAGCCTGCAACATGCTGGGTGAGTCTCAGTGACGACGACGATTACGGTAAGTCGTACGTTGTTTAACGCTGATTTTAAACAAACTATTAAAACAAAATATAGCTTTATTGAAAAAAAACTTTTTTTTATTGTTCTCTCGGTTTTCTCTTCCCTTTTATTCATGCAGTATTCAAAACACACTATCAATACTATGTTTATGATGTTTCCTTGTAAGATAAACGATTGTCTGTATCATAATAAAAAAATCAGCAGTCCGTTTATATCGATTTCAGTTTCCAAATAAGTGTTAATGTCAGAACGATAATATATTCATTATTATTATCAATCCAAATAGTCTGTTTTTCTTTTTTTTGTCCAAGGGATCAAAGATATCTGTTTATTTTATGTTTTTTCTTTTTAATATTTTTAGCTTATGAATCGAACAGTAAAGTTAAGTTTGAGAATATTTCAAGTGTTTGAAGGAATGGAGGAATATTCCATGCATAATATTTTTTTATAACGACCTGACTTCTGAAAAAATGATTTAACGACAGAGAAACCAACGACAAACACTGAAGTACGCTTTACATTTGTAACCACCAATCCGGTTTTCATAAATTAGGTCGTTAGTTTTCTCATTTGAACTGTTTCACAATTATTGTGTCGACGGGTTGGACTAGTTTAAATCTCGGTCTATTTCTTAAATTTATTCTTACATACTTTTGATTTTTTAACCCTGTATGCTAACATTCCCATGAAAATTTTAAAATTGTTTGTACGCACATTGAACGACAAATTTATGTGACGTATAATATTTTCTGACGTCAGACACTCAATAAATGTGTTCGTAGATAGTAGATGTTTTTGTGTTCTGTTAAATTGTTCCTTTTAAAATTGTTAAACGATGATGACTGATGTACCCATATTTTGACTATTATATTTATTGTGTCTGTTTATTTAACGCATCAATGTAAAAATATCGGAAATTGATGAGACTGTCATTACAAAAGTGAGAGGGTTAGCGCTATAGAACCAGGTTTAATCCACCATTTTCTACATTTGAAAATGCCTGTACCAAGTCGGGAATATGACAGTTCTTGTCCATTCGTTTTTGATGCGTTTTGTTATTTGATTTTGCCATGTGATTATGGACTTTCCCAATTGATCTTCCTCTAAGTTCAGTATTTTTGTGATTTTACTTTTTGATAACTGACCATATGGTATTGGTTTTGCTCATTGTTGAAGGTCGTACATATATTGCCGATGTATCAAATTCCCGTTATTTATTTCTAACTTGATATTTCTTTTATTTGATATTCGTCGCAAAGATAGTGCAAATCATATTTCTTTGCAGTATAAACAATTACAAAATAGGGAGGACATTAGTTATTGACTCAAATGGAACATATCAGGAATGAGCAACATTTGTCAAATATATATGAAATGCAAAAATGATTAATCATTTGTTAAAAGATAAAATTGAGAATGGAAATGGGAAAAGTTTTCAATTTTTTAAAGTATTTCTAAATATCAATCACTAGGTACAAATAATATAAAAATAAAAGATGGAGTACGATTTTTAATGAAACAACTGTCAACTAAAAGGAAAGAATCGAAAAATACATGCACCAAAGGGGGATCCAAACTCACAAGTCGGAAACAATTTAAACTGACAATATCATTGCATAAAACAAAACAAAAACGACAAAAAGACAAACAACAGTATATAACACACATCATAGAAGACTCCAGTGATCGGTAGAGTTAAGTGTCATGCGCACTTGCACATTTTGAATAGAAGCATAAAGCATGTAGAGTGAACAATGTCGGCGCCAGTGAAGCGCATACTATTTTACGCTACGTATCTAAACTTTCAGTATCTTAAAAGAGGGACGAAAGATACCAAAGGGACAGTCAAACTCATAAATCTAAAATAAACTGACAACGTCATCGCTAAAAATGAAAAAGACAAACAGACAAATAATAGTACACATGACACAACATAGAAAACTAAAGAATAAACAACACGAACCCCACCAAAAACAAGGGATGATCTCAGGTGCTCCGGAAGGCTGAGTAGATCCTGCTCCACATGTGGCACCCGTCGTGTTGCTAATATGATAACAAATCGGGTAAATAGTCTAATTCGGTAGGTCAGATATCGTAAAATGTATTTCTGATATTGTTTCGTGTCGCCATATATTTATGTACAACACGCAGCAATGACAGTAGCACCACCTACATATCAATATGCGGAATATCTGATTACCTTAAAAACCTTATTAATGATCGTCCATCATCCAGATTTTCAAAGTAAACAACTTTAATTCTGTGAAATTTTGGCTGGTACAGACCAGATGTTCAGAAATAATAATCTTCAAGGTTATCTGGCTTTGGACTTTCTATTGAAAATCCAAGAGCCTTTGTAATGTAGTATTTGTCTCCACAATATTGGTTTAGGTCTCGTTATCTATTGCTAGGTTCGTTTATAAAGTTTGAAAACATGCCTGCAGCAAATTGTCGTGTTATTTTATTCTAAAAAATATTTCCGTCTTTTTTTTGGTTGCGATAAATAATAAGAACTATACAATATATATATATGCACCTGTATGTTCAAGCTTAGTGTGTTTTCTTCAAAAGCTTAACATGTAGTCTATTATCATAGATTCAATAAATAATGGTACAGATTTTAAAAATCGGTCCAGATTAGATGTTCGTTTTTGATCTGAGTATGTCTATGTGATTTTGTTCATTAAAGTTGTGTTTGTCTGATCATTTGTAGTTCAGTTTTATTATAAGTCTTAAAAAGTTTTCTTCTTAGCGATAACGTTACATTTCATGAACATCTAAGATGTCAATCTTTGTTATATTACTCCATGTTTTGTTGGGGTTAGTGTGGCTTAGTCTTTAGTTTTTTATATTGTGTATTGTGTTCAATTATTTGCCGGTTAGTCTTTTTTCTTTTGTAGCCATGGCGTTGTTAATTTATTTTCGATCTTTGTGTTTGACTGCCCCTCTTATATATCAAAGACATATTTTTTGTAGGTCTTTAGCCACAGAAATCACCATGAACTAAATTGACTTTTATTCACCGAAACCACACAAGCACTAGAACAATATCCGTGATATCAATTAAAGATCAATAAACTCATAGAAGTTTGTACCTCTGTGTTGAAAAATACTCTTTTTCAATTTTTGTTATAAATTAATTACCCACTTTTTTCACAATATGAACAATTACTTCTAAGAAGATAAGGGGGGACCCTGTGCCCATAAAAATAATCTTTCCAGATCACTACAGTATGTTCTTGATCTTTTAAAACAAACTTTTAAGGTAATTAAAAAGTCGAAGGAAATTTAGATGAACGTGATGAGAGATCATGAATTCTTTTTTCAATTTCAATGCAATAAAAATGCATGCAGAAAGGAATCAACCATTGTTTAGCTTCTTTCAATAATGACATGAAATTCCCGAAGCAGTAGACAATCGATTGGATAATAAAATTTGGGCCCCTGTTTTGTTTGGCCTAAAAGAAGAAAACCCTCATTTTAAGTGCTGTAGTAGTCATTTTTGTTATTGCGCAATATGACATCATAGACTATGAAGATATTTAAAATCATGTATAGAGGGGCACTCGAGAAAAAATTAAAATTAAAAAAAGATACCATACTATGAGCCACTATTATTAGATAGTATGTGCCTCTTCTACTGTATCGTATGATAGTACAGTTTCATGTTGATAACGAACTTATGTCATATGACCGAACACTGCTGTCGATTGGACTTACACTCTGAATTAATATGTATGTCAATATCCAAGACTCATTTTTCTAACACTTCGAAACAAAAACTCCTATAGATGACTCATTGTCAAATCTGGTTTCTGAAATAAAAGTTTACCATGTACTAATTAGCAATGTATATAATGAAGACGTTATGTCTGTGGTTTTATTTTATGCCGTTTTGGCTTGGATGGTGCCACCTTGACGAAATACTGAAATTTACTTTTAGTGAGTGGCATTTTGACATTCTTGTGTTTGACATGCATGTACAGAATCCTTTAAATTATAACACTATAGGATAAACTGCAAAACATTAGTCTACATCTTAACCGAATTTAAAGTATGTCATATGTGTGGGAAAAGTAAGCATTTAAATTACACTAGATTATTTCTTTATACACAACTTTAATACAGAATAAAGAAGCTTAAATTGAAAAAAAGATAATTCAAACATAAGACAATGTAGCAATTTTCATTTATTGCGCAATTAAACATATCATGTATGCTTTTTACGATATCGAATTATTATCAAACAAAGATAGCAACGATAGATTTCATGATATGCAATTCACCGCAGAGTTACGTACAGGTAGAAAATGTATTAAATAGTTATCTACCCCTTTCTCCCTTGATTGAATACTTGGGCGTATTGTGATATTAGAAATTAAGGTAAATTGTGTCTAATTAACTAAATATATAAGTGTATAATTGTGGTCTAGTTATAAATATCAACAAGTAAAATTACCACACGTAAGGAAAAGTTTGAAATCGTTAGGAAATATGTTAACAATGGTTAAGAAAAAGACGTAAATAAACGGGATTGATAATCAGGATATACTTCCTGGTACAATAATAGTTAATTGTGTCCGTATCAGTCACTGGTGCAACACTATCTGCCAATGACGGTCTATGTTTATTTTAATTGCTTAAATAGTTTAAGAAGCAATTCCATTCACTTGTAAATTATTCCAAACATCAATTACGAGCCAAGAAAATTGTTTGATACAAAATGTTACATCTAGGCTTGATCATTTGCATTGTTAAAGTCCGTGTGTATTATTTCAAATAAAAGTAAAAAAATCTTTCATACGCTTTCATACGCTATATCTTCAATTTAAATGAATCCGTCATTAAGAGAATGAAGTGTGTATGAGTATTTTAAATCTTGCTAGGAGATGACCGCGATTTCGCAGTACAATTTGGTAAATGTTGACAAAAAAATTCGCGGTCAGTAAATCAACTGACCATGTGCTGGATGTTTTTTGTGGTATAAATATTGATTTAAAAACATTTTAAGGAAGTACAAAACAAATCATTTATACGTTATATCCCAAATATTCCGATTTTGTATGGTTTCAAAGGAGTTCGGCTCAGTAGTATAGATATCATACTACACATATCTGGACTTCATTTAGTTTCTCTCATTTTTCCCTTTTTCAAGAGAACTTATATCTTTATTAAATGCATTTTAATAGATATTTCCATATTCTCAAGCGGTAGTAATCAAGCTACAAATAATTCATACAAGAATGTGTCCATAGTACACGATTGCCCCACTCGTACTATCATTTTCTATGTTCATGGGAAACATGTGTACTGAGTTTAAAAGTGTATTTCTTTCAGTAATTCTTGATAGAAAAAAAACGAATTTAGTTAATGAGATGGTAGAGCGAAATGTGTTTTATTTAGATATTGTCAATGGGTTTAACAATTGTTAGTATGCAGGTATTTGTCTAATACAGTGAAACCTATTTTATAAAAGAAACATGCATCAGACGAAGCTAATATCCTCAACTTCTTACTCTAAAGGAGATATTGTGCTTAAACGACAACGTTTAATTAGTTTTAATATTAGTATTATACAATTTTGTATACAAACAGAACCTGTAGACAGCAAAAGATGTTTAGCAAAGGTGGCCATTCGTGGCCTACTGCTCTTCCTAAAGGTACTTCATTAAAGAGAAGTGTTTGGGTGTGATAAATGAATTATTTTATGCTGGTTGACTATACTTCAAAGTTGCTCGTCTTCCTTTGTCATAAGCTATTCATTTCATAATTGCCTATTGGTTTTATCACAGGTTTGAACGACACAATTGGTGAATCATCGTTATGCTTTCCATACAAATGTTCATCTATTTAAAGATTACAATCAGCATTAATTCAGAAAATAAAAAAGATAAATGCTAATTTCAACAAGCCAATGTGGCATGCAAATTTTATCAAAATATGTGCCATAGCCCATTTAATTTAACGTGTCAAGTTGACCTCAAACCACTCAATACCATTTATCAAATATACATCCACTGTCTACATTACTCAACAGGACACACTATATTTCGAATTTGATTAGTATGTTAATCATTAAAGAATTATGGGTAATGTTTTAATGCTCAAACGACAACACATGAACACGTGTAAATTCTGAACGCACGGTTTTGTTCTTAAATATCATGTATTGAATCACAACACTCACTAACTTGTGGAGGAGTGTATACGTAACTATTTTTTAAATATCTAAAATTTAATATATTTTATCTTTTCTAGGATATGGCGTCAAAATTCCCGAGCAAGTGTTGTGGAATCTGTTCTAGAAGAAGTAAATCCACCAAAGCTGTAAAGTACTGTACGGACTGCCAGGACGGGCTCTGTACAGATTGTTTAGATTTTCATGGACACATTAAAAGTTTTGATACTCATCATATAATAGACATTGATGTCTTTGAAGGTAAATCATTTGTTGTCAGTAAATCCTGCAAAGTTCACCCAGACATGGTTTTGGAATATTTTTGCTCCGACCATGACACAATGTGCTGTCGATCATGTATGGCTAGTGACCATCGATCATGTGACAAAGTACTTCCGATTGAAGTATCTGCAAAAGGGGTCAAAAGTTCAACAACGTATGAAGAAATTTTTAAAGATGTCAATTCACTAAATTCCGCAGTAAAGGAACTGGAAGATAAAAAGAAAAAAAATATGGTCAGTCTTAAAGATAGTAAACTGACTGTTCAACAAGACGTTAAAAACTTCAAAGCACGATTGCTAAAACGCATTGAAGAAATTGAAGCAGCTTTAATGTCAGAAATCGACACAATTTATTCAGACCTCTCAAACGAAGTAAACGACAACCTGGAAAAGATATCTGATCAAAAACAAAAGATACAAAATATAACTGAACAGTTTGTAGCTGTATCGAAACATGGATCTGAAAGTCAAATATTTATGCTGATACATAATATCAAAGAAGAACTGAACTGCAGTGCGAATGATTTTCAAGAACTCCTGTCGTCCCAAAAAGATGTTTCGTTCTCGTTTAAAGAATTTAATTCACTAGCCATTATGAACTCATTTGGTTCTGTGGAAATCAAACAGACTTCCCTTGATATTAGATACAAACACTCGAAGATTCGACAAGCGCAATTGCTGCAACAACAGACAAAGCTACCAACAACATTTCAGCTAGATGTTAAATTTAAAGTACCTGCTTCAAAACTTGTCGGTATAGGTGTAACTAAAGACAATAGATTATTCCTGTGTAATTGGAGTGGTTTTAGCTTATTTGTTATGTCAGACAAAGGCAAACAATTGGCAACAATTCAAATGGACGGTAGACAGTGGGGAATAGCTATGGAAGAAGACAACAATACAATATGGGTCACACTACCTGATATACTGTCCATTCAGACAGTATATATGGTTACAATGAAGAAGGGACCGCTGATAACAGTACCATGCATTTGTTATGGTATTGCTTTAATTGATGATCAACTTGCTGTTGGTGGGAATGACGGCAAAATATACATTATCAGTAAAATTGGTGACTTAAAGAAGACACTTGATGTTGAGAATTATGCAGTTTACTCCTTATCAGTTGGACAAACACATCAACTTTACTATGCTCAGGCTGATAGAAGAAGTTCCTCATTAAAAAGCGTTGGATTAGATGGAAAATTTTTGCCAATCTCTGCTGAAGATACGAACTACGTGATCGCTGTTCAAAGTGACAGAATAGGAAATGCATATCTTCTAGAATACCAAGCATCAAATCTTAAGTTTTTTTCATTTGAAGATAACTCTCTTAAAACTATATTGACAACAAAAGATGGACTACAATCTCCCTATGGCTTCACTTTCAGTAAAGATTTTTCTAAGCTTTTCATTTCAAATCACAATGCCGGTGAGATTTTGGTATTTTCGTGTACTTAGAAATCACAGACTTCTCAGTATTATAGTACATGCAAATTATGTCCGTGTATGTTAGTGTTTTAGAAATAAAAGAATTGAAAACCTTTTTTGGCAATAGAAAATTAGTATCGAGAAAAAAATGTTTTATTTCAATTCATAATCCTGACAGTTTTATTGGAATGTGTTCCTTGATATTCAACGATACAACTACATTTTGGTTTCAATAACCTGGCGAAAAAGTTCATAAGTTCTTGAGTCATCACTTGGCGTTTGTCGTCGTCGTCCGTCCGCCAACCGTC
Organism: Mytilus galloprovincialis; assembly: GCF_965363235.1. Taxonomy (NCBI): domain Eukaryota; kingdom Metazoa; phylum Mollusca; class Bivalvia; order Mytilida; family Mytilidae; genus Mytilus; species Mytilus galloprovincialis. Next base: position 102,115,619 of record NC_134842.1, read on the forward strand.
GTCGTAACTTAAACAAAATTATTCCTCTGAAACAACTGATTGAAATTTTACTAAACTTTACCCGAATGTTCCTTGTGGTATCAAGTTATAAAATTCTAAAAGGGGAATTCATTCATCAGCAAACATGGCCACTATAACTAAAAACAAAGATTAAATGCTCCTGAAATGTCTATTGTTTACACATTTCAAAGTTTTTTTTTTGTGTTTTTGTTTGCATTTTTATGATGCACTTTGTAAATACAGCTGTATTACAAACCACGTCTCTTTTGGTGAGATATATAATATTCATATATATTTTGTTTTGTTTGACTACTATATTCCAATTATGATATATATCATGTCTATGTTTCATCTCGTAGAGACATAACTTGGGATTGTTACCAGTATAAATAAACTCATCATAGATAGGATTGAAATTTTGTATTTGCGATAGACGCGCGTTTCGTCTACGAAAGACGTATCAGTGACGCTCGAACCACCAAAAAATTAATAGGCCAAATGAAGTACGAAGTTGAAGAACATTCAGGACCAAACATTCCTAAAAGTTTTGACAAATACAACTCAAGTAATCTATTCCTGGGGTAGAAAAGCCTTAGTATTTCAAAAATTCAAAGTTTTGTAAACAGTTAATTTATAATTATGACCATCTCCATGATAACTCATGTCAACACATAAGTACTGACTACTGGGCTGGTGATACCCTCGGGAAATTAAAACTCCACCAGCAGTGGCATCGACCCAGTGATTGTAAATAAACTCATGATTGATGCCAGGGTTGAGAAGTTTTGTATTTGCGCCAGACGCGCGTTTCGTCTACAAAAGACTCATCAGTGACGCTCGATTAAAAAAAAGTTAAAATGTCCAAATAAAGTATTTGAATTGACCCAGTGGTTTTAAATGAACTCATCATAGATACCAGGATTGAAATTTGTAAATACACATTAATTGCGGCCAAATGGAATTCTGAGAAAGACCAAAAGTAAAGTGATGGGTAGTACAGAATTTTAGTATAACTTTAAAAATCTTAGAAGTTCAGGGCATATGAATGTTGAAAATAATGGTTGGTATAATAATGACTAATGACAAAGACTATCATCTGATAACTTTAGATATTGAAGTGCTGGTGGCCATCTTTGATGGTGGCTATTTTGAAAACAAGTATTTCCAATTTATCAATATCATTATTCACTTATTTTCAATCATTTGCTGTTTGTATTTAATAATGTTTTGATGCATTTACAACTCGATTTACAAATCATTATTATACGACTGTTGCTATATATAATGGATATTCACCAAGTTTGCCTAAGTAACTATTAACCACGGAAAAGTATGTATGTACGTACTATAGTTAATGAACACACTTTATCGCAAAGGATTTTTAAAAAATTATTGGAGCTGAAAATCTAAACAACAATTAGACAGGAAAGATTTTATGAAACGCCAAGAGAGGACACGTGAGGATTAGCAAGTCCCGCTACAGGTAGATCTTAAAAGAACAGACATAGTCATTGCAGCGGGTTATCTGTTCTTTGATGCTAGCATACAAAGATGTTGCACATTGAACAATGTTGAATTCGTTTTTCGGTTCACTCGACTTTGAACAGGTAAATACAGGCAATGGATTTGCAGAAACAATCCAGCATTACAAGACAAAATGGTACTTTAATGCTGTCAAAATGATTTTTTTCAGATCCAAAATTATTTCGTCAGGAAAAGTAGAAACATATTTCTGAAGTCGATGAAAATACCAGTGCAGAAGCCAGACACAGTTGTAGTGAATCAACAAGAACAATAACTGCAGTGATTTTTTTTTTGTGATAATGTATCCGACAATTTGCACAAAGTACCGACAAATACTTCTTGAATCTGCAAAACAAGGCAATAAGACAGAAAGACACAGAGAGAAAGTAAAGGAATCTGTCATTCGTTGAATTTTACTTGCCGAATCAATATAATACATCGACGGCTAACAGTCTGGGACAGATGTTGTGTCAATCTATGAGCTGATATCGCTAAATTGTACAGTAAACACCTTGAGCAACTTTGAGTTGTCATGGAAGGATGATTAATACAACGCTTTTCAAAAATTGGATACTAGCTGCCATAGAAGATATACAAGCACACATGGAAGGTAGCTTCGTTCTCCTGATAGCTAGAATAGATATGATTGATACTAAGGGTAATTTACATAGACCTTCAATGAAGGCTTTCAACATGAATCAGTTCCACAAACACCGATAAAGGTGGCTCTCTATCTGAGTAGTAATAAATTGTAGTTGTACCCATTCAATGGCGAGTTACACAATTGAATTTTTACATCTGCGAAATGTTTAATGCTGCCTGTGACACAAAAATATATAAAAAAAAATGCAAAGCGTTAACCATACGTCATTTTAGTGAGCTACACAGGAAAAATTGCAACATATGAAAAACATATGTAAATCATATGTTTTTCATATGTTGAGAACAAACATATGATAAACATATGTTTACAATCATATGTTTACATATGTTTTGGAAAATATGAAAACATATGTAAACATATGTTTTTAAACATATGAAAAACATATGATTTTCATATGTTTTCATATGTTTTAAAAAACATTAATGAAAATTGGAGAAAATGTCAAAATTAGTATCGAAGCCTATCATCCCAACAGCAGAGCTTTCTAATTCTGAATTGAACAGAATGTAAAATAAGTGAATGAGTTATGAGGGACTTATGATTAATAGATAATAATATGAATAAATATTCTTTATTTTATAGTTTGTTTTTTATTCTTAATTGTTTTTTTTTATTGATTACCCCATTATTCTCTCTCTGTTCTTTATTATTTATTTTTTATCATTTATTCTGCATTTTTTTCTTATTCCCTTTTCTTAAATCCCTAATTTTGATTCGAGACCCTCGTATTGGGCCATTCCAGTTAATATATGCTAAAGGGGGTGGATGGTCCTTTCTGAGGGGTGTAAAATTTATACATCTTAGGGGTGAAATTTGGGGTTTTTTCATCTGACACGTTCACTTAAAACGCAAAAATTTCTGAGGGTCTTGCAGCAGTAAATAATTAAAAATAATTACATCTTAGGGGTTACAAAAAATACCTATTGCAGATCTTAGGGGTGCTTTGGAATGAAGACAGTTTCGTATCATGCATTATCTGGTATTGTATTTAAAATTCTGATGGGTACAATCCTTGCAATAAAGAATTCTGATAGGTCAATTTTTCCCATGAAAGCCCATCCACCCAATATGAACAGAAACTCTACATCTGATAGGTCTTAATTTATAGATCTGATAGGTAGTTTTTCATGATGTTTTTTTCTGATAGGTATGAAAAAAAATCTCCCCATCCATCCCCACCTGTCAGAAATTAACTGGAATGGCCCATTACGTACTTGGCACGTCGAATTCGAAAACCGGGAAAACTCGGAAATATTTTCACCGTTATCGTTTTGTGCACTATGACGCAACCATGGACGCTCACGCGATCATCGATCATCTGCAGCAGTCTGGGACAGCAACCCTTACAGAGAACAATTTTTACCTTTTAACAGATTTTATAACATTTTTAATTGAATCTGTTCTTTTAGACTTGGATATTTTTTAACTTTTTTAAAGTTTCGTTTTACTGCTCATAATTTTTAACTTGTTTAACCGTGTGTAGTAAATTGCTTATCATCGACATCCATAGTACTACCTCACGATATATATCACTCATCTCCATCGATAAGTAAATAAACAATAATGGAGATAGCAAGAAGAAGGAGTGACAGAGTCAAAACAAAACGCTCGGCCTATATCCCTGCCAAGACAGCACGTAAAGCTGTAACTGTTGCCACAACAAGTGACATGTCATCTAAGGTCAATACTACTGATCACCCAGCTGAATATGCTCTGAATAAAAACAAAGCAATTCGTCAAAAACTTGATGCCTCAAATCGAACATTCTCAGTAGTACCTGAATTTAGTCCTGGTAACTTGGTGCTTACATTCACTGCCGGTGCCTATGAGGAATTTAAAATCGTGTCCTTAAGTGTGCTTCAAGGTCAGGGTCTCTCAATTAGAAGGACAAATACCACCGACATAAATAAAGCAGTAGTCTCTGAATCTGTTGTTGTCAATGATGCACAGAACAAACTTTATGTATTAAACTTTTACAATACCTCGTCAAAAGTAGTTTTGAATGGTAATCAGCTACATATGTCAGTTTTTATTTCATCAACCCTACCTGATATCTTGAATGTATTAGACCACAATAAGGATTTCATAACAATTAACAGTAACATCAGGCATTGTTGCACAGCATATTTGAATTCAAATCAGGCTAGTTGTATGCGAACAACAGACATTAATACTAGTACTCAACAAGATCAGTGTCAACATTCTAAACAAAATAGTGCTCCTGCATCTTTTAAGTCAATAATAAATACCTCTGATCAACAACTAAATGACTACTGTCCTACATGTGAAAATCTTTGTAGTTCTGACGATAAGGCAGTTGAATGTGAGATCTGCAATAAATGGCTACATTATAAATGTGAAAATCTAACCTATAAGGAGGTTGATGAGATAGAGAACGATTTAACTCTTCAATATAATTGTAACAGCTGCAAAACTTTAAAAACATTGCAATCAGATCTACTTGTTCCTCAACTAAAACATGCTCCGGAAAACACTGGTATTCGACCAACCACAAGTACTCGGTCTCATTTAGAAAGTAGTGATATTTCTACAAACTTGAGTCATCCCACCGCTATGGGCTCCACTCCGCCACGTTTAAATAACTGTAACTCATATCCTATTCCTGTGTCCATCAGTGCCACTCCAACAACAACATGTAATAACACTAACATTTTAGAAGAGGAAATAAAACATTTAAAATCTCAACTTGGACTAAAAGATAAGCAACTGAAAACCAAAGAATCACTCATTTGTAAACAAGATTCTGAAATAAAACTAATGAAAAAGGAATTGGCTACTAACAGAGCCCTCACTATTAAATTAGAGCAAGATAAAAAGGATCTTGAACATTCATTATTGATTCAACAACAAAAACCTAACAATACGGTACATGAACCATCTGCATCTAATCGAGAAGATAATTCTAGAACATATGCCATGGAACAACGTGTGCGTTCATTAGAATTTGAACTACTTAAACAAGACAATAAAATTACAAATTTAGCTGATAAATTCATTGACTTTAAAATAGATAATGGACGTAAACAACCAAGAACAAGAAAGAAGAAACAAAAAGTGTTTAATTATCAAACTGCTGACCAATCTAAGTATGAAAATCCTTCAAATGACTCTTGTACAAACATTTTATTCGACTCTGAACTTGAAATGCGTTATGACGAGGCAGGAGATGTACAATCGCCCAATCATAATATATCGTATACTGAACAGTCGCCTTTTTTAGGCCATGCTCGTGCGCCGAAAAGACACCTGCCACATATGAACTATTCTCCACCAAAGAAACCAATGTACCACCCTCCTCCGACAAGACAGAGAAATCAGAACTATGTCCGTCAATCAAATGTCCTTCGACAATACCAAGTGATCCCGAGATTTCAGAATCAGAGCCAACAATCTCACCAATCGAATCAGTCAAGAATTTAACTACACATATGTTAAATATTTTATCTTTTAACATTGAAGGACTGACCTCTAATTTAGTGTATCTTTATAAACTTATTAAAAGATCAGATATCATCTTACTTCAAGAGCACTGGCTCTATAGCCATGAGAAGGATAATCTGTATTCTAATTTTATAGATTTTAACTGTCATATTAAATGTTTTGACGATGGAATTATTGATGATGTAGTTGATAGAAAACGTGCGCATGCTGGGGTCGCAATTTGCGTAAACAATAAATATAGTCCTTATTTGGAGAAACTACCTGATGGAAGTAATAGAATTGCCGCAATACGTTTGAACTTTGAAGTACCTCTGGTGATAATTTCTGTATATTTACCTTCTCGTAGTATTAATTATAGCCGTGATGACTATCTTTCTGTATTAGACGAACTTATCGAAATTGTCACAAAATATAGAGACTCTGCTAATATTTTAATTGGTGGTGATATGAACGCCTCAATTTTCAGGAACCATCCTAGAGATAATGATTTTAAAAACTTTCTACGTAATAATAATCTACGTATTCCTGACAACTGTGTTGAGTGTAGTACATTTTATCATTTTAACAATCGTGATGAGTCACAAATTGACTATTTTATTCAGAATTTTGATATTATTAATACATACTGTACGTATAGCCGTGAATCAGCTAACACCTCTACTCATGATCCGATAATGGTATCAGTTATAATAAAAGCGTCAGATAAACCAAATGCTATTCCAAAAAGCAAACATTTGCAGCGTATTAACTGGAATACGATTGATAAATGTGAATATCAGCGATTAATGGAATTAAATTTACAGTCAAAAGTAACTGAAATAGATAATCTGTCAATTGAAAACTTTGATGAATTTGTGTTCTCTGCTTGTGAGATAATAACTCAAACTGCTGATTCGCTTCAACCTCCTAAAAGTAGAAAACGTGGGAAAAAATAATAGATGCTGGACTCCAAATATGACTGAAATTTTAAACCGTAGTAAATATCATTATTGGATGTGGAGACAAGAGGGAACATCAGATAAACTAAGCATTCATTATCAACAAATGAGAGTACTTAAAAAGAAACTTAGATCAGAACAAAGGAAAATAGAATCTGCTAAGAGACAGTCTAAATTTACTGATATTATGTCACTATCTGACAGAAATGATAAAAATTTCTATACTTTAATTAACAACCAGCGTAACTTGCGCTCTTCTGTGACATCTATTTTAAAATATGACAATAAAATAATTAATACTGAGGAAGAAATTTTAGATACCTGGGCTTCATATTACGAAAAGTTAGCCACCCCGGTCGATAACCCGGACTTTGATGATACATATAAACTTATTGTGGAACAGGACATATCAGCCTTGACCGATACTTATACTAATAATAGAGATACTCTGGCCCCAGTCTCAGAAAAGGAGGTGGTACAAATTATTAATTCACTTAAGAATAGAAAGGCACCTGATGCCTCTAGAGTAACTTGTGAACATTTAAAATTTGGTGGAAAAACTCTCTCTTACGTTTTAACATCTATTATAACATTCTCATTTTCAAACCATATTATTCCAACTGTATTTAAAAATGGACTTGCTTGTCCTGTTTTCAAGAAAAAGGGGAAACCGAAAGAGGATCCTGGTTCCTACAGGAAGATTACTATTACTAATCCCGTTGGGAAATTAACAGAAAAATTACATCTTGTCAGGAAAAGGACAATATTTCCAATATACAAAGTCCGTTACAGAAAGGCTTTACTCCAGGTGAAATACCGCTTGTTGCTGCTCTTATTCTTACCGAATTACATACTGAGGCTAAAGAGAATGGGAATCCACTTATTATTGCACTCACAGATGCTAAAAGTGCTTTCGACGTAGTTTGGCATGATGGTCTTCTTCGTGAAATGAATAAAGCTGGACTTTGCGGTGACAATTGGCTCCTCTTTAAGGACTGGTATAATGGGCTGAACTCAAATATCAAATGGCAAGGACAAACGTCCAGAACATTCCTGGAATCTCAAGGTGTCCGACAGGGTGGTGTCTGGTCCCCAACCGCTTATAAGATTTTCATAAACTCTCTTCTCACTACACTAGAAACCTATCGTATAGGTTCTCATATTGGTTCAATTTATGTAGGAGTCCCGACAGTCGCAGATGATGTCACCTTAGTTTCAAACTGTCCATACGAAATACAGTCTATGTTAGATTTACAAACTTTTCATGCTAATAAATTTCGTTATCTTATTAGTAGTCAAAAATCGTGCGTACTTAACTACAGATGTGCTGACTCTTATGACTGGTCTATTAACGGTGAAATTTTGGATACTCCGGAAAACGCTGTTCATCTCGGTATTCAACGTGATAAGCTTTCCCGTTTAGGCAATAAAGAAGTTGTCCCTGGTCGCATTCAACTAGCCAGACAGACTGTTTACTCACTGATGGGTGCTGGATTTATGGACTAAATGGAGTCAACCCTAAGGTTTCACTTCATCTTATCCGCTGCTATGTGATTCCCAGGCTTTTATATGGACTTGAGGTCATACTGCTTTCTAAAACAGACATTAGTAATCTTACAATATATTTTGTGAAGCTATTAAAACGTATTCAACATTTACCGGACCGTACAGCAAATGCTGCAGTTCTATTACTAATTGGACAAATTCCTATTGAAGCAGAAATCCACAAAAGAATTCTTGGTATCTTTAGAAACATTATTGATAATGATAACTCTGTCGAACGTGACTTAGCATTCCGTCAACTTGCAATGAAATCCGATTCATCAAACAGCTGGTTTCGTAAAGTAGTTATAATCACAGAATTATATGATCTGCCGTCACCTCATGATTTACTTGTCAGCCCTCCTTCAAAGTCAAAATGGAAAAAATTGGTTAACTCCTCAGTAAACTACTACTGGATAACTAAACTAAAATCTGAAGCGTCAGAAAAATCATCTTTAAATCTTTTAAACTATGCTGATGCTGAATTTGGAAGCATTCATTCTATTTGGAATACTTGTGGATCTGAACCTTACTCTACCTTACGTGCCTGTATCAAATCTAAGTTAGCATGTAACACTTATACTCTTCAATGTGACAAGTCTAAATTTAGTAAACGACAAATTAGTGCAATCTGTCCGCTATGTGGAATTGAGGATGAGAACCGGTTACATTTTATCTTGAGATGCAGTAGATTAAATAATGTGAGAAACAGTTTTATACAGAGTCTAAAAACTTTTATTAAAGATGTTGTAACTACTAATCTTTATGATGAACTATTTAGTTCCGAAATCAACACTTTACAGTTAATTATCGACTGCAGTGTATTTCATTTTCTGACCAGAGGCGATGTTGGAATGTATTACTAGAGGACTATGCTTTAAGTTACATCAGGTGCGTTCGAATTTATTGAGGTAGTACTAATAAATCAATATCAAACAGCTTAATGAATAAGTGTGCAAAAGTGACAATTGATAATTTGAAACGGGGCAACGAACTTTTTAGAGTCCAATGACTTGCGCTCCAGTTTCGGTCATGTATATATTCATGGGATGTATTTATTCTCGTGTGTAAATAGAGGTGGTGGTTAATGTGTATAAACAATCAATATTAGTGCATTGGATTAACTGACAATATATATATATGATATTCACACTGAAAAGTGGGTCGTCTGATATAGGCGGAACAGTACAGACTAAAGTAAAGTAAGTAAGTCTACAGCTGATTATTTAAGTTTTAAGAATGGACAGAGATAGATTCTACTTCTTCTTCTACTTATAAACAGATACATTGAATAGAGTGACTTGTCGATTAACTAAAAGAAACCGGGTAACGAAACATAGAAATGAAAGTCTAGAGAAAGTCAACGCAACGAAAGTTCGAAATGTCGAAAGTGTTTTGTTTTCATGGATTACGTATATTTATGTACCTTAAAAGGGCAAAGAATGGTAAATATAATTATGCACCTTTTTTTTTAATTATAATTGGACAAAAGCAGGAAGATGTGTGTGCAAATTTTTCACAAAAAAACTATTTGACTGTTGATTGTAAACCCGAGAACGATAATGTAATATATATCATCCGATATCAATCAGTAATTGCATTTATTAATCATTTGTTTCATTATCTATCATGAGGTTATTTTTAAATACATCCCAAATAACAATATTTGTAAACTCTAGAGATTAGTTAAATTATAAAAGGGGGGGCATCAATTATAACTGAATGAATGGATAGATGTCAGTGAGGTTCTTTTACTCCCATTCTTTTCATATAATTTAGATTTTTAAAATGTATACCGGCTTTTCATACATTGCATAGCCAAAGGTAATAATGTTAATGTAATTGTTTCCCAAATTTTAATTATGATCAAGCTGAGACTACAATAACACTGTTATCTAGTGGTTCCAAGACGAGAATCACATTCCAGCATACTCGAGAAAATCATGATTCCTTACATTTGATTGAAGAAGCTCAAATTATTATGAGTGCATGAAACTGAAAGGTCTACTTAAATGTACATGAAAATATAAAAAAAACCAAGATGTGTTTGACTTGGTTGTCAACAATTATATTTGATTTTTGGTGTATCAACGCCACTTTTAGACAATGCATTTAGGCTATTTCAAGGCGGCCAGTTTTTATTGGTGGAGGAAGCTGGAGAAAAGCCACAAACTTTCAATAGGAAAACTGACAATCCTAGTCAATTAAGATTGGAGTCAAGTGCATCCGTACTAGCAGGGTTCGAACTCACAACCTCAGTGTTGACTGGCTAGTGATTTAATACAGTAGTAACTACGTACATACATGTAGACCACTCATGATTAGCCACCGAGGCCTGCCAACAATTATAAGTTAATATACAAGTACAAATGTAGTCCAAATAATTATAAAGTCAGTGGCGGATCCAGAAATTTTCATAAGTGGGGGCCCACTGACTGACCTAAGAGGGGGCCCGCTCCAGTCACGCTTCAATGATTCCCAATATCAACAACCAATTTTTTTCCCAAAAGGGGGGGGGCCTACCCCCTGCCCCCCTCTAAATCGGCCTCTGGAAGTCTTGAAAGCTATTATACTTAATTTTATTTACATCTACATTTGTATGTCACAGAATGGCGTCAATGCAAAAATTAGAAATAGCCTTTCTAGACGTCATAATAATTTGGACTACATGTTCATTTGTATCTTTAATACAAGTTGACTTCAACAATGAGCAAAGTGCATAATGCAAAGTCAGCTTTAAAAGATGTAAAAAGTAATGATATAAACAATTCAAATGAAGGAACTTACAGACTGATAATGATTTTTAAACAAAACAAGGAACAAATAAACAAATATGATATACTAGTATAGCAACAAACTACAACATGAACTGCTAAATAACAGGCTTCTGACTTGGGACAGAAACATACAGCATGTATAGGATGTGATGGAGTCAAACTAGTTTGTTGGTGAAAAATTAACCCCCCTCCTAACCTTGGATAGTGGTGTGAAAAGGGCTTAACACATTTGCCATCAGATTTATGTACAAAGCAAAAAGACATCTAACAAAAACATAGACCAAGCAGGGTATTTATACATCACCACAACAAAAATAACCTCTTTAAGTCCACATATGATTTTAGAGTTACCTCTTAGTTACTGATTATCTAAGTTCAAAGCTAATAACAAGGTATTTACCACCAAACCTTGCCTGGTTAAGGTTTATTCCAGAAACTAGTAGTAACTACAGTATACAAAATAGGTCAGGTTTTGGTGTAAAATGTATGCAATAATTATAATAGTGCATGAATGAGTCTGCAAGTCTGTGTCTATCAACATGATCAAGGTTCATTTGACCTTGTCTTGATCTCATTTACACTGACCAAATTTAAACAACCTTATGTGTAACTTCAAATTTCAAAAAAGAGTGGAAACAAAAAATCAACAATTTTATTTATTCATTTGTAAAGGAGCATAGAACTCTTGAAATGTATAAGCAATTCCTCTAGAATTCAAAACTTGATCTGTGTTACAAAGTGTACATTTTATGTGGTTATAAGCATTGTGTGTAATTTTTGTTGCATTTCGTCAAAACAAACGAACTTTCAAAACTAAAATAAGAAAACGGAAACAAAAAAAATCAGTCATTTTTCAATTTGTAGAGGGTATAAATCAAGAACAGTAAAAGTTATGCCACCAAATATGAACTTGATCTGAATTTATAAATGTGGAAATAAGCGGTGTGTATAAGTTTCATAACATTTGGTTGAGGCAAACTAAAATTAAAGAAAAGAACAATAAAAATTCAGCAATGCATAACTGAAGAAAGGTAAAAGTAACACCAGTGACCAACCAATTTTTTGGAATGTACAACAAAATGTATGTACTGACGGATGGACAAGGTTAAAACTTACCCCCCCCCCCCCAAACCACCCCCAATACGACAGGGGCATACATGTAACAGAATGCATGTAATACATTGTAACTGAAGATTGTTATTACAGCTTCTCTAAATAACTTCAAAGCTTTTGCTCAGACATATATATCAGTATATCATGCTTTTAAAATCACAATGTATTTCAAGTTATTGTAAGAAATAATGATCATGATGATCAGAGCATGCTTTCCAGTAATTACCAAACTGTCTCATATAAAACATGTAATACATTAATACATGTCTGTAATAACCATGATACTAGGCCTTACAGTTTAATCCCTTGAAATCCCTTGTCCTATTGACTAAAGAAGTTACAATGGTTGATTAAAAATGTATTCATTTAATTTGAAATATAGTTATAAAGGCTGTGTATTTAGTTACTGCACATATATAGTTTCAAAAATTCCCTAGTGCCCACCAAAAACAACAAATATATATATATATGTTACTACTGAAGAAAATTTTAGAAACGAAGAGTAGACAACTCATGAAATTATCTGGCATAACAACATGCATGTTATTTTCAATAATAACTTATTTAATATAAAAAAGAAGATGCGGTATGATTGCCAATGAGAGAACTGTCCATAAGATACCAAAATGACCCAGAAATTAACAACTATAGGGCACCGTACGGCCTTCAACAATGAGAAAAGCCCTGAAACTGATGAAAAAGATTGGCATTATACATTTGTAAATCATAACAAGAACTTATTTAGTCAGAGATCAAATTTAACCACTTTGATACACCATTGAATTCATACAACAGGCATATGGATTTAATAAGATGGATTAGAACATTCAAATAATTTAATACTTTTATATACATGTATATATACTAGTATTATTTTTTTTTTCAGAGCAGGTCTAGATCTGTTGGTCTTGTTTGAAAGGTTAAAATAAGCCAATTTTGCCATATAACATGTATAAAAATATTTAAGGCAATTTGTCAGATATTTTACTTCATTTTGTTTTACATTATTTCTTTTAGCATTTTCTATGGAAGTACACCATGTACTTCCAAGAAGAAGAAGAAGCTAAGCAACAGAATGCAATTCTCTGAGGCATTGCTTTCTAGATTATATGATGGATTCATAGATGTTCATATTGATTTTTGGCATATAAAAGGCAGCCGGCAATTATTTTATGAGGAGAGGTACAAATGTATGTACATGTAATAAAAAGGATAACTTTGTTTGAATATTTTGTTGTTGTCAGACTATCTACATGTTACACATTTTGATTTCGTGTAAGGGAGCTACCATTTGATTTTTATGGGGGGGCTAGGATGAAAGGAGTATGTTGGATAAGGTCCTAAAATGGCCCCCTTTTTTAGCGTAAATTTCAAATTCAGATTTATTTACCAATATCACGATAAATTATAGCTAATACATGGACAAGATAGGATATAAGCCATTTTATTGAAAATTTCACGTTTCTGTGTTTCATTATGACGTCCCAAGTTGTACTCATATTGATTTTTCACGAAAAAATCAATGAAAATGGGTAAATTTCCATAGATTATTGGACAGGAAACATAGAGCGCATACGTCGACAACAAAGATCTTTTAAAATAATGTTTGTGAAGACATTTCACATGTCTTATTTGAATATTAAGCTTGTCGACGCCTGCGCTCTATGTTTCCTGGTCCTTTATTTGGTTGAAATCCAGCTGATTTTGTCAAATTTCACAAAAATCCCTTATCTTGACCTTTTTGGGATGTAAAAATCAACGTGTTAGAATTAAACTTTGACAAAAACAGTCCTGTTTAACTTTCTCACATATCTTTAAGGCAACTTTAAGCATTTATTGTCTTGTAACTATGAACTTTATAATTTGGGCCAAATATGGCCCTTACCGAACTTACTCCTTTGAAAAAAATAGGCAGGACAGGAGTTTTGAGTAAAAAAAAAGGCAGGATGAGACACTTGCAAAAAAAAAAGTCAGGACGACAATTTAGGTAAAAAAGATAGCATTGGAAGCTCTATATACACTCCATTGCTTGTTCTTTTTATACGACCACAAACAATTTTTGGGGATTGTATAATGGTAAGGTGTTGTCGTTGTATGCAGCGTCCGAAGACACATTGGTTTCCGAACAATAACTTAACTAAGTTTAAGTGCAAAAAACTTTATGAATTTTGTTGAGAAGGTCCAATACCACAAAAAAAGGTTGGGATGATTTTGGGGATGATGGTCGGAAGTCCCAACTGTTTAGGAATTAGGGGCCCAAAATGGGCCCAAAACAAGCATTTTTCTAGTTTCAGGATAATAGCTTGTTTATAAGTATTTCAATTGCTCTGAAATAATACCACAATGTTTAAAACCACAAGTAAAAGGTTTGGATTCAGTTTAGGGGTTAAATAATGGGGCCAAAGTTTAGGAATAAGGTGTCAAAAACAAGCATTTTTCTAGTTTCTAGACAATAACTTGTGTGTAATTGTATAGATCTCTCTGAAATTGTACCACAATGTACCATATAACAAAGGGAAGGCTGGGATAGAGTTTTGGGTTAGTTGCCCAAAATATGTAGGAATTAGGGGCCAAAAAGAAGCATGTTTCTAGTTTCCAGACAATCACTTATGTTTAAGGAACTCATAGGCGGATTTAGGGGGGAGGCCCAGGAGGCCCTGGTCCCCCTTTTTCGGGGATAATTTTGGTTGATTATATAAGGAATCACTGAAGTATGTCCGGATCAGCCCACCTCTTAGGCAGTCACTGAGTCAGTGGGCCCCCAATTATAAAGTTCTGGATCCGCCACCGAGTGTATGGATCTCTCTGAAATTGTACTACAAGGTTCCATACTACAAAAGAAAGGATGGGATTGAGTTTTAGGGTTATTGCTCCATGGGGGATTTCAATAAGTTGAGGGCAGGGGGGAGGGGGGTAGTTTGTTTACAAATTTTTTAAGGGATTCCTTTTTTTTTCAAAATTTTTCAAGTTTTTGATTTTTGAAAAGTTTCATGCAATAATGTTCAGCAAAGTAAGATCTACAATGGTCAACATAACCAAAATTTTCAATGGACCCCTTTATAGTCAATTTTTAACAACTTTCTCATAAATTTTGCAATCTTTTCCTCTTATGTGTTTTGAGCAAGAACTAAAGAAGATTAAAGAGAAACTTAACAGGCTATTAAAATAAGAAGTAATACAATATCAATAAAATATGTTTACAGGAGTTTTGCCTCTTGGAAATAGATATTGTAAGGAAAATTGCATCCCACACATGTCTACTTTTCTTGTAGATTATTTTTATGCCCCACCTACGATAGTAGAGGGGCATTTTGTTTTCTGGTCTGTGCGTCCGTTCATCTGTCCGTCTGTCCGTTCGTCCGTCTGTCTGTTCAGGTTAAAGTTTTTGGTCAAGGTAGTTTTTGATGAAGTTGAAGTCCAATCAACTTGAAACTTAGTACACATGTTCCTTATGATATGATCTTTCTAATTTTACAGCCAAATTAAACTTTTGACCCCAATTTCACGGTCCACTGAACATAGAAAATGAAAGTGCGAGTTTCAGGTTAAAGTTTTTGGTCAAGGTAGTTTTTGATGAAGTTGAAGCCCAATCAACTTGAAACTTAGTCATTAGTACACATGTTGCCTATGATATTATCTTTCTAATTTTAAATTTTAATGCCTAATTATATTTTTTACCCAATTTCCCGCTCCATTGAACATGGAAAATGATAGTGCGAGTGGGGCATCCGTGTACTTTGGACACATTCTTGTTATAATTTATGAAAAATGTTAAAAAAAGAACATAATATTTGTTGTGGTTATTGCTTTTTGACAGCAAATGTTATATATCCATCAATTGGTGAGGTACATTGAAACACTGTTCTTTTATTAAATGCATGAAGAATACAGATGGTAACACTGATGACAACATGTTATGTTCATGAGTTTAATATTTATATATGTAGGACTCTAAAGTGCGATGGTACTCTAAAGTGTGATGGTAACGCTAAAGTGCGATGGACTACGCTAAAGTATGATGGTGTCTCACGCTAAAGTGCAATGGTTATTTGTTCGCTAAAGTGCAATATTCTAGGGCTTTATAAAAAATGTTAAAGAACACTCAATGTAAAAGTAGTCCTTTTGTATAATCTAGTATTCTAAGGTATACCATATATGTGAAAGGCATTATAATTTAACAATAGTTTGAAGTGAATTATTCTAAAAGACTGACCACATAATAATTGCTAAAAATGTAATTTAGGTGGCACAGAATACTATATTTCTTGTACTAGTCAATGATATTTTTTTACAATTTGGGCGTATATTTACAAATATTGTGATAATTGGTGTAGCTTGCCGTTCACACGTAGTCTATCACTTATTGGAACACCTCCCCTTACAATCATCCTTATAATTAAAGATACAAAACGTAATTATTATCGGAATATGTAACATTTGTTTGTTTAATTTAAATGAGAGAGAAAGGCGATGTTTGCCAAGCTCAATTTACGCCTTTTTTGTAGCGACTACACATCCATGTTATATTATCCTGCAATGTGCATGCTAATGTTTTAGCCGACAATTTATAATTTACGCATGAAAACATGTCCCTTTATTTTGCCGACGTTGCTTTTCAATTTTTTCATTTTAACGGAGACCGCACAATAAACTGCAACAAAAACAATGATTCAAATACATCCGTTCACTTCCAATAAAAGCAGTATACAGGATATCTATGCAAATACTACTTGTATCGACAGGGACTATAGTAAAACGGTCAACAGCAGGATACAAGTTCTTCTTCACGCCACCAAAATAAAACACCTTTGCTTTAGCTGACAAAGCACGGTTTGGTTTAAATTAATATTAAGTCATTGACATTTGGTTAAAAAGTTGTTAATCAAATGTCTGTAGTTTATTTTCCGGCGTGTTCATTTTTAGTTTGTATAAACAACTGTTAACGTCATAATCCAATGCACTTTAGCGTATACCATCGCACTTTAGCGTATACCATCGCACTTTAGCGTGTCCATCGCACTTTAGCGTGTCCATCGCACTTTAGCATCCCCATCGCACTTTAGAGTCCTACATATATAAATGTTGTATTTCAACAATTTTGCCTATGAAACAGCAAATCAAGATTTAATAAACCGGAGTTAATGTCTAAATGGATTTTTTTAAACTTAGACAGAAAAATAGTTTATTATATATACTTGATATATGAGAAAGTTCATGCTATACATATATTTGTTGTTTGTTTATAAATTGTTTCCAATAACTTAAAAGTAAAAGTATTAATTATTGAGCATCAGTTCATACTACATCTAGTTTTTGTCTGGACTTTTGGATTAACTTAAAATTTATAATTTTAGCTTGTTACCAAATGAAAGGAAAGTGCAGTATTAAATCACTGGTGTACATGTTATGATGTTCATGTACATGTAGGTGCAGATGTCCTGTAAAAAAAACTGGTATCAAAGTAAGTTCATATGTAGAATTGCATTTGATTTAAATAATTTAATGTTATCTATTCAAAACTTTTTCAATTGTGTAATTGTACATGTATACAGTTGTTTATTTTTCTGTCTTTCTGATGTCAAGTATGCATCGAGGAATCCTTACCAGTCTCCTCTGCTTCTGCTGCACGAGCATGAGAAATGAGAAGCTCAAATAATTATAGCATTTGCATCACAGACTATATTATGAATTGTATATTTAATATGATCAAAAGTTGTTCTCGTCTTGAATATACATTAAATATTTGCCACTGTACATTAAAATAAACAAGGAAAATTAATTTAATAATTTTCTTTTAACTGTAGAGCGTTTTGAAAGAACTAGAATATTGATCTAAGGAGATGGGGTATGATTCTCAATGAGACAACTCTCAATTAAAAAACTAAAGAACGAAGATAAAACATTTACTGGTCACTGTTGAAGTGTTCAGCAATGAACAATAATCAAAATCCATACAATAAAGTAACCTTCAACTTGTTTAAGGATGCAAAATGTGAACCATTGAAAAATTAAAACTACATATTGTATGGCAGACATTAATTAATATGTTTATAGAATGATTGTAAGGTGTTTATATTTGTCTTGCAGGTGCAATTCTTGCCAGATTTTTATAAAACTTATACTATACTTTAATATCAGCAATATCTTGGTCAAGTTCACTACTTTTGACCGATTGACTATTTTCGAAAGAGTTATGCCCCTTGAAAATATCAAATAAAGGAAAATGATCTTGTAAGTGCTCTCATTGGTTCAATTTTTTATAAAACACATAGTATACTGTAAGTAATACCCTTGAAGGTCTGTTTGAAATATTTCGTATACAAGGAAAAGATTTTTTTTATTTATAATTTTATTCAAGTGCCTTTTTTTAATTATTGCCCCTTGATAGATAAAATATGTGCAACTCAGTGGACATTGAAACTCTGTTCTGTTATTTTTATTTACAGGAACTGAAAAGTAAAGAAACAGAACCAAAGAACATTCATTTTAAATTAATACAATATAATATTGAACTCAAAAGTCAATCTTGTTGTCTTTCTTAATTATAGATATAAGAAGATGTGGTATTAGTGCCAATGAAACAACTCTCCATCCAGGTCATAATTTGTAAAAGTAAACCATTACAGGTCAAAGTATGGTTTTCAAAACAGAGCTCACACGAAACAGCAAGCCATTAAGGGCCACAAAAGGGGCTGCATACACTAGCACCTGTAATAGCTATCAGTGTAGACAATTACATATCAATGTGTATGGTGATATAGCAATAGAAATATCACATCCATCAGAGGGAAGTAGAATATAGACAATAGAAATATCACATCCATCAGAGGGAAATAGAATATAGACAATAGAAATATCACACACATCAGAGGGAAATAGAATATAGACAATAGAAATATCTCGTACATCAGATTAGAATAGATTATCAACAATAGAAATGATGTATGTCACAGATACAAACATATGAAAATAGAATTTAGACAATAAAAATTTGGTATGTCATAGAGATGAAAATAGAATATAGACAATAGAATTAGGGTATGTCAAAGAGGCAAACATAGAATGGGGTATGTCAAAGAGACAAAACTATGAAAATAGAATATAGACAATAGAAATGGGATATGTCAAAGAGACAAACATATGAAAATAGAACATAGACAAAAGAAATGGGGTATGTCAAAGAGACAAAAATGTGAAAATAGAAGACAACAACTTAATAAAAAAAAGTTTTACTAGATATACAATACAAATTATGGAGCACTGACTGTGATAATTATTTTTCTGCATAAAGGAATGCTAATTTATACAGTTGTTTTTTATTTGTTAGAGCTTTTGATTTTGCCATGTATTTTCTGTGGAGTCAAGTATTTGGAGTTATTTACTTTTCAAAACAACAAATCGACATATTGAAGTATTTACAATCAAAATGAGTTCCTGACAGAAAATAAAGATGATGAAG
The DNA here is from genome assembly GCF_965363235.1 of Mytilus galloprovincialis. NCBI lineage: Eukaryota > Metazoa > Mollusca > Bivalvia > Mytilida > Mytilidae > Mytilus > Mytilus galloprovincialis. The sequence goes on from NC_134842.1 coordinate 102,135,098, forward strand.
AAGAAAAACATCAAAAACATTACCATTAAAAACAAACCAAACAAAAATACATATACATGAAAAAATAAATGCATTTGAAAAAAAAAACAAAAGAAAAAACATAAAAAAATATATATTTAGGACCAATATAAAAACATATGAAAACATATGTTTGGGCCGAACATATGAAAACATATGTTTAGGCCAAACATATGAAAACATATGTTTAGGTCTGAGATAAAAACATATGAAAAACATATGTTTATAAAAAACATATGAAAAACATATGTTTATCATATGTTTACATGCATATGTTTTTCATATGATTTTATAAACATATGTTTTTCATATGTTTAACATATGTTTTTCATATGATCAAAAACATATGTTTTCATGTCGGGCCTAAACATATGTTTACATATGTTTTCAAACATATGAAAAACATATGTTAAACATATGAAAACATATGTCGCAATTTTTCCTACTGGAAATAAAATCACAGATAATCCTGGCTATCATAGTGTTTGCCTGCTTCAGTTGACTGTCCATGGTTCCAGAGCGATGGCGAACTCTGTTTGTATCAATTGTACAATTTGGACATACCACCTTCGAACCGTATCCCTCTTCACTAACTGTATAGTTCCACATATAACATGAATGTGTTTGTCACATTTACTACACATATGTGCTCCCAATGTATCTTTTTCACATACATAGCACTTTAAGACATCCTGAAAAATAGTTTGAATAAATAATAAGATAAAAACATTTTTATTTGTTGATTCATTGTCCCTCAGCCATGCAGTTAGCATGTCATAGATATCTCCATTCGATCACTCAATGCTACCCTGTGATTAAGGATGTCTTGGTTTCCCATGAACGATAACAAGTTCTGGTCACATTAATTTTAACTCGGATATGCCAAACCTGTAATACTACTTGCGGGAACCAGTTTACATAATTTCTAGGTGTTTGCATTTTGCCAACAAAATTCCGGTAATCATTTTTGTCTTTCAAGTGTCTCGTTCATTCCCGGACCCCCCCCCCCCCCTTTTACCTTTTTTTTTTTAAATTCAAAACATTGGTAAACACGGACATTTAGAAGAAATGTAGGACAGAAAGTCACAGACAATAAGTGAAGGACAAAAAGACACAATTTAGCTACATCAACTTTGTAATTAAGCTTTATTTTATAATGAATATCAATGATGATCAAATAATTGTTAAGAAAATAAAGTGTCAAAGGGGATTGGTTCTTAAACGGCTTCATGGTGCCAAGAAATATATTCTTAGCATGATTAAAATTCAACAAATTTTCATTTATCAAGGCTAATGAACAATTTCCTAAACTGTCAAATGAATATATATAAGAAAAAGTAAATATTTCAATATCTTTCTCTAATATATTCAAACAATTGTCAGCAAGTTATTTGTGACTTTTTGCCCTATAAAATTTGTGACTTTATGTCCTGCGACTTTTTTCTACTTTTTTCCTGTGACTTTTTCCCTGTGACTTTCTGTCCGTTAACCTAAGAAAAGAGATAAAATGAACCGAAACGACTAAGGCCGAAGTTATGTATGGCCTAAACAACATATTGTCGTCGTCGAAAGGGTTTGTGGCCGAAACGTCTCGAAAGCGATAAATATGTTACAAATAACACGCAATATCAAGAAAACAAGTTGCTTTCTTTAAAAAAAGAAATGCAATCGTAAACCCAAATGCTTGTTGGCATTATATATTAGATAATTGTTTAATAAAGATGTACTGTTTTATATTACTTTTGTTGTGCATAAGAAACTGACATTGCCTGTTTATTTAATGTAATACCGGCTTCACACATCAACGTATAGCTCCGATGTACGTCGGCCGTGGTAAAAAAAATCATGCACGCTACCAATACGCTAGTAATTTTGATGCATTCAACCTGTCAATCATATCTGTATCGTGTGCACAACGAGCTTAAAGCGTGCATTGGGTGTGCGTGAAGCGTACCTAAGCGTTTCCCCAAGTCTTTCTACATTCCCAACTGCAGGTCTGTCTATATGTGAATGTATGTCAATAAGTCTGTCACATTCACCCGTCTGTTTATATGTTTACCAGTCCGTCTATGTACACTGGTTCGTCTACATTTTCACTAGCTTTGAAATAGCTTTCGGTAAGTGCGAGTACTTTTATTTCAGTGATTTGTGTCTATTGTTTTTATGTAAGTGATTATTGTGCACCGTACCCATATTTTTAGGGACGCGAATTGCAGCTGATATTTTATTTTTATATTTGGTTCATTTAGGAGGGTTGAGTTTATGGCCACCACATTGTTTATTTGCCAATGCCCATTCTAAAGCCAGGAACATGTAGTACAGTGGTTGTTGTTCATAGTTCATGTCGGTCAAGGTTTTTTTCAATAAGGCTGTTTAGTTTTGTTTGATTTTTGTTTTCAAATCTCAATGGTCGGGGCATTTAATAGCCGACTAAGTAGTTTTTTTTTCATTGTTGGAGGCCGCTCGGTGGCCTTTAAATACTTACTACCACGTCATTGTAACTCTGGTTGATACTTGTACATCATAAGTGCTGGACCATGGTCGATCCTATGCACCTTTGAGGCAGGCGGGATATTTTTGTAGATCTTGTACAGCCCAAACTAATGGGAGTAGTTCCTGTACTTTTATGTCTAGTCCCATTCTGCACGGTTGGAGAGGGTGTAGTATTTCTGTAGGTTTGATGAAGTTTCACCCGTATCGGAACTTCTTCTTCTGAATGAAAGACGACGAGTATTTTTGTATGCAATGTGCCCTTAACGTGTCTTAAACTTATCTGTTAGTAGCGTTTTCAACGCTCTTGTAGCGTGTATATTATGTGCGTGCAGTTTACAGGTATACGCTTGACAAACGCTTAAGCTGAATGAAAATTTTTATGTTCCATTAAAATTTCCTGGAGTAAAATCTTTCACTAAGCGTATACCTTTGCATTTCGACGTACTTCAAACATATGCAACGCGCGCCTAAACACTTGTATTTTTTTAAAATAAATTTTAGATTAAGATTTCAGTGTTAATTTTTTCCCCTTCATATTGAATATTTATACTTATCAGTCGCATTTTAATGACGAAAAGGATTCAGAGGTTATGTGACCTCCTTGTTTAAAAAAAAAGTAAATAATGTTGCAATATTTAAACAAAGAAAATAAATTTAAATTTGCAATATTAATGAAAATAAATACGGACATTTATACTGCAATCAGCTATTTTACTATACAGATAAAGCTATACGTATAAACGTTAGCTTTATACGTCAATGACCTCAACTCACCTATAAGCCCCGCCTACTTACAACGTCACGTCACAACCATGACAACGTGTAGTAACAATGGTCAAACTTTTATGAATTTAAACCTGTTATGTCTTCAAATTGGTAATTTATATACCATGTTTATCAAATGTTATTAATTAAATTCATTTTCCCTTTCTAATTCCTTAAATTGTCAATGCTTACCGCCTAGACTACGCTCATAGGGAAATACCCCAAAATGGTACCCCAAGGGGGAAATTCCAAACACTTTTTTTTAATAATATTTGTTTCATATCTTTATTATTTTTTATTTATTTATCGATTTCAGTATAAAAACAATATACGTATAGTGTCTTGAAATATGAAATTTATTGTCTAAATACTTTCATAATTAATTTTAACGTTATTTTCAATAAACGATATTTTTTTTTGAAAAATCTTCGTTTTTTCCACCTATTTGAGGCACGAATTTATGATTATGTTTCCACGTCCTAGGCGTAAAATTTCAAGAAATTGCTAATACATTTTTTAAAGATTTTATTTTTAATTATTCTCGTTCAGAATATAAATCGCATTGTTTACATGAAATCTTATCTCATATCTAAACACAGCTGGTTTCAACGTTTGACTCTAATTAAAATACTACGCATGTATATAGGTTAATATTAGCAGTTTGTAATCAGGTGCAAGGAAATATTATATCATAATAAATTTCAGATCATACGTAAAATATCTCTATAGCAACTTAAGAGTAAAGACGCTAAGCCTAATGCTTATTCAACAGATTAGTAAGCTATTGCGCATGTATTGGAAAGGTGGTCATAGAAGCTATTGCGCATGTATTTGAAAGGTGGTCATAGAAAGAACAGAAGTGTTCCGAATAACATCCGGTGTTCCAAAAAGACTACATCTATCGTCCAATATATACTGCGTAAACCCTCAGGGGTTTACGCAACTGAGGGTTTACGCAATAAATTAAATGATTATGTTAATTCAAGATAAAACACCCGCTGGTGTTAGATTTACGATTCCGTTTATTAAACTAGACGAAACTAAGAAATTACTTTCTAAACTAGAAACATCAAAAGCAACAGTACTTGATGAAGTTGGTCCGTTTTTCATTGAATTGTCATCGGAAGCTTTAGCCCCAAGTATAACGTATTTAATAAACTTAAGTATACTAGAAGGTGTTTTCCCAGAAAATCTTGAATTAGCTGAAGTAAATCCAATATTTAAAAATGGTGATAAACATATGCCAGAAAACTACTGACCTATATCAATACTTCCTACATTATCAAAAATATTTGAAAAACATGTCGCAAAACATTTTTATCTATATCTGTCAAAATATAAAGTATTACATGAGGCACAATCTAGACATCCCTTACCAAATTAATTGACACATGGCTCAAATGTATTGATGATGGTAATGTTGTATGAACAGTCTTTCTAGATTTAAAAAAGGCATTTGATCTCGTTAATCACACCATTCTCTGCCATAAATTACATTTATACAAAGTCTCTTATCATTCAATAAAATGGTTTGAGTCGTACCTGTCTAACAGTTAACAAAAAGTGTGCTCTGGTAATACAGCCTCAGAATCTAAATGTATTAAATATGGGGTTCCCCATTGGGCCAAGGGTCCATTTTAGGTCCCCTTTTGTTTGTTTTATTCATAAATGACATGACTTTAGAAGCCACTCATACAGCCATTGATATGTATGCTGATGATACAACACTTCATACATATGGAACAAATAAGGAAGAGGTAGAAAGAAAACTAAATTACGATGCCAACACCATAAATAATTGGTGTCTGAACAATAGGATGGTTATAAATCCCTTAAAACTACCTCTATGTTGATTGGAAGAAATAAGAAATAAGAAACGGACTTGGCTAGGAAATGATATGAATATATGTATACAAGATAGCCCAATCACAGTTGAAATACAGAAACTTTTTGGTGTATATATTGACAAAAATTTGGACTGAAAATTTCAAATTGACTATGTATGTAAACACTTTTAAGTTCTCTTATCGCACTGCTATCTAGAATTACGAAATATTTGGATATAAGTAGTAGAAAGCTTTTTTATAATGCTTATATTCTGCCCATATTTTCTCAATATGGGGAAATTGCTATGAGGATGGATATAAAAACAATCTTAAAATGCAGAAAAGAGCTGCAAGGATTATACTTGATGCACCAATACTAACACCTAGTATAAATTCATTTAAAGAGATAAAATGGTTGAATTTCAAATCTAGAATTTCATATCATAAACTCATTCCTGTTCATAAAATTCTAAACGATAAAGCACCTGATTACTTAAAGGAACTCTGTTGTCCAATTGTTAACCTACATAGTAGAAATCTAAGGTCATCTGCAAATAATAATTTAGCTGAGCCTGTTGTACAACCGAACACAAATTCAATGAGGAAATCTTTTGCATATAGCTCATCTATACATAAACTTCCAAATGAAATAAAATGTTGTGAAAACCTGGACACTTTTAAATAAAAATGTGCTGATTTCTTGACTATAAATAATTTATAACAACTTACTCAAATATTCTAATGATTTGTATTTTATGTATAATATAAATATATGAATTCATTTTTCTCTTTTTCTACAGACAATTTATAGTTAGCATGAATAGTGCATTTACATAATATGTTAGAAACTGTAAGCTTTGTAATATTTGTACTTTCTGTTCTTTGTGAGGGCCTCAAGGTAGATTAGCGAAAGCTAATTGAGTCACCCTCTTTAAATAAAGTCATTACTTACTTACTTACTTACTTACTTACTTACTTACTTAAAGCTGAGACTACCAGTGGCGGATCCAGAAATTTTCATAAGTGGGGGCCCACTGACTGACTTAAGAGGGGGCCCGCTCCAGTCACGGTTCAGTGATTCCCTATATAAGTAACCAAATTTTTTCCCAAAAAGGGGGCCCCGGGCCCCCGCCCCCCCCCCTAAATCCGCCTGTGACTACTATAAAACAGTAGTCTCAGCTTAAAGTCTAAATATTCATGAGCCAGAAATATTTGCCGGGAATCCAAGCATATCCGTCTTTCGACTCAAAAATTATAATTTAGTGACATTTCCGGTGAAAGATTTTTCGCAGCTGTTTCAACAGAAAAAAAGGTTTTCCTTATAAAAAAAGTTTTAAACTTTTTGATGCATTTGAGATGAAAAAAATAGACTTCTCTTTTCTTTAAATACAATTTCTGCTGTAGATTTCAAAACTTTGAACACGTATCAGGTCATGCAGGTTGAACACTCATCCTTACTTATAATAATGTTCGTCATAACAAATCGACACAAATAGCTGTATTTACACCTCAAAAACTACTCTGAGTACAGACTTACCTGTGTTGTGGGAAAATCTTAAAGGCCTGGCATCCACTTGATCACAGGAATCAGAAATTCTATAAATAAGATTCTGTCATGTCTGTAAATATAGTTACAAATCCTTGCTGTAAATAATAAAGTTGACTATCAGCAAAGCTTCTTGTAGCCGTAGGTGTAAATACAGCCTTGTTTGTCCATTTGTTATGATGAACCTTAACAAATAGATATGACATGTTAGAAAAAAGGCGTTGGACAAGGGGTTCCTGACTTCCACTTCTATCCCCTCTACACCAAATTCCCTCCTCATACTCCCACTTCCTACCCCCTTAATCATGATGTTAATACCAGATGAAAACCCACTGAATCGAAAAACTACATTTTTTGGAATGATAAATTTGTTTTTAAACAGCTTAGGCATGACAAAATGAGAAACAAATCAAATGAGGGTTCCAGCCAGGGGTTTTCAAAATTTGCAGCAAAATTAACGACAACCACTGAAATAAAATCATCCTGGCAAGCATTAATGAATTGTGGTGTTAAAATCTGTTTGTTAACATTCTACATGTATCTCTCCCTATGCCATGTATGCAGGGGACATACAGGATGTCACATAAATTATTTCATTGTTTAATATTTTCAATTAGTACAACCATTTAAAAATTCAGTCGATGGGTGAGTATGGGTTTCTTTGGCAGTCTTTCTTTTTTTCTTCTTCTAAATTTGGATTTACATTTTTGGGGAAGACGGCTTCAAGCCGTCAATCCCCAATGGGGTTGACCAGAGTGACATTCCCTCACATCATTCATTTTGTTTTTATAGTGTGGAAAACCCCCCAACAAATCTTACTGAGAATGATGAGATGGGGAGACACAAATGAATAAATTGACTTTAAACACTTTTTTTACACATTTCCCTTCTGTTTCTCTCGAAATTATTGTATATTGAGCTCTCCTTTACACTATTTACGTTTCTTTTACAATCCGGAAAAATCAGTATGACGAGATATTCTAAATATATTCAACCTACATTATATTTTATAGTGACGTCATTATTGGAATGCCACACTACGCATAAGCAGGGATATCCTTCACTGGTTGTTTAAATCATTCTCAAAGATTGTGCACTTATTAAAAAATAGTATTTGTTAAATTTAAACATAATGCTGTAGATGATTCAAACATCAACATGCAATACTTTAATTTGTAGGTCAACAACTTTCAAAGTAAACAGGAAGTCCGAGGAGCTACATGAGATCGGGGAGAGAAACGATCTTTTCTTTTTTTTTCTGTAAAACTCTGTTTTGAGAATCTTCCTCCAATTCAGGAGCACCTCAATTTATGAGCTAATTATCCACTGAAATAAACACTTAAAATGTGACATTTAGTATATGATAAGTAGTCTTCCATTAAAACTAAATTTTGTGTACCAACATAATCATTGTAATAGTTACAAAAAAAAAATACAAATGTTGCATTTTGTAGCTTAAACCTATTTATTAATGAAATTTTACAAATATTTCAAAATGTAGGATTTGGAAACAAGCTTCACACAGTTTACATCAATCATATTGTTATTTTTATTAGTACCTGTATCCCTGTGATGAGAGATGTAACTGGGAACTTTATTAATGGAAATTTAAAACTGAATAGATTTTTCAGTCCTAACTTTCTTAAGAAAAAAATTAAAAATCTTAAGAGTACTGTCACAAAAAATTGAAAATGGCCCTAGCCTGCAGTTCAGTCGTACACTATTAAGATTTCAAAAATAATTGTAGTTGTTGTTAAATGACAGAATTCAACTAGTTGAATTTTAGATAATTAACTATCAACTTTAATTGAATGTTTGGATGTTTAGATTTAGAAGATGCAGATCTCTTCCATTGGTCTAAATTGAATCCTAAACTAAAGAAACGAAATTACATTAAACAACAATTGATTCCAATAGTGTCAACCTTCCACATGTTCTAGCTCTCCTTTTTTTTCATTCTTTATATGAAGACTATCAAAAGATAACCCCCCCCCAAAAAAAAAAAATGAAATAGAAACAAGGGCTGTCTTTCCCCTCAGAGCTATTCAGCTCTTTGATTAAGTACTGTTGTTCAAATGTTGTTTGTGTTTATTTTAATTTTATGCCATAATGTTATCATATATAAACAAGAAGATGTGGTATGATTGCCAATGAGACAACTATCCACAAAAGACCAAAATGACACAAACATTAACAATTATAGGTCACTGTACAGCCTTCACCAATGAGCAAAGCCAATACCGCATAGTCAGCTATAAAAGTTCCTGATTAGACAATGTAAAACAATTCAAACGAGTTTGTTTATGACTCCTCAGTTTAAATGTCCCTTTTGATATCTTTTAAAATTGAGAATGGAAATGGGGAATGTGTCAAAGAGACAACAACCCGACCAAATAAAAAACAACAGCAGAGGGTCACCAACAGGTCTTCAATGTAGCGAGAAATTCCCGCACCCTTTGCCTATCTTGTATAACCATGATAACTGATTAGTTTTCTAGTAACAAAAACAAACACAGTTTCAGTCAAAAACAAAATTAACACTACTGATTTTTTATCAGATTGATACAATGCAGAAAAATCAAATAAATAACATAATACTCCTAGTTATTGAAAGCTTTTTAGAGCTCATTACAACTAACACAGAAATAATGTTTTCTCAGACATTTACAAATATCAATCAGTATTTATAAAACAAACAGATTATAGTGTAAAAACGTCATATACATGTATACAGTCTGAGAAAAGCATGACCTCATGTGTAATGCAAAAACATATATTAACTGGCCTATATGTGCTCTTACATGTCTAAACACTATACCAATACATATTAATTTGTGTTAATTTATGGTGATATTATTTGAGTTCACATACATGTTTATGTGACCATGACAGCCATTGTCATGATTTAAAAAGAGTTTTTTTCATTGAAAATTGATTGCCGATTTTATAATATGAGCTGCGTCAGATAGGAATCTACCTTCAGCAAGTTCATATATTTGTACATATGTAAAACTTTGATTGATTTTGAAACATTCAAATACAAAATAAAAGATAAGTTTTGGTCTGTTTTGTAGGATTCTTATATATTTAACTCAATTTTCAAACATTAACAGACTTTGCATAGAAGTTTCTTCAACTTTTAAATGGTAAACATATGTATTGATATTCATTTGAATAAGGTAGATCTCTATCTGAAGCAGCTCATATACAATTCTGTAAATTAAGAAATTATTGTGTGCATTTATCATGTTTATTTTTGCAATTTTTGAAGAATGGACAAAACTGCGTGATTAATTAGATATCTATATCAGAATGCAAGTTCTTATTATTGGGACAACCACCAAGTTTCATTATACACATTAATAAAAACTTTGCAATAATTTCTGAATTTACAGTACATGTACCTATAAATAAGGAAAATACACTTTTTTAATGATCCTCACAAACCTGTTAGACTCTGCACACAGCTCATGGAGCTACAATGTATATATATAGATCAAAAGCTACAAGGAAATCACATTTATCTCCCTTTGTACAATTGAAAAAAAAATTATTTTTCTTTCTTCAGCAAATACTTCAAAGAAAGTTCAATTTAAAATTTCACAGGGTTGTTCCATTAAAACATAATTCTGGTGGAGTGTTGTCTCATTTGAAATCATTCAACATCTTCCTATTTTTATATATGATACTTTAGCATTTCGGGAAGGCACTTAGGAAAACCAAATTTTGGTAACCACCAGTAGACATTTCAAAAGCTCACTTACATTTTCACAATACATTACATGAAAATTATTTGACACCAAACTGGTCATAATAATACTGTAAAGTCAAAAATGTAAATAATATGACCTGATGAGTATATATATATGGCAATAATAAAATGTAAATAATATGACCTGATGAGTATATATATATGGCAATAATAAAATGTAAATAATATGACCTGATGAGTATATATATATGGCAATAATAAAATGTAAATAATATGACCTGATGAGTATATATATATGGCAATAATAAAATGTAAATAATATGACCTGATGAGTATATATATATGGCAATAATAAAATGTAAATAATATGACCTGATGAGTATATATATATGGCAATAATAAAATGTAAATAATATGACCTGATGAGTATATATATATGGCAATAATAAAAACTCCCATTCTGATATCTGATACATGTAGGGGGTCTCATTGGGGTCTAAGCGTGACGCGGGATTGCCGATTTTTTGTAAGCGTGACACGTGAAAATCAAATTATTGTCTCGGGAAAACGGGAAATGGGGTCTACCCGGACCCGGGAAATGACAAAAAAATGAGAATTGCTTACGTACATAGTGTAAGTGGGATACGGGAATCTGACAAAACAGTAAGCGGGATCTGGGATCGAAACCCCCAAATGAGACCCCCCATGTACACTGTAGCCATATGCAGATTTCCTAAAATTGCAATAACTATATTCTTGCATTGTTGCTTCAAAAATTGTTGCTTCAAAATTTGATAATAAATGCACACAAGAATTTCCGAACTTACAGTAGTTAAGATTTGGATGTTACTTCCATGGGTTCATGTATATTTTCATGGAACAGCCCTCACATGCCTGTATATAAACGACTAAAAGTAGATCATTCAAAATAATATTCTCTTTTCAGAAATATAATTAGCATGGCTTGAGAAACCGACTGATGCTATATTATGGGTTCATTGGTTGTCTTGGTAACAGGAGGAAGTGGGTTTCTGGGACAACATGTAGTTAAACATTTTCAGTTATATGGTGACTGTGTGAAGGAGATCAGAATTTTAGACTGCTTACCATTCAAGAAAAAATTAGGTAAACATATAGCAATGTATAGATTACATTAGCTGTATTTGGCAAAACCAATGGGAATTTCAAATCTTCAATGCTCTTTAATTTTGTACTTAATTTGGCCGTGCTAAGTTTTTTATTCGAGTGCCACTGATCATGCTGATGAGTCTTTTGTAGATTAAACGCCCATCTGGAGTAAATCATTTTAATCCTGGTATGATTTTATAGAGAAAACAAAAATCAATCAGGAGGATATTAAACTATTTCACAGAAAACAAAGCAAGACAAGAATAAAATTCAGATGTATCAGGAAACTTTATTTCAAAATATTGTATTACACTTATAGAATAATGGCATATTTGTTTTTGATACTGACTTTATTTATGCATGGTATACCGTAGCAAGAATATCTAGAGAGCCTGTTGAGCAAGCTGATATTCCTAATGATGAAGTCGGTATTAAAAGAAACAACTTTTTATCAGCAATTTTGTTTTCGCAATATGTTTTCTGTTTGTAAATTTGAAGAAAAAAAAATATAAGTAGAAATTATAACAATTTTTATGCATTTAAAAACATTGTGATAAGTGTTCTGTTGTTTGGATAGAGTCACATTTTATTGATTAATTGAAGTAAATGGACCAGACCATAGGACATCATTGCTTATTCTTTTTCAAGAAATTCAAAGACAAGTGTTAATCTTACATACATGACATATTGGGATCATGATGTCAGGTCTACAATAGCTATTAATAGTGACATCGTTTATTTATGTTTTTTAATTTCATTGCTTATTCTCATGCATAACTTAGCAGGAAAAGTCCTGTGTGCTATAATTTCCATATACAGTTCACTACTGACCACACCCACAGATCCACAGAGAGATAGTAAAATCAATAGATTTGGCCTTTGGCCTCACCCTTGCAGATTTTGAAAAAGAATAGGCTAATGTCGCTACAAGGCAGCACTCACACCCGCAAAGCTGAAAGCGATTAATATAAGTTGCAATAACTTGTTTCCCAATCCACTATTAATAAATATGTTTAAACTAAACCCCTTAGGGATTTTACTCCAGATCCTAGTTTGTCAAAAGAAAAACCTTATAACTTATAATTAAGGTCAACATTTGATCTTCATTAATAGACAGCTGTCTATATAATGAATGTCAAGCTCCAAACACCCTTGAGTCTCGTAGCAAAAGGTGTGAATTTCATAAAAAGTTCATGAATTGTTTTCTTCTGTTCAATGTCCAAAGCAAAACATAACGTTAAGAGAATTTATATACAGAAAAAAAAAGCAGTTTTAGTTGTTGGAAGGGGGAACACTTCCTATATGCAAGGCAATAGGAGTTGCTGCTAGAATGGGTCTCATTTTCCAGTTTGAAATTTGTGAATTGGTTTGGAAATCTATCAGAAATAAATGATAAGCCTCATAAAATCAATAAAGTTCCCATTACTTAATCATGTTGTTACTATATGAAAACCCTTTTAAATTTTTCCCAGCTGAAACTCTCGCCGTAAGTAATCATTACACTAGGAATCTTAATTCCAAGCAAAATCGATTTTCACCAATTTGAGAAAAGATTACATTTTTACCTTCACAATATATGGAGGTATACATTAAAAAAAATCTGAATGATATGAAAAGGGTGAGGGTAACAGAAATCTAGTTATAGCTGCTCCCCTATCAATTAAGTATTTAGGTTGACCTTCGAGAGAGGTAGACACCAAGAGATAAAATATGACTATTTATACACACAATGTTAACAACTTATAACAAGACTATGTATTTTTCAGACTATGCTGATTCCAAACCTGTCACTTCCTTCACAGGCAATATAACAGATGAAGAGATAGTCAGTGAAGCATGTAATGGTGTGGATGCTGTCTTACACATCGCCTCCATCATCGATACAACCATGTTCCCAAACAAAGAACGTCTTCATGAAGTTAATGTTAAAGGTAAATTGATCCATTGCAGAATTAATAAGTAATGTATATTATGCATTGTATTATAAAAATGCCAATGACACAACTTTCTCCAGAGATCAAATGACATTTGATTTAAGTAGATATACATGATATAGGAAGATGTGGTATGAGTGCCAATAAGACAACTCTCCATCCAAGTCCCAATTTGTAAAAGTAAACCATTTAAGGTCAAAGTACGGTCTTAAACAGAGTCTTGGCTCACACCAAACAGCAAGCTATAAGGGGCCCCAAACATTACAAGTGAAAAACCATTTAAACAGGAAAACCAACAGTCATAGATCTATATAAAAAAAAATGAGAAACACTTAATAACCACAACATTTTGCACAACAACAAACAACAACTACTGAACATCATGTTCCTGACTTAGGAAAGGTGCGAACAAATGCAACCAATTTAAACATTTAAACATGTACCAACCTTCTCCCTTACCTAAAACAATAGTGTAACATCAAAAAATAGAAAGACACACTATAAAAGATTTCTATTTGCACAAACTTAAAGGTTTTCATTATCATGAAGCAAATCTAAAAACCATTAGTTTAACATACATCATATCACAGTAAAGGCAGTAAGATTGTCAAAAATAAACACTGCATTTCATGTCCCTGTGAAATTATTTACCATAATGTTTGCCTATGAGAACAATATATACTTCTCATGTAAATATTTTCATGCATTTGGTACAAGTGTAGTTTTCTTTCTCTCAATACTTCCTAATCACAAAATGTTTCCCAAAATAATCTCATATTTCATCATATAGTCTTGTATGCCAGATGCCTATTTGATCCACAAACTCGTTAAAAAGTTAAGGGCCAAATAAAATACAAAGTGGAAAACCATTGCGGACCCAAAATTCCAAAAGGTTTTGCCAAAAACAGCTAAAGTGATTGATCTTTGAAACCATTTTTGTCTTTCTTATTTATAAAACATTAAAGTAAGAAGAAACCTCAAATTTAAAAAAAAATATGCATATGTTTTTTTATAACTAAATGGATAGTTTTCACTATACAACTTATGTACATATACTTTTTTCTGAGGAAAATTCTTTAATTTGTCCACATTTAAAAGAAGTTTACTTATTTTTAATTGCTTGCTTCCAGGAAGCAATTCACCAACATATTTTCTGTATGCATAGTGGCCTGAGCATAACCCTCCTCGTAAAATTCCGGTGATCGCAAAACGCATGGATCTGTCATTAAAATAAACAATTGTCTGATTGTACATGTTAAACTTGTGCTCAATACCCATGTTTTTTGTTTTTTGTTTACTCTAAGGTGAAAATCGGTAAATTTCGACTTTAATACACAGCTTTCAATGAGCAGCGATATTTGTTAAATCATAACAGACAGAGAGAAAAAAAAATGACAATTATACGATATATTTGTGTAAAAAATGAAAAAATCGTGCACAGAGGACGAAGTTTATGATATATACATTGAATGGTTCAAGAATTGGATAAACATTTTTTTTTACCACTCACTCGTTTCATATGACTTTAAGGCAAATGAAGTAAAATATGCAAAGAAAATTGATAACCAATAAATCTGAAGTAGTTGACTGATTGATTATTATTTTTTGTTTTTTTTAATATGAGGAAGGCGCTACCTTAAATGCCAGCTTTATACTAAGACAATGTCCTATATATTGATTGGTTGTTGGTTGTTTAACGTCCAGTGGCAAATATTTCATGCATGTTAAGATCGAATGGCCAAGGCTACATTAACGGATTGTTAATGTCTAAAATAAAATTATAAGTTCAGATGGAAAATATTTAGGGAACGAACATTGGACTTGAAAAGGCATGAGGGGTTATGTTATTTTTCCTGAAAAAATATTCTAATTCCCAAATTGATGAATAAAAAATCTGTTCAAGCATAGGACAAAAAAATATTTTGAATCCAGATCTTTATGAAAAATGATTTTATCTTTCAGATATGCAAAATAAATTAATTTAACTTTTATATATCTAAAAACATAAAAACTTCCCAAACTGCACATATCAGTCTGTACACAGTATATTTTTTGTTTGGTGATAATAAGGCTGTATTTGCCAATTTGTTATGATAAACCTTAATACTAGTGTTAAATTTTGACTAAATAATTTTAATTGATAGCGCTGAAGGGCTTCAGTAATAAAAATCTGACTCGAATAACAAACATTTGTATTTCTGATCATCTTCAGTTTGTAAGTTCTACATCAATATCATGTACTATTAAATTCAGAGTCGGTTTTATGTCATTTCTTGCATATATTTTTTTTGTTACATGTACATGATGTAGCTTACTTTTCAAATTCTAATATGACAGCAAAATAAAATTGAGAATGGAAATGGAAAATACAAGCATGTCAAAAATTTGCTTTCGAGTATTGAATGCTTAATCATGTCATAGTTGTTTTCAAGACACATTTGGTTTCAGACAATATTAAGGCCAGAATTTTTTAATTTGTTGGTTTACGGATCCGCCGATCCGATTTTACCGATTTCCAGAATAAAAATAAAATTCACTTTTCATGCTTTTTTATTCCCGTCGACCGTAACAAATGCATTATCCCTAAAAAATAATTAAAATGCTCGTTTTTTTATGAAATGAAATGCATTAATCACTATTAAAATTGATAACACTTTCTGTAGTGAAAAAAATAAAACTTCCATTTTACGTTTCTAAAAATAGACAAATCAATTATAACTGACCTTGAAATGTGGTTTGCGCAAATAATTTTGCGAAACGAAACCTGTGTTTAAAACCAATTACAAAATCAATTCGTTTACCGTATTTGTCATCAGTCCGTAAGATGCATCATCTGATAGAAATAGACATGTCCAAATGTGGACAGGTAGAAGACGTCAAGTTAAAGTACTAAATATTAACAAATCATTTGAAATTTTCTTGCTTTATAGATCATAAAAAAATATCGTCCATTTGGCCAAAAAAAACGGGAATGCATGACAACAGATTAATCCGATATTCTCGTTTTTCCAGTGGACGAGTCCATTACGTTTGTTGACATGTGTGTTGAAACTTATTTTCTTACGACGTTTTTACATTTTTTCTTCTTTATCAGTTTTCGTGCTTGAAGATCGTAATTCACCAAGCCCACCAAGTTATCGGGAATTGATTAAGAGCTACGCGAATCTGTTTTTCATGTTTGTGAAATGACGATATCCAAGCAGTCCCCGTCCACTTTTTGTTTATGGGAAATTATTAGAATGTCATGCGATGTTTATGACAGCTGATTTCATCGAACTAAAATCTAAGAAATGATGACAAAATAGCATATTTTTTTTCTTTTTTTTGCCGACCGACCGACCCAACTTTTTCATTGGTAAAATCCGTAAACCAACAAATTAAAAAACCCTGGCCTAACTTGAGTATAAGTTAATGGATCTCCATGAAATTTTACTAGAAGGTTCAATACACAAAAGGAAGATTATAATTGATTTTGGGGTTATGGTACAACATTTTTGGGGGTATTTTTTTCTTCAAAATTTTGAGTTTTCTTCCAAAAATTACCTTATTTACATTGATTATACTCATCTAGTATATATAGATGCAACAAATACTGATTTGGCTGTTGGCAGGAGATGCACTCAAAATAGAGTGTTTTAAATATTTTATCTGTAATTTGTGTATTATTCTTATGATATGTACTTCTTGATAATGTCGATGTGAGTATCATGATAAAGAAAATATATTTGGTAAGTATATATTCACAATTGACATGCGCCAGTGCGCTGCAAAAGGATCTTTTTTCCCTTTAATTCCAAATATTGCACATGATTTTTTTTCTCACAGAAACACATGAGTTATTTCACTTATTTGGTAAATAAATCAATTGTCATTGTTCGACACTTTCAGTAAAAAAAAAAATTAGTTTAGCCTGTTTAAATGTTTCACTGATTCAATCATTGTGTGAAAATTTTAACAGAAAATGTACAAAACACTTGATAAAATTGCAGTTCTGGGGGTGGAACCTCCCTTTATTTTGGCCGATTAATGCATTTGAATGGGGACATATAGTAGTTAGAACACCAACACCCCCCCCCCCCCCCCCCCCCCCCCCCCCCCACCCTTTTTTTAAAATGGCTGGATCCGCCCCTGTATTGTCCATGTTATTTTGATCTGTCAGAGTTTTTATTCATACATACATGTATACTGGCATGGCTGGTGCTGTTTCAAGTTGTCTTCTTTTTCAGTTTCTTGAGAAGTATTTGTTTAACCTGTTCAGTCACTATAAAGTGTTACAATTCTTATTAAGACGCAACACATAAATAGTGACCAAAAAGGTACTGCTTTCACATGAAAGAAGCTAGAAAAAAAATTAATTGTACACAGTTTCAATATTCTTGTAGGGCTTGTTACTATCATATGAAATTAAGGAGATATATGTAGTTAGAGTCTTTTGCTGAATAGAAATATGTGGATTTACCTGAAACCTGTTTTCAAATTAGTCCATATTGAAGTTTAAAGGATCCAAAATTAAAATATGTTTGATTTCAACTGACATAAAAAATTTGTTGTTTTTTATTTGCTAAATATACATGATATACATCTGTCATGTGGTCATATCAGGCTATGTGTGGCGAAACATTTTATTGCCTTTAGTTTTGTACTTTTTTTTTTTTTTGGTCAGGAAAATGAATTTGTAGTTCTGTTGTGAAGTTGCTAACATGAGAATACCAGAAATGCACCTAAACTGTCAGTTTTTTTACCAACTTTTTTTATGTATCAGACAAAAGTTTATTCTGTGCTTATTTTGTAGACTTTCCTTATAACTATCAGTTTTCCTTGATGTGGGGAATAATGTGGCAGATGAACATAAGTAATCATGGTCAACCAGTTCACCGGAGTTTACCCCGCATTCCGCATGGCCATTATAAAAAAAAATCCGAAATGTATGACATGTATTGCCTGCAGAGGTTTTTTCAGTGTTCCCATGGCTGGACGGAACTTTTACGCTAAATATGTTATCGTTTACTATGATTTTGTGACTTTTAAATGAAGTACCTGTGATTATTTACGTAATTTGTTTTGACCTCACTGATAATGGAATGTTGAAGCAGACGAAATATGGCGTCAGATGTTATTGTCCTATCTTCGGTAATTTCCGTGGTACAATAAAATTTAAATACGCTACGCAAGTTACCAAAATTTCTAAATTCTTGTTTAATCAAACAAATAAAAATTCATGTCATATTTAACATCGAAATTATTCCAATCTGTCCCGTTTTTTCAAGATCGCGTTGAAACGTTAAACATCGGCCGCCATTAAAAAAAAATAATCGTACGAGATTTTACGAGAGTGACGAAACTTTTCAGATGGGTCATGTAGAGAGAGTTATCGTTCTTTATTCCAAAACGATGCTTCTACCATAAGTGCCAGCTAAAGCTGGCATATCAAGTATTAGTTATGAATGTAAACTTTATATTTTTGCAGGAACCCAAACAATGCTGAATGCATGTAAGAAGCATAATATTGGGATCTTTATCTACTGCAGTTCAATAGCTGTACTACAAGGTTTTGAAGATGTCCAGGCTGGCACAGAAACAACAGTTACTGTCCCCTCAACACTCATGTTCCCAAGTTATGGTTCAACAAAATATTTAGCACAGAATACAGTACTTAATGATAATGGTTTCCAGTTGAAAAATGGTATGAAATTAAAGCATGAAATGAAAGATCAGAATTTTAAAACTGACATACATTTACACAGACTATATAGTACAGGTTTTTCTCATATTTGAAGGTCAAATAAAGACCTATAGTAATAAATGATATTTTAACTGGGGTAGATAATTTTCTCATTTACAATCAAAAGGAATCTCTCTTTTTTATACTAATACAAATTTTACACTAAGATAATTCTTTAATAGATAACATTTAAAAGAAAAGAAATAAAGAAAACAGAATTTTATATAGGTACAAAAAATAGTAAAATCACAAAAATACTGAACTCAGAGGAAAATCAATTCGGAAAGTCCATAATCACATGGCAAAATCAAATAACAAAACGCATCAAAAACGAATGGACAAGAACTGTCATATTCCTGACTTGGTACAGGCATTTTCAAATGTAGAAAATGGTGGATTGAACCTGGTTTTATAGCTAGCTAAACTTCTCACTTGTATGACAGTCGTATCACATTCCATTATATTGTCACCGATGCGTGAACAAAACAAACAGAGACACAATAGTTAAAAATGTCAAAAGTAGGGATACAGCAGTCAACATTGTGTAATCATCTTAATAACTATAAAAACAACAAATGTAACGAAGAAGTACAAAAAGGCATACATCAAATTAACATCCTCATTTATCAAATGTATTTATCAGACATAAAGAAACATCTATTATAAATCACAAATGACATTTTAAGATGAAATAGTTATAAATATATCTAGGTTGACCATTATAACATGTATAAAATAACATTGAAACTTTTTTTTATGTTATATATTAATAAATTGTGGTATGTAGCCCCAAAAGACAACTCTCCATCCAAGTCACAATGTGTGAAAAGTAAACAACAGAACTATAGTATAGGTTTAAGTACAGCTCTCAACACAGAGAATTGGCTCACACAAAACAGCAAGCTATATATGCTATAGAAAGGATAGTTTAAAAACATTTCAAACAGGGATCAGGAAAAAAAAGGGAAACAGAAAACACATTAACAAATGACAACCACTTGTAGCATGTTGTTTGTTCTGATGATTATTTGTTTACAACACGCTGATTTGGGCATCGGATATATTTAAAAAAAAAAAAAACACCACCAAAATTTACTTTATGTTTTAATATTTTCAATATGTCTATACAGTATTTAGATCATAAAAGTTCACATATCTCTCAAATAATAAATGAATTTATTAATGCACATCAGTGATCACCAGAGAGATAAAGTTACCCCTCAGGAAGAGAGGAAGTTTGAGTCTTTTAGTCACTTGTCATTTTGATTGTTTATCTAAACAAAAAATGCCTTTGATAATTCATGGAGACTCCCACTTCTTCAGAAGTCTTCTATTAAACCTGGTTTGTATAGTGTAGGCCATAGCTGTGATATCTCACTCAGTGTTCCTTCTGGTGATGATCTACATCTATTCTACTGATGATCCAAAAGCAATTTTTTTTAGATTTAAATAAAACAAACATATCATCATTTTAGTACCAAATAACGCCATATGTGAATCTAATCTTCTGTTATAACTATTTCAAGATATACATGCAATAACAATGTTTTCCTATTATGTAGATAATAAAACTAACATAAGAGCTGTGATTATTGAAGAAGATATATTTGGAGATGAGATTTTATAAATATTATTTAAAACTCATTTTAGAACTAAATATGAGTTATCTCCCTTAATAGACAGACAGAAAATAAAATGTGTCTTCAATATAATATTATTACTTTTGGCACAATTTTTCCTGATGTTGCTGTAATAGAGAGCCCAATGTATTTTTCTAACTTGTAAGACAAATTTAAAGCTTAGATACTTTGTAAAATGTTTTGAAATATTTTTCAGGTGAAAAGATGAAGACACTAGCAATCCTTCCATTAACTATGTATGGTGAACTTGACAGCAATTTAACACCTTTGATGAAGTCAATCAAAAATAAGACATTTCCTCGTATTGGACCAATGAAAGCCTATGCCCAGTTTGCATATGTGGGTAATGTAGCCATGATGTTTGTAAGAGCACTAGAAAGTTTGGTAAAAAATCCTGATTTGGGCGGGCAATATTTTTTTGGTGCAGACGACACTCCAGCCAATCCAATGACAGGGTTTCTGCAGCCTTTTCTAAGTTGTCTTAATTCTAAAATATCATCATGGTATCTGCCTTATTGGTTAATGTACATTTGCTTGACATTTCTTTATGTGATCTTGTTGGTTCTTAGACCTATCAAAAAGTTAAATGTTCCCATGACAACCAAGTCTTTAGCCTTCAACAACACAACCTTTTATGTGACCTATGATAAGGCTAAAACCTTACTCGGTTATAAACCGTTGTATGATTATGAAAACTCTCTGGAAAATGCAATTAAATTTTATTCAAATGTATAAGAATTATCAATCAGAAATGGAGATATGGATAGAGATAGAGGAAAAGAAAATTAGGGGTTGAGGACAGAAATGGTGGTATAAAATATAAATAAGGGAATATTTGTAAAACAAAAAATGAGGTAGAAAAAAAAAAGTTTTTAAAAATAATTAAAAAATATAAAAATGTAGATTCCTACCTCTGTTTTTTCCTAAAAGATTTTTTAATGGTTATAATCTCCATTATACGCATAAGTCTTAAACTTGCAAAAAGTGCTATTGAAACAGCATATATGTCTTTAAAGATCTGTTTTATGTAATGCTATGTTAGCAA
Source organism: Mytilus galloprovincialis (assembly GCF_965363235.1). Lineage (NCBI taxonomy): Eukaryota > Metazoa > Mollusca > Bivalvia > Mytilida > Mytilidae > Mytilus > Mytilus galloprovincialis. The sequence goes on from NC_134842.1 coordinate 102,156,927, forward strand.
TAAACATTGTTTCTAGTTTTATCAAAATAAGTTCAACATATTTACACACTAAATCACAATTGAACAAAACCACAACACTTTTGACATATCCTATGCCTCAATTATAATTGTCACTAAAGTTATAAATTTGTTTTTGTGTGTTTTTTTATGCAAAGAGATTACAACTGTTGTTAATTTTCACCTATTTTCTTTTTAATGTTATTTTATAGATATTTTATGAATTTGTTATTGTTTTGAGATTACAATTTTTGCAGGAGTCATGATTCTATATAGATCTCCAACTAAATTTTGGTAAGACAAAATTATATTTACATTAAGTTTGGATTAAAACCACATTGACACTGTATGTTAGCAATCAGTCAATCATAAAACCACTTATTTAAAATCCCATTAACCAAAAATGTTTTCACAAGTCAAAAAAAATGATACTCACAAAGTGATAAACTTCAACAGTATTTTTGTTGTTGTTATGATTTCTTGATAATAATTGAAATTAATTCTGGTATATTTATTTGTTATAATTACAATGAGTTTATCTGTATCTTGTCCCTTGTATAACTTTATGTCTTTTATCTTCTGTCTTATATTTGTCTTCTTTGATATACCGCTATGTCTGCAATAGTTTATAATATGACCATGAAAACAAAGAGTTGTTATTCAAATAATGAGATTTAAGGACTTATCAAAGACTCAAAATTTTATTTGAATTCTTTTATAAGAACTACCTATATTTATAACATCTTTCTAAAAAACAATTAACAGTGCTTATATTTTGTCTAGATGATAGAATCAAACCGCTTTTGTTTTTTATCATTTGCTTTAAAAAAGACAAACATGATTAGAATGAAAAAATCGTATTTTGAAATCACAGCAAACACTTTTTAGGTCTAACATGTCTAACTTTGATAAAAAATCTAAATGAAAATGTTCGTACTGTTCAACACAGTCTTTTGGTTTTAGTTTGTTTATTTGTTCATCTTTTTCTCAAGTTTGTTAATTTATGTGTTTCTGGTGTATGTTTTTCTTTCTTTAACTTCAATTTGTTTTTAATATGGAAATTCAAACATTTAAGGAAACACAATTTTACATGTTTATTGGACAAAGGTCATGAGTCTCAGGATCATTACCAATTTTGAATACTCATTGATAGAAAACTAAACATTTGCTTATTCAATCATAGTTAATTGTGCTTTTATTTGATTGAAATGTTTTTGAAATGCTGTACATGTACCTCTAACAACAATTACAATACCTTTAAAGTTACATTTTAATTCTGACTTTTTTTATTTGAGTGTGACTGTTGAAACTTTTATAGAAGTAACACAAGTCTGGTATACAAACTAATAACCTGATGTTTTTGATGAGTTTATTACATTGTTGATATTTGATATAAAACTCTAGATAAAAATACTTATTATATATGTAATATTTTACATACTAAATGAATATTTTAACAATTTATTTGTACATTTTGAAGAGAACAAATGTATCAACTATAACATGTATGGCATTTAGGTAACATTTAGCAAATAGACATCTTATTACTTTTTTGTTATGTTTTTTACTATTATTTGTTGTATACTGTTAATGTTTTTGACTTATAGATGCTTGAAGGGAAATAGAAATTATTTGAAAAAAGTTCTTCTATTTAGAATATTTCAGTATGTCATTGAAATGCAACCTGTTATTATAATTTAAAGATAGTATAGCATGGTCAATAAACTTATTTCAAGCAGTGTCTGACTGTAACTTAGTTACTAGGAATCATGTGTAGTCCTATGCAATATATATATTAAACTGCTGTAAATATTTATTACTCACAAGGCCAGTAAAGATTTTACACTTCATATCAACTGCTGATTATATAATGATTTAATATTGTTTAAATTTAATAGATATTATATAATAAGCTGAAAGGATTTTAAGCTAAGCTTAAGTATTTTGATAATTGGTTAAGTAGTGTATACTATTTTGTGAGAAGATGAACATTGTCATTTTATTATACAGGTCTATAAATGGTTTCGGATTGTTGTATGAATTATATTTAACAACCCTAAGGAAGAAGTTCATTGTTTTTTTTTTTTTATCTTTTACTGGTGTTTAGTTGTTAATTAGATTGATTTCACTTGTGAGGAAAAGTGCATTTTATTGTTATATATATGTTATGTTGATTTTTTCAAAGAGATTACTCTTAATTGTCTGTATCTGCTAGGAAATAGCAATTTGTGAAGATTCTTAGATTGTTTCAAATATTTTGAATTATAATATAAACTGTATATTATATGTATGTCTGAAATACTTTATCTGACTTTCATCTTATATATTCATTTGGTTAAAGATCAGCAGTGGGAATGCCATCAGTCAACATTTTAATAAGCCATTTTTAGTCTTAGAAAACTAAATGTTGCCTTGAAATTTAACAATAATTATAAGTTGGGAAGTCTATATGGGAAACAAAAACTGACTATATTCTTAGATCATTATATATGATTAATTCAATTTGAAGTACACAATGTGATTATGGCCATATTTGGTTCAACTTTGATTTCAGGTTTCCCATGATGTCTGTTTTGAAAATTATGTATTTATAGAATTAAAACAGGAAACACAAGAAATGTAGTTGCGGCATCATGGAAAGTAACATTCTATGTGTTTTGTAAAATATACACAAGTTTTTGACCCACATATATGATTCCATGCAAGAACCAACAAAGGAGTAGGTTCAGTAAGACCCCTTTTTTGCCCCAAAATATAGCAGTTTTACAAAATTGTTAAAATGTAAACCTTTAGTTATTTATTGGACAGTAGAATGCTTCTGCTACATAAATATGGGCTGTTTTTGACAATACAATGACGGTACTAGCACCATTAAGTCATGCTAAATTACTGAAATCCTCATAATTCTAGCATTTTAGTTAAATTTTAGACGGTTTTCGTGTAAAACGAAAGTGGCCGCATTCGTGTTCATCCTTAATATTGAAATGTAAGTTGTATTTTGTGATAATACATAACATATATAAAGGTTGAGGATGAACACGGATGCGACTACTTTCATTTTTACCAAAAACCATCTGAAAAGTGACATTTTTCGGCATATTAGGTAGATTCTTCATATTTGAGCTTGAATCGGATCGTTTTTAATGACTAAATCTGTTAAAATCTTTCACATAAACTAATTAATTCAAATAAAATAGACACTGAAGTGTTTAAAAAGTGGTCAAAATCTTTCGTCAGATGAACCTGAAATTTGAGGCCAAAATCGGTCCTTACCGGACCTACTCCTTTACTACAATGTTCGTCTCAAGTTAATATATTTGTGGTTCTTACATGTGCTTATTTTTTTTTATATGTTTCAAGTCAAATCATTAAATGAATGGAAACTGAATAGAAAAAAACTGTTACCTCAGCACAAAGCTAGTAATTTATTTGCACCGATGTACAATGCTATAACTTCATCTGCTTAAATTTAATTTTGTTTTGGGTTCCTTAATTTTCAAGTTGATCGCCCGACCATTTACCTGTCAAACTACTATATATTTTTGAATACTGGATCATATGTAAAGTGACATGGATAAAAGTTAGGTGATAATAATATCAGTTTTAAACTTGATCAACTATAAATGAAAACAAATGTTCATTATAAAGAATATTGCATGATTTGTTAATGCTATTGATACATGTATAGTTAATTGTGACTTCTGTTTCTATAAATAGAATAATTAATGTGGATTAATTGGAAGGCTAAAATTTATTTTTTGCACCTTATTATATATAATATATGGTAAAACATCCTCGTAAACTTGCATATAATCTTGAGTTGAATCCTCTCCCAAAAAAACTTCATTTATAAAAGATGGCCCTTCCAAATGGTGCATCTATGTTGCATTGTTCTCTCAATTTGGACCTTGTTTTACCCTGTATTTGAAATAAAATTTTACTGACAGCATACAACACTTTAGTTCAGCTCCTTAAACAAAATCAACAGCAAGGCGCATTTTTGTAAAGATGAACATTTGCACCATGTGATACCAGCATAAATTCCAATCAAAACTTGAAAAAGAGCAGTATATTACTATTATTTTAAGACTAGACATTGCAATCGAAAAATGCACTGAGTCTGTTTATGATGATTAATACCAATAATAAAAGCAATTAGGTTACCTAGCTATAAAACCAGGTTTAATCCACCATTATAATTTATGATAATGCCTGTACCAAGTCAGGAATATGATAGCTGTTATGGAGTTTAGTATTATTGTTATTTTACTTTAAGAATAATCAGATTGTACTATTTTGTATATAGTATTAGTTAAAGATAATTTTTATTTCAGTTTTATCAATTGTGATTAAATAATAATGTATTTTTCTTTTGATCAGTGATCATTTAAATGAAATAATATTTGTTTTTACTTTATATGAGATATTGAATCACTTTGTTATTTCTAATTGACACTTGCATAGTAGAATATTTTGTGAATGTTGTTATAGTTTATGTCATACACATTTTTTCACCATATGGGAAAATGCAGTATGCATAGTTTATAGATCTGATGAGATTGTTTCTTTTTTTATGTAGAAAAATTTACAAACAAAAACCTATTTTAAATTGAAAGATGTCTTTCTGATTTTGTTCTCAGTCTGGTGTCTCCTTGTTATTGTCCCTATATTTTCTTTTACTTATATGCAATAATCTGTTTTAATCTGGTTTATTTTCTTTTTGCTAAATATTATCACAACAGAGATTGTTAAAGTTTAATACAGGGAAAAATAGATAGCAAGGTCTACTGACAATGTTCTAGATAGTGCTAAAGCTATGTAGCAATATTTGTTTCTGTCTGTTGGGTATTTTAAAGAAAATATGATTTGTGTTTGTTTTTTTGTTTTTTTATTTACATAACTATGTGACTTTTCTTTAATTCATAAAAGTACTAATCATTGATGGCATATTTTACTATCAATTTGGTATTGCAAAATATAGAGATTATAATTTTCATTTGTTTTTGCATTTATTTAAATAATTTATTTTAGCCTTCTCAGGTTGTAGAAGGAACTAAGAAAGTCCTGCAACATTTCAAATCATCTATTCATGTGGCTAAACAATTCTTTTCCTTGATTTGACAGAAAAAAATTTGGCTTATGTTAATTTCTGCAAATAGGGTTAAAATCATTTTTTTTGACAAAGATCATGTTAAATTAAAAATAAAACTATGTAAATTGTTTCGATCTTACATGTTTTTTTTTAGAATACACTGTTTTATACATGAAAAACACTGGTGGATAAAACATATGTGGACAAGAATGTTATATTCTATGTTTTGTTAATTATTTATTGATTGAATACTCCACAGTGCTTTGAGTTGAAATGTTTATGAATATTTTATTTAACCTTTTTTTCTAATTTTACTTCATAAATAATTGTACTAAAACCATAATATATATATTTCTAACAGTTATTACATTTTTCAGTATCTTATTTACCATTTGGAAACCAATGGTTGTTGTCTCAGTAAATGTGAAAATGCAGCAATTATATGAACTTATACTATAATAATCTAGAAATGATGTAAAATATTTTACTCAATTGTGCATTTTCACTCAGATATCTCTTTTCTCCTGGACGTTAAGTAACCTAAAGTCAATCAAACCAACTGCTTTTTTTTAGCTATTCTCAAAGTGTAACCTACTTAAAGTGTATGATAAAATTTTGTAAAGAGAACTAATTCCATAAAAAGAGATGTACAACACAAAATCTGAATTGTCTAAATGGATATTGTTTTGAATTTTTTAATAGATTATAAAAGTAAATGTACTCAGGAAATATGCACAGTATTTTATCAACAATCTGTTTTTGATTTACTTAAGTACTATACTCTATCCTATTATACTCAGTATTATTTATGCATAATTGTTGTTGTATCTTTAAACTCTTATTTGGAAAATAAACAAGTGTAGACTTTAAGACTTCTTTTTTTCGTGATGAGTTCATGTACCTTACTTAAATATAGTGAAACATTGCATTTGTCTATCCAGTTTTATTGAAACATTAGTATATTATTATTGTACCTCAGTATTACACCAAAGGTCTTATGAAACACTCTTGATGCAAGATTGAAATCAGTGATAGGTGTAATACCACCATTGATTTTCCCCTATTAGTCATTGTTAAATTTGCACTTTTCAAAAAAATGTGCAGAATTTATCTTTGTTTTAAATAAAGAAATACTTGGCATGAGTAAAGTTTTATCCTGTCCAGTTCTATAGGAAAAAATTCACATAACATTTCATTGCATATAAGAAAATAACCATCATTGGAAGTTAACCAATCAATTTTTCCCCCTTATTTTATCTGTGTACAAGGTTTAGTCACCATGTAACCTCAAGATTACAAAATTTTCTATAGAAATCGCAAATAAAAAATAATGCTGTTTTGAAATACCCAAGACATATGTTTATGATACAGAAATGGTTTTACTGCAATAAAATGTAGGATTAATTACCTACAACTGTCAAATTCAAGGGAATATTTTTTTCGACCTACTTTCGTATACAATGTACAACCGGATGTGACGTACCATGATTTGGTGGTATTACACCTGATGAGATAACCTTGAACAAATAATTTATTGTTTTACCGCTGGGATGTTGTCACTGAGTGTTGGTTGTTATTAGCCTGTGATCTTTGATCTGTTTCACTTAGTTGACACCACTGATGTAGATATTTTATCCCTGAGATTAACACCAACTCAGTTGTTAGAATTCCAGTGCTGACATGAACAATGGTTGAGACTGCTTTTATCTGCAAATTACCGTTTTTCATCGTTGAATTATTCTTCTACCCCAAAGCAGTGATGACCTTTTAAGTCTGTTTTGACACAAAATTTGGAACTTTGGATTTTCAATACCCTATTACTTTCTTTTTGGATCTGTCTGGCCTTCTAACAGTTTTGAATTCGGCTGACATTGATGAGTATGATACTGAATGATACAAGTAAAGCCTGGTTTTTTTCATGAGTTTATTTTACGTACATGTACAATAATACACCATTATAACGGTTTCTGACATGATAGAAAGGATGCATTTGTGTTTTTCAATATCAAGTTGTTAAACTGTGTAATTGTAATATACTAATATTATAGGGGTTCATTTCTCAAAAACAAATTTTACCTGTGGTTAATTTAACTGTTTTGTTAAGACCAATTTATACCAGTAAAGAAACAAGTTCTAGGTGACATATGTGAAACCCTAATACGTGTGATTGTTCATGTACAATGTAAGTGCTTGCAAACAATTCTATTATGTTTGTCGAAAACTATCTGATGATGTGAATAACAGATTATTAGGACCTTGGTAAGGAAGGGAATATTGAAAACTTTGAAATGTAGAAATGTTTTGCTCTCTTTAAAAATCAATTCATTTGAATCGACTGTCAACACTTAAGCGATTAAGTGTTGACATGAATATCAATAATGTGGTCATTTTATAAATTTCTTGTTTACAAAACTTTGAATTTTTCGAAAAAACTAAGGATTTTCTTATCCCAGGCATAGATTACCTTAGCCGTATTTGGCACAACTTTTTAGAATTTTGGATCCTCAATGCTCTTCAACTGTGTACTTGTTTGGCTTTATAAATGTTTTGAAATGAGCGTCACTGATGAGTCTTATGTAGACGAAACGCGCGTCTGGCGTACTAAATTATAATCCTGGTACCTTTGATAACTATTTACTGTACTTATACTACAGAGTGTCATTTCATCAAGCTGTATTTAACATTGGATGAATTAAGATGGTCTTGTTAAGTGTCATGTTAAGACCTTGTAATAGCCTCCAACATATACGAATCACTATATCCATTTGTAAGTTCTAATACCTTGTTAGCATTCACAAACGGCTAGATGCGTATGATACTATTACACAGTCGTCAAACAATACTGGAGGATGTGATTCTAGGAATAAGCAGCAGGGTAAAAGGCCTCTTTGTATTAAATTTTTTTGGTATATAAAATTATAAAAAAATTAAATGAGCAATAAAATTAACAGTACCAATTTTCTTGCACCAGACTTATGTAAAAGATGAAGAGCTATAATCAAAAAGGTCCAAAAAGTATAGCCAAATTCGTGAAAGGAATCAGAGCTTTGCATGAGGGAGATACATTCCTTAATTTATAATAATTTCTAATATTTTGTAACAGCAAATTTTAATAACACAAACAATCCGTATTTTCATGCCAGTACCGAAGTACTGTAAGACGCACTAGTCATGATAAAAAAATCTGGAGACAAAGGACACACACGATAAAAATTGATCCAAAAAGATACAATTATACAAATTGTTCTTGAATTTTTAATAATTTAATTCGTGTTTGCTACTTGAGTGGAATTGTACCAGAAAATAAGCTTATATATGTTATAACCATTTACACAAACACCAGGCTGTATTGTCTACTGACATATAACATAATGGTGTGTAATAAGTTATTAATAAACACAAAATCAATCATGACAAATTTATTCATAAAATGTAATAAACATGATATAATAAATACAAAGGAAGCAAACCAACACATTCCTTTAATGCATCAGTTGAATGTGTATATTCTTCAATTGCAAGATAAAGAATACACTTGGCTTATGTTTTCCAATACTGGGACTAGACGTACACTGTGTTAGTATTTGAGACACAACTTGAATCTAAAATTTTCCTGAGTAATACATACTTGAATTTTGTTCTTTCAAGAAAGCGTTTAATCACTATAGTTCATGCATTTAAATGCAGATGCATCATTGGAAAGACACAATCATGTGACCATATTTTTATATTTTTAACAGCAATGGGAATGCTGATCAGTTCATCAAATTCAAATAATTTTTTCAGGTCTTATCTCCTGTTAGAAACGAGAAGAGATTCGTTAACTTCGACGGTCTGTCAGTTCTTGGACGATGATGTTCCAAATATCTTTTTCTGTCTGCAAGAAATGTTTTTGCTGTTTTGTCCCAAGACTTACGTTCCACAAGAACCTGAAAATGTTAAACAGAAAAGTGTTATTTTATTTCAATAGTAATTAACAAATTATGAAAAAAATTATTATGGCAACAGTAATGTTTCCTCCTGAAATTTCTAAATAATATTCAAATGACTAAAAATAAATGACATATTTTAAACTATTTTTTTTTCTATTTTTCATTGGTTTTGTTGCATGAACAGAAATCACTCTCTCCCAACGAATTCGCTGATGCTTTGCAATACTTGAACAATACATTTTCGTCTGTCACTAATCTATACAATTATCTTTCGAATATCCTCATTTACATTACGATGGCCTTCGAGGCACTCTGTATTCTTATTCTAAAAGACAACGAAACGGCAAGCTTTAGAAATGTGTAAAATATTTGCTTTTCTTTTTCGTTCTTCCTCAAATTTTCAAACAAAGGTGTTTGTCTTTGTACATCTACAGTGTTATCATATTAGAAAACGCATTTCGTTGTCGCACATTTAAAATATTAAAAAAAGGGGGTGCGATATGACTGCCAAGGAGACAACCTTTTTACAGAATTCAAATGACGAATTTGGCTTTTACTTGTATGTGATATTATTTTAATTAGATTTTCAGATGCAGTTGATGACAACGATGAGATAGTTGTATATCATTTAATAAAATCCAGTTCAGATATTGCCATTTTTGTTATATGTTTATGTTTGAAAAACAAAATCGGAATAAATAAATAAATAAACGTACCTGAAATGGTCCTTCTAAACTTGCAGATGGTCGTTGTAGCGCCATCATCACAACAGATGCAGAGTCAACAGTTTGTGACATTGATATTTTTGGAATAGAGGAGAGACGAATCAAAACTTCTCCTGCAAAGTCATCATTCCCAATCTTGTCATAATCAAATACACTCAACAATACCACAGCTCCTTGGATATCAATGTAATCTCTTGGAACATTTGGGCTGTAAATGAACAAATATTTGTAGTTGTTGATATATGCAAAACCAACAATGACAATTGATACTGCAAACATTGATCAATATTTATCATATGTACATGAAGATTATTTATCATTAATTTATTGATTCAACTGTTATAAAACTATTTTGATGCATATAGTTTGATGGAATCGCGTAATGTAACTAAGGAACCATGTGATATTTTTTAAAACTTCAAAGTGTATCAGAGCATTTAAATATATAAATGATAACGACTAAAATAAATACATCCAATAATAGAAAACTTACAATTGAAATGAAGTATTAAAGACTGGATTCAATGTTTGTTCTACGATTCTGGTTCTCTGGGGCTTTACATGACCAAACATTGTTGACGGATGTAAACTAAGTATTACATAGGGATCACTTAGGCCAGTAACATCTAAGCCTGGTAAGTCACATCCTCTTATAACTGTAAAAGAAATATAACAATGAGAAAATAACAAACCATACTTTATATGAAAAGAACACTGTGCCAAACACATCAAAATGATGATGAAATTTATACGTTTATGTATCTAGCTATAACTATGTTTAAATGTAATGATTTTAAAATTCCACAAAAAGTATTTGCTTTTATAACACTTCATGAAGTGATAAGAAATTTATCTTTAAAGCTTTATACCTACCCTTGACATATATTGTAATATTGCCTCTTGTTTCCTCAATGTAAGCAAATTTCAATGCAAGATGCCCAAAGTATTCCAGTGGTGTACCCTACAATGACACAAAACAGTTCAATTATTCAAAAACTTATCCGAAACTAAATTCAGTTTGCTAGCTTTTGCAGTGATATAATCTTTAACATGTGACATATTACATGCAAACAAAAATTGATAATTGGTTCATAAATATACCCAGTATTTCTATTTATAAAAAAATTGACATCATATGGAATTTTTACATTTTGAAAATGGAAATGGAGAATGTGTCAAAGAGACAACAACCCGACCAAAGATCAGCAAACAGTCGAAGGCCACCAATGGGTCTTTAACACAGCCAGAAAATCATGTACCTGGAGGCGTGCTTCAGTTGGCCCCTAAACAAAATTGTGTACTGGCCCCTAAACAAAAATATGTACTGATGCTTACCATATCGTCAGCTATGTTGTCGTAGTAAGCCAACAACAGATCTTCAGTCGACATAGTATTGTAGTCTAGACGTGTTTTCAGAGCTTCAAAAACAGGGTTGTTGACCTGTCTTTCCAGAAGCCCACCTCGTACAAAATAAGATATCAACGCTTTCACATGCTGAAAGATAAATTTAATTGCGGTTCACTGTTATCTGAATTATTTAATTATTTTAACTATGATTATAACTCTTTATAAATTGAATTATCATTTTCCATTTATTACCAGAAAAACAACACATTCCTTTATTAATACGGTCAATAAAATGTCTCAATATTCGAATAGTGACGAATCTTTTAAAACAACATAGGCTTCGTTGGCGAAGTAGTTACTACTGCAATCGCTAGCCAGTCGACACCGAGGTTGTGAGTTCGAATCCCGCTCGTGTGTGCACTTGACTTCAATCTTACATATTTATTAGGATTGTCAGTTTTACTATCGAAGGATGATGGTTTCCTCCACTAATAAAAACTGGCTGCCACGAAATAAAACAACAATTTTAACATACTGACCTGGAACTTTTACAAGTTCATTTAATTATCGGTTAAATCCGGGGACTATCGGTATCTCAATTAATTTCAAAATTCCAAAATTCGAGTACGATGAGTGATCTCAGCTATAACTGACAATACTATAATCGTCTATTACAGCAACACAGTTGCTCTGAAATACGCACGTGTTTTGTTATTCGTTAATTATTCTTTCTTATCAATATATATACCATCTAAATTGTTATTGAATTATCGTCTCGGATGTCATGTGGTAGCTTGTTCGCCTACAATGGGTTCTTACCCTAGACGGGTCAAACAAAAGACTTTAACATTAGTATATGTGTATTCTCCGCTATGGACGTGACATATATATTAAGCATCCTAAATAACATATCTTATATTAGACTAAACAATGAAAGACTTACTTGTTTCATCTGATAATAGTACTCCGGTCTTTCCTACAAAAGAAAATTAAAAATGTACTGTATAATAGAGAAAAAAACCAAAGTGAATAAAATTTGTTTTTAAATTAAATCATACCAGAAATCTACGTATAGTGTGTCAAATGCTATCATTCTTCATAATTTTTTTATGAGATATCATTAGAAAAAATTGGCCTTGCATTCATTTCTAATTATCACTCTAGTTAAATGAAGTAGGTGCAATCATTACTTATTCATGACACCAAGGTGGTTACTAACTTTGCCTTCTTTAACATAACCAAATATTAAAAAGGAACCAGAACGTACATAAAAATCTTATAAGAAGAGATGAATTGAAAATGCAAGAAGTAGATAGTGAGATAGTTTACATTGCGGTTTACCATTCAAAACTACAATGATAAGGAAAACATACCCCAGACAGCATTTTTTGGTCTAAAAGAGTAACCATGGTTGGCCACAGATGTTCTATCATCCTGTAATATGTTGGTGTCATCATTTTGTCATGCAGGGTCTTTAGATTAACTGACATGTACCCAATTAGTTTATCAACGGACTGAAGAAAACAAATATAACTGTTACAATAAAAGGTTGGCATTAGCAAATTTTGTGTTTGTTTCAAAGACAACTTGACAAATGAATATATATAATTATCATAATCAGTTTTAAAACCTCCAGTTGCTGAAACTGCAGAAATAAGACATTAAATAATGTTTTTTCAAAGTATGATTTGTATGACATCTTGCTTAGTTTTATTACAAAATTAAGGTTCATTGTATGAATTTATCATATCAGCAAAATTATATTTTATGTATAAAGTAGATTATTTTGAAATGAATGATTTATAAACTTACAGATGCCTTTTCTGGTCTCTTTCTTGTAAATATATCCATATAAGCGGCCATGTCTACTTTCATTTTCTCCGTAATCTGCGTCAGTAACAGGGAACTTTTCATAATTATCTCCTTGTTTGTGGTACTAAGAAGTCGTGCAAGAGTCGAGTGAGCTTGTGTTCCTATACGATCATTCTCGTGTGTTGAAGAGATTCTTGATACCACAGTTTCCCATTCCAATAATTGTGGTAGTTCATTTAAGTATTGACGAACGTGTTCTATATTGTTGAGTGTTATACAGAGCTGAAACAGATAACTCAACAAATGAAACATTACAATGTTTATTAGGATGTGTCCTTGTTTTAAAAGTTCTCGTAGATTAGACAATGGAAACATCCTATAGAGAACCTTGCAACACTAACTCAAAAGAAAGAAATTCTGAAAGAAATAGACATGTATCTATTATTTACAAACTTTGACCTATGGATTTAAATATTCCTTTGATATCTATTGCCTCTTTTTTTTTTTACAAAAACCATGGCTTAAATGATCGCCATTTTGAAATGCGATACTGTTAAAAAAGTGGTGTACGTGAAAAACTCACTTTCTCAATATGGTGAAAAAGAACCAGGGTCATCGTATTTTGCATGTCAGACGCGCATTTCATCTACAACATACTCACTGAAACTCTCTATTCAAACAGGTTTTAACTCCAAATAAAGAAAAATATTGCGTATTGCAATTTACAAAAGGTCTTACAAAAAAATCTCATTTTCTATACCGCTTAGAGTATACATAAAAGAAATTTCCATTGTGACGTCATCTGTTAGAACTTACCCTGTCAGTGACATTAAATGTTTTTTCTTCATCATCATAGTAACAATTTCTCTCTAAAATGTTTTGTATCTTCTGCACATACAGTCTTGCACCATCACAAATTAACTGCAAATACAAGGTTATACTGATACACAGGATGGTTAAGGGGGGGGGGGGGTTGCTTGCGAGAAGCCAGTGTGTTGTTTTAAAGATTATTTTGCTGACATACGTTTATATTCGTGTTTATTTAAAACAAAGGTGACAAGTTCCACTGCAAAAAGTCCTCTCCCTTTCTGTGTGAAGAGAAAATTTGTATACTTAAGTATGCCAATAAAACTACCATACGGGCGTTTTGTCCTCATAGGACTTATCAGTAATGCTCAAGTCAAAAGCGATTGACATTGATATTTAATTAAAATGTCATGGACAAATTGAAATAACCGAACTCCCAAGTGATTTCAAAAAGATGGAAGCCCACAAAAAAGGACAAAAGCTATATCGACCATACATGTATCAGCCGACTGAAACACAACTGTCAACTTGTTGAGTATAAACACTAACGGAAGACAAATAAAAAGTAACATAACTTACATCAGTTATTTTTGTGACACCCATTAACGATGAGTCAGGATCATGGAAATCAATAGCCTTCCATTCTTCTGTTATCTAGAAATACATTGGTTTACTATTAAAAAGAGCAGTTCCAGATACATGTATTATTAACAGTTATCAAATCTCTCAATTTCTTTACTTATATGACACAATGTACCATAGAAAAAAAAATGGTGATGACAAAATACTTGTGATAAAAATATCGACAAAAGTTTCACGAATTAAATATTGCAATTTTATGACTTTTAAGAATTACCTTTGAAATCTACTTAATCCGGTATTTTATAACAATAAACATTGTTTATCAATTGATATAAATAGTTTGGTCCACAGTCTTACCTTCGCAAAACAGGCAAGAACATCCACAGAGGAATTTGAAAATTTACACCGTGATGTTACAAGAACAACCTATCAACAGAAAAAGAGAAATAAATCATGTTTTTTTATTTGCTTTATAGATAAAGTAATATGAAATTAAAGTAGATTAATGTTTAAATTTGAAAACTAATGAAGAATTGCAAATAAAGGCAACAGTAGTATACCGCTGTTCAAAACTCGTAAATCTATGGACAAAAAACAAAATCGGGGTAACAAACTAAAACTGAGGGAAACGCATTAAATATAAGAGGAGAACAACACAACATTAAAATGTAACACACACAGAAACGGACTAAGCATTAGACAAAACCCGATGAGAATAACAAATATAACATCAAAGCCAAATACATGAATTTGGGATAGAAAAGTACCGTGACACGTCTCATAGTAATGTGACTTCACAATAAAATATAAGAGAAAACAAACAACACAACGTAGAAATGCTACACACACAGAAACGAACTATAATATAACAATGGCCATTTTCCTGACTTGGTACAGGACATTTTTAAAGAACAAAATGGTGGGTTGAACCTGGTTTTGTGGCATGCCAAATGGCAATGTTAAATATAACATTAAAATGACAACATAATATTACAGGACTACAATACAAGTAAAAAGGAGAACGTATTAGGCAAAGAAACACATGAATAATAGATAACAAAAGGCATCAGGTTTAAAATTCAATACGCCAAAAATCCGCCTCGTCCACACAAGACTTACCAGTGACGCCCAGATATAAAAGTTCGAAAGTCAAAAAATGGTACAAAATTGTACAGCACTGAGGATCAAAAGATGAAAAAGGTTGTGCCAAATACGGCTAGATTTTCTGCTTGTGATAAGAACATCCTTATTATTTAGAACAATTCATGCTATTGCAAACAGTAAATTTTATCAAATGAATATAAAAAATATACATGAAAAAACTGAAGTCTTAACTAATTACAGAAAACAAAACCCGAATACATAATACAAAGACCAAAAAATACAGAAAATAGACACACCCGAAAACGAGTTGCTTAATAACAGTTAACTATATATTCATATTAGCCATAACAGAAAAATGAACGTCATCCTTAAAGAAATGTGAATGTGTTCATCTCTAAGCTATAAAATATGGTAAATATTGTAATTACCTTGCTTACGGAATTGTATTTGCCAAACTAGCAACTGATGAATTAAAATATTATTTTGAGGAAATTGTTGTGTTGTAATGTTGTTTGTTCTTTTTTCCTGTAATATTTCAGAAGAGAAGCAGAGAATAAAATAGTTTGAGTATAATCTTACATCCTTATCTATCTCCAACGCCTTCTCTATCCGAGTCATACACTCTGTTCTAAATGTCTGAATCCAGAAAACAAGGGTCTCTTGAAACCATTGTTGATAGTTTGATATTGCTAGTCTGAAAACGTCTCTGAAATCACATTGAAATACAATTAAAATAGATTATAATTTCTAATTAAAACCATGTGAAAGTGAATTGAGAAAGTTTAAATTATCAAGCTTCATATCAAATTTAAAACACGTATCCACGATATTCCAAACTCATGCAAGAGATGATATTCCAATTGAAATGCCAGCGTAAATAAAGGCAACAGTAGTTCAAAAGTCATAAATGGATTGAGAGAAAACAAATCCTGGTAACAAACTAAATCCGAGGGAAACAAATCAACTATAAGAGGAAAACAACGAAACATTAGAAACACTGAAGTGTAAAGAAAAACTAACAACAATAACATCCTACTACATTTCAAAATTAATGAAAGTAATTTCAGTTTTTATAATGTTTTATAAAGTTTATATAAATATAGTTTTATAAAAAAAAAATCTGTGGTATTTTCTCTGTACTTGACAGAATAGCTTTGACTTTCTAATGACACCAACGTCTTTCCTGTCGTTTTGTTTCTGTATTTGATACAATCGTCAACGTATTAAAGGTATCAAAATATTATAAAAACATATATAAGAAATATTATATACCTCCTACTGATATTATCCCGTGTTATGTTATAAAACTTTCTCACAAGGAAGTAGATTCTAAGAGCGAGCTTGCTGCTTTCGGTTATGTTTACTGAAAACTTGTGATATCTTCTTTGGTATTTGTCCAACTCTATCATCAGTTCTCTGGTTTTTGTACTTATCTGTAAAATGTTAAAACAAAATACATTGTTTTGTACATAATAACGAATTTTGTAGTTATCATTGCATCAGAAACATTAGGTTTAGCAAGACCGGTAAAATCGACAGGGAAAGCTTCTGCTGATATGCATGCAGAATCTATCATACGAATGGCCACTCAATCGAAATGTAACAATTGAAAATGAGGCATCGTCGATAAATAGAAAAAAATTAATGAACAAATATCGTCATTTGTCTTTTGGCATTGTAAATGTACACAATGGATCAACCACCACCAGTATTCAGATAAATGTTATACGTTTTATTTCGAGGCTGAGGAATATTTACTTGAAAACAGAAATATATGAAAGGACAACAGAAATGAGCAATAAACCACACAGCACAAGAGATCACATAAACCACCAAGCTATAAAGACCTCATTTTTTTTTTAAACCTATAAAAACACATGATCTAAATAATTACTTCAAAAATTATTAAGATCTGTCACCGAAATAAAACTTTACACGAATATGTTTGAATTTTAAAGCAAGCAACTCACGTTTTTCTCAGCTGATAAGGATACTATTCGGTAAAAGTTGATGCCTATCGAGTTGTAAAAGGTTCTTACAACTCCCATCGGGTAGCAATGTGATGACAAATTATCAACTATTTCTCCAAGAATATTTAATTCAGGAATTACCGGGTCCTTTACCAAGTCATGCATAGATATGGTTTCTACTTTGTTATGGGTATAGGTGTCAACATCACTCTACAAAATTTAAATTGATAATTATTACATGACTTATTCTGTTAAACATTGCAATTTCGATCTGCAAACATGTTTTGGCAATGATAGAAAATCTTTCACGTTTAATCATTTACAATTAGAATACACATTTAAGCTCGTGCATAAACATTATAAGAGCAAATCTAACATTGTAATACTTTTCAATCCTGAAAACATCATGGACACATTTGCTGAATTGATTCTAAACATGAGCACATTGGTAAGATAATAATATAAGTATTTTAGATTCCCTAATGTTCAAAAGATAAACAAAAATACATACAAACAAATGCATGCAAAGAAAAAGTGAAATATGAAACGGCCTTTATCAAATGGCAATAGCAATGTCAAAACTCAAACACATCATACGAATGGAAATCAACTGTCATATTATGGACTTGGTACAGTCATTCCTGAGAAATCAATGTGTGGTTATTAAAATACAATGGTCCTTACCTGAAGTTTATGCAGAAGTAAATGTGCTAAATCTTTATGTGGAGAACTCTTTGATTCCCATAAATCCAATTCTAACAACTGTACTGTCACACTACAATTAATAAGTTACATTAAGATTTAAAAACCTACAAAGTAAAATAAAAAAAAACAACTCTGAGGAAAATTCAAAACGGAAAATCCGTAATCATATGTCACATTAATTAACGTTAATTTTAATCATTGTATTAACCAAGAAAGATTTATTTCACGTCATTAAGCCTAGCACTTAGCGTGTTTTGAGTTTTGATAACATGTACCTCAGAACCACGTTAAATTGGAGATGTTATTACCATATTGCTGAATTCTTTTTTTAAGAAATCATTCATTACCCTACTATATATACATATATGTTGTTTCAGTGTGAATGTCTTTTCGATTTTACAAAAAAAAATGATATTTGCAAAAAAGTGTCAACAGTTTACTTGGATCGTTTAATGAAATGCATACAACAGTTTTCATGTTATACTTACCCTAACTTTGCTTTAAGTAGGTTGACATTGTCAACAGAAGGTGGGAAGAGTTCTGGTAGTTCTTCTAAATGATCACTGATACACTTTATGTAACCAGCTGCTGCTTTTCTATACCAACCTATCTGTAGATAGAATAGATTTATACAACTAGTGAAGAAGTACACGTATTTTGACATCAGTTTCTAAGTCAAATATGATACATAAAGGCAACAGTAGTATACCGCTGTTCGAAATTCATCAATCGATTGAGAAAAAAACAAATTCTGGTTACAAACTACAACTGAGGGAAACACATCAAATATAAGAGAACTACGACACAACAGAAATACAACATTCAAATGAAACACACAGAGAAACAAACTATAGTAAGATAACAATGGCCGTATTCCTGACTTGGTGCAGGACATTTAAAGAAACATGGTGGGATGAACCTGGTTTTGTGGCATGCCAAACCTCAAGCTTTTATGGCAATGTTAAATATAACATTAAGACATAATTATAAATAAGACAAAGCTTTGCTTATCAAAAGCTGGTGATGTCAGAGAGAAAAGCATGTCACAAATAATTCAACTCTGTTATACCATTTCATTTTTAATTTTTTATCCAGATCAATTTTTAAATCATAAATCGAAATAATTATGACTGTTTTGAACCAGGAAAGGTTAAAAAATAAAATCATAAAAGTACCTCAGCATCTGTTAATGGCATTTTTTGTGTTGCTGTTGATATGTTGAACTGCTTCGTGACCCAGGTCATTTGTAATTCTTGTATATGTTTTACAAGAGCATGTTGTGTATGGCTTAAATTGTCATTTTCAGTTGTCCATTCTAACAAAATGATCACATGACTGAAAGAAAACAACACCAAATAACTTATTTTTGATTTATGAAGAAAATTTAAATATGCTTAAATATAATAATGAATAAACAACATAAAATAGTTGAAACTATGACCGGGTTTGTAGTAAGATGAGCAAAGCTACAGGTGCCAAATGTGGAGCAGGATCTGCTAATCCTTCAGGAGCACCGGAGATCACCCCCAATTTTTGAGGGGGTTTGTGTTGCTTAGTTATTAGATATCTATGTTGTGTCATGTGTACTTTTGTTTGTCTTTTCCATTTTTTGGCATGGCGTTGTCAGTTTTTTTTATCTAGGAGTTTGACTACCCCTCTTTTATTTTTCGACCCTCTTTTATAAATTGTGACTTGGATGGAGATTTGTCTCATTGACACTCAGACACATCTTCTAATATCTTTATACATGTTTAACAAAGATTTGTAATATAAAGTATCCTTTTATTCTGGAAATAAACAATAAAAAATGCTTACATAATAGCTTGCGACAGATCTGATATCTGATGAGATGATGCAAATGTATTTAGTACTCTTCTATCCTGTGGTTGTATCTTTCCTTCCATTGGCATGTCATCTTGCTATAAATATGAATTATCCGAATAATTAAATCAGTGGAACAAACTCATCTACGATTACAATTGATACGTCATGCATGCTTTTCGACTACATAAAACTTATCGTTACTCTTGAATCAACACAATCACAATGCAAAATCAACATAGACACCGAAGAAAATGACATTAAAAACAATTAAAAAGCAAATAGTCGAATCAAGTTTTCAAATATGAATACCTATGGCTGGAAACTGAAATAGCATAAAAAGATGATTTTACAAAAGGTTGTTGAAGTTGTCAATTGCATATAAAAATATGAATAACGGAACAAATGTAAGTGTTCATTTATGACATAATATACAGTACATAAGAAGTGAGTTTTTGGTTTGTAATCATTCGGCAGCTGATAAAATATACATGATAACTTAAAAACATTTAATGAACATTTCAGAAAACTGTATCACAGATTCTTACCAAACATCTTTTAGCAGCGTAACTGTAGACTTGTTGGGCAGCTTGGTAGTAGTCGTCGATAGAAAAATACTCTTCGCTCATAATATCATCCTAAAAAATAATAATTCCAGTTTGTTAATGTCTTCAATTTGTTGAAACTTTCAGAGAATTATTGGTAGAAACGAATGCTAAAATAAGTATTTGGAATTGACATAAGCGCATTTAACTTATATTCAAAGTCGAAACGGGAGATGCTGATGTTTTTTGTCGTGTTACTTTTCACAGTCGTAGATTTTTTTATTTTTTTTTTATTTTATTGAACTACGGTTTTTATATCTTGATATCTTCCTGAAAGTCAAGTTTCCAAAATTTAGTATATAAAACACACAGCTTGTCATTTGTCATCTTGCACGTTAGAAGGTGTGGGTTTTTTTTTTCAAATTGAATGTCAAAACATAATCATTTTTCAAGATTAATTTTCCATGTTTACTATCATAAGTAAAAACTACTTACCTGTCTATGACAAAGATTGATCTTAATACGACATTTGGCAACAACAACATTTTTATTTCCACATTCTGTCACGTCAAACCATTTATCAACTCCTTGTGCAACCACATCCTAAAAACGCATCAATATCTCAAATATCATTATGATACAAAATTTAACAGAAAAATATGACAATAATATCAATGTGCATATTATATGTTTCTTGTTGTTATTGGTTATGGTAGGCGGCTTACTTATGTAGTAATTGCGCCACAAATTCACTTAACATAAATTTTATGTATATACGCTGATTCGTTTTTTTTTAGTATTGAATTTTGGCGAGTAATTGCAAAAATGTTAATAAAACTGTGACAAACATATCAGTTTCTGGTACTTGTTCAACATTCATTAAGAACACTCGAAATCTATATTTGTGTTTTGTTCTTTTGTGTTTGTTTTTATATTTAATAGCATGTTCAGATATTGCTATTTATGCCTTTCATGTTGACGTTTTTGTTACATTTATTTGCATGCTTGTGTGAATGTTTTTGTCAGTTGTGATTAATGTGTACACAAATGTAGATATTAAATTATTCTATTATATCTACTTGAGTTGCTCACTCAACTTCATTAATAAACCAAACTTAATCAACGGGTGGTTTAGCTAGCTATAAAACTTGATAAATGCATGTATCAAGCTCGGGGGAGGTATCAAGTCATAAATATGTCAGTTGCTTCCACTCTTTCCATTGATTGATAACGTTTGATGTTCTGCTTCTTTTTAAATTCACCTTGGATTTCGGAAGTAATGATACATTTGTTTTCAGTTAAATTATCAGTGTGTTACACTATTGTCATGTTATTAGGATAATGTATTATTCGTTATGTACGTCTCATTTGTAATGAGGTCAGATGTTGATGCTATGTCCAGTATTTTGTTGGTGGTTCCCGTTATCTGTTTCATAAATTTCCTGTTAACAAAACTTTGAATTTTTTCGAAACACTAAGGATTTTCTTATCCGAGGCATAGATTACCTTAGCCTCATTTGGCACAACTTTTTGGGAATTTTGGATCCTAAATGCTTTTCAACTTTATACCTGTTTGACTTTATAACTTTATTGAGATGAGCGTCACTGATGAGTCTTATGTAGACTCTCAAATATTTATCATAAACCTTGACATCTTTGATAACCATTATTAATCATTCCGACTATTTATGACCTAGTTCACATTTATGGATGCCATTTCACACTATCCCAAATGTATGACCTAATACTTAGTTAAATGAATACAATTCTAAAAAACCTAATGTATATATATATAGATGGCATAATCTTGAGTTTAATAGATATAATTCTAAAGTTACTCAAATATATATGACCTTACCTTGACATTTATTGATATCATTCCAAAGCATCCACATTTAGATTTGTCATGTTCACTAGAATGCCATATCATACGAAGCAAACTGAAAATTTAGTTCACGAGATTTTAACGAAAGAATAACACGAAACTCGTTTCTTAAATTTACACTTCGGAGTCAATGACAAGATTTTTAAGTACATAGTTACGTAGTTAAACGATAGGAATTCAGTTTTAATTATCTAATATTATATTAAGTATTCTGTCTACACCGATTTTAAAAGACTTAGTAGAACAAGATTGACTACATATGAGTTCGTACAATACTTAATTTACAGCAAGAAAAACAATATCTTTAAAGTTCCTTGAAATCTGTATTTTCTTTCAGCTGTTTCAGAGCGTGTTCAGATCAAATTTCCGTTTCAGTTCAATGGATCTCAACCTTCATACTGACCATTTTTATTTCAGAGAAGGAGTGTAAATAAACTCATCATAGTTACCTTTTAAATTTATGTTCATGATGATGTCTATCAACGTGGTGTCCCAAAGCTTCTTGTTCCACAGTTTGGTCACGGATATAAATCTTTATTTCATCAGTAAAGAAATTATCTATATTTCTGAAAAACGTTTTGAGTAATGTTGAATATATTAAGGAAAAGAAAATAGTGTTGACTAGAGTGTATAAAAATATTTTATTTTTCATTTTGATACCTGTATTTACCGATTTTCACTAAAATACGTTGATATTTAACATCAGGAAACTACTGTTGCGTTAATTTATCTTGAAAGTATTTCAAAGGTTAAACACGTATCTTTGTTCGGAATTCGCTATACGTTAGGTCCATTTTGATTTGATTTGCAGTTCAAAGTTTCATTTATTCTTTTGGTTTCAAACATACTGGCCTCAACCATCATTGGAGCGACATAAATTGTCGAAATGTGCATCTAGTGCATTAACATCAGTACCACGAATGATAGTTCATCAATAGGCAGTAAAGTCATTTTAGCGTCGATGTGTGAAATTATGTCCAAGAAAAAAGACATATAAACAACATTTGAATCACTTACAGACTGAATTCTTCATTCCACTGTGGATTCGAACAATTCTTTACAGTTAATGTTTTAGAGATATCTGCTTCATCAAATGAGCCAGAAGAATGAGTCATCCTAGGTGATAGCTTTGGCGAATTTTTTGGTGATATTTTTGGTGATTTCTTTCCATGATGAACAATTCTTGCTAGACAGTAAAAATCTCCTGTAAGAGACACAAGTTTGCAAAATGTATGGTTTGTACACTGAGAGTTCAGGATAAATTGGTATTGATTTCGCTTTTCACCTATTTTAATTTTAAAGCGATAATGATATAGACGAAATGTTTGCATATCGTTTTTAATTATAAGCCTGTGATCATTAATATAAGTTTTGTGTACCCATAATGGTCCAAACTATTTTATTTGTGCTATCAAAATTAATGTTTATATTAGTAGCTTTAAAAATTTTGGTCACTGAATAAGGTTATTTCTGAACAACACAGGTTCACTAGATTTTGTTAATGCAATCAATACAGCGTAATTGAACTTTTAATGTGTATAAAATAAATATTTAATATAAAATTGTTCTTAAAGAATTTCTAAGCATTGTATTGTAATGATATAGATGTAGTTTAAAATGAAAGATCATAGTTTTACATATTCGTAGGCACCTATGTTCGCCTTCTTTTCCTTTATCGAAAATAAATAGCATGCGAGAATAATATGGATGACATATTTCAAAAAGATGCATAGTTTATACCTTTCTTTTCACCTGACCACGCCAGGCCTTGTCCTTCAATAATAGACACTTTTACTTGGACGTGCTTTGGCTGTAAAACAATATCAATAATTATTCTTTGTATAAATGATGTAGGTATGTTCACGGTTTCTAATAAAGTATTAGCATACTGTTTTCTGATATACAGTTTCGAGAAATAAAAAGTGAAATAACAAAAATACCGAACTTCAAGGATAATTCAATACAGAATGTCTCTTATGAAATGGCAAAATGAAAAGTTCAAAAATATCAAAAGTATTGAAAACAACTGTCATATTTCGGACTTGGTACAAGCAGCCTTATGTAGTATAAACTAAATAACTTTTTTTGAAATTTACATACATACATAGGCAGTACATTTTTTGTGTATTTATATGTGTGCAATTTATAAAAAAAGTAATATTTGTATTTATTTAACATGTATGCAATATTAACGTACCCTGTGAACAAGTTCCTCTCTAATGAAATATTCGTGTTCATCTCTGTCTACTTCAAATATCTAAATATATCCAAAAGAATATTAATATATTAACATTATCAAAATCAGAAAGAAAGAAAATATGGACTTTCTTATTTGATTGATTATCAAATTATTTAAAACAATATTAGGGTGAAGTGAGTCATAATTAAAGTTTGTTTTATAATTCCATCATCATTAGGGTTTGCGAAGTAGAGAGTTGCGACCAAAAGCGCAAAATAAAGGGATAAAAACGTAAACAGATAAAAAAAAAAAAAAAACAGGCTAAAAATAAAGAATACATAATAATAGTAATAGGGTGCTTAAATATAAAGAATAGAGAATGATGGACAGAAAATATAAAAAAATGAAATAAATGACATCAAAAGATAAATACACAGTAATAATTAAAGTCCCAATTCTTAAAAAGACAATTTATTTTGCAGAAAAATGTAGTTTTTCAAATCATAACATAACTAGATCATAACTAAATAGTCAACTAATATTTATAGTGTAATCGTTTCTGCCCTACACAAGGTCGGGTTATATATGCGATTGACCTCATCAAGGTCTTTTGAATAACATTCCATATGATGATATAATAATAAACTCCCTAGCTATAAATTTATCTTTGTATAAACATTCGGAAGTCATTTAAATCTAAGGAAGCATTTAACGAAACATCGCCCATTTAATTTAAACACATTTGTGACGTTTACAAGTTATTATTAGATAAAATCTACGTCATAAGAATGTTCAACATATCTACCTCTCTTAAATGATCAATTAAATCTCCAGGTCTTAGTCCTGGGCTTTTGTCTGGTATGCCAAGTGGATGTAACAGTCCTCGTAATAAGCCACGGTAAATATTTTCATTCTGAAAGAAACATGAAATTTATCAAGACAACTACTCAATACGCAAAGTTAACAGAAATTATGACGTTTACTGAATTTCGTTCTAGATGGAAAATTTAGAGTTCAACTAACAGTCTTCACAATGAACAAACGCCTATCCTAAATTAAATCTGTGTGGACTCTCAAGTTGCTATCGAGGCGAGAAAATATGTGAACTGACACTGTTAAAGATCGACCTCTGACGACAATTTTCTCGACAAAAATCATCAAGATATATACCAATCGAGGCAATATAATACATGTATGAATATACCTAGTAACGAAAGTGACTGAAGTGGTTCCCCTTTCGTACATATTTATAGACAGTCAGTGTCGAGATTAAACTGATTTACATTACAACTTTTATTGTCGATCCAAATAGAACTAGAGTGAATGTCAAAAGACTGTACACTAAAAATCATTTCAGGCAAAGCACTTTACTTAATATAATTACAAAAACCAATATAACCAAGAAGAACCAGAAGTATAGAAAAACTCGGAAATGGAATAAGTGATATACACATCGTAGTTATAGTCAGATACAGTCGTTGATTTTAAATTATTGCCCAAGCTTAAAAGATATTCTACGAATCTGTCAGTGAAAGATCAATGCATTACAGATAATAGATTTAAAAAGATGCGGTATGAGTGCCAATGACACAACTCTCCATTTAAGTAACAATTTATGAAAGTAAACCTTTATACGTCAAAGTACGGTCTTCAACACAAAACCGTGGCTCATACCGAACAGAGACTTGTTCAGACTGACTTTAAAACGTGAATTTTCAATAGCATTTTTAAACTTGATCTAATTCATGATTTCCTTTTCTTATATCGAAATCAAAACCCATAAAACATATCAATTTTTAAAATGCACCACGAATTCTGAATCCAAATTAAATCTAGATACTATTAGAGTACTTTCATTGTATCGTAAAGATTGTTTGCAAATAAATATTTACCAGTTTCATGACTACTATAACTATACAAGTACGATGTATGTTAGTGAAAGTGTGATAAGTATAACACGTTAATTTTATAGTCCACCCTTAATATACTAGTAGCCGTGAAAAGTTTATCATAAAGTCGCCTATACTTGACAACTGACGCCCCGGAAATAAGAGAGTGGGAGGGATGGTGGGTGAACTGTTTGATCCTGATTGATTATTTTAAGGTGTACATGAAAGAAGTCAATGAAAGATTTATTAAGTAACTATCAACAAGATAGTAACCCAACATCACACGATAGCAAACAATTAACACATGTTCTGTATTTAATTTTCTTGTACATGTTATATTTAAAGATGGCAAAGGCAAATATTTTAAACACTTGTATGAGACAGTAGCATGTCATAAGTAATCTATTTTTGATACAAAGTCTCTTATGAAAAGTGTTGCTGTGTGAGAAATATTTGGTGGGTTACGACAATAGTTAATTATTTAATATAACCATAGATGTAATATGCTATAACCTAATACCATGTGAAAATGGGAGTTTTATGTGGGTATCCATGTCAAATATAATATATGTTTATAATCTCACATTAACACTATACTATTTTAGGGCTAACGTCGCGATAAACAACAACCAACCAGCATTTGTTATCAAAGAGATAACCCCAATATTCCATATCAGATGATAAATATTATGGTTTTCAGTGACATGTTTAATGAAAACAATGATTGAATGGTCTCTATTTGCTTAACATCCAGTTACAAAGATGACATGCATATTTCGGGAGGAAACAAAGAGGTGGGTGCAGCAAAGTTTTTCGAGCGAAAAGCGGCTGGGAATTCATACTGCAGATGAGGTTAATGGGTGAATATCTCCCTATCTGAAGTTTTTGAAGATTTTGCTTTCAACTTCGTACCTTTTGGTTGGTCTGTAATCATATGTGTTTCTCGATTATGTATACAATGCAGCTATACAAATATATATATATAAACGAGTCTAAATTGAAAACTACGTTCAAACCTATGATTGCGTTGGATAAAAACGGCAATTTTTATACGTGTGCATGTAAAACAAATTTCGTTGTAGAAGGGTCTAAATACAGCACAAACAACATTTTCCAAAAGACAAAGGTCGAACACCTGCTGGTCTTAAACCCTGCTGACTGTCATTGGCGATTGCCAAATAAAATTGATCACGAGATATAACAAAATGGATCTTAATATAATACTAAACAGAAAACGAAAAACTTGTGACCAAGATGTCATGCCACAAACACAAGGTGTCAATATTTTTTTGTACACCAAATCTAGATTTCGACAATATATGTCTCTTCAGTGATGTTAGGGATCGAAACGGTATTTTGAAGCCCATATAATTTACCCTCAATTTCAGATAAACTCTTGAGTTTTAAGAGTCATATAAACCGGAGGGAAAATATGATACAAGCCCAAACGAAAAAATATAAACGAGTCTAAATTGAAAACTACGTTCAAACCTATGTTTGCGTTGGATAAAAACCGCAATTTTTATACGTGTGCATGAAAAACAAATTTCGTTGTAGAAGGGTCTAAATACAGCACAAACAACATTTTCCAAAAGACAAAAAAAGTGAAAAGGTATATTTAAACAAAGCGCATTTGAATAAAAGGTCGAACAACTGATGTTCTTAAACCCTGCTGACTACCATTGGCGATTGCCAAATAAAATTGATCACGAGATGTAAAAAAATGGATCTTAATATAAATTTAATACTAAACAGAAAACGATAAACTTTGATAACTGTTTACACCACTGGGTCGATGCCACTGCTGGTGGACGTTTCGTCCCCGAGGGTATCACCAGTCCAGTAGTCAACATTTCGGTGTTGACATGAATATCAATAATGTGGTCATTTTTATAAATTTCCTGTTTACAAAACTTGAATTTTACGAAAAACTAAGGATTTTCTTATCCCAGGCATAGAATACCTTAGCCATATTTGGCACCACGTTTCGGAATTTTGGATCCTCAATGTCTTCAACTTTGTACTTGTTTGACTTTATAAATATTTTAATATGAGCGTCACTGGTGAGTCTTATGTAGACGAAACGCGCGTCTGGCGTACAAAATTATAATCCTGGTACCTTTGATAACTATTGTGACCAAGATGTCATGCCACAAACACAAGGTGTCAATATTTTTTTTGTACACCAGATCTAGATTTCGACAATATATGTCTCTTCAGTGATGTTAGGGATCGAAACGGTATTTGGAAGGCCATATAATTTATAAATATATACCATATAATATATATATTTATATATATACTATTAACTTTTATACAGAAAAAGGCTTTGAATGGAGTTTACAGAATATAAAATAATAGCACAAAATTAAACAATTGAAAAGAGAAAAATAGCAAATAGTATGACGAATAGAGAATAGTTGCGTGCAAAAGTATAGCAAAAGACTGTGGAAAATTCAACATTTATGTACAATACAGATTACAGAAATGAACTATGTACAGACAGAAAAAATCGTTTAATAAAAAAAAATCTATTCGAATAAGTTTTACGAGAATTTAACAGTAAAGACGTTATTTTCAAAGACATAATAAAATAGATATAAGAAGATGTGGTATGAGTGACAATGAGACAACTCTCTATCCAAGTCAAAATTCATAAAAGTAAACCATTATAGGTCAAGATACGGTCTTCAATTCAACACGGAGCTTAGGCTCACACCGAACAGCAAGCTATAAAGGCCCAAATATTACTAGTGTAAAACCATCCAAACGGGCTAATCTATATAAAAAACGAGAAATACTTATGAACCACACAAGCAAACGACAACTACTGAACATCAGATTCCTGACATACCTATATATCTTTATATAATATAGAAATGAAGAAGCCCCATTCAATTATGGTACCCTCAGATAAAGAATCATGGGTAGTAAATAAACTTATTCCGTTTTGCAAATAAGACTTGAGTTACATTTTTTGTAAGGCACGTTGGTCTTACTGTGCAAGTCTAAATGGCACGTGCGATAAGATTTTGAATTTTAAATCAAAAGCACACGACTGCAGAGCACTACTCCTTAAAGAAATAAAGTCAAGGAATGTTTTAAAGGGGCTGCGACATTTTGAGTGTGTGTCCGTGATAAATTGCTTGGAGTCCAAATGATGACATTCAAGTTCACACCTCTTATCAAATTGACTTTGAATTGTTGACTTTTCGAGGACTTCTTAAAATTAAACCAAGATTAGAAAATATCTAGTAAATAAAATGTATATTAAAATCTTACCGTTCGATGCTGTTTTATATATTGCGTATCATGATGTTTGATATAGTACTTATCATGATGTCTTCTATGTACATGTATTTTGAAGATTTTCCTAAAGTGTAAATTAATTTTGTGGCTAATACTCAAGTAAATAAAGACAGTGATTTGTTTGTGTTTTAAGTTTAAATACAATAATTAAAACATTTCAAATATTTCAGTTGACAGTCTAGGACGGTGTCACAGGGGAGTCTGCGTCTTTTTAATTCGAAAAAAACTTTACCTTTTCATTTTTCATTCCCATTTAAAATGACATTGTACTTATATCTTATTCCAGTATAACTTATAACCATCGTATTGTGAATTTTGTTTTATCTACAAATTTAACTGTTTGAAACGTTTGTACAATACGTTTCTTTTCTACATACGGGTATTTTACCACCCGTATCCTTACAAACGTGTACTAATGACACTTTTAACAATCAAGGTAATACACCTTTTGTAATTTTGAATTAACTTACTAAATGGATAAATGTCTACTGTGTTTACATAGGACGGTTGACTCTTGATATCTTTACATGATCTGTTATTTTATGATTTTATATTTTAATAAGTGCCTAAACTAAAATATCTTATGTTTTTAGTTTATATTGTCACTATCTTATTTAGGTTGGATTTATTAACTTCGTTTGTTATTTCATGATTTTATATTTTACCGTTTTACTGTATGTCTAAACTGTATTATTTTTGGTATAAAATTCTCACAATCTAATTGTGTTAAATGACAATAACGATTTGAATTTGAAGTTTAAAAGTTTACAGTTGAAATTGAGACAATTAGCTTCGTTACAAATAGTTACAATTGATAACCGACCGAAAATATATTAACGCGCAGTTCGTTTTTCTAAAACGAATAGTATCATCGTATTATAGTTGTAAATGGGTTATAAAACTAATTTTAGTATTATCTGCATACTTTGAGAGCATTAATTTAAAGATTTTTATATTCAACAATAAACATCGACAGAATATGTATAATGAATTTTTTACAAGATATGATTTTTCAAGTGGATTACATTTCCGGTGCAGATATGGTAAAACCCGATATTCAATACAGGTCAAAAATTAAAGCGCTAAATGTTGCGTAATGTTTATATCATTATGTAAAACATGCACATATTTTGATATGCCAAGGACATATTAAGTACTCACAAAATAGTCTCTTACGGTTAAGAATAAGATATAGTAAAATCAGGAAATGTCTAGTTTGAAAGACTGGATTATATCTGCAGAAGTGTAACAAAAATATTGTAATAAATGTTTTAAAATAACTAAAGGCGAAATATCTCAAAACTTTTGTCGTTATATCCGATATGAGAGTCTGGATCGTGTTTACACAAACTGTATTGATTGATTGTTGGTTGCTACACGTCCAGCGGCAAATATTTCATGTATGTTCAGGACAAGAAACAGACTAGAATTATTAGCAAAAAGAGCAGACATAAAAAAAAAGAATAGAGAAAAATGAAAAATTGAAAAAAGAATAGAGTTTTACACGCGCGGACATGTATTGACATTATTACAGACGATGTAATTTTTCGGTTGAAATATAGATGAAGTGATTATTATTGCATAATGTCCAGTAAAACATAGTTCATGATTAATCAGGACAAGAACAGAATATTATTCATATATCCGATAGGTATTGAATCTTTGACGAATAAGTTATAGAATCTACACCGTGTTTAAAGTTCATTATAGAAAAAAGTAAAATCACCGAAATACTGAACTCCGTGGAAAGTTCAAAACGGAAAGTCCCTAATCTAAACGCAAAATCAAAAGCTCAAACCCAATAAATCAATAAATACCAACTAGCATATTCCTAACTTGGTACAGGCATTTTCTTACATAGAAAATGGTGGATTAAACTTAGTTTTAAAGCTAGCTAAACCTCTTACTTACATGACAGTCGCATAAAATTCCATTATATTGACAACGATGTGTGAACAAAACAAACAGACATATTAGGTAAAAACTAAAATATATGGAAATTGCATTACATCATGTACTTGATTTAACTTTCATTTTTTTGCTAATCTTTCTAGTTGTAAAATTATACGACGGAACTTAACACCTTTTTTTCGACCCCCTCATTTAAGCTACATATACACATACATTTGTATAAATTTATTTGATAGTCAATCTAATTCTGTATGCATCTAACTGAATGACCCCTTAAAAGTTATAACATTATAAAACAACGCTGTTATATAAGTAATGTAAGTAATTATACACATGTATCTATGGTGGGTTTATCAAAAACATACTATGGATCAAATCTTATCATTCCTATCACCAAGCGGGTTTAAGGTGGTGAAATGTTCAAAAATACAAAAATACCTTGAACTCCTTGGGTAGACTATCCCTGGATGAATTACTTAACCGCCTTCCGACATCATTATTGAATAAAACGCCCAAGAATAAATCCTCTGATCCTTTCCTATCCCTCCGATTTTTATTCTTTCTCCTGGAGGATAATCTCCTTTTTAGTTTAGTGAAAAATCCACCGTCGGGTAAGCTTTCAGCACTCCCCGGAGACGGTGAAGATTCGGCGTAATGTTCATCGAGATCATCTAAAGACGAACAGGGTTTTAGGTACTGTCCATACTGGCTGGTTCTTAGAGATCCAGTACACGGTAAACTTCCAGTTCTCTGCATAGCTTTATTTGGACCATGAGTTGTTGACGGGAGACTCAATGATCTCGGCGGAGATGCCATAGTTTCACTTATATTCCAATATCAAAATCTTGAATTAGTTATTCAATACAAAAATGGTGTATTTATTATATATCGGTCCAAAGATCACGAAAAAAGCACATACAAATCTAATTACCGTAATTATTTTTTTTTAAATTCAAGTTATTAGTTTATGTAAACTATTAAAAGTTATTTTTTTCACACGCAATTGCTTTAAAATAAAGTACTGTAACGTCACTATACTCTGTTTGGACACTTCACGAATAATGGACTGGAAATATTTGATCAATGTTTTAGTAGCTATAAAATCTCGATAAAAGATAAAATATTTCAATCAGAAAAATTATTTGAACGCACCTTTATTACTTAGCTAAAATTTATGAAATATTACAAGCAGTTTGATTTATACCACGTTATGAACAGATTATATCCATATACAAACAAATGGTGTCCTTACCAATATAGAAAGAGGTAGTTGAGGGGGTAGATCTACCAAGAGCAAAGGTCAAGACTGTAGAAGGATTTAAGATATAGGATAGACCATAGCAAAGCAAATCTGAATGAAATAGAGGGACAAAAGTTGTAGAATGCTAAAAGTTGAAAACAAATTAAAAAAGATTTTTGATCTTATCTGTAACAAGTTTGTCTCACTCTAAAAAAATAAGGTTAAACAAGAATGTGTCCCCAGTACACAGATGCCCCATCCGCACTATAATTTTCTATGTTCAATGGACCATGAAAATTGGGGGAAATCTCTAATTTGGTAATAAAATTAGAAAGATCATATCATAGGGAACATGTGTACTAGTTTCAAGTTGATTGGACCATCTCGACCAAAAACTTTAACCAAAACTTTAACCTGAAGCGGGACGCACGGACGGACGAACGGGCGGACGGACAGACAGACAGACAGACGAACGAACGAACAGACGGACGCACTGACTAGAAAACATAATGTCCATGAATGGGGCATAAAAAACAGAAATTCCGATAATGAGAAACTGTTTTGTATTTTTCGGTGTGTAGAAACAACTAGAAATACAGTCTGAACCCTAAGACTTACCGTTTTAATTGAGAGTTAGTGATATGTTGGATTTAAATATAATATAGGTTTGTTTTTTTCTCTTCTTTTTTTTTAGGAGGACGGAGGAGGATCAAGTTGATCATCACCAGCACTTATTATATATGACAACACATTTAAATTAACATTGTCTTTCGGATGGTTTAAAACGGTTGAAATCAATTGTTTATGTTTTCTTGGCAAACTCGGACAGTGAATGTTAATAAAAGCTCATCTCAAATAAGTGTCAACTATTTTGCTGCAAAAAATAAGATAAATGTAGTAGTAGTATACAATGGCACAACAGCACGTACGCTAGTAATCTGTTATAGCATTAATTGATTGACTACAGCACAAGAACAGCTATTTCAAATTTAAAATAAATTCTAAAATAAATGTTCCCCTCTTTTGTTCCCCGTAAATCGCTGATAAATGACAAGAGCTCTCTAACACTTGATATTATAGATTCTTTTCTATTTAAGACGTTTTTATCAGAAGGAATTTTTACCTACCCCCTGATAAAGAAATTCGACTGTCATTTTGATATAATATACGTGATTTATCTCAATTATTTTTCAATTTATTCTAAAATTAAATATTTGTCTTGTATTTGCATACTGAAAATATCCCGTCGGCAGGCAGAGGTCGCTGTCTTGAACACGAAAATGAATGTTATATAACTATTTTTGTGTTTTTGTCCAGACGATATGGTTATGAAGACGTATTTTTGGTGGTAACTTGTATTATAATAAGTACATGCTTAGTTGTCTCGGGGACAAAAATATCAGGCCAAAAGTATAATTTCATACTATCTGAACGTAGACATAGACACCGTTATGCTGACTTTAATACTAAATCTTTAAAAAATAAATATTTCATTCTTTTATAGATCAGAAAGCCGGAAAACCGATGAAGTTCATTATCCAAAAAAATAATATTTTTCCACATTTTTAGAATAAAATTGTCAGTTAACAAATGTCTGATATGATAATTGTTCCATAATTCTAAATTTCTCCGAATTGCATCCCTGTTCCACATATTCATAAGGTCAGTTTTTCATTCGTCCTTTCTAATAATTTTCTTTATACTGTTCCCAGGTTTACTAGATATTTGCAATTAGATGTACATAAGCGGATATATTATCTTTGTCTTCTTTGTTCCGTGGCACTAATGTAACTGTCTTCAATAGACACAATTCTTAATCTTTTCCATCTTCTCACACACTTAAAACGTTTATTTCAAAACTTCAACATTTTAGGATTATCGTACTTTCATTAATTTATGTTGATTGATTGAATATTAAACAATAATTTTTGTGCTTTATCCTATTTCGTGGCGGCACGTTTTTTGAAGAAAGAGTGCACAGAGATCACCACCTACAATGGCAGGAAATTCATTTTTTTTATATTCTTATTTATTGCTTATTATATAGAATCAAACTGTTTAAGTGTATGCAAAGAAAAATAGGTAAAACCAAACTTTATTTCAGTCAACCAATCGGCCCAATCGGCTAACCTAGTTTAAAGCCTTAAATGAAGGCACTAAATTAGGCGAGGTATGACGAGTGCAAATCGATTTGTTTATATTTAAATCGCATTTAACATAATTGATGAATATAAACGGTATGTCCCTAATATACTTTTTTTTTCCATTACAAACAACATTCATTTATAGGACATTAAATATCACATTAATATTTTGAGGTATTTTAATGTCAGAGTGGTTACTCTACACAATCAAGAGATGTGGTATGACTGCCAATGGGACAACTCAAACTCAGAAACAATGGTCACAGTGTCTTAGCATTGCTACGCTGACTGAAAGTTAAGCAAAGCAACGTCACTGCTGTTTCGGAGTTCGGGGACAAAAATTACACAACGTCAAAATGACACAGTTTAACAACTATACATTGTAGGTCACTGTATGATTTTCAACAATCAGAAACATACCGTATAATCAACGATGATAGACCTTGACGTGGAAAATTATATGAAACAGTTGAAAACTGTGCAAACTGTGACACCTGTTGATGAATAAATTGGAAAAATGGAAGAATAATTAAACAGTCTTACCACAACCATCCACAAGCAAGGCCACATTATTCATATGTTTGTATTAAATCGCATTTCTTAGGAAAAAAAGTGATATTTCCTGTCCCTTAGGACTACAACATATATGTGCATAATCTAAATAACTTCTATTGGCATACATTAAGAACTCGTATTAGATGCAAACAAAGATGCCGTGTTTAAAAACGTATTGTCAAAATATGTTTTAACCATCGGGCATGTATTTTGTTCCCGGAAAGGTAAACAGTTCCTACTCCACTTGTTACGCCTGTGTTATGGTCATACATGTATGTTGTCAGATTCATATATGTCTTTTTTAAACTTAAATTATGAAACCGATGACTATAGGTGACAAAACAATATGAACTTCCGAGACGGGGTTGTGATTTCCGATAACACAGGAACCCACCATGGGTGCTGTCCTTTCCATTTCAATAATAAGGTTATAATTTTTATTAGCTTGATAGTCGATTAAGATATATATATATATATATATACATGGACCAGCACACCTAGCACCCATATACACGGATACGACAGTACCTAACACAATAAACAGGTCAGTTTAA
This sequence comes from Mytilus galloprovincialis, assembly GCF_965363235.1. Taxonomy (NCBI): domain Eukaryota; kingdom Metazoa; phylum Mollusca; class Bivalvia; order Mytilida; family Mytilidae; genus Mytilus; species Mytilus galloprovincialis. Next base: position 102,193,032 of record NC_134842.1, read on the forward strand.
AGATTTTTCATAGTGTCATTCCTTTTAAAACCAAAAAAAAATAATATATTTACAACACATTAACATAACAATACAATTCACATTTGTATTAATAAATATAGCATTGATTGGTTGATCGTTGGTTGTTTAATGCCCAATGCAAATAGTTCGTGCAGGTTCAGGAAGAGAAAGACAACAATATCACATCCAGCATAAAGAGCTGCTGCAACGTCATATAGTTACCAAAATCTACACGACGTTTAAAAATGCCATAGAAAAATAAGTATCTTATTTTAGACCAACACATGATTGTTTATATTGTCATTAATTCCCATACTGGACGAGTTTATATTTCAATAAATAATTGCAATTGCATGGTGTTCTATTGCGCTTGAAGTCACGTGACTTCATATAACACCAGCTCATTTTACCGTGAGAAAGCTAAACAAATTAACATAAAAGTTATGCTGATTTGTATCATATAAAGTATTCACATGATTTCTTTACATAATGTCCAACAGCACAAAATACAACATGTGAGTCTTACATATGTATTATGATGTTCTTGGTTATCGGTTGTAGGAGCAGTTTTCTCTGATTAATCAATTAAATTGCTTGTTGGCTGTTATTTTGAAAAAAGTTATACATGAAAAAAACATACTTTTGCAGAAAACTACGCTATATATTATTTATTGCAATAATAGTGAGTATGACTATATTTATAGGAGGACTATCATCATATTAATCATGATTACAAGGAATGTTGCAGCTCGTCATAAATAATAAAATATTGACCAACTTATAAACACTCATTTCGCATAAGGCAAACAACAAACTGGCACATGAACGAAAGCATTTTATAAAATGTAACGATCGTTTCTTGATATACTGTAGAAAAATAAACCAAAATGCGTTACGTGTAAACATACCGTGCTTGTAGTATAAAAAGAGAAGATGTGGTATGATTGCCAATGAGACAACTCTCCACTGGTCACCGTACGGCCTTCAACAATGAGCAAAGCCTAGCTATAAAAGGCCTCGAAATGACAATGTAAAACAATTCAAACGAGAAAACTAACGGCCTAATTTATGAAAAAAATAAACGAAAAACAAATATGTAACACTTCAAGATATATCGGTTTTCTATAAAGTTAAACTTAAAGTTAATGTTTAAGAAAGCTGTGAAAATAGCAAAATTTGGTGGAATTGAAAAGGATTTTGAATTGGTGTTCTGTTATACTGTTTCATATTTTTGGGTATTTCTGTTATAACTTCGGAAGGAGTTGTTTGAATACAATGAGTAAATATGCACCTGTGATGACATCATTAATATATTGATATCCAACATTCTAGATGTTCTTTGACATATTCTAAAAAGAGACAATTAAAGGTATATGAGTCTGAACTCCAAACTTCCTGGTCTATGTGTACTTTAGTATCTTTATGTCTCCTCAGGATTACATCCTTTTTAAATTTTGAAACAAAGCAGACCAAAACACAATAGGAGAATCAATTGTTGTATAACGTGTTCACATGAAAATGATACTCCTTCACTGTGGAGTTGCACTCAAAATTAAAAGGCTATTTACAAAACAACGCAATACATGATTATATGCGTACAATGACCTTATTATACTTATTTTAATACGGAATTTCAGTAATAGTGCCTAATAAAATGTATTTTCAGTACATTGTCAGAAAATACTTTTTAGAAATGTCTATCAGTGACGGATTAAGAAATTTTCAAAAGGGGGAAACGGTGACTGCTCCAGCCATGCTTCATTGTTTCACTATTTATGTAATTAACCAAATTTTTACCACATAAGATGTGGACTGGGCACATTGCCCCCTTTACTTTTTTACTTGGGAATGGGGTGGGCATTTTGAAAATAAACATACAAAATTTCTTGATCCCCCCAAAATATTTCACTATTTTTATTTGATCCACTCCCAGTAAAAACATTTAGAAAATTTGGATCCCCCTTTATCAAACATGCCAATATTTTAACAAATTATCTATCATGCAAAACACTTATCATGTTATTTCACGAAAATATTGAAAATGAAATATTCTCAGTGGATTGAGTCCAAAAACTTATTTGAGGGAAAATTTTCTTGAAATATGGCTCTTCCATGAGGCCTCTCCCATGAACATAAGTAGGTAGAGTAAGCCAGTGCTCTGCAAGAGTAGTTTTTTCTGACTTTTTTTTTCTAATTTCCTATATAAGTATATTGTGCTATTAAAAAAAACTTGATCCTAAGTAACTCTAAAACATAACTGTTTGAAACGGTAACAACACATTATTTAATAAGAGGAATTCTTTTATATGACCCTCTCTTGAGGACTTATTAAAACCTCAATTGAATCACTACATTTTTATATGGATAGTTCATGCTTTCAACTTGAACACTTAAATTACTCTTTTATTGTCACATTTCATTCATAAACGTGTGATAGTAACCTAAAAAGTTTGATTTATTAGCCTAAAAAGTACAAATTTTGAGGGAGTTAGAGGCATAAATGGACCCAAAGACATCTTGTAATGAAATCAAAAAGATACATTAGAGGTGTTTATCATCTCAAGAATGATCTTGTGTATCAATATTCAACTGTTTGTATGCAGATTGGATGAATATTTAATCATTTATTGGAGAATTTATTGCTCAAGATTATATTCTATCATGATGCGGCGTGTCAGATTTGTATTTTTGGACAAACATTTTAACAAATCGCTGTATACTTCGTTTTAATTTATACTTAATTTCTCTCAAACTAATAAGCTGATTAAAACAAAACTTAGCAGTAATGCTTGTAAATATAGTGATCAAAATGAGTGAAATACATGTATAACGACTGAATTATAGGGATTATGAAGCACCTATGCAGCTTCCTACATCACCAAAGTCTTGTGATGTCTTTTTTTTTAATGATAAGTACCTTAATCCGCCTGCTCGAACTTAGTCCACTTTACTGACTTTTCCCAACTTCCTGTTCGATGTTTTAATGTATCTTAAGATAACTATAGGTTACAATACACCATTAGATTTTATGGGCGCAGCCATTTTATGAGCATAACATGGTATTCAGAATTAAGAGTATGGCGAATCCTGATTGGTCGATATGTGCGCCCGTTATTTGTTATTATTAGAGACTTCGTGCACTCTGCTTTATACAAAAGGCAAAATAAAAATTATTCCGTAGCCCTAAAGGCACTGAGATGACTTTTCAACGCTAGGACAAGACACGTATTTTTAAGGGCAAAATTGATAGGCATGGGAGATAAGTACAAAATACGCTAAGAAAAGCAACGCGAACCTATATTTTTTGGACCAAAAAATACTGTCCTAATAACTTTTCTTTGATTCTAGCAAGGTTTCGTTAAAAAAATCAACTTCCTAAAGTCTGTGTCTCGAAAAAGGCTACCATTGTCGCCTATGGGGAAATTAATTGTTTATTTCAATCTATACAGCATCGACATTTCTTTATCATAGTGCTCAAAAAGTGTCAAAAACAGTCATTTTACTTGACATTTGATGTGAAACCGTATTTTTTGGTGACAAATGAAATATTGATTATCTAGTTTTTAAGCTATAGTCTGTTTCATATTTGTATTGCGTTTTACCTTAGAAACATGGGTGGGCTCGACTTTTGACTTACTGTGGAACGAATATGTCATTTTCTGAAGTTCTGTTGATTTGTTCGAATAGAGCAAGTACACGTCTAAAGTTTGTGAATAGAAATCGATTTTTAAACATAACAATCTCGACCCAAGTGCTGTTATCGAAATTACCAAATTCAGCGAAAATGTACGGAAATGATCCCCTTCGAACATTGAAATGTTCACACGAATAACAAACTAAAAGAATAAGAATAAGCATGCCATTTTGTAGTTAACAAACAGTTATCGATGTCAAAACACAAATATTTACACATATTCTATATTTTGAAATGCTATAGTCTGTTTCAAAAATGTACTTTTATACGAAAATGGTTTCATTTAAAACTGTTGTTCAAAATTCACCGTAGTAGTTATATATTGCATTGGTTTTGGTATCAATATAATCAGTACTTGATGATATATAAAGAATCATTGGAGAAAGTGGGCATTATCTTCAGTCCCTTTTTAACAGTACCGCATTTACTCAAAAAAACAAAAAAAATTTCTTCACATTTTTCGACTGGGGTCACCTCCGATAAAAAATTGTGAAAATTCAGAGAGTAAAGCCAGAACGGTTTGAAGATGATTTATTTGTGGCATATATATTTGTGCATCTAAAGCACTATGAATTGCACGATACAAGAAAGTATTAAATACCGTATACAGCATCGACATTTCTTTATCATAGTGCTCAAAAAGTGTCAAAAACAGTCATTTTACTTGACATTTGATGTGAAACCGTATTTTTTGGTGACAAATGAAATATTGATTATCTAGTTTTTAAGCTATAGTCTGTTTCATATTTGTATTGCGTTTTACCTTAGAAACATGGGTGGGCTCGACTTTTGACTTACTGTGGAACGAATATGTCATTTTCTGAAGTTCTGTTGATTTGTTCGAATAGAGCAAGTACACGTCTAAAGTTTGTGAATAGAAATCGATTTTTAAACATAACAATCTCGACCCAAGTGCTGTTATCGAAATTACCAAATTCAGCGAAAATGTACGGAAATGATCCCCTTCGAACATTGAAATGTTCACACGAATAACAAACTAAAAGAATAAGAATAAGCATGCCATTTTGTAGTTAACAAACAGTTATCGATGTCAAAACACAAATATTTACACATATTCCATATTTTGAAATGCTATAGTCTGTTTCAAAAATGTACTTTTATACGAAAATGGTTTCATTTAAAACTGTTGTTCAAAATTCACCGTAGTAGTTATATATTGCATTGGTTTTGGTATCAATATAATCAGTACTTGATGATATATAAAGAATCATTGGAGAAAGTGGGCATTATCTTCAGTCCCTTTTTAACAGTACCGCATTTACTCAAAAAAACAAAAAAAATTTCTTCACATTTTTCGACTGGGGTCACCTCCGATAAAAAATTGTGAAAATTCAGAGAGTAAAGCCAGAACGGTTTGAAGATGATTTATTTGTGGCATATATATTTGTGCATCTAAAGCACTATGAATTGCACGATACAAGAAAGTATTAAATACCGTATAGGTTACAATACACCATTAGATTTTATGGGCGCAGCCATTTTATGAGCATAACATGGTATTCAGAATTAAGAGTATGGCGAATCCTGATTGGTCGATATGTGCGCCCGTTATTTGTTATTATTAGAGACTTCGTGCACTCTGCTTTATACAAAAGGCAAAATAAAAATTATTCCGTAGCCCTAAAGGCACTGAGATGACTTTTCAACGCTAGGACAAGACACGTATTTTTAAGGGCAAAATTGATAGGCATGGGAGATAAGTACAAAATACGCTAAGAAAAGCAACGCGAACCTATATTTTTTGGACCAAAAAATACTGTCCTAATAACTTTTCTTTGATTCTAGCAAGGTTTCGTTAAAAAAATCAACTTCCTAAAGTCTGTGTCTCGAAAAAGGCTACCATTGTCGCCTATGGGGAAATTAATTGTTTATTTCAATCTATACAGCATCGACATTTCTTTATCATAGTGCTCAAAAAGTGTCAAAAACAGTCATTTTACTTGACATTTGATGTGAAACCGTATTTTTTGGTGACAAATGAAATATTGATTATCTAGTTTTTAAGCTATAGTCTGTTTCATATTTGTATTGCGTTTTACCTTAGAAACATGGGTGGGCTCGACTTTTGACTTACTGTGGAACGAATATGTCATTTTCTGAAGTTCTGTTGATTTGTTCGAATAGAGCAAGTACACGTCTAAAGTTTGTGAATAGAAATCGATTTTTAAACATAACAATCTCGACCCAAGTGCTGTTATCGAAATTACCAAATTCAGCGAAAATGTACGGAAATGATCCCCTTCGAACATTGAAATGTTCACACGAATAACAAACTAAAAGAATAAGAATAAGCATGCCATTTTGTAGTTAACAAACAGTTATCGATGTCAAAACACAAATATTTACACATATTCTATATTTTGAAATGCTATAGTCTGTTTCAAAAATGTACTTTTATACGAAAATGGTTTCATTTAAAACTGTTGTTCAAAATTCACCGTAGTAGTTATATATTGCATTGGTTTTGGTATCAATATAATCAGTACTTGATGATATATAAAGAATCATTGGAGAAAGTGGGCATTATCTTCAGTCCCTTTTTAACAGTACCGCATTTACTCAAAAAAACAAAAAAGATTTCTTCACATTTTTCGACTGGGGTCACCTCCGATAAAAAATTGTGAAAATTCAGAGAGTAAAGCCAGAACGGTTTGAAGATGATTTATTTGTGGCATATATATTTGTGCATCTAAAGCACTATGAATTGCACGATACAAGAAAGTATTAAATACCGTATACAGCATCGACATTTCTTTATCATAGTGCTCAAAAAGTGTCAAAAACAGTCATTTTACTTGACATTTGATGTGAAACCGTATTTTTTGGTGACAAATGAAATATTGATTATCTAGTTTTTAAGCTATAGTCTGTTTCATATTTGTATTGCGTTTTACCTTAGAAACATGGGTGGGCTCGACTTTTGACTTACTGTGGAACGAATATGTCATTTTCTGAAGTTCTGTTGATTTGTTCGAATAGAGCAAGTACACGTCTAAAGTTTGTGAATAGAAATCGATTTTTAAACATAACAATCTCGACCCAAGTGCTGTTATCGAAATTACCAAATTCAGCGAAAATGTACGGAAATGATCCCCTTCGAACATTGAAATGTTCACACGAATAACAAACTAAAAGAATAAGAATAAGCATGCCATTTTGTAGTTAACAAACAGTTATCGATGTCAAAACACAAATATTTACACATATTCCATATTTTGAAATGCTATAGTCTGTTTCAAAAATGTACTTTTATACGAAAATGGTTTCATTTAAAACTGTTGTTCAAAATTCACCGTAGTAGTTATATATTGCATTGGTTTTGGTATCAATATAATCAGTACTTGATGATATATAAAGAATCATTGGAGAAAGTGGGCATTATCTTCAGTCCCTTTTTAACAGTACCGCATTTACTCAAAAAAACAAAAAAAATTTCTTCACATTTTTCGACTGGGGTCACCTCCGATAAAAAATTGTGAAAATTCAGAGAGTAAAGCCAGAACGGTTTGAAGATGATTTATTTGTGGCATATATATTTGTGCATCTAAAGCACTATGAATTGCACGATACAAGAAAGTATTAAATACCGTATAGGTTACAATACACCATTAGATTTTATGGGCGCAGCCATTTTATGAGCATAACATGGTATTCAGAATTAAGAGTATGGCGAATCCTGATTGGTCGATATGTGCGCCCGTTATTTGTTATTATTAGAGACTTCGTGCACTCTGCTTTATACAAAAGGCAAAATAAAAATTATTCCGTAGCCCTAAAGGCACTGAGATGACTTTTCAACGCTAGGACAAGACACGTATTTTTAAGGGCAAAATTGATAGGCATGGGAGATAAGTACAAAATACGCTAAGAAAAGCAACGCGAACCTATATTTTTTGGACCAAAAAATACTGTCCTAATAACTTTTCTTTGATTCTAGCAAGGTTTCGTTAAAAAAATCAACTTCCTAAAGTCTGTGTCTCGAAAAAGGCTACCATTGTCGCCTATGGGGAAATTAATTGTTTATTTCAATCTATACAGCATCGACATTTCTTTATCATAGTGCTCAAAAAGTGTCAAAAACAGTCATTTTACTTGACATTTGATGTGAAACCGTATTTTTTGGTGACAAATGAAATATTGATTATCTAGTTTTTAAGCTATAGTCTGTTTCATATTTGTATTGCGTTTTACCTTAGAAACATGGGTGGGCTCGACTTTTGACTTACTGTGGAACGAATATGTCATTTTCTGAAGTTCTGTTGATTTGTTCGAATAGAGCAAGTACACGTCTAAAGTTTGTGAATAGAAATCGATTTTTAAACATAACAATCTCGACCCAAGTGCTGTTATCGAAATTACCAAATTCAGCGAAAATGTACGGAAATGATCCCCTTCGAACATTGAAATGTTCACACGAATAACAAACTAAAAGAATAAGAATAAGCATGCCATTTTGTAGTTAACAAACAGTTATCGATGTCAAAACACAAATATTTACACATATTCTATATTTTGAAATGCTATAGTCTGTTTCAAAAATGTACTTTTATACGAAAATGGTTTCATTTAAAACTGTTGTTCAAAATTCACCGTAGTAGTTATATATTGCATTGGTTTTGGTATCAATATAATCAGTACTTGATGATATATAAAGAATCATTGGAGAAAGTGGGCATTATCTTCAGTCCCTTTTTAACAGTACCGCATTTACTCAAAAAAACAAAAAAAATTTCTTCACATTTTTCGACTGGGGTCACCTCCGATAAAAAATTGTGAAAATTCAGAGAGTAAAGCCAGAACGGTTTGAAGATGATTTATTTGTGGCATATATATTTGTGCATCTAAAGCACTATGAATTGCACGATACAAGAAAGTATTAAATACCGTATACAGCATCGACATTTCTTTATCATAGTGCTCAAAAAGTGTCAAAAACAGTCATTTTACTTGACATTTGATGTGAAACCGTATTTTTTGGTGACAAATGAAATATTGATTATCTAGTTTTTAAGCTATAGTCTGTTTCATATTTGTATTGCGTTTTACCTTAGAAACATGGGTGGGCTCGACTTTTGACTTACTGTGGAACGAATATGTCATTTTCTGAAGTTCTGTTGATTTGTTCGAATAGAGCAAGTACACGTCTAAAGTTTGTGAATAGAAATCGATTTTTAAACATAACAATCTCGACCCAAGTGCTGTTATCGAAATTACCAAATTCAGCGAAAATGTACGGAAATGATCCCCTTCGAACATTGAAATGTTCACACGAATAACAAACTAAAAGAATAAGAATAAGCATGCCATTTTGTAGTTAACAAACAGTTATCGATGTCAAAACACAAATATTTACACATATTCCATATTTTGAAATGCTATAGTCTGTTTCAAAAATGTACTTTTATACGAAAATGGTTTCATTTAAAACTGTTGTTCAAAATTCACCGTAGTAGTTATATATTGCATTGGTTTTGGTATCAATATAATCAGTACTTGATGATATATAAAGAATCATTGGAGAAAGTGGGCATTATCTTCAGTCCCTTTTTAACAGTACCGCATTTACTCAAAAAAACAAAAAAAATTTCTTCACATTTTTCGACTGGGGTCACCTCCGATAAAAAATTGTGAAAATTCAGAGAGTAAAGCCAGAACGGTTTGAAGATGATTTATTTGTGGCATATATATTTGTGCATCTAAAGCACTATGAATTGCACGATACAAGAAAGTATTAAATACCGTATAGGTTACAATACACCATTAGATTTTATGGGCGCAGCCATTTTATGAGCATAACATGGTATTCAGAATTAAGAGTATGGCGAATCCTGATTGGTCGATATGTGCGCCCGTTATTTGTTATTATTAGAGACTTCGTGCACTCTGCTTTATACAAAAGGCAAAATAAAAATTATTCCGTAGCCCTAAAGGCACTGAGATGACTTTTCAACGCTAGGACAAGACACGTATTTTTAAGGGCAAAATTGATAGGCATGGGAGATAAGTACAAAATACGCTAAGAAAAGCAACGCGAACCTATATTTTTTGGACCAAAAAATACTGTCCTAATAACTTTTCTTTGATTCTAGCAAGGTTTCGTTAAAAAAATCAACTTCCTAAAGTCTGTGTCTCGAAAAAGGCTACCATTGTCGCCTATGGGGAAATTAATTGTTTATTTCAATCTATACAGCATCGACATTTCTTTATCATAGTGCTCAAAAAGTGTCAAAAACAGTCATTTTACTTGACATTTGATGTGAAACCGTATTTTTTGGTGACAAATGAAATATTGATTATCTAGTTTTTAAGCTATAGTCTGTTTCATATTTGTATTGCGTTTTACCTTAGAAACATGGGTGGGCTCGACTTTTGACTTACTGTGGAACGAATATGTCATTTTCTGAAGTTCTGTTGATTTGTTCGAATAGAGCAAGTACACGTCTAAAGTTTGTGAATAGAAATCGATTTTTAAACATAACAATCTCGACCCAAGTGCTGTTATCGAAATTACCAAATTCAGCGAAAATGTACGGAAATGATCCCCTTCGAACATTGAAATGTTCACACGAATAACAAACTAAAAGAATAAGAATAAGCATGCCATTTTGTAGTTAACAAACAGTTATCGATGTCAAAACACAAATATTTACACATATTCTATATTTTGAAATGCTATAGTCTGTTTCAAAAATGTACTTTTATACGAAAATGGTTTCATTTAAAACTGTTGTTCAAAATTCACCGTAGTAGTTATATATTGCATTGGTTTTGGTATCAATATAATCAGTACTTGATGATATATAAAGAATCATTGGAGAAAGTGGGCATTATCTTCAGTCCCTTTTTAACAGTACCGCATTTACTCAAAAAAACAAAAAAAATTTCTTCACATTTTTCGACTGGGGTCACCTCCGATAAAAAATTGTGAAAATTCAGAGAGTAAAGCCAGAACGGTTTGAAGATGATTTATTTGTGGCATATATATTTGTGCATCTAAAGCACTATGAATTGCACGATACAAGAAAGTATTAAATACCGTATACAGCATCGACATTTCTTTATCATAGTGCTCAAAAAGTGTCAAAAACAGTCATTTTACTTGACATTTGATGTGAAACCGTATTTTTTGGTGACAAATGAAATATTGATTATCTAGTTTTTAAGCTATAGTCTGTTTCATATTTGTATTGCGTTTTACCTTAGAAACATGGGTGGGCTCGACTTTTGACTTACTGTGGAACGAATATGTCATTTTCTGAAGTTCTGTTGATTTGTTCGAATAGAGCAAGTACACGTCTAAAGTTTGTGAATAGAAATCGATTTTTAAACATAACAATCTCGACCCAAGTGCTGTTATCGAAATTACCAAATTCAGCGAAAATGTACGGAAATGATCCCCTTCGAACATTGAAATGTTCACACGAATAACAAACTAAAAGAATAAGAATAAGCATGCCATTTTGTAGTTAACAAACAGTTATCGATGTCAAAACACAAATATTTACACATATTCCATATTTTGAAATGCTATAGTCTGTTTCAAAAATGTACTTTTATACGAAAATGGTTTCATTTAAAACTGTTGTTCAAAATTCACCGTAGTAGTTATATATTGCATTGGTTTTGGTATCAATATAATCAGTACTTGATGATATATAAAGAATCATTGGAGAAAGTGGGCATTATCTTCAGTCCCTTTTTAACAGTACCGCATTTACTCAAAAAAACAAAAAAAATTTCTTCACATTTTTCGACTGGGGTCACCTCCGATAAAAAATTGTGAAAATTCAGAGAGTAAAGCCAGAACGGTTTGAAGATGATTTATTTGTGGCATATATATTTGTGCATCTAAAGCACTATGAATTGCACGATACAAGAAAGTATTAAATACCGTATAGGTTACAATACACCATTAGATTTTATGGGCGCAGCCATTTTATGAGCATAACATGGTATTCAGAATTAAGAGTATGGCGAATCCTGATTGGTCGATATGTGCGCCCGTTATTTGTTATTATTAGAGACTTCGTGCACTCTGCTTTATACAAAAGGCAAAATAAAAATTATTCCGTAGCCCTAAAGGCACTGAGATGACTTTTCAACGCTAGGACAAGACACGTATTTTTAAGGGCAAAATTGATAGGCATGGGAGATAAGTACAAAATACGCTAAGAAAAGCAACGCGAACCTATATTTTTTGGACCAAAAAATACTGTCCTAATAACTTTTCTTTGATTCTAGCAAGGTTTCGTTAAAAAAATCAACTTCCTAAAGTCTGTGTCTCGAAAAAGGCTACCATTGTCGCCTATGGGGAAATTAATTGTTTATTTCAATCTATACAGCATCGACATTTCTTTATCATAGTGCTCAAAAAGTGTCAAAAACAGTCATTTTACTTGACATTTGATGTGAAACCGTATTTTTTGGTGACAAATGAAATATTGATTATCTAGTTTTTAAGCTATAGTCTGTTTCATATTTGTATTGCGTTTTACCTTAGAAACATGGGTGGGCTCGACTTTTGACTTACTGTGGAACGAATATGTCATTTTCTGAAGTTCTGTTGATTTGTTCGAATAGAGCAAGTACACGTCTAAAGTTTGTGAATAGAAATCGATTTTTAAACATAACAATCTCGACCCAAGTGCTGTTATCGAAATTACCAAATTCAGCGAAAATGTACGGAAATGATCCCCTTCGAACATTGAAATGTTCACACGAATAACAAACTAAAAGAATAAGAATAAGCATGCCATTTTGTAGTTAACAAACAGTTATCGATGTCAAAACACAAATATTTACACATATTCTATATTTTGAAATGCTATAGTCTGTTTCAAAAATGTACTTTTATACGAAAATGGTTTCATTTAAAACTGTTGTTCAAAATTCACCGTAGTAGTTATATATTGCATTGGTTTTGGTATCAATATAATCAGTACTTGATGATATATAAAGAATCATTGGAGAAAGTGGGCATTATCTTCAGTCCCTTTTTAACAGTACCGCATTTACTCAAAAAAACAAAAAAAATTTCTTCACATTTTTCGACTGGGGTCACCTCCGATAAAAAATTGTGAAAATTCAGAGAGTAAAGCCAGAACGGTTTGAAGATGATTTATTTGTGGCATATATATTTGTGCATCTAAAGCACTATGAATTGCACGATACAAGAAAGTATTAAATACCGTATACAGCATCGACATTTCTTTATCATAGTGCTCAAAAAGTGTCAAAAACAGTCATTTTACTTGACATTTGATGTGAAACCGTATTTTTTGGTGACAAATGAAATATTGATTATCTAGTTTTTAAGCTATAGTCTGTTTCATATTTGTATTGCGTTTTACCTTAGAAACATGGGTGGGCTCGACTTTTGACTTACTGTGGAACGAATATGTCATTTTCTGAAGTTCTGTTGATTTGTTCGAATAGAGCAAGTACACGTCTAAAGTTTGTGAATAGAAATCGATTTTTAAACATAACAATCTCGACCCAAGTGCTGTTATCGAAATTACCAAATTCAGCGAAAATGTACGGAAATGATCCCCTTCGAACATTGAAATGTTCACACGAATAACAAACTAAAAGAATAAGAATAAGCATGCCATTTTGTAGTTAACAAACAGTTATCGATGTCAAAACACAAATATTTACACATATTCCATATTTTGAAATGCTATAGTCTGTTTCAAAAATGTACTTTTATACGAAAATGGTTTCATTTAAAACTGTTGTTCAAAATTCACCGTAGTAGTTATATATTGCATTGGTTTTGGTATCAATATAATCAGTACTTGATGATATATAAAGAATCATTGGAGAAAGTGGGCATTATCTTCAGTCCCTTTTTAACAGTACCGCATTTACTCAAAAAAACAAAAAAAATTTCTTCACATTTTTCGACTGGGGTCACCTCCGATAAAAAATTGTGAAAATTCAGAGAGTAAAGCCAGAACGGTTTGAAGATGATTTATTTGTGGCATATATATTTGTGCATCTAAAGCACTATGAATTGCACGATACAAGAAAGTATTAAATACCGTATAGGTTACAATACACCATTAGATTTTATGGGCGCAGCCATTTTATGAGCATAACATGGTATTCAGAATTAAGAGTATGGCGAATCCTGATTGGTCGATATGTGCGCCCGTTATTTGTTATTATTAGAGACTTCGTGCACTCTGCTTTATACAAAAGGCAAAATAAAAATTATTCCGTAGCCCTAAAGGCACTGAGATGACTTTTCAACGCTAGGACAAGACACGTATTTTTAAGGGCAAAATTGATAGGCATGGGAGATAAGTACAAAATACGCTAAGAAAAGCAACGCGAACCTATATTTTTTGGACCAAAAAATACTGTCCTAATAACTTTTCTTTGATTCTAGCAAGGTTTCGTTAAAAAAATCAACTTCCTAAAGTCTGTGTCTCGAAAAAGGCTACCATTGTCGCCTATGGGGAAATTAATTGTTTATTTCAATCTATACAGCATCGACATTTCTTTATCATAGTGCTCAAAAAGTGTCAAAAACAGTCATTTTACTTGACATTTGATGTGAAACCGTATTTTTTGGTGACAAATGAAATATTGATTATCTAGTTTTTAAGCTATAGTCTGTTTCATATTTGTATTGCGTTTTACCTTAGAAACATGGGTGGGCTCGACTTTTGACTTACTGTGGAACGAATATGTCATTTTCTGAAGTTCTGTTGATTTGTTCGAATAGAGCAAGTACACGTCTAAAGTTTGTGAATAGAAATCGATTTTTAAACATAACAATCTCGACCCAAGTGCTGTTATCGAAATTACCAAATTCAGCGAAAATGTACGGAAATGATCCCCTTCGAACATTGAAATGTTCACACGAATAACAAACTAAAAGAATAAGAATAAGCATGCCATTTTGTAGTTAACAAACAGTTATCGATGTCAAAACACAAATATTTACACATATTCTATATTTTGAAATGCTATAGTCTGTTTCAAAAATGTACTTTTATACGAAAATGGTTTCATTTAAAACTGTTGTTCAAAATTCACCGTAGTAGTTATATATTGCATTGGTTTTGGTATCAATATAATCAGTACTTGATGATATATAAAGAATCATTGGAGAAAGTGGGCATTATCTTCAGTCCCTTTTTAACAGTACCGCATTTACTCAAAAAAACAAAAAAAATTTCTTCACATTTTTCGACTGGGGTCACCTCCGATAAAAAATTGTGAAAATTCAGAGAGTAAAGCCAGAACGGTTTGAAGATGATTTATTTGTGGCATATATATTTGTGCATCTAAAGCACTATGAATTGCACGATACAAGAAAGTATTAAATACCGTATACAGCATCGACATTTCTTTATCATAGTGCTCAAAAAGTGTCAAAAACAGTCATTTTACTTGACATTTGATGTGAAACCGTATTTTTTGGTGACAAATGAAATATTGATTATCTAGTTTTTAAGCTATAGTCTGTTTCATATTTGTATTGCGTTTTACCTTAGAAACATGGGTGGGCTCGACTTTTGACTTACTGTGGAACGAATATGTCATTTTCTGAAGTTCTGTTGATTTGTTCGAATAGAGCAAGTACACGTCTAAAGTTTGTGAATAGAAATCGATTTTTAAACATAACAATCTCGACCCAAGTGCTGTTATCGAAATTACCAAATTCAGCGAAAATGTACGGAAATGATCCCCTTCGAACATTGAAATGTTCACACGAATAACAAACTAAAAGAATAAGAATAAGCATGCCATTTTGTAGTTAACAAACAGTTATCGATGTCAAAACACAAATATTTACACATATTCCATATTTTGAAATGCTATAGTCTGTTTCAAAAATGTACTTTTATACGAAAATGGTTTCATTTAAAACTGTTGTTCAAAATTCACCGTAGTAGTTATATATTGCATTGGTTTTGGTATCAATATAATCAGTACTTGATGATATATAAAGAATCATTGGAGAAAGTGGGCATTATCTTCAGTCCCTTTTTAACAGTACCGCATTTACTCAAAAAAACAAAAAAAATTTCTTCACATTTTTCGACTGGGGTCACCTCCGATAAAAAATTGTGAAAATTCAGAGAGTAAAGCCAGAACGGTTTGAAGATGATTTATTTGTGGCATATATATTTGTGCATCTAAAGCACTATGAATTGCACGATACAAGAAAGTATTAAATACCGTATACAGCATCGACATTTCTTTATCATAGTGCTCAAAAAGTGTCAAAAACAGTCATTTTACTTGACATTTGATGTGAAACCGTATTTTTTGGTGACAAATGAAATATTGATTATCTAGTTTTTAAGCTATAGTCTGTTTCATATTTGTATTGCGTTTTACCTTAGAAACATGGGTGGGCTCGACTTTTGACTTACTGTGGAACGAATATGTCATTTTCTGAAGTTCTGTTGATTTGTTCGAATAGAGCAAGTACACGTCTAAAGTTTGTGAATAGAAATCGATTTTTAAACATAACAATCTCGACCCAAGTGCTGTTATCGAAATTACCAAATTCAGCGAAAATGTACGGAAATGATCCCCTTCGAACATTGAAATGTTCACACGAATAACAAACTAAAAGAATAAGAATAAGCATGCCATTTTGTAGTTAACAAACAGTTATCGATGTCAAAACACAAATATTTACACATATTCCATATTTTGAAATGCTATAGTCTGTTTCAAAAATGTACTTTTATACGAAAATGGTTTCATTTAAAACTGTTGTTCAAAATTCACCGTAGTAGTTATATATTGCATTGGTTTTGGTATCAATATAATCAGTACTTGATGATATATAAAGAATCATTGGAGAAAGTGGGCATTATCTTCAGTCCCTTTTTAACAGTACCGCATTTACTCAAAAAAACAAAAAAAATTTCTTCACATTTTTCGACTGGGGTCACCTCCGATAAAAAATTGTGAAAATTCAGAGAGTAAAGCCAGAACGGTTTGAAGATGATTTATTTGTGGCATATATATTTGTGCATCTAAAGCACTATGAATTGCACGATACAAGAAAGTATTAAATACCGTATAGGTTACAATACACCATTAGATTTTATGGGCGCAGCCATTTTATGAGCATAACATGGTATTCAGAATTAAGAGTATGGCGAATCCTGATTGGTCGATATGTGCGCCCGTTATTTGTTATTATTAGAGACTTCGTGCACTCTGCTTTATACAAAAGGCAAAATAAAAATTATTCCGTAGCCCTAAAGGCACTGAGATGACTTTTCAACGCTAGGACAAGACACGTATTTTTAAGGGCAAAATTGATAGGCATGGGAGATAAGTACAAAATACGCTAAGAAAAGCAACGCGAACCTATATTTTTTGGACCAAAAAATACTGTCCTAATAACTTTTCTTTGATTCTAGCAAGGTTTCGTTAAAAAAATCAACTTCCTAAAGTCTGTGTCTCGAAAAAGGCTACCATTGTCGCCTATGGGGAAATTAATTGTTTATTTCAATCTATACAGCATCGACATTTCTTTATCATAGTGCTCAAAAAGTGTCAAAAACAGTCATTTTACTTGACATTTGATGTGAAACCGTATTTTTTGGTGACAAATGAAATATTGATTATCTAGTTTTTAAGCTATAGTCTGTTTCATATTTGTATTGCGTTTTACCTTAGAAACATGGGTGGGCTCGACTTTTGACTTACTGTGGAACGAATATGTCATTTTCTGAAGTTCTGTTGATTTGTTCGAATAGAGCAAGTACACGTCTAAAGTTTGTGAATAGAAATCGATTTTTAAACATAAAAATCTCGACCCAAGTGCTGTTATCGAAATTACCAAATTCAGCGAAAATGTACGGAAATGATCCCCTTCGAACATTGAAATGTTCACACGAATAACAAACTAAAAGAATAAGAATAAGCATGCCATTTTGTAGTTAACAAACAGTTATCGATGTCAAAACACAAATATTTACACATATTCTATATTTTGAAATGCTATAGTCTGTTTCAAAAATGTACTTTTATACGAAAATGGTTTCATTTAAAACTGTTGTTCAAAATTCACCGTAGTAGTTATATATTGCATTGGTTTTGGTATCAATATAATCAGTACTTGATGATATATAAAGAATCATTGGAGAAAGTGGGCATTATCTTCAGTCCCTTTTTAACAGTACCGCATTTACTCAAAAAAACAAAAAAAATTTCTTCACATTTTTCGACTGGGGTCACCTCCGATAAAAAATTGTGAAAATTCAGAGAGTAAAGCCAGAACGGTTTGAAGATGATTTATTTGTGGCATATATATTTGTGCATCTAAAGCACTATGAATTGCACGATACAAGAAAGTATTAAATACCGTATACAGCATCGACATTTCTTTATCATAGTGCTCAAAAAGTGTCAAAAACAGTCATTTTACTTGACATTTGATGTGAAACCGTATTTTTTGGTGACAAATGAAATATTGATTATCTAGTTTTTAAGCTATAGTCTGTTTCATATTTGTATTGCGTTTTACCTTAGAAACATGGGTGGGCTCGACTTTTGACTTACTGTGGAACGAATATGTCATTTTCTGAAGTTCTGTTGATTTGTTCGAATAGAGCAAGTACACGTCTAAAGTTTGTGAATAGAAATCGATTTTTAAACATAACAATCTCGACCCAAGTGCTGTTATCGAAATTACCAAATTCAGCGAAAATGTACGGAAATGATCCCCTTCGAACATTGAAATGTTCACACGAATAACAAACTAAAAGAATAAGAATAAGCATGCCATTTTGTAGTTAACAAACAGTTATCGATGTCAAAACACAAATATTTACACATATTCCATATTTTGAAATGCTATAGTCTGTTTCAAAAATGTACTTTTATACGAAAATGGTTTCATTTAAAACTGTTGTTCAAAATTCACCGTAGTAGTTATATATTGCATTGGTTTTGGTATCAATATAATCAGTACTTGATGATATATAAAGAATCATTGGAGAAAGTGGGCATTATCTTCAGTCCCTTTTTAACAGTACCGCATTTACTCAAAAAAACAAAAAAAAATTCTTCACATTTTTCGACTGGGGTCACCTCCGATAAAAAATTGTGAAAATTCAGAGAGTAAAGCCAGAACGGTTTGAAGATGATTTATTTGTGGCATATATATTTGTGCATCTAAAGCACTATGAATTGCACGATACAAGAAAGTATTAAATACCGTATAGGTTACAATACACCATTAGATTTTATGGGCGCAGCCATTTTATGAGCATAACATGGTATTCAGAATTAAGAGTATGGCGAATCCTGATTGGTCGATATGTGCGCCCGTTATTTGTTATTATTAGAGACTTCGTGCACTCTGCTTTATACAAAAGGCAAAATAAAAATTATTCCGTAGCCCTAAAGGCACTGAGATGACTTTTCAACGCTAGGACAAGACACGTATTTTTAAGGGCAAAATTGATAGGCATGGGAGATAAGTACAAAATACGCTAAGAAAAGCAACGCGAACCTATATTTTTTGGACCAAAAAATACTGTCCTAATAACTTTTCTTTGATTCTAGCAAGGTTTCGTTAAAAAAATCAACTTCCTAAAGTCTGTGTCTCGAAAAAGGCTACCATTGTCGCCTATGGGGAAATTAATTGTTTATTTCAATCTATACAGCATCGACATTTCTTTATCATAGTGCTCAAAAAGTGTCAAAAACAGTCATTTTACTTGACATTTGATGTGAAACCGTATTTTTTGGTGACAAATGAAATATTGATTATCTAGTTTTTAAACTATAGTCTGTTTCATATTTGTATTGCGTTTTACCTTAGAAACATGGGTGGGCTCGACTTTTGACTTACTGTGGAACGAATATGTCATTTTCTGAAGTTCTGTTGATTTGTTCGAATAGAGCAAGTACACGTCTAAAGTTTGTGAATAGAAATCGATTTTTAAACATAACAATCTCGACCCAAGTGCTGTTATCGAAATTACCAAATTCAGCGAAAATGTACGGAAATGATCCCCTTCGAACATTGAAATGTTCACACGAATAACAAACTAAAAGAATAAGAATAAGCATGCCATTTTGTAGTTAACAAACAGTTATCGATGTCAAAACACAAATATTTACACATATTCTATATTTTGAAATGCTATAGTCTGTTTCAAAAATGTACTTTTATACGAAAATGGTTTCATTTAAAACTGTTGTTCAAAATTCACCGTAGTAGTTATATATTGCATTGGTTTTGGTATCAATATAATCAGTACTTGATGATATATAAAGAATCATTGGAGAAAGTGGGCATTATCTTCAGTCCCTTTTTAACAGTACCGCATTTACTCAAAAAAAACAAAAAAAATTTCTTCACATTTTTCGACTGGGGTCACCTCCGATAAAAAATTGTGAAAATTCAGAGAGTAAAGCCAGAACGGTTTGAAGATGATTTATTTGTGGCATATATATTTGTGCATCTAAAGCACTATGAATTGCACGATACAAGAAAGTATTAAATACCGTATACAGCATCGACATTTCTTTATCATAGTGCTCAAAAAGTGTCAAAAACAGTCATTTTACTTGACATTTGATGTGAAACCGTATTTTTTGGTGACAAATGAAATATTGATTATCTAGTTTTTAAGCTATAGTCTGTTTCATATTTGTATTGCGTTTTACCTTAGAAACATGGGTGGGCTCGACTTTTGACTTACTGTGGAACGAATATGTCATTTTCTGAAGTTCTGTTGATTTGTTCGAATAGAGCAAGTACACGTCTAAAGTTTGTGAATAGAAATCGATTTTTAAACATAACAATCTCGACCCAAGTGCTGTTATCGAAATTACCAAATTCAGCGAAAATGTACGGAAATGATCCCCTTCGAACATTGAAATGTTCACACGAATAACAAACTAAAAGAATAAGAATAAGCATGCCATTTTGTAGTTAACAAACAGTTATCGATGTCAAAACACAAATATTTACACATATTCCATATTTTGAAATGCTATAGTCTGTTTCAAAAATGTACTTTTATACGAAAATGGTTTCATTTAAAACTGTTGTTCAAAATTCACCGTAGTAGTTATATATTGCATTGGTTTTGGTATCAATATAATCAGTACTTGATGATATATAAAGAATCATTGGAGAAAGTGGGCATTATCTTCAGTCCCTTTTTAACAGTACCGCATTTACTCAAAAAAACAAAAAAAATTTCTTCACATTTTTCGACTGGGGTCACCTCCGATAAAAAATTGTGAAAATTCAGAGAGTAAAGCCAGAACGGTTTGAAGATGATTTATTTGTGGCATATATATTTGTGCATCTAAAGCACTATGAATTGCACGATACAAGAAAGTATTAAATACCGTATACAGCATCGACATTTCTTTATCATAGTGCTCAAAAAGTGTCAAAAACAGTCATTTTACTTGACATTTGATGTGAAACCGTATTTTTTGGTGACAAATGAAATATTGATTATCTAGTTTTTAAGCTATAGTCTGTTTCATATTTGTATTGCGTTTTACCTTAGAAACATGGGTGGGCTCGACTTTTGACTTACTGTGGAACGAATATGTCATTTTCTGAAGTTCTGTTGATTTGTTCGAATAGAGCAAGTACACGTCTAAAGTTTGTGAATAGAAATCGATTTTTAAACATAACAATCTCGACCCAAGTGCTGTTATCGAAATTACCAAATTCAGCGAAAATGTACGGAAATGATCCCCTTCGAACATTGAAATGTTCACACGAATAACAAACTAAAAGAATAAGAATAAGCATGCCATTTTGTAGTTAACAAACAGTTATCGATGTCAAAACACAAATATTTACACATATTCTATATTTTGAAATGCTATAGTCTGTTTCAAAAATGTACTTTTATACGAAAATGGTTTCATTTAAAACTGTTGTTCAAAATTCACCGTAGTAGTTATATATTGCATTGGTTTTGGTATCAATATAATCAGTACTTGATGATATATAAAGAATCATTGGAGAAAGTGGGCATTATCTTCAGTCCCTTTTTAACAGTACCGCATTTACTCAAAAAAACAAAAAAAATTTCTTCACATTTTTCGACTGGGGTCACCTCCGATAAAAAATTGTGAAAATTCAGAGAGTAAAGCCAGAACGGTTTGAAGATGATTTATTTGTGGCATATATATTTGTGCATCTAAAGCACTATGAATTGCACGATACAAGAAAGTATTAAATACCGTATACAGCATCGACATTTCTTTATCATAGTGCTCAAAAAGTGTCAAAAACAGTCATTTTACTTGACATTTGATGTGAAACCGTATTTTTTGGTGACAAATGAAATATTGATTATCTAGTTTTTAAGCTATAGTCTGTTTCATATTTGTATTGCGTTTTACCTTAGAAACATGGGTGGGCTCGACTTTTGACTTACTGTGGAACGAATATGTCATTTTCTGAAGTTCTGTTGATTTGTTCGAATAGAGCAAGTACACGTCTAAAGTTTGTGAATAGAAATCGATTTTTAAACATAACAATCTCGACCCAAGTGCTGTTATCGAAATTACCAAATTCAGCGAAAATGTACGGAAATGATCCCCTTCGAACATTGAAATGTTCACACGAATAACAAACTAAAAGAATAAGAATAAGCATGCCATTTTGTAGTTAACAAACAGTTATCGATGTCAAAACACAAATATTTACACATATTCCATATTTTGAAATGCTATAGTCTGTTTCAAAAATGTACTTTTATACGAAAATGGTTTCATTTAAAACTGTTGTTCAAAATTCACCGTAGTAGTTATATATTGCATTGGTTTTGGTATCAATATAATCAGTACTTGATGATATATAAAGAATCATTGGAGAAAGTGGGCATTATCTTCAGTCCCTTTTTAACAGTACCGCATTTACTCAAAAAAACAAAAAAAATTTCTTCACATTTTTCGACTGGGGTCACCTCCGATAAAAAATTGTGAAAATTCAGAGAGTAAAGCCAGAACGGTTTGAAGATGATTTATTTGTGGCATATATATTTGTGCATCTAAAGCACTATGAATTGCACGATACAAGAAAGTATTAAATACCGTATAGGTTACAATACACCATTAGATTTTATGGGCGCAGCCATTTTATGAGCATAACATGGTATTCAGAATTAAGAGTATGGCGAATCCTGATTGGTCGATATGTGCGCCCGTTATTTGTTATTATTAGAGACTTCGTGCACTCTGCTTTATACAAAAGGCAAAATAAAAATTATTCCGTAGCCCTAAAGGCACTGAGATGACTTTTCAACGCTAGGACAAGACACGTATTTTTAAGGGCAAAATTGATAGGCATGGGAGATAAGTACAAAATACGCTAAGAAAAGCAACGCGAACCTATATTTTTTGGACCAAAAAATACTGTCCTAATAACTTTTCTTTGATTCTAGCAAGGTTTCGTTAAAAAAATCAACTTCCTAAAGTCTGTGTCTCGAAAAAGGCTACCATTGTCGCCTATGGGGAAATTAATTGTTTATTTCAATCTATACAGCATCGACATTTCTTTATCATAGTGCTCAAAAAGTGTCAAAAACAGTCATTTTACTTGACATTTGATGTGAAACCGTATTTTTTGGTGACAAATGAAATATTGATTATCTAGTTTTTAAGCTATAGTCTGTTTCATATTTGTATTGCGTTTTACCTTAGAAACATGGGTGGGCTCGACTTTTGACTTACTGTGGAACGAATATGTCATTTTCTGAAGTTCTGTTGATTTGTTCGAATAGAGCAAGTACACGTCTAAAGTTTGTGAATAGAAATCGATTTTTAAACATAACAATCTCGACCCAAGTGCTGTTATCGAAATTACCAAATTCAGCGAAAATGTACGGAAATGATCCCCTTCGAACATTGAAATGTTCACACGAATAACAAACTAAAAGAATAAGAATAAGCATGCCATTTTGTAGTTAACAAACAGTTATCGATGTCAAAACACAAATATTTACACATATTCTATATTTTGAAATGCTATAGTCTGTTTCAAAAATGTACTTTTATACGAAAATGGTTTCATTTAAAACTGTTGTTCAAAATTCACCGTAGTAGTTATATATTGCATTGGTTTTGGTATCAATATAATCAGTACTTGATGATATATAAAGAATCATTGGAGAAAGTGGGCATTATCTTCAGTCCCTTTTTAACAGTACCGCATTTACTCAAAAAAACAAAAAAAATTTCTTCACATTTTTCGACTGGGGTCACCTCCGATAAAAAATTGTGAAAATTCAGAGAGTAAAGCCAGAACGGTTTGAAGATGATTTATTTGTGGCATATATATTTGTGCATCTAAAGCACTATGAATTGCACGATACAAGAAAGTATTAAATACCGTATACAGCATCGACATTTCTTTATCATAGTGCTCAAAAAGTGTCAAAAACAGTCATTTTACTTGACATTTGATGTGAAACCGTATTTTTTGGTGACAAATGAAATATTGATTATCTAGTTTTTAAGCTATAGTCTGTTTCATATTTGTATTGCGTTTTACCTTAGAAACATGGGTGGGCTCGACTTTTGACTTACTGTGGAACGAATATGTCATTTTCTGAAGTTCTGTTGATTTGTTCGAATAGAGCAAGTACACGTCTAAAGTTTGTGAATAGAAATCGATTTTTAAACATAACAATCTCGACCCAAGTGCTGTTATCGAAATTACCAAATTCAGCGAAAATGTACGGAAATGATCCCCTTCGAACATTGAAATGTTCACACGAATAACAAACTAAAAGAATAAGAATAAGCATGCCATTTTGTAGTTAACAAACAGTTATCGATGTCAAAACACAAATATTTACACATATTCCATATTTTGAAATGCTATAGTCTGTTTCAAAAATGTACTTTTATACGAAAATGGTTTCATTTAAAACTGTTGTTCAAAATTCACCGTAGTAGTTATATATTGCATTGGTTTTGGTATCAATATAATCAGTACTTGATGATATATAAAGAATCATTGGAGAAAGTGGGCATTATCTTCAGTCCCTTTTTAACAGTACCGCATTTACTCAAAAAAACAAAAAAAATTTCTTCACATTTTTCGACTGGGGTCACCTCCGATAAAAAATTGTGAAAATTCAGAGAGTAAAGCCAGAACGGTTTGAAGATGATTTATTTGTGGCATATATATTTGTGCATCTAAAGCACTATGAATTGCACGATACAAGAAAGTATTAAATACCGTATAGGTTACAATACACCATTAGATTTTATGGGCGCAGCCATTTTATGAGCATAACATGGTATTCAGAATTAAGAGTATGGCGAATCCTGATTGGTCGATATGTGCGCCCGTTATTTGTTATTATTAGAGACTTCGTGCACTCTGCTTTATACAAAAGGCAAAATAAAAATTATTCCGTAGCCCTAAAGGCACTGAGATGACTTTTCAACGCTAGGACAAGACACGTATTTTTAAGGGCAAAATTGATAGGCATGGGAGATAAGTACAAAATACGCTAAGAAAAGCAACGCGAACCTATATTTTTTGGACCAAAAAATACTGTCCTAATAACTTTTCTTTGATTCTAGCAAGGTTTCGTTAAAAAAATCAACTTCCTAAAGTCTGTGTCTCGAAAAAGGCTACCATTGTCGCCTATGGGGAAATTAATTGTTTATTTCAATCTATACAGCATCGACATTTCTTTATCATAGTGCTCAAAAAGTGTCAAAAACAGTCATTTTACTTGACATTTGATGTGAAACCGTATTTTTTGGTGACAAATGAAATATTGATTATCTAGTTTTTAAGCTATAGTCTGTTTCATATTTGTATTGCGTTTTACCTTAGAAACATGGGTGGGCTCGACTTTTGACTTACTGTGGAACGAATATGTCATTTTCTGAAGTTCTGTTGATTTGTTCGAATAGAGCAAGTACACGTCTAAAGTTTGTGAATAGAAATCGATTTTTAAACATAACAATCTCGACCCAAGTGCTGTTATCGAAATTACCAAATTCAGCGAAAATGTACGGAAATGATCCCCTTCGAACATTGAAATGTTCACACGAATAACAAACTAAAAGAATAAGAATAAGCATGCCATTTTGTAGTTAACAAACAGTTATCGATGTCAAAACACAAATATTTACACATATTCTATATTTTGAAATGCTATAGTCTGTTTCAAAAATGTACTTTTATACGAAAATGGTTTCATTTAAAACTGTTGTTCAAAATTCACCGTAGTAGTTATATATTGCATTGGTTTTGGTATCAATATAATCAGTACTTGATGATATATAAAGAATCATTGGAGAAAGTGGGCATTATCTTCAGTCCCTTTTTAACAGTACCGCATTTACTCAAAAAAACAAAAAAAATTTCTTCACATTTTTCGACTGGGGTCACCTCCGATAAAAAATTGTGAAAATTCAGAGAGTAAAGCCAGAACGGTTTGAAGATGATTTATTTGTGGCATATATATTTGTGCATCTAAAGCACTATGAATTGCACGATACAAGAAAGTATTAAATACCGTATACAGCATCGACATTTCTTTATCATAGTGCTCAAAAAGTGTCAAAAACAGTCATTTTACTTGACATTTGATGTGAAACCGTATTTTTTGGTGACAAATGAAATATTGATTATCTAGTTTTTAAGCTATAGTCTGTTTCATATTTGTATTGCGTTTTACCTTAGAAACATGGGTGGGCTCGACTTTTGACTTACTGTGGAACGAATATGTCATTTTCTGAAGTTCTGTTGATTTGTTCGAATAGAGCAAGTACACGTCTAAAGTTTGTGAATAGAAATCGATTTTTAAACATAACAATCTCGACCCAAGTGCTGTTATCGAAATTACCAAATTCAGCGAAAATGTACGGAAATGATCCCCTTCGAACATTGAAATGTTCACACGAATAACAAACTAAAAGAATAAGAATAAGCATGCCATTTTGTAGTTAACAAACAGTTATCGATGTCAAAACACAAATATTTACACATATTCCATATTTTGAAATGCTATAGTCTGTTTCAAAAATGTACTTTTATACGAAAATGGTTTCATTTAAAACTGTTGTTCAAAATTCACCGTAGTAGTTATATATTGCATTGGTTTTGGTATCAATATAATCAGTACTTGATGATATATAAAGAATCATTGGAGAAAGTGGGCATTATCTTCAGTCCCTTTTTAACAGTACCGCATTTACTCAAAAAAACAAAAAAAATTTCTTCACATTTTTCGACTGGGGTCACCTCCGATAAAAAATTGTGAAAATTCAGAGAGTAAAGCCAGAACGGTTTGAAGATGATTTATTTGTGGCATATATATTTGTGCATCTAAAGCACTATGAATTGCACGATACAAGAAAGTATTAAATACCGTATAGGTTACAATACACCATTAGATTTTATGGGCGCAGCCATTTTATGAGCATAACATGGTATTCAGAATTAAGAGTATGGCGAATCCTGATTGGTCGATATGTGCGCCCGTTATTTGTTATTATTAGAGACTTCGTGCACTCTGCTTTATACAAAAGGCAAAATAAAAATTATTCCGTAGCCCTAAAGGCACTGAGATGACTTTTCAACGCTAGGACAAGACACGTATTTTTAAGGGCAAAATTGATAGGCATGGGAGATAAGTACAAAATACGCTAAGAAAAGCAACGCGAACCTATATTTTTTGGACCAAAAAATACTGTCCTAATAACTTTTCTTTGATTCTAGCAAGGTTTCGTTAAAAAAATCAACTTCCTAAAGTCTGTGTCTCGAAAAAGGCTACCATTGTCGCCTATGGGGAAATTAATTGTTTATTTCAATCTATACAGCATCGACATTTCTTTATCATAGTGCTCAAAAAGTGTCAAAAACAGTCATTTTACTTGACATTTGATGTGAAACCGTATTTTTTGGTGACAAATGAAATATTGATTATCTAGTTTTTAAGCTATAGTCTGTTTCATATTTGTATTGCGTTTTACCTTAGAAACATGGGTGGGCTCGACTTTTGACTTACTGTGGAACGAATATGTCATTTTCTGAAGTTCTGTTGATTTGTTCGAATAGAGCAAGTACACGTCTAAAGTTTGTGAATAGAAATCGATTTTTAAACATAACAATCTCGACCCAAGTGCTGTTATCGAAATTACCAAATTCAGCGAAAATGTACGGAAATGATCCCCTTCGAACATTGAAATGTTCACACGAATAACAAACTAAAAGAATAAGAATAAGCATGCCATTTTGTAGTTAACAAACAGTTATCGATGTCAAAACACAAATATTTACACATATTCTATATTTTGAAATGCTATAGTCTGTTTCAAAAATGTACTTTTATACGAAAATGGTTTCATTTAAAACTGTTGTTCAAAATTCACCGTAGTAGTTATATATTGCATTGGTTTTGGTATCAATATAATCAGTACTTGATGATATATAAAGAATCATTGGAGAAAGTGGGCATTATCTTCAGTCCCTTTTTAACAGTACCGCATTTACTCAAAAAAACAAAAAAAATTTCTTCACATTTTTCGACTGGGGTCACCTCCGATAAAAAATTGTGAAAATTCAGAGAGTAAAGCCAGAACGGTTTGAAGATGATTTATTTGTGGCATATATATTTGTGCATCTAAAGCACTATGAATTGCACGATACAAGAAAGTATTAAATACCGTATACAGCATCGACATTTCTTTATCATAGTGCTCAAAAAGTGTCAAAAACAGTCATTTTACTTGACATTTGATGTGAAACCGTATTTTTTGGTGACAAATGAAATATTGATTATCTAGTTTTTAAGCTATAGTCTGTTTCATATTTGTATTGCGTTTTACCTTAGAAACATGGGTGGGCTCGACTTTTGACTTACTGTGGAACGAATATGTCATTTTCTGAAGTTCTGTTGATTTGTTCGAATAGAGCAAGTACACGTCTAAAGTTTGTGAATAGAAATCGATTTTTAAACATAACAATCTCGACCCAAGTGCTGTTATCGAAATTACCAAATTCAGCGAAAATGTACGGAAATGATCCCCTTCGAACATTGAAATGTTCACACGAATAACAAACTAAAAGAATAAGAATAAGCATGCCATTTTGTAGTTAACAAACAGTTATCGATGTCAAAACACAAATATTTACACATATTCCATATTTTGAAATGCTATAGTCTGTTTCAAAAATGTACTTTTATACGAAAATGGTTTCATTTAAAACTGTTGTTCAAAATTCACCGTAGTAGTTATATATTGCATTGGTTTTGGTATCAATATAATCAGTACTTGATGATATATAAAGAATCATTGGAGAAAGTGGGCATTATCTTCAGTCCCTTTTTAACAGTACCGCATTTACTCAAAAAAACAAAAAAAATTTCTTCACATTTTTCGACTGGGGTCACCTCCGATAAAAAATTGTGAAAATTCAGAGAGTAAAGCCAGAACGGTTTGAAGATGATTTATTTGTGGCATATATATTTGTGCATCTAAAGCACTATGAATTGCACGATACAAGAAAGTATTAAATACCGTATAGGTTACAATACACCATTAGATTTTATGGGCGCAGCCATTTTATGAGCATAACATGGTATTCAGAATTAAGAGTATGGCGAATCCTGATTGGTCGATATGTGCGCCCGTTATTTGTTATTATTAGAGACTTCGTGCACTCTGCTT
Organism: Mytilus galloprovincialis; assembly: GCF_965363235.1. Lineage (NCBI taxonomy): Eukaryota > Metazoa > Mollusca > Bivalvia > Mytilida > Mytilidae > Mytilus > Mytilus galloprovincialis. The sequence goes on from NC_134842.1 coordinate 102,222,418, forward strand.
TATACAAAAGGCAAAATAAAAATTATTCCGTAGCCCTAAAGGCACTGAGATGACTTTTCAACGCTAGGACAAGACACGTATTTTTAAGGGCAAAATTGATAGGCATGGGAGATAAGTACAAAATACGCTAAGAAAAGCAACGCGAACCTATATTTTTTGGACCAAAAAATACTGTCCTAATAACTTTTCTTTGATTCTAGCAAGGTTTCGTTAAAAAAATCAACTTCCTAAAGTCTGTGTCTCGAAAAAGGCTACCATTGTCGCCTATGGGGAAATTAATTGTTTATTTCAATCTATACAGCATCGACATTTCTTTATCATAGTGCTCAAAAAGTGTCAAAAACAGTCATTTTACTTGACATTTGATGTGAAACCGTAATTTTTGGTGACAAATGAAATATTGATTATCTAGTTTTTAAGCTATAGTCTGTTTCATATTTGTATTGCGTTTTACCTTAGAAACATGGGTGGGCTCGACTTTTGACTTACTGTGGAACGAATATGTCATTTTCTGAAGTTCTGTTGATTTGTTCGAATAGAGCAAGTACACGTCTAAAGTTTGTGAATAGAAATCGATTTTTAAACATAACAATCTCGACCCAAGTGCTGTTATCGAAATTACCAAATTCAGCGAAAATGTACGGAAATGATCCCCTTCGAACATTGAAATGTTCACACGAATAACAAACTAAAAGAATAAGAATAAGCATGCCATTTTGTAGTTAACAAACAGTTATCGATGTCAAAACACAAATATTTACACATATTCTATATTTTGAAATGCTATAGTCTGTTTCAAAAATGTACTTTTATACGAAAATGGTTTCATTTAAAACTGTTGTTCAAAATTCACCGTAGTAGTTATATATTGCATTGGTTTTGGTATCAATATAATCAGTACTTGATGATATATAAAGAATCATTGGAGAAAGTGGGCATTATCTTCAGTCCCTTTTTAACAGTACCGCATTTACTCAAAAAAACAAAAAAAATTTCTTCACATTTTTCGACTGGGGTCACCTCCGATAAAAAATTGTGAAAATTCAGAGAGTAAAGCCAGAACGGTTTGAAGATGATTTATTTGTGGCATATATATTTGTGCATCTAAAGCACTATGAATTGCACGATACAAGAAAGTATTAAATACCGTATACAGCATCGACATTTCTTTATCATAGTGCTCAAAAAGTGTCAAAAACAGTCATTTTACTTGACATTTGATGTGAAACCGTATTTTTTGGTGACAAATGAAATATTGATTATCTAGTTTTTAAGCTATAGTCTGTTTCATATTTGTATTGCGTTTTACCTTAGAAACATGGGTGGGCTCGACTTTTGACTTACTGTGGAACGAATATGTCATTTTCTGAAGTTCTGTTGATTTGTTCGAATAGAGCAAGTACACGTCTAAAGTTTGTGAATAGAAATCGATTTTTAAACATAACAATCTCGACCCAAGTGCTGTTATCGAAATTACCAAATTCAGCGAAAATGTACGGAAATGATCCCCTTCGAACATTGAAATGTTCACACGAATAACAAACTAAAAGAATAAGAATAAGCATGCCATTTTGTAGTTAACAAACAGTTATCGATGTCAAAACACAAATATTTACACATATTCCATATTTTGAAATGCTATAGTCTGTTTCAAAAATGTACTTTTATACGAAAATGGTTTCATTTAAAACTGTTGTTCAAAATTCACCGTAGTAGTTATATATTGCATTGGTTTTGGTATCAATATAATCAGTACTTGATGATATATAAAGAATCATTGGAGAAAGTGGGCATTATCTTCAGTCCCTTTTTAACAGTACCGCATTTACTCAAAAAAACAAAAAAAATTTCTTCACATTTTTCGACTGGGGTCACCTCCGATAAAAAATTGTGAAAATTCAGAGAGTAAAGCCAGAACGGTTTGAAGATGATTTATTTGTGGCATATATATTTGTGCATCTAAAGCACTATGAATTGCACGATACAAGAAAGTATTAAATACCGTATAGGTTACAATACACCATTAGATTTTATGGGCGCAGCCATTTTATGAGCATAACATGGTATTCAGAATTAAGAGTATGGCGAATCCTGATTGGTCGATATGTGCGCCCGTTATTTGTTATTATTAGAGACTTCGTGCACTCTGCTTTATACAAAAGGCAAAATAAAAATTATTCCGTAGCCCTAAAGGCACTGAGATGACTTTTCAACGCTAGGACAAGACACGTATTTTTAAGGGCAAAATTGATAGGCATGGGAGATAAGTACAAAATACGCTAAGAAAAGCAACGCGAACCTATATTTTTTGGACCAAAAAATACTGTCCTAATAACTTTTCTTTGATTCTAGCAAGGTTTCGTTAAAAAAATCAACTTCCTAAAGTCTGTGTCTCGAAAAAGGCTACCATTGTCGCCTATGGGGAAATTAATTGTTTATTTCAATCTATACAGCATCGACATTTCTTTATCATAGTGCTCAAAAAGTGTCAAAAACAGTCATTTTACTTGACATTTGATGTGAAACCGTATTTTTTGGTGACAAATGAAATATTGATTATCTAGTTTTTAAGCTATAGTCTGTTTCATATTTGTATTGCGTTTTACCTTAGAAACATGGGTGGGCTCGACTTTTGACTTACTGTGGAACGAATATGTCATTTTCTGAAGTTCTGTTGATTTGTTCGAATAGAGCAAGTACACGTCTAAAGTTTGTGAATAGAAATCGATTTTTAAACATAACAATCTCGACCCAAGTGCTGTTATCGAAATTACCAAATTCAGCGAAAATGTACGGAAATGATCCCCTTCGAACATTGAAATGTTCACACGAATAACAAACTAAAAGAATAAGAATAAGCATGCCATTTTGTAGTTAACAAACAGTTATCGATGTCAAAACACAAATATTTACACATATTCCATATTTTGAAATGCTATAGTCTGTTTCAAAAATGTACTTTTATACGAAAATGGTTTCATTTAAAAATGTTGTTCAAAATTCACCGTAGTAGTTATATATTGCATTGGTTTTGGTATCAATATAATCAGTACTTGATGATATATAAAGAATCATTGGAGAAAGTGGGCATTATCTTCAGTCCCTTTTTAACAGTACCGCATTTACTCAAAAAAACAAAAAAAATTTCTTCACATTTTTCGACTGGGGTCACCTCCGATAAAAAATTGTGAAAATTCAGAGAGTAAAGCCAGAACGGTTTGAAGATGATTTATTTGTGGCATATATATTTGTGCATCTAAAGCACTATGAATTGCACGATACAAGAAAGTATTAAATACCGTATAGGTTACAATACACCATTAGATTTTATGGGCGCAGCCATTTTATGAGCATAACATGGTATTCAGAATTAAGAGTATGGCGAATCCTGATTGGTCGATATGTGCGCCCGTTATTTGTTATTATTAGAGACTTCGTGCACTCTGCTTTATACAAAAGGCAAAATAAAAATTATTCCGTAGCCCTAAAGGCACTGAGATGACTTTTCAACGCTAGGACAAGACACGTATTTTTAAGGGCAAAATTGATAGGCATGGGAGATAAGTACAAAATACGCTAAGAAAAGCAACGCGAACCTATATTTTTTGGACCAAAAAATACTGTCCTAATAACTTTTCTTTGATTCTAGCAAGGTTTCGTTAAAAAAATCAACTTCCTAAAGTCTGTGTCTCGAAAAAGGCTACCATTGTCGCCTATGGGGAAATTAATTGTTTATTTCAATCTATACAGCATCGACATTTCTTTATCATAGTGCTCAAAAAGTGTCAAAAACAGTCATTTTACTTGACATTTGATGTGAAACCGTATTTTTTGGTGACAAATGAAATATTGATTATCTAGTTTTTAAGCTATAGTCTGTTTCATATTTGTATTGCGTTTTACCTTAGAAACATGGGTGGGCTCGACTTTTGACTTACTGTGGAACGAATATGTCATTTTCTGAAGTTCTGTTGATTTGTTCGAATAGAGCAAGTACACGTCTAAAGTTTGTGAATAGAAATCGATTTTTAAACATAACAATCTCGACCCAAGTGCTGTTATCGAAATTACCAAATTCAGCGAAAATGTACGGAAATGATCCCCTTCGAACATTGAAATGTTCACACGAATAACAAACTAAAAGAATAAGAATAAGCATGCCATTTTGTAGTTAACAAACAGTTATCGATGTCAAAACACAAATATTTACACATATTCCATATTTTGAAATGCTATAGTCTGTTTCAAAAATGTACTTTTATACGAAAATGGTTTCATTTAAAACTGTTGTTCAAAATTCACCGTAGTAGTTATATATTGCATTGGTTTTGGTATCAATATAATCAGTACTTGATGATATATAAAGAATCATTGGAGAAAGTGGGCATTATCTTCAGTCCCTTTTTAACAGTACCGCATTTACTCAAAAAAACAAAAAAAATTTCTTCACATTTTTCGACTGGGGTCACCTCCGATAAAAAATTGTGAAAATTCAGAGAGTAAAGCCAGAACGGTTTGAAGATGATTTATTTGTGGCATATATATTTGTGCATCTAAAGCACTATGAATTGCACGATACAAGAAAGTATTAAATACCGTATAGGTTACAATACACCATTAGATTTTATGGGCGCAGCCATTTTATGAGCATAACATGGTATTCAGAATTAAGAGTATGGCGAATCCTGATTGGTCGATATGTGCGCCCGTTATTTGTTATTATTAGAGACTTCGTGCACTCTGCTTTATACAAAAGGCAAAATAAAAATTATTCCGTAGCCCTAAAGGCACTGAGATGACTTTTCAACGCTAGGACAAGACACGTATTTTTAAGGGCAAAATTGATAGGCATGGGAGATAAGTACAAAATACGCTAAGAAAAGCAACGCGAACCTATATTTTTTGGACCAAAAAATACTGTCCTAATAACTTTTCTTTGATTCTAGCAAGGTTTCGTTAAAAAAATCAACTTCCTAAAGTCTGTGTCTCGAAAAAGGCTACCATTGTCGCCTATGGGGAAATTAATTGTTTATTTCAATCTATACAGCATCGACATTTCTTTATCATAGTGCTCAAAAAGTGTCAAAAACAGTCATTTTACTTGACATTTGATGTGAAACCGTATTTTTTGGTGACAAATGAAATATTGATTATCTAGTTTTTAAGCTATAGTCTGTTTCATATTTGTATTGCGTTTTACCTTAGAAACATGGGTGGGCTCGACTTTTGACTTACTGTGGAACGAATATGTCATTTTCTGAAGTTCTGTTGATTTGTTCGAATAGAGCAAGTACACGTCTAAAGTTTGTGAATAGAAATCGATTTTTAAACATAACAATCTCGACCCAAGTGCTGTTATCGAAATTACCAAATTCAGCGAAAATGTACGGAAATGATCCCCTTCGAACATTGAAATGTTCACACGAATAACAAACTAAAAGAATAAGAATAAGCATGCCATTTTGTAGTTAACAAACAGTTATCGATGTCAAAACACAAATATTTACACATATTCTATATTTTGAAATGCTATAGTCTGTTTCAAAAATGTACTTTTATACGAAAATGGTTTCATTTAAAACTGTTGTTCAAAATTCACCGTAGTAGTTATATATTGCATTGGTTTTGGTATCAATATAATCAGTACTTGATGATATATAAAGAATCATTGGAGAAAGTGGGCATTATCTTCAGTCCCTTTTTAACAGTACCGCATTTACTCAAAAAAACAAAAAAAATTTCTTCACATTTTTCGACTGGGGTCACCTCCGATAAAAAATTGTGAAAATTCAGAGAGTAAAGCCAGAACGGTTTGAAGATGATTTATTTGTGGCATATATATTTGTGCATCTAAAGCACTATGAATTGCACGATACAAGAAAGTATTAAATACCGTATACAGCATCGACATTTCTTTATCATAGTGCTCAAAAAGTGTCAAAAACAGTCATTTTACTTGACATTTGATGTGAAACCGTATTTTTTGGTGACAAATGAAATATTGATTATCTAGTTTTTAAGCTATAGTCTGTTTCATATTTGTATTGCGTTTTACCTTAGAAACATGGGTGGGCTCGACTTTTGACTTACTGTGGAACGAATATGTCATTTTCTGAAGTTCTGTTGATTTGTTCGAATAGAGCAAGTACACGTCTAAAGTTTGTGAATAGAAATCGATTTTTAAACATAACAATCTCGACCCAAGTGCTGTTATCGAAATTACCAAATTCAGCGAAAATGTACGGAAATGATCCCCTTCGAACATTGAAATGTTCACACGAATAACAAACTAAAAGAATAAGAATAAGCATGCCATTTTGTAGTTAACAAACAGTTATCGATGTCAAAACACAAATATTTACACATATTCCATATTTTGAAATGCTATAGTCTGTTTCAAAAATGTACTTTTATACGAAAATGGTTTCATTTAAAACTGTTGTTCAAAATTCACCGTAGTAGTTATATATTGCATTGGTTTTGGTATAAATATAATCAGTACTTGATGATATATAAAGAATCATTGGAGAAAGTGGGCATTATCTTCAGTCCCTTTTTAACAGTACCGCATTTACTCAAAAAAACAAAAAAAATTTCTTCACATTTTTCGACTGGGGTCACCTCCGATAAAAAATTGTGAAAATTCAGAGAGTAAAGCCAGAACGGTTTGAAGATGATTTATTTGTGGCATATATATTTGTGCATCTAAAGCACTATGAATTGCACGATACAAGAAAGTATTAAATACCGTATACAGCATCGACATTTCTTTATCATAGTGCTCAAAAAGTGTCAAAAACAGTCATTTTACTTGACATTTGATGTGAAACCGTATTTTTTGGTGACAAATGAAATATTGATTATCTAGTTTTTAAGCTATAGTCTGTTTCATATTTGTATTGCGTTTTACCTTAGAAACATGGGTGGGCTCGACTTTTGACTTACTGTGGAACGAATATGTCATTTTCTGAAGTTCTGTTGATTTGTTCGAATAGAGCAAGTACACGTCTAAAGTTTGTGAATAGAAATCGATTTTTAAACATAACAATCTCGACCCAAGTGCTGTTATCGAAATTACCAAATTCAGCGAAAATGTACGGAAATGATCCCCTTCGAACATTGAAATGTTCACACGAATAACAAACTAAAAGAATAAGAATAAGCATGCCATTTTGTAGTTAACAAACAGTTATCGATGTCAAAACACAAATATTTACACATATTCCATATTTTGAAATGCTATAGTCTGTTTCAAAAATGTACTTTTATACGAAAATGGTTTCATTTAAAACTGTTGTTCAAAATTCACCGTAGTAGTTATATATTGCATTGGTTTTGGTATCAATATAATCAGTACTTGATGATATATAAAGAATCATTGGAGAAAGTGGGCATTATCTTCAGTCCCTTTTTAACAGTACCGCATTTACTCAAAAAAACAAAAAAAATTTCTTCACATTTTTCGACTGGGGTCACCTCCGATAAAAAATTGTGAAAATTCAGAGAGTAAAGCCAGAACGGTTTGAAGATGATTTATTTGTGGCATATATATTTGTGCATCTAAAGCACTATGAATTGCACGATACAAGAAAGTATTAAATACCGTATAGGTTACAATACACCATTAGATTTTATGGGCGCAGCCATTTTATGAGCATAACATGGTATTCAGAATTAAGAGTATGGCGAATCCTGATTGGTCGATATGTGCGCCCGTTATTTGTTATTATTAGAGACTTCGTGCACTCTGCTTTATACAAAAGGCAAAATAAAAATTATTCCGTAGCCCTAAAGGCACTGAGATGACTTTTCAACGCTAGGACAAGACACGTATTTTTAAGGGCAAAATTGATAGGCATGGGAGATAAGTACAAAATACGCTAAGAAAAGCAACGCGAACCTATATTTTTTGGACCAAAAAATACTGTCCTAATAACTTTTCTTTGATTCTAGCAAGGTTTCGTTAAAAAAATCAACTTCCTAAAGTCTGTGTCTCGAAAAAGGCTACCATTGTCGCCTATGGGGAAATTAATTGTTTATTTCAATCTATACAGCATCGACATTTCTTTATCATAGTGCTCAAAAAGTGTCAAAAACAGTCATTTTACTTGACATTTGATGTGAAACCGTATTTTTTGGTGACAAATGAAATATTGATTATCTAGTTTTTAAGCTATAGTCTGTTTCATATTTGTATTGCGTTTTACCTTAGAAACATGGGTGGGCTCGACTTTTGACTTACTGTGGAACGAATATGTCATTTTCTGAAGTTCTGTTGATTTGTTCGAATAGAGCAAGTACACGTCTAAAGTTTGTGAATAGAAATCGATTTTTAAACATAACAATCTCGACCCAAGTGCTGTTATCGAAATTACCAAATTCAGCGAAAATGTACGGAAATGATCCCCTTCGAACATTGAAATGTTCACACGAATAACAAACTAAAAGAATAAGAATAAGCATGCCATTTTGTAGTTAACAAACAGTTATCGATGTCAAAACACAAATATTTACACATATTCTATATTTTGAAATGCTATAGTCTGTTTCAAAAATGTACTTTTATACGAAAATGGTTTCATTTAAAACTGTTGTTCAAAATTCACCGTAGTAGTTATATATTGCATTGGTTTTGGTATCAATATAATCAGTACTTGATGATATATAAAGAATCATTGGAGAAAGTGGGCATTATCTTCAGTCCCTTTTTAACAGTACCGCATTTACTCAAAAAAACAAAAAAAATTTCTTCACATTTTTCGACTGGGGTCACCTCCGATAAAAAATTGTGAAAATTCAGAGAGTAAAGCCAGAACGGTTTGAAGATGATTTATTTGTGGCATATATATTTGTGCATCTAAAGCACTATGAATTGCACGATACAAGAAAGTATTAAATACCGTATACAGCATCGACATTTCTTTATCATAGTGCTCAAAAAGTGTCAAAAACAGTCATTTTACTTGACATTTGATGTGAAACCGTATTTTTTGGTGACAAATGAAATATTGATTATCTAGTTTTTAAGCTATAGTCTGTTTCATATTTGTATTGCGTTTTACCTTAGAAACATGGGTGGGCTCGACTTTTGACTTACTGTGGAACGAATATGTCATTTTCTGAAGTTCTGTTGATTTGTTCGAATAGAGCAAGTACACGTCTAAAGTTTGTGAATAGAAATCGATTTTTAAACATAACAATCTCGACCCAAGTGCTGTTATCGAAATTACCAAATTCAGCGAAAATGTACGGAAATGATCCCCTTCGAACATTGAAATGTTCACACGAATAACAAACTAAAAGAATAAGAATAAGCATGCCATTTTGTAGTTAACAAACAGTTATCGATGTCAAAACACAAATATTTACACATATTCCATATTTTGAAATGCTATAGTCTGTTTCAAAAATGTACTTTTATACGAAAATGGTTTCATTTAAAACTGTTGTTCAAAATTCACCGTAGTAGTTATATATTGCATTGGTTTTGGTATAAATATAATCAGTACTTGATGATATATAAAGAATCATTGGAGAAAGTGGGCATTATCTTCAGTCCCTTTTTAACAGTACCGCATTTACTCAAAAAAACAAAAAAAATTTCTTCACATTTTTCGACTGGGGTCACCTCCGATAAAAAATTGTGAAAATTCAGAGAGTAAAGCCAGAACGGTTTGAAGATGATTTATTTGTGGCATATATATTTGTGCATCTAAAGCACTATGAATTGCACGATACAAGAAAGTATTAAATACCGTATAGGTTACAATACACCATTAGATTTTATGGGCGCAGCCATTTTATGAGCATAACATGGTATTCAGAATTAAGAGTATGGCGAATCCTGATTGGTCGATATGTGCGCCCGTTATTTGTTATTATTAGAGACTTCGTGCACTCTGCTTTATACAAAAGGCAAAATAAAAATTATTCCGTAGCCCTAAAGGCACTGAGATGACTTTTCAACGCTAGGACAAGACACGTATTTTTAAGGGCAAAATTGATAGGCATGGGAGATAAGTACAAAATACGCTAAGAAAAGCAACGCGAACCTATATTTTTTGGACCAAAAAATACTGTCCTAATAACTTTTCTTTGATTCTAGCAAGGTTTCGTTAAAAAAATCAACTTCCTAAAGTCTGTGTCTCGAAAAAGGCTACCATTGTCGCCTATGGGGAAATTAATTGTTTATTTCAATCTATACAGCATCGACATTTCTTTATCATAGTGCTCAAAAAGTGTCAAAAACAGTCATTTTACTTGACATTTGATGTGAAACCGTATTTTTTGGTGACAAATGAAATATTGATTATCTAGTTTTTAAGCTATAGTCTGTTTCATATTTGTATTGCGTTTTACCTTAGAAACATGGGTGGGCTCGACTTTTGACTTACTGTGGAACGAATATGTCATTTTCTGAAGTTCTGTTGATTTGTTCGAATAGAGCAAGTACACGTCTAAAGTTTGTGAATAGAAATCGATTTTTAAACATAACAATCTCGACCCAAGTGCTGTTATCGAAATTACCAAATTCAGCGAAAATGTACGGAAATGATCCCCTTCGAACATTGAAATGTTCACACGAATAACAAACTAAAAGAATAAGAATAAGCATGCCATTTTGTAGTTAACAAACAGTTATCGATGTCAAAACACAAATATTTACACATATTCTATATTTTGAAATGCTATAGTCTGTTTCAAAAATGTACTTTTATACGAAAATGGTTTCATTTAAAACTGTTGTTCAAAATTCACCGTAGTAGTTATATATTGCATTGGTTTTGGTATCAATATAATCAGTACTTGATGATATATAAAGAATCATTGGAGAAAGTGGGCATTATCTTCAGTCCCTTTTTAACAGTACCGCATTTACTCAAAAAAACAAAAAAAAATTCTTCACATTTTTCGACTGGGGTCACCTCCGATAAAAAATTGTGAAAATTCAGAGAGTAAAGCCAGAACGGTTTGAAGATGATTTATTTGTGGCATATATATTTGTGCATCTAAAGCACTATGAATTGCACGATACAAGAAAGTATTAAATACCGTATACAGCATCGACATTTCTTTATCATAGTGCTCAAAAAGTGTCAAAAACAGTCATTTTACTTGACATTTGATGTGAAACCGTATTTTTTGGTGACAAATGAAATATTGATTATCTAGTTTTTAAGCTATAGTCTGTTTCATATTTGTATTGCGTTTTACCTTAGAAACATGGGTGGGCTCGACTTTTGACTTACTGTGGAACGAATATGTCATTTTCTGAAGTTCTGTTGATTTGTTCGAATAGAGCAAGTACACGTCTAAAGTTTGTGAATAGAAATCGATTTTTAAACATAACAATCTCGACCCAAGTGCTGTTATCGAAATTACCAAATTCAGCGAAAATGTACGGAAATGATCCCCTTCGAACATTGAAATGTTCACACGAATAACAAACTAAAAGAATAAGAATAAGCATGCCATTTTGTAGTTAACAAACAGTTATCGATGTCAAAACACAAATATTTACACATATTCCATATTTTGAAATGCTATAGTCTGTTTCAAAAATGTACTTTTATACGAAAATGGTTTCATTTAAAACTGTTGTTCAAAATTCACCGTAGTAGTTATATATTGCATTGGTTTTGGTATCAATATAATCAGTACTTGATGATATATAAAGAATCATTGGAGAAAGTGGGCATTATCTTCAGTCCCTTTTTAACAGTACCGCATTTACTCAAAAAAACAAAAAAAATTTCTTCACATTTTTCGACTGGGGTCACCTCCGATAAAAAATTGTGAAAATTCAGAGAGTAAAGCCAGAACGGTTTGAAGATGATTTATTTGTGGCATATATATTTGTGCATCTAAAGCACTATGAATTGCACGATACAAGAAAGTATTAAATACCGTATAGGTTACAATACACCATTAGATTTTATGGGCGCAGCCATTTTATGAGCATAACATGGTATTCAGAATTAAGAGTATGGCGAATCCTGATTGGTCGATATGTGCGCCCGTTATTTGTTATTATTAGAGACTTCGTGCACTCTGCTTTATACAAAAGGCAAAATAAAAATTATTCCGTAGCCCTAAAGGCACTGAGATGACTTTTCAACGCTAGGACAAGACACGTATTTTTAAGGGCAAAATTGATAGGCATGGGAGATAAGTACAAAATACGCTAAGAAAAGCAACGCGAACCTATATTTTTTGGACCAAAAAATACTGTCCTAATAACTTTTCTTTGATTCTAGCAAGGTTTCGTTAAAAAAATCAACTTCCTAAAGTCTGTGTCTCGAAAAAGGCTACCATTGTCGCCTATGGGGAAATTAATTGTTTATTTCAATCTATACAGCATCGACATTTCTTTATCATAGTGCTCAAAAAGTGTCAAAAACAGTCATTTTACTTGACATTTGATGTGAAACCGTATTTTTTGGTGACAAATGAAATATTGATTATCTAGTTTTTAAGCTATAGTCTGTTTCATATTTGTATTGCGTTTTACCTTAGAAACATGGGTGGGCTCGACTTTTGACTTACTGTGGAACGAATATGTCATTTTCTGAAGTTCTGTTGATTTGTTCGAATAGAGCAAGTACACGTCTAAAGTTTGTGAATAGAAATCGATTTTTAAACATAACAATCTCGACCCAAGTGCTGTTATCGAAATTACCAAATTCAGCGAAAATGTACGGAAATGATCCCCTTCGAACATTGAAATGTTCACACGAATAACAAACTAAAAGAATAAGAATAAGCATGCCATTTTGTAGTTAACAAACAGTTATCGATGTCAAAACACAAATATTTACACATATTCTATATTTTGAAATGCTATAGTCTGTTTCAAAAATGTACTTTTATACGAAAATGGTTTCATTTAAAACTGTTGTTCAAAATTCACCGTAGTAGTTATATATTGCATTGGTTTTGGTATCAATATAATCAGTACTTGATGATATATAAAGAATCATTGGAGAAAGTGGGCATTATCTTCAGTCCCTTTTTAACAGTACCGCATTTACTCAAAAAAACAAAAAAAATTTCTTCACATTTTTCGACTGGGGTCACCTCCGATAAAAAATTGTGAAAATTCAGAGAGTAAAGCCAGAACGGTTTGAAGATGATTTATTTGTGGCATATATATTTGTGCATCTAAAGCACTATGAATTGCACGATACAAGAAAGTATTAAATACCGTATACAGCATCGACATTTCTTTATCATAGTGCTCAAAAAGTGTCAAAAACAGTCATTTTACTTGACATTTGATGTGAAACCGTATTTTTTGGTGACAAATGAAATATTGATTATCTAGTTTTTAAGCTATAGTCTGTTTCATATTTGTATTGCGTTTTACCTTAGAAACATGGGTGGGCTCGACTTTTGACTTACTGTGGAACGAATATGTCATTTTCTGAAGTTCTGTTGATTTGTTCGAATAGAGCAAGTACACGTCTAAAGTTTGTGAATAGAAATCGATTTTTAAACATAACAATCTCGACCCAAGTGCTGTTATCGAAATTACCAAATTCAGCGAAAATGTACGGAAATGATCCCCTTCGAACATTGAAATGTTCACACGAATAACAAACTAAAAGAATAAGAATAAGCATGCCATTTTGTAGTTAACAAACAGTTATCGATGTCAAAACACAAATATTTACACATATTCCATATTTTGAAATGCTATAGTCTGTTTCAAAAATGTACTTTTATACGAAAATGGTTTCATTTAAAACTGTTGTTCAAAATTCACCGTAGTAGTTATATATTGCATTGGTTTTGGTATCAATATAATCAGTACTTGATGATATATAAAGAATCATTGGAGAAAGTGGGCATTATCTTCAGTCCCTTTTTAACAGTACCGCATTTACTCAAAAAAACAAAAAAAATTTCTTCACATTTTTCGACTGGGGTCACCTCCGATAAAAAATTGTGAAAATTCAGAGAGTAAAGCCAGAACGGTTTGAAGATGATTTATTTGTGGCATATATATTTGTGCATCTAAAGCACTATGAATTGCACGATACAAGAAAGTATTAAATACCGTATAGGTTACAATACACCATTAGATTTTATGGGCGCAGCCATTTTATGAGCATAACATGGTATTCAGAATTAAGAGTATGGCGAATCCTGATTGGTCGATATGTGCGCCCGTTATTTGTTATTATTAGAGACTTCGTGCACTCTGCTTTATACAAAAGGCAAAATAAAAATTATTCCGTAGCCCTAAAGGCACTGAGATGACTTTTCAACGCTAGGACAAGACACGTATTTTTAAGGGCAAAATTGATAGGCATGGGAGATAAGTACAAAATACGCTAAGAAAAGCAACGCGAACCTATATTTTTTGGACCAAAAAATACTGTCCTAATAACTTTTCTTTGATTCTAGCAAGGTTTCGTTAAAAAAATCAACTTCCTAAAGTCTGTGTCTCGAAAAAGGCTACCATTGTCGCCTATGGGGAAATTAATTGTTTATTTCAATCTATACAGCATCGACATTTCTTTATCATAGTGCTCAAAAAGTGTCAAAAACAGTCATTTTACTTGACATTTGATGTGAAACCGTATTTTTTGGTGACAAATGAAATATTGATTATCTAGTTTTTAAGCTATAGTCTGTTTCATATTTGTATTGCGTTTTACCTTAGAAACATGGGTGGGCTCGACTTTTGACTTACTGTGGAACGAATATGTCATTTTCTGAAGTTCTGTTGATTTGTTCGAATAGAGCAAGTACACGTCTAAAGTTTGTGAATAGAAATCGATTTTTAAACATAACAATCTCGACCCAAGTGCTGTTATCGAAATTACCAAATTCAGCGAAAATGTACGGAAATGATCCCCTTCGAACATTGAAATGTTCACACGAATAACAAACTAAAAGAATAAGAATAAGCATGCCATTTTGTAGTTAACAAACAGTTATCGATGTCAAAACACAAATATTTACACATATTCCATATTTTGAAATGCTATAGTCTGTTTCAAAAATGTACTTTTATACGAAAATGGTTTCATTTAAAACTGTTGTTCAAAATTCACCGTAGTAGTTATATATTGCATTGGTTTTGGTATCAATATAATCAGTACTTGATGATATATAAAGAATCATTGGAGAAAGTGGGCATTATCTTCAGTCCCTTTTTAACAGTACCGCATTTACTCAAAAAAACAAAAAAAATTTCTTCACATTTTTCGACTGGGGTCACCTCCGATAAAAAATTGTGAAAATTCAGAGAGTAAAGCCAGAACGGTTTGAAGATGATTTATTTGTGGCATATATATTTGTGCATCTAAAGCACTATGAATTGCACGATACAAGAAAGTATTAAATACCGTATAGGTTACAATACACCATTAGATTTTATGGGCGCAGCCATTTTATGAGCATAACATGGTATTCAGAATTAAGAGTATGGCGAATCCTGATTGGTCGATATGTGCGCCCGTTATTTGTTATTATTAGAGACTTCGTGCACTCTGCTTTATACAAAAGGCAAAATAAAAATTATTCCGTAGCCCTAAAGGCACTGAGATGACTTTTCAACGCTAGGACAAGACACGTATTTTTAAGGGCAAAATTGATAGGCATGGGAGATAAGTACAAAATACGCTAAGAAAAGCAACGCGAACCTATATTTTTTGGACCAAAAAATACTGTCCTAATAACTTTTCTTTGATTCTAGCAAGGTTTCGTTAAAAAAATCAACTTCCTAAAGTCTGTGTCTCGAAAAAGGCTACCATTGTCGCCTATGGGGAAATTAATTGTTTATTTCAATCTATACAGCATCGACATTTCTTTATCATAGTGCTCAAAAAGTGTCAAAAACAGTCATTTTACTTGACATTTGATGTGAAACCGTATTTTTTGGTGACAAATGAAATATTGATTATCTAGTTTTTAAGCTATAGTCTGTTTCATATTTGTATTGCGTTTTACCTTAGAAACATGGGTGGGCTCGACTTTTGACTTACTGTGGAACGAATATGTCATTTTCTGAAGTTCTGTTGATTTGTTCGAATAGAGCAAGTACACGTCTAAAGTTTGTGAATAGAAATCGATTTTTAAACATAACAATCTCGACCCAAGTGCTGTTATCGAAATTACCAAATTCAGCGAAAATGTACGGAAATGATCCCCTTCGAACATTGAAATGTTCACACGAATAACAAACTAAAAGAATAAGAATAAGCATGCCATTTTGTAGTTAACAAACAGTTATCGATGTCAAAACACAAATATTTACACATATTCTATATTTTGAAATGCTATAGTCTGTTTCAAAAATGTACTTTTATACGAAAATGGTTTCATTTAAAACTGTTGTTCAAAATTCACCGTAGTAGTTATATATTGCATTGGTTTTGGTATCAATATAATCAGTACTTGATGATATATAAAGAATCATTGGAGAAAGTGGGCATTATCTTCAGTCCCTTTTTAACAGTACCGCATTTACTCAAAAAAACAAAAAAAATTTCTTCACATTTTTCGACTGGGGTCACCTCCGATAAAAAATTTTGAAAATTCAGAGAGTAAAGCCAGAACGGTTTGAAGATGATTTATTTGTGGCATATATATTTGTGCATCTAAAGCACTATGAATTGCACGATACAAGAAAGTATTAAATACCGTATACAGCATCGACATTTCTTTATCATAGTGCTCAAAAAGTGTCAAAAACAGTCATTTTACTTGACATTTGATGTGAAACCGTATTTTTTGGTGACAAATGAAATATTGATTATCTAGTTTTTAAGCTATAGTCTGTTTCATATTTGTATTGCGTTTTACCTTAGAAACATGGGTGGGCTCGACTTTTGACTTACTGTGGAACGAATATGTCATTTTCTGAAGTTCTGTTGATTTGTTCGAATAGAGCAAGTACACGTCTAAAGTTTGTGAATAGAAATCGATTTTTAAACATAACAATCTCGACCCAAGTGCTGTTATCGAAATTACCAAATTCAGCGAAAATGTACGGAAATGATCCCCTTCGAACATTGAAATGTTCACACGAATAACAAACTAAAAGAATAAGAATAAGCATGCCATTTTGTAGTTAACAAACAGTTATCGATGTCAAAACACAAATATTTACACATATTCCATATTTTGAAATGCTATAGTCTGTTTCAAAAATGTACTTTTATACGAAAATGGTTTCATTTAAAACTGTTGTTCAAAATTCACCGTAGTAGTTATATATTGCATTGGTTTTGGTATCAATATAATCAGTACTTGATGATATATAAAGAATCATTGGAGAAAGTGGGCATTATCTTCAGTCCCTTTTTAACAGTACCGCATTTACTCAAAAAAACAAAAAAAATTTCTTCACATTTTTCGACTGGGGTCACCTCCGATAAAAAATTGTGAAAATTCAGAGAGTAAAGCCAGAACGGTTTGAAGATGATTTATTTGTGGCATATATATTTGTGCATCTAAAGCACTATGAATTGCACGATACAAGAAAGTATTAAATACCGTATAGGTTACAATACACCATTAGATTTTATGGGCGCAGCCATTTTATGAGCATAACATGGTATTCAGAATTAAGAGTATGGCGAATCCTGATTGGTCGATATGTGCGCCCGTTATTTGTTATTATTAGAGACTTCGTGCACTCTGCTTTATACAAAAGGCAAAATAAAAATTATTCCGTAGCCCTAAAGGCACTGAGATGACTTTTCAACGCTAGGACAAGACACGTATTTTTAAGGGCAAAATTGATAGGCATGGGAGATAAGTACAAAATACGCTAAGAAAAGCAACGCGAACCTATATTTTTTGGACCAAAAAATACTGTCCTAATAACTTTTCTTTGATTCTAGCAAGGTTTCGTTAAAAAAATCAACTTCCTAAAGTCTGTGTCTCGAAAAAGGCTACCATTGTCGCCTATGGGGAAATTAATTGTTTATTTCAATCTATACAGCATCGACATTTCTTTATCATAGTGCTCAAAAAGTGTCAAAAACAGTCATTTTACTTGACATTTGATGTGAAACCGTATTTTTTGGTGACAAATGAAATATTGATTATCTAGTTTTTAAGCTATAGTCTGTTTCATATTTGTATTGCGTTTTACCTTAGAAACATGGGTGGGCTCGACTTTTGACTTACTGTGGAACGAATATGTCATTTTCTGAAGTTCTGTTGATTTGTTCGAATAGAGCAAGTACACGTCTAAAGTTTGTGAATAGAAATCGATTTTTAAACATAACAATCTCGACCCAAGTGCTGTTATCGAAATTACCAAATTCAGCGAAAATGTACGGAAATGATCCCCTTCGAACATTGAAATGTTCACACGAATAACAAACTAAAAGAATAAGAATAAGCATGCCATTTTGTAGTTAACAAACAGTTATCGATGTCAAAACACAAATATTTACACATATTCTATATTTTGAAATGCTATAGTCTGTTTCAAAAATGTACTTTTATACGAAAATGGTTTCATTTAAAACTGTTGTTCAAAATTCACCGTAGTAGTTATATATTGCATTGGTTTTGGTATCAATATAATCAGTACTTGATGATATATAAAGAATCATTGGAGAAAGTGGGCATTATCTTCAGTCCCTTTTTAACAGTACCGCATTTACTCAAAAAAACAAAAAAAATTTCTTCACATTTTTCGACTGGGGTCACCTCCGATAAAAAATTGTGAAAATTCAGAGAGTAAAGCCAGAACGGTTTGAAGATGATTTATTTGTGGCATATATATTTGTGCATCTAAAGCACTATGAATTGCACGATACAAGAAAGTATTAAATACCGTATACAGCATCGACATTTCTTTATCATAGTGCTCAAAAAGTGTCAAAAACAGTCATTTTACTTGACATTTGATGTGAAACCGTATTTTTTGGTGACAAATGAAATATTGATTATCTAGTTTTTAAGCTATAGTCTGTTTCATATTTGTATTGCGTTTTACCTTAGAAACATGGGTGGGCTCGACTTTTGACTTACTGTGGAACGAATATGTCATTTTCTGAAGTTCTGTTGATTTGTTCGAATAGAGCAAGTACACGTCTAAAGTTTGTGAATAGAAATCGATTTTTAAACATAACAATCTCGACCCAAGTGCTGTTATCGAAATTACCAAATTCAGCGAAAATGTACGGAAATGATCCCCTTCGAACATTGAAATGTTCACACGAATAACAAACTAAAAGAATAAGAATAAGCATGCCATTTTGTAGTTAACAAACAGTTATCGATGTCAAAACACAAATATTTACACATATTCCATATTTTGAAATGCTATAGTCTGTTTCAAAAATGTACTTTTATACGAAAATGATTTCATTTAAAACTGTTGTTCAAAATTCACCGTAGTAGTTATATATTGCATTGGTTTTGGTATCAATATAATCAGTACTTGATGATATATAAAGAATCATTGGAGAAAGTGGGCATTATCTTCAGTCCCTTTTTAACAGTACCGCATTTACTCAAAAAAACAAAAAAAATTTCTTCACATTTTTCGACTGGGGTCACCTCCGATAAAAAATTGTGAAAATTCAGAGAGTAAAGCCAGAACGGTTTGAAGATGATTTATTTGTGGCATATATATTTGTGCATCTAAAGCACTATGAATTGCACGATACAAGAAAGTATTAAATACCGTATAGGTTACAATACACCATTAGATTTTATGGGCGCAGCCATTTTATGAGCATAACATGGTATTCAGAATTAAGAGTATGGCGAATCCTGATTGGTCGATATGTGCGCCCGTTATTTGTTATTATTAGAGACTTCGTGCACTCTGCTTTATACAAAAGGCAAAATAAAAATTATTCCGTAGCCCTAAAGGCACTGAGATGACTTTTCAACGCTAGGACAAGACACGTATTTTTAAGGGCAAAATTGATAGGCATGGGAGATAAGTACAAAATACGCTAAGAAAAGCAACGCGAACCTATATTTTTTGGACCAAAAAATACTGTCCTAATAACTTTTCTTTGATTCTAGCAAGGTTTCGTTAAAAAAATCAACTTCCTAAAGTCTGTGTCTCGAAAAAGGCTACCATTGTCGCCTATGGGGAAATTAATTGTTTATTTCAATCTATACAGCATCGACATTTCTTTATCATAGTGCTCAAAAAGTGTCAAAAACAGTCATTTTACTTGACATTTGATGTGAAACCGTATTTTTTGGTGACAAATGAAATATTGATTATCTAGTTTTTAAGCTATAGTCTGTTTCATATTTGTATTGCGTTTTACCTTAGAAACATGGGTGGGCTCGACTTTTGACTTACTGTGGAACGAATATGTCATTTTCTGAAGTTCTGTTGATTTGTTCGAATAGAGCAAGTACACGTCTAAAGTTTGTGAATAGAAATCGATTTTTAAACATAACAATCTCGACCCAAGTGCTGTTATCGAAATTACCAAATTCAGCGAAAATGTACGGAAATGATCCCCTTCGAACATTGAAATGTTCACACGAATAACAAACTAAAAGAATAAGAATAAGCATGCCATTTTGTAGTTAACAAACAGTTATCGATGTCAAAACACAAATATTTACACATATTCCATATTTTGAAATGCTATAGTCTGTTTCAAAAATGTACTTTTATACGAAAATGGTTTCATTTAAAACTGTTGTTCAAAATTCACCGTAGTAGTTATATATTGCATTGGTTTTGGTATCAATATAATCAGTACTTGATGATATATAAAGAATCATTGGAGAAAGTGGGCATTATCTTCAGTCCCTTTTTAACAGTACCGCATTTACTCAAAAAAACAAAAAAAATTTCTTCACATTTTTCGACTGGGGTCACCTCCGATAAAAAATTGTGAAAATTCAGAGAGTAAAGCCAGAACGGTTTGAAGATGATTTATTTGTGGCATATATATTTGTGCATCTAAAGCACTATGAATTGCACGATACAAGAAAGTATTAAATACCGTATAGGTTACAATACACCATTAGATTTTATGGGCGCAGCCATTTTATGAGCATAACATGGTATTCAGAATTAAGAGTATGGCGAATCCTGATTGGTCGATATGTGCGCCCGTTATTTGTTATTATTAGAGACTTCGTGCACTCTGCTTTATACAAAAGGCAAAATAAAAATTATTCCGTAGCCCTAAAGGCACTGAGATGACTTTTCAACGCTAGGACAAGACACGTATTTTTAAGGGCAAAATTGATAGGCATGGGAGATAAGTACAAAATACGCTAAGAAAAGCAACGCGAACCTATATTTTTTGGACCAAAAAATACTGTCCTAATAACTTTTCTTTGATTCTAGCAAGGTTTCGTTAAAAAAATCAACTTCCTAAAGTCTGTGTCTCGAAAAAGGCTACCATTGTCGCCTATGGGGAAATTAATTGTTTATTTCAATCTATACAGCATCGACATTTCTTTATCATAGTGCTCAAAAAGTGTCAAAAACAGTCATTTTACTTGACATTTGATGTGAAACCGTATTTTTTGGTGACAAATGAAATATTGATTATCTAGTTTTTAAGCTATAGTCTGTTTCATATTTGTATTGCGTTTTACCTTAGAAACATGGGTGGGCTCGACTTTTGACTTACTGTGGAACGAATATGTCATTTTCTGAAGTTCTGTTGATTTGTTCGAATAGAGCAAGTACACGTCTAAAGTTTGTGAATAGAAATCGATTTTTAAACATAACAATCTCGACCCAAGTGCTGTTATCGAAATTACCAAATTCAGCGAAAATGTACGGAAATGATCCCCTTCGAACATTGAAATGTTCACACGAATAACAAACTAAAAGAATAAGAATAAGCATGCCATTTTGTAGTTAACAAACAGTTATCGATGTCAAAACACAAATATTTACACATATTCCATATTTTGAAATGCTATAGTCTGTTTCAAAAATGTACTTTTATACGAAAATGGTTTCATTTAAAACTGTTGTTCAAAATTCACCGTAGTAGTTATATATTGCATTGGTTTTGGTATCAATATAATCAGTACTTGATGATATATAAAGAATCATTGGAGAAAGTGGGCATTATCTTCAGTCCCTTTTTAACAGTACCGCATTTACTCAAAAAAACAAAAAAAATTTCTTCACATTTTTCGACTGGGGTCACCTCCGATAAAAAATTGTGAAAATTCAGAGAGTAAAGCCAGAACGGTTTGAAGATGATTTATTTGTGGCATATATATTTGTGCATCTAAAGCACTATGAATTGCACGATACAAGAAAGTATTAAATACCGTATAGGTTACAATACACCATTAGATTTTATGGGCGCAGCCATTTTATGAGCATAACATGGTATTCAGAATTAAGAGTATGGCGAATCCTGATTGGTCGATATGTGCGCCCGTTATTTGTTATTATTAGAGACTTCGTGCACTCTGCTTTATACAAAAGGCAAAATAAAAATTATTCCGTAGCCCTAAAGGCACTGAGATGACTTTTCAACGCTAGGACAAGACACGTATTTTTAAGGGCAAAATTGATAGGCATGGGAGATAAGTACAAAATACGCTAAGAAAAGCAACGCGAACCTATATTTTTTGGACCAAAAAATACTGTCCTAATAACTTTTCTTTGATTCTAGCAAGGTTTCGTTAAAAAAATCAACTTCCTAAAGTCTGTGTCTCGAAAAAGGCTACCATTGTCGCCTATGGGGAAATTAATTGTTTATTTCAATCTATACAGCATCGACATTTCTTTATCATAGTGCTCAAAAAGTGTCAAAAACAGTCATTTTACTTGACATTTGATGTGAAACCGTATTTTTTGGTGACAAATGAAATATTGATTATCTAGTTTTTAAGCTATAGTCTGTTTCATATTTGTATTGCGTTTTACCTTAGAAACATGGGTGGGCTCGACTTTTGACTTACTGTGGAACGAATATGTCATTTTCTGAAGTTCTGTTGATTTGTTCGAATAGAGCAAGTACACGTCTAAAGTTTGTGAATAGAAATCGATTTTTAAACATAACAATCTCGACCCAAGTGCTGTTATCGAAATTACCAAATTCAGCGAAAATGTACGGAAATGATCCCCTTCGAACATTGAAATGTTCACACGAATAACAAACTAAAAGAATAAGAATAAGCATGCCATTTTCTAGTTAACAAACAGTTATCGATGTCAAAACACAAATATTTACACATATTCCATATTTTGAAATGCTATAGTCTGTTTCAAAAATGTACTTTTATACGAAAATGGTTTCATTTAAAACTGTTGTTCAAAATTCACCGTAGTAGTTATATATTGCATTGGTTTTGGTATCAATATAATCAGTACTTGATGATATATAAAGAATCATTGGAGAAAGTGGGCATTATCTTCAGTCCCTTTTTAACAGTACCGCATTTACTCAAAAAAACAAAAAAAATTTCTTCACATTTTTCGACTGGGGTCACCTCCGATAAAAAATTGTGAAAATTCAGAGAGTAAAGCCAGAACGGTTTGAAGATGATTTATTTGTGGCATATATATTTGTGCATCTAAAGCACTATGAATTGCACGATACAAGAAAGTATTAAATACCGTATACAGCATCGACATTTCTTTATCATAGTGCTCAAAAAGTGTCAAAAACAGTCATTTTACTTGACATTTGATGTGAAACCGTATTTTTTGGTGACAAATGAAATATTGATTATCTAGTTTTTAAGCTATAGTCTGTTTCATATTTGTATTGCGTTTTACCTTAGAAACATGGGTGGGCTCGACTTTTGACTTACTGTGGAACGAATATGTCATTTTCTGAAGTTCTGTTGATTTGTTCGAATAGAGCAAGTACACGTCTAAAGTTTGTGAATAGAAATCGATTTTTAAACATAACAATCTCGACCCAAGTGCTGTTATCGAAATTACCAAATTCAGCGAAAATGTACGGAAATGATCCCCTTCGAACATTGAAATGTTCACACGAATAACAAACTAAAAGAATAAGAATAAGCATGCCATTTTGTAGTTAACAAACAGTTATCGATGTCAAAACACAAATATTTACACATATTCCATATTTTGAAATGCTATAGTCTGTTTCAAAAATGTACTTTTATACGAAAATGGTTTCATTTAAAACTGTTGTTCAAAATTCACCGTAGTAGTTATATATTGCATTGGTTTTGGTATCAATATAATCAGTACTTGATGATATATAAAGAATCATTGGAGAAAGTGGGCATTATCTTCAGTCCCTTTTTAACAGTACCGCATTTACTCAAAAAAACAAAAAAAATTTCTTCACATTTTTCGACTGGGGTCACCTCCGATAAAAAATTGTGAAAATTCAGAGAGTAAAGCCAGAACGGTTTGAAGATGATTTATTTGTGGCATATATATTTGTGCATCTAAAGCACTATGAATTGCACGATACAAGAAAGTATTAAATACCGTATAGGTTACAATACACCATTAGATTTTATGGGCGCAGCCATTTTATGAGCATAACATGGTATTCAGAATTAAGAGTATGGCGAATCCTGATTGGTCGATATGTGCGCCCGTTATTTGTTATTATTAGAGACTTCGTGCACTCTGCTTTATACAAAAGGCAAAATAAAAATTATTCCGTAGCCCTAAAGGCACTGAGATGACTTTTCAACGCTAGGACAAGACACGTATTTTTAAGGGCAAAATTGATAGGCATGGGAGATAAGTACAAAATACGCTAAGAAAAGCAACGCGAACCTATATTTTTTGGACCAAAAAATACTGTCCTAATAACTTTTCTTTGATTCTAGCAAGGTTTCGTTAAAAAAATCAACTTCCTAAAGTCTGTGTCTCGAAAAAGGCTACCATTGTCGCCTATGGGGAAATTAATTGTTTATTTCAATCTATACAGCATCGACATTTCTTTATCATAGTGCTCAAAAAGTGTCAAAAACAGTCATTTTACTTGACATTTGATGTGAAACCGTATTTTTTGGTGACAAATGAAATATTGATTATCTAGTTTTTAAGCTATAGTCTGTTTCATATTTGTATTGCGTTTTACCTTAGAAACATGGGTGGGCTCGACTTTTGACTTACTGTGGAACGAATATGTCATTTTCTGAAGTTCTGTTGATTTGTTCGAATAGAGCAAGTACACGTCTAAAGTTTGTGAATAGAAATCGATTTTTAAACATAACAATCTCGACCCAAGTGCTGTTATCGAAATTACCAAATTCAGCGAAAATGTACGGAAATGATCCCCTTCGAACATTGAAATGTTCACACGAATAACAAACTAAAAGAATAAGAATAAGCATGCCATTTTGTAGTTAACAAACAGTTATCGATGTCAAAACACAAATATTTACACATATTCCATATTTTGAAATGCTATAGTCTGTTTCAAAAATGTACTTTTATACGAAAATGGTTTCATTTAAAACTGTTGTTCAAAATTCACCGTAGTAGTTATATATTGCATTGGTTTTGGTATCAATATAATCAGTACTTGATGATATATAAAGAATCATTGGAGAAAGTGGGCATTATCTTCAGTCCCTTTTTAACAGTACCGCATTTACTCAAAAAAACAAAAAAAATTTCTTCACATTTTTCGACTGGGGTCACCTCCGATAAAAAATTGTGAAAATTCAGAGAGTAAAGCCAGAACGGTTTGAAGATGATTTATTTGTGGCATATATATTTGTGCATCTAAAGCACTATGAATTGCACGATACAAGAAAGTATTAAATACCGTATAGGTTACAATACACCATTAGATTTTATGGGCGCAGCCATTTTATGAGCATAACATGGTATTCAGAATTAAGAGTATGGCGAATCCTGATTGGTCGATATGTGCGCCCGTTATTTGTTATTATTAGAGACTTCGTGCACTCTGCTTTATACAAAAGGCAAAATAAAAATTATTCCGTAGCCCTAAAGGCACTGAGATGACTTTTCAACGCTAGGACAAGACACGTATTTTTAAGGGCAAAATTGATAGGCATGGGAGATAAGTACAAAATACGCTAAGAAAAGCAACGCGAACCTATATTTTTTGGACCAAAAAATACTGTCCTAATAACTTTTCTTTGATTCTAGCAAGGTTTCGTTAAAAAAATCAACTTCCTAAAGTCTGTGTCTCGAAAAAGGCTACCATTGTCGCCTATGGGGAAATTAATTGTTTATTTCAATCTATACAGCATCGACATTTCTTTATCATAGTGCTCAAAAAGTGTCAAAAACAGTCATTTTACTTGACATTTGATGTGAAACCGTATTTTTTGGTGACAAATGAAATATTGATTATCTAGTTTTTAAGCTATAGTCTGTTTCATATTTGTATTGCGTTTTACCTTAGAAACATGGGTGGGCTCGACTTTTGACTTACTGTGGAACGAATATGTCATTTTCTGAAGTTCTGTTGATTTGTTCGAATAGAGCAAGTACACGTCTAAAGTTTGTGAATAGAAATCGATTTTTAAACATAACAATCTCGACCCAAGTGCTGTTATCGAAATTACCAAATTCAGCGAAAATGTACGGAAATGATCCCCTTCGAACATTGAAATGTTCACACGAATAACAAACTAAAAGAATAAGAATAAGCATGCCATTTTGTAGTTAACAAACAGTTATCGATGTCAAAACACAAATATTTACACATATTCCATATTTTGAAATGCTATAGTCTGTTTCAAAAATGTACTTTTATACGAAAATGGTTTCATTTAAAACTGTTGTTCAAAATTCACCGTAGTAGTTATATATTGCATTGGTTTTGGTATCAATATAATCAGTACTTGATGATATATAAAGAATCATTGGAGAAAGTGGGCATTATCTTCAGTCCCTTTTTAACAGTACCGCATTTACTCAAAAAAACAAAAAAAATTTCTTCACATTTTTCGACTGGGGTCACCTCCGATAAAAAATTGTGAAAATTCAGAGAGTAAAGCCAGAACGGTTTGAAGATGATTTATTTGTGGCATATATATTTGTGCATCTAAAGCACTATGAATTGCACGATACAAGAAAGTATTAAATACCGTATAGGTTACAATACACCATTAGATTTTATGGGCGCAGCCATTTTATGAGCATAACATGGTATTCAGAATTAAGAGTATGGCGAATCCTGATTGGTCGATATGTGCGCCCGTTATTTGTTATTATTAGAGACTTCGTGCACTCTGCTTTATACAAAAGGCAAAATAAAAATTATTCCGTAGCCCTAAAGGCACTGAGATGACTTTTCAACGCTAGGACAAGACACGTATTTTTAAGGGCAAAATTGATAGGCATGGGAGATAAGTACAAAATACGCTAAGAAAAGCAACGCGAACCTATATTTTTTGGACCAAAAAATACTGTCCTAATAACTTTTCTTTGATTCTAGCAAGGTTTCGTTAAAAAAATCAACTTCCTAAAGTCTGTGTCTCGAAAAAGGCTACCATTGTCGCCTATGGGGAAATTAATTGTTTATTTCAATCTATACAGCATCGACATTTCTTTATCATAGTGCTCAAAAAGTGTCAAAAACAGTCATTTTACTTGACATTTGATGTGAAACCGTATTTTTTGGTGACAAATGAAATATTGATTATCTAGTTTTTAAGCTATAGTCTGTTTCATATTTGTATTGCGTTTTACCTTAGAAACATGGGTGGGCTCGACTTTTGACTTACTGTGGAACGAATATGTCATTTTCTGAAGTTCTGTTGATTTGTTCGAATAGAGCAAGTACACGTCTAAAGTTTGTGAATAGAAATCGATTTTTAAACATAACAATCTCGACCCAAGTGCTGTTATCGAAATTACCAAATTCAGCGAAAATGTACGGAAATGATCCCCTTCGAACATTGAAATGTTCACACGAATAACAAACTAAAAGAATAAGAATAAGCATGCCATTTTGTAGTTAACAAACAGTTATCGATGTCAAAACACAAATATTTACACATATTCTATATTTTGAAATGCTATAGTCTGTTTCAAAAATGTACTTTTATACGAAAATGGTTTCATTTAAAACTGTTGTTCAAAATTCACCGTAGTAGTTATATATTGCATTGGTTTTGGTATCAATATAATCAGTACTTGATGATATATAAAGAATCATTGGAGAAAGTGGGCATTATCTTCAGTCCCTTTTTAACAGTACCGCATTTACTCAAAAAAACAAAAAAAATTTCTTCACATTTTTCGACTGGGGTCACCTCCGATAAAAAATTGTGAAAATTCAGAGAGTAAAGCCAGAACGGTTTGAAGATGATTTATTTGTGGCATATATATTTGTGCATCTAAAGCACTATGAATTGCACGATACAAGAAAGTATTAAATACCGTATACAGCATCGACATTTCTTTATCATAGTGCTCAAAAAGTGTCAAAAACAGTCATTTTACTTGACATTTGATGTGAAACCGTATTTTTTGGTGACAAATGAAATATTGATTATCTAGTTTTTAAGCTATAGTCTGTTTCATATTTGTATTGCGTTTTACCTTAGAAACATGGGTGGGCTCGACTTTTGACTTACTGTGGAACGAATATGTCATTTTCTGAAGTTCTGTTGATTTGTTCGAATAGAGCAAGTACACGTCTAAAGTTTGTGAATAGAAATCGATTTTTAAACATAACAATCTCGACCCAAGTGCTGTTATCGAAATTACCAAATTCAGCGAAAATGTACGGAAATGATCCCCTTCGAACATTGAAATGTTCACACGAATAACAAACTAAAAGAATAAGAATAAGCATGCCATTTTGTAGTTAACAAACAGTTATCGATGTCAAAACACAAATATTTACACATATTCCATATTTTGAAATGCTATAGTCTGTTTCAAAAATGTACTTTTATACGAAAATGGTTTCATTTAAAACTGTTGTTCAAAATTCACCGTAGTAGTTATATATTGCATTGGTTTTGGTATCAATATAATCAGTACTTGATGATATATAAAGAATCATTGGAGAAAGTGGGCATTATCTTCAGTCCCTTTTTAACAGTACCGCATTTACTCAAAAAAACAAAAAAAATTTCTTCACATTTTTCGACTGGGGTCACCTCCGATAAAAAATTGTGAAAATTCAGAGAGTAAAGCCAGAACGGTTTGAAGATGATTTATTTGTGGCATATATATTTGTGCATCTAAAGCACTATGAATTGCACGATACAAGAAAGTATTAAATACCGTATAGGTTACAATACACCATTAGATTTTATGGGCGCAGCCATTTTATGAGCATAACATGGTATTCAGAATTAAGAGTATGGCGAATCCTGATTGGTCGATATGTGCGCCCGTTATTTGTTATTATTAGAGACTTCGTGCACTCTGCTTTATACAAAAGGCAAAATAAAAATTATTCCGTAGCCCTAAAGGCACTGAGATGACTTTTCAACGCTAGGACAAGACACGTATTTTTAAGGGCAAAATTGATAGGCATGGGAGATAAGTACAAAATACGCTAAGAAAAGCAACGCGAACCTATATTTTTTGGACCAAAAAATACTGTCCTAATAACTTTTCTTTGATTCTAGCAAGGTTTCGTTAAAAAAATCAACTTCCTAAAGTCTGTGTCTCGAAAAAGGCTACCATTGTCGCCTATGGGGAAATTAATTGTTTATTTCAATCTATACAGCATCGACATTTCTTTATCATAGTGCTCAAAAAGTGTCAAAAACAGTCATTTTACTTGACATTTGATGTGAAACCGTATTTTTTGGTGACAAATGAAATATTGATTATCTAGTTTTTAAGCTATAGTCTGTTTCATATTTGTATTGCGTTTTACCTTAGAAACATGGGTGGGCTCGACTTTTGACTTACTGTGGAACGAATATGTCATTTTCTGAAGTTCTGTTGATTTGTTCGAATAGAGCAAGTACACGTCTAAAGTTTGTGAATAGAAATCGATTTTTAAACATAACAATCTCGACCCAAGTGCTGTTATCGAAATTACCAAATTCAGCGAAAATGTACGGAAATGATCCCCTTCGAACATTGAAATGTTCACACGAATAACAAACTAAAAGAATAAGAATAAGCATGCCATTTTGTAGTTAACAAACAGTTATCGATGTCAAAACACAAATATTTACACATATTCTATATTTTGAAATGCTATAGTCTGTTTCAAAAATGTACTTTTATACGAAAATGGTTTCATTTAAAACTGTTGTTCAAAATTCACCGTAGTAGTTATATATTGCATTGGTTTTGGTATCAATATAATCAGTACTTGATGATATATAAAGAATCATTGGAGAAAGTGGGCATTATCTTCAGTCCCTTTTTAACAGTACCGCATTTACTCAAAAAAACAAAAAAAATTTCTTCACATTTTTCGACTGGGGTCACCTCCGATAAAAAATTGTGAAAATTCAGAGAGTAAAGCCAGAACGGTTTGAAGATGATTTATTTGTGGCATATATATTTGTGCATCTAAAGCACTATGAATTGCACGATACAAGAAAGTATTAAATACCGTATACAGCATCGACATTTCTTTATCATAGTGCTCAAAAAGTGTCAAAAACAGTCATTTTACTTGACATTTGATGTGAAACCGTATTTTTTGGTGACAAATGAAATATTGATTATCTAGTTTTTAAGCTATAGTCTGTTTCATATTTGTATTGCGTTTTACCTTAGAAACATGGGTGGGCTCGACTTTTGACTTACTGTGGAACGAATATGTCATTTTCTGAAGTTCTGTTGATTTGTTCGAATAGAGCAAGTACACGTCTAAAGTTTGTGAATAGAAATCGATTTTTAAACATAACAATCTCGACCCAAGTGCTGTTATCGAAATTACCAAATTCAGCGAAAATGTACGGAAATGATCCCCTTCGAACATTGAAATGTTCACACGAATAACAAACTAAAAGAATAAGAATAAGCATGCCATTTTGTAGTTAACAAACAGTTATCGATGTCAAAACACAAATATTTACACATATTCCATATTTTGAAATGCTATAGTCTGTTTCAAAAATGTACTTTTATACGAAAATGGTTTCATTTAAAACTGTTGTTCAAAATTCACCGTAGTAGTTATATATTGCATTGGTTTTGGTATCAATATAATCAGTACTTGATGATATATAAAGAATCATTGGAGAAAGTGGGCATTATCTTCAGTCCCTTTTTAACAGTACCGCATTTACTCAAAAAAACAAAAAAAATTTCTTCACATTTTTCGACTGGGGTCACCTCCGATAAAAAATTGTGAAAATTCAGAGAGTAAAGCCAGAACGGTTTGAAGATGATTTATTTGTGGCATATATATTTGTGCATCTAAAGCACTATGAATTGCACGATACAAGAAAGTATTAAATACCGTATAGGTTACAATACACCATTAGATTTTATGGGCGCAGCCATTTTATGAGCATAACATGGTATTCAGAATTAAGAGTATGGCGAATCCTGATTGGTCGATATGTGCGCCCGTTATTTGTTATTATTAGAGACTTCGTGCACTCTGCTTTATACAAAAGGCAAAATAAAAATTATTCCGTAGCCCTAAAGGCACTGAGATGACTTTTCAACGCTAGGACAAGACACGTATTTTTAAGGGCAAAATTGATAGGCATGGGAGATAAGTACAAAATACGCTAAGAAAAGCAACGCGAACCTATATTTTTTGGACCAAAAAATACTGTCCTAATAACTTTTCTTTGATTCTAGCAAGGTTTCGTTAAAAAAATCAACTTCCTAAAGTCTGTGTCTCGAAAAAGGCTACCATTGTCGCCTATGGGGAAATTAATTGTTTATTTCAATCTATACAGCATCGACATTTCTTTATCATAGTGCTCAAAAAGTGTCAAAAACAGTCATTTTACTTGACATTTGATGTGAAACCGTATTTTTTGGTGACAAATGAAATATTGATTATCTAGTTTTTAAGCTATAGTCTGTTTCATATTTGTATTGCGTTTTACCTTAGAAACATGGGTGGGCTCGACTTTTGACTTACTGTGGAACGAATATGTCATTTTCTGAAGTTCTGTTGATTTGTTCGAATAGAGCAAGTACACGTCTAAAGTTTGTGAATAGAAATCGATTTTTAAACATAACAATCTCGACCCAAGTGCTGTTATCGAAATTACCAAATTCAGCGAAAATGTACGGAAATGATCCCCTTCGAACATTGAAATGTTCACACGAATAACAAACTAAAAGAATAAGAATAAGCATGCCATTTTGTAGTTAACAAACAGTTATCGATGTCAAAACACAAATATTTACACATATTCCATATTTTGAAATGCTATAGTCTGTTTCAAAAATGTACTTTTATACGAAAATGGTTTCATTTAAAACTGTTGTTCAAAATTCACCGTAGTAGTTATATATTGCATTGGTTTTGGTATCAATATAATCAGTACTTGATGATATATAAAGAATCATTGGAGAAAGTGGGCATTATCTTCAGTCCCTTTTTAACAGTACCGCATTTACTCAAAAAAACAAAAAAAATTTCTTCACATTTTTCGACTGGGGTCACCTCCGATAAAAAATTGTGAAAATTCAGAGAGTAAAGCCAGAACGGTTTGAAGATGATTTATTTGTGGCATATATATTTGTGCATCTAAAGCACTATGAATTGCACGATACAAGAAAGTATTAAATACCGTATACAGCATCGACATTTCTTTATCATAGTGCTCAAAAAGTGTCAAAAACAGTCATTTTACTTGACATTTGATGTGAAACCGTATTTTTTGGTGACAAATGAAATATTGATTATCTAGTTTTTAAGCTATAGTCTGTTTCATATTTGTATTGCGTTTTACCTTAGAAACATGGGTGGGCTCGACTTTTGACTTACTGTGGAACGAATATGTCATTTTCTGAAGTTCTGTTGATTTGTTCGAATAGAGCAAGTACACGTCTAAAGTTTGTGAATAGAAATCGATTTTTAAACATAACAATCTCGACCCAAGTGCTGTTATCGAAATTACCAAATTCAGCGAAAATGTACGGAAATGATCCCCTTCGAACATTGAAATGTTCACACGAATAACAAACTAAAAGAATAAGAATAAGCATGCCATTTTGTAGTTAACAAACAGTTATCGATGTCAAAACACAAATATTTACACATATTCCATATTTTGAAATGCTATAGTCTGTTTCAAAAATGTACTTTTATACGAAAATGGTTTCATTTAAAACTGTTGTTCAAAATTCACCGTAGTAGTTATATATTGCATTGGTTTTGGTATCAATATAATCAGTACTTGATGATATATAAAGAATCATTGGAGAAAGTGGGCATTATCTTCAGTCCCTTTTTAACAGTACCGCATTTACTCAAAAAAACAAAAAAAATTTCTTCACATTTTTCGACTGGGGTCACCTCCGATAAAAAATTGTGAAAATTCAGAGAGTAAAGCCAGAACGGTTTGAAGATGATTTATTTGTGGCATATATATTTGTGCATCTAAAGCACTATGAATTGCACGATACAAGAAAGTATTAAATACCGTATACAGCATCGACATTTCTTTATCATAGTGCTCAAAAAGTGTCAAAAACAGTCATTTTACTTGACATTTGATGTGAAACCGTATTTTTTGGTGACAAATGAAATATTGATTATCTAGTTTTTAAGCTATAGTCTGTTTCATATTTGTATTGCGTTTTACCTTAGAAACATGGGTGGGCTCGACTTTTGACTTACTGTGGAACGAATATGTCATTTTCTGAAGTTCTGTTGATTTGTTCGAATAGAGCAAGTACACGTCTAAAGTTTGTGAATAGAAATCGATTTTTAAACATAACAATCTCGACCCAAGTGCTGTTATCGAAATTACCAAATTCAGCGAAAATGTACGGAAATGATCCCCTTCGAACATTGAAATGTTCACACGAATAACAAACTAAAAGAATAAGAATAAGCATGCCATTTTGTAGTTAACAAACAGTTATCGATGTCAAAACACAAATATTTACACATATTCCATATTTTGAAATGCTATAGTCTGTTTCAAAAATGTACTTTTATACGAAAATGGTTTCATTTAAAACTGTTGTTCAAAATTCACCGTAGTAGTTATATATTGCATTGGTTTTGGTATCAATATAATCAGTACTTGATGATATATAAAGAATCATTGGAGAAAGTGGGCATTATCTTCAGTCCCTTTTTAACAGTACCGCATTTACTCAAAAAAACAAAAAAAATTTCTTCACATTTTTCGACTGGGGTCACCTCCGATAAAAAATTGTGAAAATTCAGAGAGTAAAGCCAGAACGGTTTGAAGATGATTTATTTGTGGCATATATATTTGTGCATCTAAAGCACTATGAATTGCACGATACAAGAAAGTATTAAATACCGTATACAGCATCGACATTTCTTTATCATAGTGCTCAAAAAGTGTCAAAAACAGTCATTTTACTTGACATTTGATGTGAAACCGTATTTTTTGGTGACAAATGAAATATTGATTATCTAGTTTTTAAGCTATAGTCTGTTTCATATTTGTATTGCGTTTTACCTTAGAAACATGGGTGGGCTCGACTTTTGACTTACTGTGGAACGAATATGTCATTTTCTGAAGTTCTGTTGATTTGTTCGAATAGAGCAAGTACACGTCTAAAGTTTGTGAATAGAAATCGATTTTTAAACATAACAATCTCGACCCAAGTGCTGTTATCGAAATTACCAAATTCAGCGAAAATGTACGGAAATGATCCCCTTCGAACATTGAAATGTTCACACGAATAACAAACTAAAAGAATAAGAATAAGCATGCCATTTTGTAGTTAACAAACAGTTATCGATGTCAAAACACAAATATTTACACATATTCCATATTTTGAAATGCTATAGTCTGTTTCAAAAATGTACTTTTATACGAAAATGGTTTCATTTAAAACTGTTGTTCAAAATTCACCGTAGTAGTTATATATTGCATTGGTTTTGGTATCAATATAATCAGTACTTGATGATATATAAAGAATCATTGGAGAAAGTGGGCATTATCTTCAGTCCCTTTTTAACAGTACCGCATTTACTCAAAAAAACAAAAAAAATTTCTTCACATTTTTCGACTGGGGTCACCTCCGATAAAAAATTGTGAAAATTCAGAGAGTAAAGCCAGAACGGTTTGAAGATGATTTATTTGTGGCATATATATTTGTGCATCTAAAGCACTATGAATTGCACGATACAAGAAAGTATTAAATACCGTATACAGCATCGACATTTCTTTATCATAGTGCTCAAAAAGTGTCAAAAACAGTCATTTTACTTGACATTTGATGTGAAACCGTATTTTTTGGTGACAAATGAAATATTGATTATCTAGTTTTTAAGCTATAGTCTGTTTCATATTTGTATTGCGTTTTACCTTAGAAACATGGGTGGGCTCGACTTTTGACTTACTGTGGAACGAATATGTCATTTTCTGAAGTTCTGTTGATTTGTTCGAATAGAGCAAGTACACGTCTAAAGTTTGTGAATAGAAATCGATTTTTAAACATAACAATCTCGACCCAAGTGCTGTTATCGAAATTACCAAATTCAGCGAAAATGTACGGAAATGATCCCCTTCGAACATTGAAATGTTCACACGAATAACAAACTAAAAGAATAAGAATAAGCATGCCATTTTGTAGTTAACAAACAGTTATCGATGTCAAAACACAAATATTTACACATATTCCATATTTTGAAATGCTATAGTCTGTTTCAAAAATGTACTTTTATACGAAAATGGTTTCATTTAAAACTGTTGTTCAAAATTCACCGTAGTAGTTATATATTGCATTGGTTTTGGTATCAATATAATCAGTACTTGATGATATATAAAGAATCATTGGAGAAAGTGGGCATTATCTTCAGTCCCTTTTTAACAGTACCGCATTTACTCAAAAAAACAAAAAAAATTTCTTCACATTTTTCGACTGGGGTCACCTCCGATAAAAAATTGTGAAAATTCAGAGAGTAAAGCCAGAACGGTTTGAAGATGATTTATTTGTGGCATATATATTTGTGCATCTAAAGCACTATGAATTGCACGATACAAGAAAGTATTAAATACCGTATAGGTTACAATACACCATTAGATTTTATGGGCGCAGCCATTTTATGAGCATAACATGGTATTCAGAATTAAGAGTATGGCGAATCCTGATTGGTCGATATGTGCGCCCGTTATTTGTTATTATTAGAGACTTCGTGCACTCTGCTTTATACAAAAGGCAAAATAAAAATTATTCCGTAGCCCTAAAGGCACTGAGATGACTTTTCAACGCTAGGACAAGACACGTATTTTTAAGGGCAAAATTGATAGGCATGGGAGATAAGTACAAAATACGCTAAGAAAAGCAACGCGAACCTATATTTTTTGGACCAAAAAATACTGTCCTAATAACTTTTCTTTGATTCTAGCAAGGTTTCGTTAAAAAAATCAACTTCCTAAAGTCTGTGTCTCGAAAAAGGCTACCATTGTCGCCTATGGGGAAATTAATTGTTTATTTCAATCTATACAGCATCGACATTTCTTTATCATAGTGCTCAAAAAGTGTCAAAAACAGTCATTTTACTTGACATTTGATGTGAAACCGTATTTTTTGGTGACAAATGAAATATTGATTATCTAGTTTTTAAGCTATAGTCTGTTTCATATTTGTATTGCGTTTTACCTTAGAAACATGGGTGGGCTCGACTTTTGACTTACTGTGGAACGAATATGTCATTTTCTGAAGTTCTGTTGATTTGTTCGAATAGAGCAAGTACACGTCTAAAGTTTGTGAATAGAAATCGATTTTTAAACATAACAATCTCGACCCAAGTGCTGTTATCGAAATTACCAAATTCAGCGAAAATGTACGGAAATGATCCCCTTCGAACATTGAAATGTTCACACGAATAACAAACTAAAAGAATAAGAATAAGCATGCCATTTTGTAGTTAACAAACAGTTATCGATGTCAAAACACAAATATTTACACATATTCCATATTTTGAAATGCTATAGTCTGTTTCAAAAATGTACTTTTATACGAAAATGGTTTCATTTAAAACTGTTGTTCAAAATTCACCGTAGTAGTTATATATTGCATTGGTTTTGGTATCAATATAATCAGTACTTGATGATATATAAAGAATCATTGGAGAAAGTGGGCATTATCTTCAGTCCCTTTTTAACAGTACCGCATTTACTCAAAAAAACAAAAAAAATTTCTTCACATTTTTCGACTGGGGTCACCTCCGATAAAAAATTGTGAAAATTCAGAGAGTAAAGCCAGAACGGTTTGAAGATGATTTATTTGTGGCATATATATTTGTGCATCTAAAGCACTATGAATTGCACGATACAAGAAAGTATTAAATACCGTATACAGCATCGACATTTCTTTATCATAGTGCTCAAAAAGTGTCAAAAACAGTCATTTTACTTGACATTTGATGTGAAACCGTATTTTTTGGTGACAAATGAAATATTGATTATCTAGTTTTTAAGCTATAGTCTGTTTCATATTTGTATTGCGTTTTACCTTAGAAACATGGGTGGGCTCGACTTTTGACTTACTGTGGAACGAATATGTCATTTTCTGAAGTTCTGTTGATTTGTTCGAATAGAGCAAGTACACGTCTAAAGTTTGTGAATAGAAATCGATTTTTAAACATAACAATCTCGACCCAAGTGCTGTTATCGAAATTACCAAATTCAGCGAAAATGTACGGAAATGATCCCCTTCGAACATTGAAATGTTCACACGAATAACAAACTAAAAGAATAAGAATAAGCATGCCATTTTGTAGTTAACAAACAGTTATCGATGTCAAAACACAAATATTTACACATATTCCATATTTTGAAATGCTATAGTCTGTTTCAAAAATGTACTTTTATACGAAAATGGTTTCATTTAAAACTGTTGTTCAAAATTCACCGTAGTAGTTATATATTGCATTGGTTTTGGTATCAATATAATCAGTACTTGATGATATATAAAGAATCATTGGAGAAAGTGGGCATTATCTTCAGTCCCTTTTTAACAGTACCGCATTTACTCAAAAAAACAAAAAAAATTTCTTCACATTTTTCGACTGGGGTCACCTCCGATAAAAAATTGTGAAAATTCAGAGAGTAAAGCCAGAACGGTTTGAAGATGATTTATTTGTGGCATATATATTTGTGCATCTAAAGCACTATGAATTGCACGATACAAGAAAGTATTAAATACCGTATAGGTTACAATACACCATTAGATTTTATGGGCGCAGCCATTTTATGAGCATAACATGGTATTCAGAATTAAGAGTATGGCGAATCCTGATTGGTCGATATGTGCGCCCGTTATTTGTTATTATTAGAGACTTCGTGCACTCTGCTTTATACAAAAGGCAAAATAAAAATTATTCCGTAGCCCTAAAGGCACTGAGATGACTTTTCAACGCTAGGACAAGACACGTATTTTTAAGGGCAAAATTGATAGGCATGGGAGATAAGTACAAAATACGCTAAGAAAAGCAACGCGAACCTATATTTTTTGGACCAAAAAATACTGTCCTAATAACTTTTCTTTGATTCTAGCAAGGTTTCGTTAAAAAAATCAACTTCCTAAAGTCTGTGTCTCGAAAAAGGCTACCATTGTCGCCTATGGGGAAATTAATTGTTTATTTCAATCTATACAGCATCGACATTTCTTTATCATAGTGCTCAAAAAGTGTCAAAAACAGTCATTTTACTTGACATTTGATGTGAAACCGTATTTTTTGGTGACAAATGAAATATTGATTATCTAGTTTTTAAGCTATAGTCTGTTTCATATTTGTATTGCGTTTTACCTTAGAAACATGGGTGGGCTCGACTTTTGACTTACTGTGGAACGAATATGTCATTTTCTGAAGTTCTGTTGATTTGTTCGAATAGAGCAAGTACACGTCTAAAGTTTGTGAATAGAAATCGATTTTTAAACATAACAATCTCGACCCAAGTGCTGTTATCGAAATTACCAAATTCAGCGAAAATGTACGGAAATGATCCCCTTCGAACATTGAAATGTTCACACGAATAACAAACTAAAAGAATAAGAATAAGCATGCCATTTTGTAGTTAACAAACAGTTATCGATGTCAAAACACAAATATTTACACATATTCCATATTTTGAAATGCTATAGTCTGTTTCAAAAATGTACTTTTATACGAAAATGGTTTCATTTAAAACTGTTGTTCAAAATTCACCGTAGTAGTTATATATTGCATTGGTTTTGGTATCAATATAATCAGTACTTGATGATATATAAAGAATCATTGGAGAAAGTGGGCATTATCTTCAGTCCCTTTTTAACAGTACCGCATTTACTCAAAAAAACAAAAAAAATTTCTTCACATTTTTCGACTGGGGTCACCTCCGATAAAAAATTGTGAAAATTCAGAGAGTAAAGCCAGAACGGTTTGAAGATGATTTATTTGTGGCATATATATTTGTGCATCTAAAGCACTATGAATTGCACGATACAAGAAAGTATTAAATACCGTATAGGTTACAATACACCATTAGATTTTATGGGCGCAGCCATTTTATGAGCATAACATGGTATTCAGAATTAAGAGTATGGCGAATCCTGATTGGTCGATATGTGCGCCCGTTATTTGTTATTATTAGAGACTTCGTGCACTCTGCTTTATACAAAAGGCAAAATAAAAATTATTCCGTAGCCCTAAAGGCACTGAGATGACTTTTCAACGCTAGGACAAGACACGTATTTTTAAGGGCAAAATTGATAGGCATGGGAGATAAGTACAAAATACGCTAAGAAAAGCAACGCGAACCTATATTTTTTGGACCAAAAAATACTGTCCTAATAACTTTTCTTTGATTCTAGCAAGGTTTCGTTAAAAAAATCAACTTCCTAAAGTCTGTGTCTCGAAAAAGGCTACCATTGTCGCCTATGGGGAAATTAATTGTTTATTTCAATCTATACAGCATCGACATTTCTTTATCATAGTGCTCAAAAAGTGTCAAAAACAGTCATTTTACTTGACATTTGATGTGAAACCGTATTTTTTGGTGACAAATGAAATATTGATTATCTAGTTTTTAAGCTATAGTCTGTTTCATATTTGTATTGCGTTTTACCTTAGAAACATGGGTGGGCTC
This sequence comes from Mytilus galloprovincialis, assembly GCF_965363235.1. Lineage (NCBI taxonomy): Eukaryota > Metazoa > Mollusca > Bivalvia > Mytilida > Mytilidae > Mytilus > Mytilus galloprovincialis. The sequence continues at coordinate 102,262,513 of NC_134842.1, forward strand.
GACTTTTGACTTACTGTGGAACGAATATGTCATTTTCTGAAGTTCTGTTGATTTGTTCGAATAGAGCAAGTACACGTCTAAAGTTTGTGAATAGAAATCGATTTTTAAACATAACAATCTCGACCCAAGTGCTGTTATCGAAATTACCAAATTCAGCGAAATGTACGGAAATGATCCCCTTCGAACATTGAAATGTTCACACGAATAACAAACTAAAAGAATAAGAATAAGCATGCCATTTTGTAGTTAACAAACAGTTATCGATGTCAAAACACAAATATTTACACATATTCCATATTTTGAAATGCTATAGTCTGTTTCAAAAATGTACTTTTATACGAAAATGGTTTCATTTAAAACTGTTGTTCAAAATTCACCGTAGTAGTTATATATTGCATTGGTTTTGGTATCAATATAATCAGTACTTGATGATATATAAAGAATCATTGGAGAAAGTGGGCATTATCTTCAGTCCCTTTTTAACAGTACCGCATTTACTCAAAAAAACAAAAAAAATTTCTTCACATTTTTCGACTGGGGTCACCTCCGATAAAAAATTGTGAAAATTCAGAGAGTAAAGCCAGAACGGTTTGAAGATGATTTATTTGTGGCATATATATTTGTGCATCTAAAGCACTATGAATTGCACGATACAAGAAAGTATTAAATACCGTATACAGCATTGACATTTCTTTATCATAGTGCTCAAAAAGTGTCAAAAACAGTCATTTTACTTGACATTTGATGTGAAACCGTATTTTTTGGTGACAAATGAAATATTGATTATCTAGTTTTTAAGCTATAGTCTGTTTCATATTTGTATTGCGTTTTACCTTAGAAACATGGGTGGGCTCGACTTTTGACTTACTGTGGAACGAATATGTCATTTTCTGAAGTTCTGTTGATTTGTTCGAATAGAGCAAGTACACGTCTAAAGTTTGTGAATAGAAATCGATTTTTAAACATAACAATCTCGACCCAAGTGCTGTTATCGAAATTACCAAATTCAGCGAAAATGTACGGAAATGATCCCCTTCGAACATTGAAATGTTCACACGAATAACAAACTAAAAGAATAAGAATAAGCATGCCATTTTGTAGTTAACAAACAGTTATCGATGTCAAAACACAAATATTTACACATATTCCATATTTTGAAATGCTATAGTCTGTTTCAAAAATGTACTTTTATACGAAAATGGTTTCATTTAAAACTGTTGTTCAAAATTCACCGTAGTAGTTATATATTGCATTGGTTTTGGTATCAATATAATCAGTACTTGATGATATATAAAGAATCATTGGAGAAAGTGGGCATTATCTTCAGTCCCTTTTTAACAGTACCGCATTTACTCAAAAAAACAAAAAAAATTTCTTCACATTTTTCGACTGGGGTCACCTCCGATAAAAAATTGTGAAAATTCAGAGAGTAAAGCCAGAACGGTTTGAAGATGATTTATTTGTGGCATATATATTTGTGCATCTAAAGCACTATGAATTGCACGATACAAGAAAGTATTAAATACCGTATAGGTTACAATACACCATTAGATTTTATGGGCGCAGCCATTTTATGAGCATAACATGGTATTCAGAATTAAGAGTATGGCGAATCCTGATTGGTCGATATGTGCGCCCGTTATTTGTTATTATTAGAGACTTCGTGCACTCTGCTTTATACAAAAGGCAAAATAAAAATTATTCCGTAGCCCTAAAGGCACTGAGATGACTTTTCAACGCTAGGACAAGACACGTATTTTTAAGGGCAAAATTGATAGGCATGGGAGATAAGTACAAAATACGCTAAGAAAAGCAACGCGAACCTATATTTTTTGGACCAAAAAATACTGTCCTAATAACTTTTCTTTGATTCTAGCAAGGTTTCGTTAAAAAAATCAACTTCCTAAAGTCTGTGTCTCGAAAAAGGCTACCATTGTCGCCTATGGGGAAATTAATTGTTTATTTCAATCTATACAGCATCGACATTTCTTTATCATAGTGCTCAAAAAGTGTCAAAAACAGTCATTTTACTTGACATTTGATGTGAAACCGTATTTTTTGGTGACAAATGAAATATTGATTATCTAGTTTTTAAGCTATAGTCTGTTTCATATTTGTATTGCGTTTTACCTTAGAAACATGGGTGGGCTCGACTTTTGACTTACTGTGGAACGAATATGTCATTTTCTGAAGTTCTGTTGATTTGTTCGAATAGAGCAAGTACACGTCTAAAGTTTGTGAATAGAAATCGATTTTTAAACATAACAATCTCGACCCAAGTGCTGTTATCGAAATTACCAAATTCAGCGAAAATGTACGGAAATGATCCCCTTCGAACATTGAAATGTTCACACGAATAACAAACTAAAAGAATAAGAATAAGCATGCCATTTTGTAGTTAACAAACAGTTATCGATGTCAAAACACAAATATTTACACATATTCCATATTTTGAAATGCTATAGTCTGTTTCAAAAATGTACTTTTATACGAAAATGGTTTCATTTAAAACTGTTGTTCAAAATTCACCGTAGTAGTTATATATTGCATTGGTTTTGGTATCAATATAATCAGTACTTGATGATATATAAAGAATCATTGGAGAAAGTGGGCATTATCTTCAGTCCCTTTTTAACAGTACCGCATTTACTCAAAAAAACAAAAAAAATTTCTTCACATTTTTCGACTGGGGTCACCTCCGATAAAAAATTGTGAAAATTCAGAGAGTAAAGCCAGAACGGTTTGAAGATGATTTATTTGTGGCATATATATTTGTGCATCTAAAGCACTATGAATTGCACGATACAAGAAAGTATTAAATACCGTATACAGCATCGACATTTCTTTATCATAGTGCTCAAAAAGTGTCAAAAACAGTCATTTTACTTGACATTTGATGTGAAACCGTATTTTTTGGTGACAAATGAAATATTGATTATCTAGTTTTTAAGCTATAGTCTGTTTCATATTTGTATTGCGTTTTACCTTAGAAACATGGGTGGGCTCGACTTTTGACTTACTGTGGAACGAATATGTCATTTTCTGAAGTTCTGTTGATTTGTTCGAATAGAGCAAGTACACGTCTAAAGTTTGTGAATAGAAATCGATTTTTAAACATAACAATCTCGACCCAAGTGCTGTTATCGAAATTACCAAATTCAGCGAAAATGTACGGAAATGATCCCCTTCGAACATTGAAATGTTCACACGAATAACAAACTAAAAGAATAAGAATAAGCATGCCATTTTGTAGTTAACAAACAGTTATCGATGTCAAAACACAAATATTTACACATATTCCATATTTTGAAATGCTATAGTCTGTTTCAAAAATGTACTTTTATACGAAAATGGTTTCATTTAAAACTGTTGTTCAAAATTCACCGTAGTAGTTATATATTGCATTGGTTTTGGTATCAATATAATCAGTACTTGATGATATATAAAGAATCATTGGAGAAAGTGGGCATTATCTTCAGTCCCTTTTTAACAGTACCGCATTTACTCAAAAAAACAAAAAAAATTTCTTCACATTTTTCGACTGGGGTCACCTCCGATAAAAAATTGTGAAAATTCAGAGAGTAAAGCCAGAACGGTTTGAAGATGATTTATTTGTGGCATATATATTTGTGCATCTAAAGCACTATGAATTGCACGATACAAGAAAGTATTAAATACCGTATAGGTTACAATACACCATTAGATTTTATGGGCGCAGCCATTTTATGAGCATAACATGGTATTCAGAATTAAGAGTATGGCGAATCCTGATTGGTCGATATGTGCGCCCGTTATTTGTTATTATTAGAGACTTCGTGCACTCTGCTTTATACAAAAGGCAAAATAAAAATTATTCCGTAGCCCTAAAGGCACTGAGATGACTTTTCAACGCTAGGACAAGACACGTATTTTTAAGGGCAAAATTGATAGGCATGGGAGATAAGTACAAAATACGCTAAGAAAAGCAACGCGAACCTATATTTTTTGGACCAAAAAATACTGTCCTAATAACTTTTCTTTGATTCTAGCAAGGTTTCGTTAAAAAAATCAACTTCCTAAAGTCTGTGTCTCGAAAAAGGCTACCATTGTCGCCTATGGGGAAATTAATTGTTTATTTCAATCTATACAGCATCGACATTTCTTTATCATAGTGCTCAAAAAGTGTCAAAAACAGTCATTTTACTTGACATTTGATGTGAAACCGTATTTTTTGGTGACAAATGAAATATTGATTATCTAGTTTTTAAGCTATAGTCTGTTTCATATTTGTATTGCGTTTTACCTTAGAAACATGGGTGGGCTCGACTTTTGACTTACTGTGGAACGAATATGTCATTTTCTGAAGTTCTGTTGATTTGTTCGAATAGAGCAAGTACACGTCTAAAGTTTGTGAATAGAAATCGATTTTTAAACATAACAATCTCGACCCAAGTGCTGTTATCGAAATTACCAAATTCAGCGAAAATGTACGGAAATGATCCCCTTCGAACATTGAAATGTTCACACGAATAACAAACTAAAAGAATAAGAATAAGCATGCCATTTTGTAGTTAACAAACAGTTATCGATGTCAAAACACAAATATTTACACATATTCCATATTTTGAAATGCTATAGTCTGTTTCAAAAATGTACTTTTATACGAAAATGGTTTCATTTAAAACTGTTGTTCAAAATTCACCGTAGTAGTTATATATTGCATTGGTTTTGGTATCAATATAATCAGTACTTGATGATATATAAAGAATCATTGGAGAAAGTGGGCATTATCTTCAGTCCCTTTTTAACAGTACCGCATTTACTCAAAAAAACAAAAAAAATTTCTTCACATTTTTCGACTGGGGTCACCTCCGATAAAAAATTGTGAAAATTCAGAGAGTAAAGCCAGAACGGTTTGAAGATGATTTATTTGTGGCATATATATTTGTGCATCTAAAGCACTATGAATTGCACGATACAAGAAAGTATTAAATACCGTATACAGCATCGACATTTCTTTATCATAGTGCTCAAAAAGTGTCAAAAACAGTCATTTTACTTGACATTTGATGTGAAACCGTATTTTTTGGTGACAAATGAAATATTGATTATCTAGTTTTTAAGCTATAGTCTGTTTCATATTTGTATTGCGTTTTACCTTAGAAACATGGGTGGGCTCGACTTTTGACTTACTGTGGAACGAATATGTCATTTTCTGAAGTTCTGTTGATTTGTTCGAATAGAGCAAGTACACGTCTAAAGTTTGTGAATAGAAATCGATTTTTAAACATAACAATCTCGACCCAAGTGCTGTTATCGAAATTACCAAATTCAGCGAAAATGTACGGAAATGATCCCCTTCGAACATTGAAATGTTCACACGAATAACAAACTAAAAGAATAAGAATAAGCATGCCATTTTGTAGTTAACAAACAGTTATCGATGTCAAAACACAAATATTTACACATATTCCATATTTTGAAATGCTATAGTCTGTTTCAAAAATGTACTTTTATACGAAAATGGTTTCATTTAAAACTGTTGTTCAAAATTCACCGTAGTAGTTATATATTGCATTGGTTTTGGTATCAATATAATCAGTACTTGATGATATATAAAGAATCATTGGAGAAAGTGGGCATTATCTTCAGTCCCTTTTTAACAGTACCGCATTTACTCAAAAAAACAAAAAAAATTTCTTCACATTTTTCGACTGGGGTCACCTCCGATAAAAAATTGTGAAAATTCAGAGAGTAAAGCCAGAACGGTTTGAAGATGATTTATTTGTGGCATATATATTTGTGCATCTAAAGCACTATGAATTGCACGATACAAGAAAGTATTAAATACCGTATAGGTTACAATACACCATTAGATTTTATGGGCGCAGCCATTTTATGAGCATAACATGGTATTCAGAATTAAGAGTATGGCGAATCCTGATTGGTCGATATGTGCGCCCGTTATTTGTTATTATTAGAGACTTCGTGCACTCTGCTTTATACAAAAGGCAAAATAAAAATTATTCCGTAGCCCTAAAGGCACTGAGATGACTTTTCAACGCTAGGACAAGACACGTATTTTTAAGGGCAAAATTGATAGGCATGGGAGATAAGTACAAAATACGCTAAGAAAAGCAACGCGAACCTATATTTTTTGGACCAAAAAATACTGTCCTAATAACTTTTCTTTGATTCTAGCAAGGTTTCGTTAAAAAAATCAACTTCCTAAAGTCTGTGTCTCGAAAAAGGCTACCATTGTCGCCTATGGGGAAATTAATTGTTTATTTCAATCTATACAGCATCGACATTTCTTTATCATAGTGCTCAAAAAGTGTCAAAAACAGTCATTTTACTTGACATTTGATGTGAAACCGTATTTTTTGGTGACAAATGAAATATTGATTATCTAGTTTTTAAGCTATAGTCTGTTTCATATTTGTATTGCGTTTTACCTTAGAAACATGGGTGGGCTCGACTTTTGACTTACTGTGGAACGAATATGTCATTTTCTGAAGTTCTGTTGATTTGTTCGAATAGAGCAAGTACACGTCTAAAGTTTGTGAATAGAAATCGATTTTTAAACATAACAATCTCGACCCAAGTGCTGTTATCGAAATTACCAAATTCAGCGAAAATGTACGGAAATGATCCCCTTCGAACATTGAAATGTTCACACGAATAACAAACTAAAAGAATAAGAATAAGCATGCCATTTTGTAGTTAACAAACAGTTATCGATGTCAAAACACAAATATTTACACATATTCCATATTTTGAAATGCTATAGTCTGTTTCAAAAATGTACTTTTATACGAAAATGGTTTCATTTAAAACTGTTGTTCAAAATTCACCGTAGTAGTTATATATTGCATTGGTTTTGGTATCAATATAATCAGTACTTGATGATATATAAAGAATCATTGGAGAAAGTGGGCATTATCTTCAGTCCCTTTTTAACAGTACCGCATTTACTCAAAAAAACAAAAAAAATTTCTTCACATTTTTCGACTGGGGTCACCTCCGATAAAAAATTGTGAAAATTCAGAGAGTAAAGCCAGAACGGTTTGAAGATGATTTATTTGTGGCATATATATTTGTGCATCTAAAGCACTATGAATTGCACGATACAAGAAAGTATTAAATACCGTATACAGCATCGACATTTCTTTATCATAGTGCTCAAAAAGTGTCAAAAACAGTCATTTTACTTGACATTTGATGTGAAACCGTATTTTTTGGTGACAAATGAAATATTGATTATCTAGTTTTTAAGCTATAGTCTGTTTCATATTTGTATTGCGTTTTACCTTAGAAACATGGGTGGGCTCGACTTTTGACTTACTGTGGAACGAATATGTCATTTTCTGAAGTTCTGTTGATTTGTTCGAATAGAGCAAGTACACGTCTAAAGTTTGTGAATAGAAATCGATTTTTAAACATAACAATCTCGACCCAAGTGCTGTTATCGAAATTACCAAATTCAGCGAAAATGTACGGAAATGATCCCCTTCGAACATTGAAATGTTCACACGAATAACAAACTAAAAGAATAAGAATAAGCATGCCATTTTGTAGTTAACAAACAGTTATCGATGTCAAAACACAAATATTTACACATATTCCATATTTTGAAATGCTATAGTCTGTTTCAAAAATGTACTTTTATACGAAAATGGTTTCATTTAAAACTGTTGTTCAAAATTCACCGTAGTAGTTATATATTGCATTGGTTTTGGTATCAATATAATCAGTACTTGATGATATATAAAGAATCATTGGAGAAAGTGGGCATTATCTTCAGTCCCTTTTTAACAGTACCGCATTTACTCAAAAAAACAAAAAAAATTTCTTCACATTTTTCGACTGGGGTCACCTCCGATAAAAAATTGTGAAAATTCAGAGAGTAAAGCCAGAACGGTTTGAAGATGATTTATTTGTGGCATATATATTTGTGCATCTAAAGCACTATGAATTGCACGATACAAGAAAGTATTAAATACCGTATAGGTTACAATACACCATTAGATTTTATGGGCGCAGCCATTTTATGAGCATAACATGGTATTCAGAATTAAGAGTATGGCGAATCCTGATTGGTCGATATGTGCGCCCGTTATTTGTTATTATTAGAGACTTCGTGCACTCTGCTTTATACAAAAGGCAAAATAAAAATTATTCCGTAGCCCTAAAGGCACTGAGATGACTTTTCAACGCTAGGACAAGACACGTATTTTTAAGGGCAAAATTGATAGGCATGGGAGATAAGTACAAAATACGCTAAGAAAAGCAACGCGAACCTATATTTTTTGGACCAAAAAATACTGTCCTAATAACTTTTCTTTGATTCTAGCAAGGTTTCGTTAAAAAAATCAACTTCCTAAAGTCTGTGTCTCGAAAAAGGCTACCATTGTCGCCTATGGGGAAATTAATTGTTTATTTCAATCTATACAGCATCGACATTTCTTTATCATAGTGCTCAAAAAGTGTCAAAAACAGTCATTTTACTTGACATTTGATGTGAAACCGTATTTTTTGGTGACAAATGAAATATTGATTATCTAGTTTTTAAGCTATAGTCTGTTTCATATTTGTATTGCGTTTTACCTTAGAAACATGGGTGGGCTCGACTTTTGACTTACTGTGGAACGAATATGTCATTTTCTGAAGTTCTGTTGATTTGTTCGAATAGAGCAAGTACACGTCTAAAGTTTGTGAATAGAAATCGATTTTTAAACATAACAATCTCGACCCAAGTGCTGTTATCGAAATTACCAAATTCAGCGAAAATGTACGGAAATGATCCCCTTCGAACATTGAAATGTTCACACGAATAACAAACTAAAAGAATAAGAATAAGCATGCCATTTTGTAGTTAACAAACAGTTATCGATGTCAAAACACAAATATTTACACATATTCCATATTTTGAAATGCTATAGTCTGTTTCAAAAATGTACTTTTATACGAAAATGGTTTCATTTAAAACTGTTGTTCAAAATTCACCGTAGTAGTTATATATTGCATTGGTTTTGGTATCAATATAATCAGTACTTGATGATATATAAAGAATCATTGGAGAAAGTGGGCATTATCTTCAGTCCCTTTTTAACAGTACCGCATTTACTCAAAAAAACAAAAAAAAATTCTTCACATTTTTCGACTGGGGTCACCTCCGATAAAAAATTGTGAAAATTCAGAGAGTAAAGCCAGAACGGTTTGAAGATGATTTATTTGTGGCATATATATTTGTGCATCTAAAGCACTATGAATTGCACGATACAAGAAAGTATTAAATACCGTATACAGCATCGACATTTCTTTATCATAGTGCTCAAAAAGTGTCAAAAACAGTCATTTTACTTGACATTTGATGTGAAACCGTATTTTTTGGTGACAAATGAAATATTGATTATCTAGTTTTTAAGCTATAGTCTGTTTCATATTTGTATTGCGTTTTACCTTAGAAACATGGGTGGGCTCGACTTTTGACTTACTGTGGAACGAATATGTCATTTTCTGAAGTTCTGTTGATTTGTTCGAATAGAGCAAGTACACGTCTAAAGTTTGTGAATAGAAATCGATTTTTAAACATAACAATCTCGACCCAAGTGCTGTTATCGAAATTACCAAATTCAGCGAAAATGTACGGAAATGATCCCCTTCGAACATTGAAATGTTCACACGAATAACAAACTAAAAGAATAAGAATAAGCATGCCATTTTGTAGTTAACAAACAGTTATCGATGTCAAAACACAAATATTTACACATATTCCATATTTTGAAATGCTATAGTCTGTTTCAAAAATGTACTTTTATACGAAAATGGTTTCATTTAAAACTGTTGTTCAAAATTCACCGTAGTAGTTATATATTGCATTGGTTTTGGTATCAATATAATCAGTACTTGATGATATATAAAGAATCATTGGAGAAAGTGGGCATTATCTTCAGTCCCTTTTTAACAGTACCGCATTTACTCAAAAAAACAAAAAAAATTTCTTCACATTTTTCGACTGGGGTCACCTCCGATAAAAAATTGTGAAAATTCAGAGAGTAAAGCCAGAACGGTTTGAAGATGATTTATTTGTGGCATATATATTTGTGCATCTAAAGCACTATGAATTGCACGATACAAGAAAGTATTAAATACCGTATAGGTTACAATACACCATTAGATTTTATGGGCGCAGCCATTTTATGAGCATAACATGGTATTCAGAATTAAGAGTATGGCGAATCCTGATTGGTCGATATGTGCGCCCGTTATTTGTTATTATTAGAGACTTCGTGCACTCTGCTTTATACAAAAGGCAAAATAAAAATTATTCCGTAGCCCTAAAGGCACTGAGATGACTTTTCAACGCTAGGACAAGACACGTATTTTTAAGGGCAAAATTGATAGGCATGGGAGATAAGTACAAAATACGCTAAGAAAAGCAACGCGAACCTATATTTTTTGGACCAAAAAATACTGTCCTAATAACTTTTCTTTGATTCTAGCAAGGTTTCGTTAAAAAAATCAACTTCCTAAAGTCTGTGTCTCGAAAAAGGCTACCATTGTCGCCTATGGGGAAATTAATTGTTTATTTCAATCTATACAGCATCGACATTTCTTTATCATAGTGCTCAAAAAGTGTCAAAAACAGTCATTTTACTTGACATTTGATGTGAAACCGTATTTTTTGGTGACAAATGAAATATTGATTATCTAGTTTTTAAGCTATAGTCTGTTTCATATTTGTATTGCGTTTTACCTTAGAAACATGGGTGGGCTCGACTTTTGACTTACTGTGGAACGAATATGTCATTTTCTGAAGTTCTGTTGATTTGTTCGAATAGAGCAAGTACACGTCTAAAGTTTGTGAATAGAAATCGATTTTTAAACATAACAATCTCGACCCAAGTGCTGTTATCGAAATTACCAAATTCAGCGAAAATGTACGGAAATGATCCCCTTCGAACATTGAAATGTTCACACGAATAACAAACTAAAAGAATAAGAATAAGCATGCCATTTTGTAGTTAACAAACAGTTATCGATGTCAAAACACAAATATTTACACATATTCCATATTTTGAAATGCTATAGTCTGTTTCAAAAATGTACTTTTATACGAAAATGGTTTCATTTAAAACTGTTGTTCAAAATTCACCGTAGTAGTTATATATTGCATTGGTTTTGGTATCAATATAATCAGTACTTGATGATATATAAAGAATCATTGGAGAAAGTGGGCATTATCTTCAGTCCCTTTTTAACAGTACCGCATTTACTCAAAAAAACAAAAAAAATTTCTTCACATTTTTCGACTGGGGTCACCTCCGATAAAAAATTGTGAAAATTCAGAGAGTAAAGCCAGAACGGTTTGAAGATGATTTATTTGTGGCATATATATTTGTGCATCTAAAGCACTATGAATTGCACGATACAAGAAAGTATTAAATACCGTATACAGCATCGACATTTCTTTATCATAGTGCTCAAAAAGTGTCAAAAACAGTCATTTTACTTGACATTTGATGTGAAACCGTATTTTTTGGTGACAAATGAAATATTGATTATCTAGTTTTTAAGCTATAGTCTGTTTCATATTTGTATTGCGTTTTACCTTAGAAACATGGGTGGGCTCGACTTTTGACTTACTGTGGAACGAATATGTCATTTTCTGAAGTTCTGTTGATTTGTTCGAATAGAGCAAGTACACGTCTAAAGTTTGTGAATAGAAATCGATTTTTAAACATAACAATCTCGACCCAAGTGCTGTTATCGAAATTACCAAATTCAGCGAAAATGTACGGAAATGATCCCCTTCGAACATTGAAATGTTCACACGAATAACAAACTAAAAGAATAAGAATAAGCATGCCATTTTGTAGTTAACAAACAGTTATCGATGTCAAAACACAAATATTTACACATATTCCATATTTTGAAATGCTATAGTCTGTTTCAAAAATGTACTTTTATACGAAAATGGTTTCATTTAAAACTGTTGTTCAAAATTCACCGTAGTAGTTATATATTGCATTGGTTTTGGTATCAATATAATCAGTACTTGATGATATATAAAGAATCATTGGAGAAAGTGGGCATTATCTTCAGTCCCTTTTTAACAGTACCGCATTTACTCAAAAAAACAAAAAAAATTTCTTCACATTTTTCGACTGGGGTCACCTCCGATAAAAAATTGTGAAAATTCAGAGAGTAAAGCCAGAACGGTTTGAAGATGATTTATTTGTGGCATATATATTTGTGCATCTAAAGCACTATGAATTGCACGATACAAGAAAGTATTAAATACCGTATAGGTTACAATACACCATTAGATTTTATGGGCGCAGCCATTTTATGAGCATAACATGGTATTCAGAATTAAGAGTATGGCGAATCCTGATTGGTCGATATGTGCGCCCGTTATTTGTTATTATTAGAGACTTCGTGCACTCTGCTTTATACAAAAGGCAAAATAAAAATTATTCCGTAGCCCTAAAGGCACTGAGATGACTTTTCAACGCTAGGACAAGACACGTATTTTTAAGGGCAAAATTGATAGGCATGGGAGATAAGTACAAAATACGCTAAGAAAAGCAACGCGAACCTATATTTTTTGGACCAAAAAATACTGTCCTAATAACTTTTCTTTGATTCTAGCAAGGTTTCGTTAAAAAAATCAACTTCCTAAAGTCTGTGTCTCGAAAAAGGCTACCATTGTCGCCTATGGGGAAATTAATTGTTTATTTCAATCTATACAGCATCGACATTTCTTTATCATAGTGCTCAAAAAGTGTCAAAAACAGTCATTTTACTTGACATTTGATGTGAAACCGTATTTTTTGGTGACAAATGAAATATTGATTATCTAGTTTTTAAGCTATAGTCTGTTTCATATTTGTATTGCGTTTTACCTTAGAAACATGGGTGGGCTCGACTTTTGACTTACTGTGGAACGAATATGTCATTTTCTGAAGTTCTGTTGATTTGTTCGAATAGAGCAAGTACACGTCTAAAGTTTGTGAATAGAAATCGATTTTTAAACATAACAATCTCGACCCAAGTGCTGTTATCGAAATTACCAAATTCAGCGAAAATGTACGGAAATGATCCCCTTCGAACATTGAAATGTTCACACGAATAACAAACTAAAAGAATAAGAATAAGCATGCCATTTTGTAGTTAACAAACAGTTATCGATGTCAAAACACAAATATTTACACATATTCCATATTTTGAAATGCTATAGTCTGTTTCAAAAATGTACTTTTATACGAAAATGGTTTCATTTAAAACTGTTGTTCAAAATTCACCGTAGTAGTTATATATTGCATTGGTTTTGGTATCAATATAATCAGTACTTGATGATATATAAAGAATCATTGGAGAAAGTGGGCATTATCTTCAGTCCCTTTTTAACAGTACCGCATTTACTCAAAAAAACAAAAAAAATTTCTTCACATTTTTCGACTGGGGTCACCTCCGATAAAAAATTGTGAAAATTCAGAGAGTAAAGCCAGAACGGTTTGAAGATGATTTATTTGTGGCATATATATTTGTGCATCTAAAGCACTATGAATTGCACGATACAAGAAAGTATTAAATACCGTATACAGCATCGACATTTCTTTATCATAGTGCTCAAAAAGTGTCAAAAACAGTCATTTTACTTGACATTTGATGTGAAACCGTATTTTTTGGTGACAAATGAAATATTGATTATCTAGTTTTTAAGCTATAGTCTGTTTCATATTTGTATTGCGTTTTACCTTAGAAACATGGGTGGGCTCGACTTTTGACTTACTGTGGAACGAATATGTCATTTTCTGAAGTTCTGTTGATTTGTTCGAATAGAGCAAGTACACGTCTAAAGTTTGTGAATAGAAATCGATTTTTAAACATAACAATCTCGACCCAAGTGCTGTTATCGAAATTACCAAATTCAGCGAAAATGTACGGAAATGATCCCCTTCGAACATTGAAATGTTCACACGAATAACAAACTAAAAGAATAAGAATAAGCATGCCATTTTGTAGTTAACAAACAGTTATCGATGTCAAAACACAAATATTTACACATATTCCATATTTTGAAATGCTATAGTCTGTTTCAAAAATGTACTTTTATACGAAAATGGTTTCATTTAAAACTGTTGTTCAAAATTCACCGTAGTAGTTATATATTGCATTGGTTTTGGTATCAATATAATCAGTACTTGATGATATATAAAGAATCATTGGAGAAAGTGGGCATTATCTTCAGTCCCTTTTTAACAGTACCGCATTTACTCAAAAAAACAAAAAAAATTTCTTCACATTTTTCGACTGGGGTCACCTCCGATAAAAAATTGTGAAAATTCAGAGAGTAAAGCCAGAACGGTTTGAAGATGATTTATTTGTGGCATATATATTTGTGCATCTAAAGCACTATGAATTGCACGATACAAGAAAGTATTAAATACCGTATAGGTTACAATACACCATTAGATTTTATGGGCGCAGCCATTTTATGAGCATAACATGGTATTCAGAATTAAGAGTATGGCGAATCCTGATTGGTCGATATGTGCGCCCGTTATTTGTTATTATTAGAGACTTCGTGCACTCTGCTTTATACAAAAGGCAAAATAAAAATTATTCCGTAGCCCTAAAGGCACTGAGATGACTTTTCAACGCTAGGACAAGACACGTATTTTTAAGGGCAAAATTGATAGGCATGGGAGATAAGTACAAAATACGCTAAGAAAAGCAACGCGAACCTATATTTTTTGGACCAAAAAATACTGTCCTAATAACTTTTCTTTGATTCTAGCAAGGTTTCGTTAAAAAAATCAACTTCCTAAAGTCTGTGTCTCGAAAAAGGCTACCATTGTCGCCTATGGGGAAATTAATTGTTTATTTCAATCTATACAGCATCGACATTTCTTTATCATAGTGCTCAAAAAGTGTCAAAAACAGTCATTTTACTTGACATTTGATGTGAAACCGTATTTTTTGGTGACAAATGAAATATTGATTATCTAGTTTTTAAGCTATAGTCTGTTTCATATTTGTATTGCGTTTTACCTTAGAAACATGGGTGGGCTCGACTTTTGACTTACTGTGGAACGAATATGTCATTTTCTGAAGTTCTGTTGATTTGTTCGAATAGAGCAAGTACACGTCTAAAGTTTGTGAATAGAAATCGATTTTTAAACATAACAATCTCGACCCAAGTGCTGTTATCGAAATTACCAAATTCAGCGAAAATGTACGGAAATGATCCCCTTCGAACATTGAAATGTTCACACGAATAACAAACTAAAAGAATAAGAATAAGCATGCCATTTTGTAGTTAACAAACAGTTATCGATGTCAAAACACAAATATTTACACATATTCCATATTTTGAAATGCTATAGTCTGTTTCAAAAATGTACTTTTATACGAAAATGGTTTCATTTAAAACTGTTGTTCAAAATTCACCGTAGTAGTTATATATTGCATTGGTTTTGGTATCACTATAATCAGTACTTGATGATATATAAAGAATCATTGGAGAAAGTGGGCATTATCTTCAGTCCCTTTTTAACAGTACCGCATTTACTCAAAAAAACAAAAAAAATTTCTTCACATTTTTCGACTGGGGTCACCTCCGATAAAAAATTGTGAAAATTCAGAGAGTAAAGCCAGAACGGTTTGAAGATGATTTATTTGTGGCATATATATTTGTGCATCTAAAGCACTATGAATTGCACGATACAAGAAAGTATTAAATACCGTATACAGCATCGACATTTCTTTATCATAGTGCTCAAAAAGTGTCAAAAACAGTCATTTTACTTGACATTTGATGTGAAACCGTATTTTTTGGTGACAAATGAAATATTGATTATCTAGTTTTTAAGCTATAGTCTGTTTCATATTTGTATTGCGTTTTACCTTAGAAACATGGGTGGGCTCGACTTTTGACTTACTGTGGAACGAATATGTCATTTTCTGAAGTTCTGTTGATTTGTTCGAATAGAGCAAGTACACGTCTAAAGTTTGTGAATAGAAATCGATTTTTAAACATAACAATCTCGACCCAAGTGCTGTTATCGAAATTACCAAATTCAGCGAAAATGTACGGAAATGATCCCCTTCGAACATTGAAATGTTCACACGAATAACAAACTAAAAGAATAAGAATAAGCATGCCATTTTGTAGTTAACAAACAGTTATCGATGTCAAAACACAAATATTTACACATATTCCATATTTTGAAATGCTATAGTCTGTTTCAAAAATGTACTTTTATACGAAAATGGTTTCATTTAAAACTGTTGTTCAAAATTCACCGTAGTAGTTATATATTGCATTGGTTTTGGTATCAATATAATCAGTACTTGATGATATATAAAGAATCATTGGAGAAAGTGGGCATTATCTTCAGTCCCTTTTTAACAGTACTGCATTTACTCAAAAAAAACAAAAAAAATTTCTTCACATTTTTCGACTGGGGTCA
The DNA here is from genome assembly GCF_965363235.1 of Mytilus galloprovincialis. Lineage (NCBI taxonomy): Eukaryota > Metazoa > Mollusca > Bivalvia > Mytilida > Mytilidae > Mytilus > Mytilus galloprovincialis. The sequence continues at coordinate 102,278,976 of NC_134842.1, forward strand.
CCTCCGATAAAAAATTGTGAAAATTCAGAGAGTAAAGCCAGAACGGTTTGAAGATGATTTATTTGTGGCATATATATTTGTGCATCTAAAGCACTATGAATTGCACGATACAAGAAAGTATTAAATACCGTATACAGCATCGACATTTCTTTATCATAGTGCTCAAAAAGTGTCAAAAACAGTCATTTTACTTGACATTTGATGTGAAACCGTATTTTTTGGTGACAAATGAAATATTGATTATCTAGTTTTTAAGCTATAGTCTGTTTCATATTTGTATTGCGTTTTACCTTAGAAACATGGGTGGGCTCGACTTTTGACTTACTGTGGAACGAATATGTCATTTTCTGAAGTTCTGTTGATTTGTTCGAATAGAGCAAGTACACGTCTAAAGTTTGTGAATAGAAATCGATTTTTAAACATAACAATCTCGACCCAAGTGCTGTTATCGAAATTACCAAATTCAGCGAAAATGTACGGAAATGATCCCCTTCGAACATTGAAATGTTCACACGAATAACAAACTAAAAGAATAAGAATAAGCATGCCATTTTGTAGTTAACAAACAGTTATCGATGTCAAAACACAAATATTTACACATATTCCATATTTTGAAATGCTATAGTCTGTTTCAAAAATGTACTTTTATACGAAAATGGTTTCATTTAAAACTGTTGTTCAAAATTCACCGTAGTAGTTATATATTGCATTGGTTTTGGTATCAATATAATCAGTACTTGATGATATATAAAGAATCATTGGAGAAAGTGGGCATTATCTTCAGTCCCTTTTTAACAGTACCGCATTTACTCAAAAAAACAAAAAAAATTTCTTCACATTTTTCGACTGGGGTCACCTCCGATAAAAAATTGTGAAAATTCAGAGAGTAAAGCCAGAACGGTTTGAAGATGATTTATTTGTGGCATATATATTTGTGCATCTAAAGCACTATGAATTGCACGATACAAGAAAGTATTAAATACCGTATAGGTTACAATACACCATTAGATTTTATGGGCGCAGCCATTTTATGAGCATAACATGGTATTCAGAATTAAGAGTATGGCGAATCCTGATTGGTCGATATGTGCGCCCGTTATTTGTTATTATTAGAGACTTCGTGCACTCTGCTTTATACAAAAGGCAAAATAAAAATTATTCCGTAGCCCTAAAGGCACTGAGATGACTTTTCAACGCTAGGACAAGACACGTATTTTTAAGGGCAAAATTGATAGGCATGGGAGATAAGTACAAAATACGCTAAGAAAAGCAACGCGAACCTATATTTTTTGGACCAAAAAATACTGTCCTAATAACTTTTCTTTGATTCTAGCAAGGTTTCGTTAAAAAAATCAACTTCCTAAAGTCTGTGTCTCGAAAAAGGCTACCATTGTCGCCTATGGGGAAATTAATTGTTTATTTCAATCTATACAGCATCGACATTTCTTTATCATAGTGCTCAAAAAGTGTCAAAAACAGTCATTTTACTTGACATTTGATGTGAAACCGTATTTTTTGGTGACAAATGAAATATTGATTATCTAGTTTTTAAGCTATAGTCTGTTTCATATTTGTATTGCGTTTTACCTTAGAAACATGGGTGGGCTCGACTTTTGACTTACTGTGGAACGAATATGTCATTTTCTGAAGTTCTGTTGATTTGTTCGAATAGAGCAAGTACACGTCTAAAGTTTGTGAATAGAAATCGATTTTTAAACATAACAATCTCGACCCAAGTGCTGTTATCGAAATTACCAAATTCAGCGAAAATGTACGGAAATGATCCCCTTCGAACATTGAAATGTTCACACGAATAACAAACTAAAAGAATAAGAATAAGCATGCCATTTTGTAGTTAACAAACAGTTATCGATGTCAAAACACAAATATTTACACATATTCCATATTTTGAAATGCTATAGTCTGTTTCAAAAATGTACTTTTATACGAAAATGGTTTCATTTAAAACTGTTGTTCAAAATTCACCGTAGTAGTTATATATTGCATTGGTTTTGGTATCAATATAATCAGTACTTGATGATATATAAAGAATCATTGGAGAAAGTGGGCATTATCTTCAGTCCCTTTTTAACAGTACCGCATTTACTCAAAAAAACAAAAAAAATTTCTTCACATTTTTCGACTGGGGTCACCTCCGATAAAAAATTGTGAAAATTCAGAGAGTAAAGCCAGAACGGTTTGAAGATGATTTATTTGTGGCATATATATTTGTGCATCTAAAGCACTATGAATTGCACGATACAAGAAAGTATTAAATACCGTATACAGCATCGACATTTCTTTATCATAGTGCTCAAAAAGTGTCAAAAACAGTCATTTTACTTGACATTTGATGTGAAACCGTATTTTTTGGTGACAAATGAAATATTGATTATCTAGTTTTTAAGCTATAGTCTGTTTCATATTTGTATTGCGTTTTACCTTAGAAACATGGGTGGGCTCGACTTTTGACTTACTGTGGAACGAATATGTCATTTTCTGAAGTTCTGTTGATTTGTTCGAATAGAGCAAGTACACGTCTAAAGTTTGTGAATAGAAATCGATTTTTAAACATAACAATCTCGACCCAAGTGCTGTTATCGAAATTACCAAATTCAGCGAAAATGTACGGAAATGATCCCCTTCGAACATTGAAATGTTCACACGAATAACAAACTAAAAGAATAAGAATAAGCATGCCATTTTGTAGTTAACAAACAGTTATCGATGTCAAAACACAAATATTTACACATATTCCATATTTTGAAATGCTATAGTCTGTTTCAAAAATGTACTTTTATACGAAAATGGTTTCATTTAAAACTGTTGTTCAAAATTCACCGTAGTAGTTATATATTGCATTGGTTTTGGTATCAATATAATCAGTACTTGATGATATATAAAGAATCATTGGAGAAAGTGGGCATTATCTTCAGTCCCTTTTTAACAGTACCGCATTTACTCAAAAAAACAAAAAAAATTTCTTCACATTTTTCGACTGGGGTCACCTCCGATAAAAAATTGTGAAAATTCAGAGAGTAAAGCCAGAACGGTTTGAAGATGATTTATTTGTGGCATATATATTTGTGCATCTAAAGCACTATGAATTGCACGATACAAGAAAGTATTAAATACCGTATACAGCATCGACATTTCTTTATCATAGTGCTCAAAAAGTGTCAAAAACAGTCATTTTACTTGACATTTGATGTGAAACCGTATTTTTTGGTGACAAATGAAATATTGATTATCTAGTTTTTAAGCTATAGTCTGTTTCATATTTGTATTGCGTTTTACCTTAGAAACATGGGTGGGCTCGACTTTTGACTTACTGTGGAACGAATATGTCATTTTCTGAAGTTCTGTTGATTTGTTCGAATAGAGCAAGTACACGTCTAAAGTTTGTGAATAGAAATCGATTTTTAAACATAACAATCTCGACCCAAGTGCTGTTATCGAAATTACCAAATTCAGCGAAAATGTACGGAAATGATCCCCTTCGAACATTGAAATGTTCACACGAATAACAAACTAAAAGAATAAGAATAAGCATGCCATTTTGTAGTTAACAAACAGTTATCGATGTCAAAACACAAATATTTACACATATTCCATATTTTGAAATGCTATAGTCTGTTTCAAAAATGTACTTTTATACGAAAATGGTTTCATTTAAAACTGTTGTTCAAAATTCACCGTAGTAGTTATATATTGCATTGGTTTTGGTATCAATATAATCAGTACTTGATGATATATAAAGAATCATTGGAGAAAGTGGGCATTATCTTCAGTCCCTTTTTAACAGTACCGCATTTACTCAAAAAAACAAAAAAAATTTCTTCACATTTTTCGACTGGGGTCACCTCCGATAAAAAATTGTGAAAATTCAGAGAGTAAAGCCAGAACGGTTTGAAGATGATTTATTTGTGGCATATATATTTGTGCATCTAAAGCACTATGAATTGCACGATACAAGAAAGTATTAAATACCGTATACAGCATCGACATTTCTTTATCATAGTGCTCAAAAAGTGTCAAAAACAGTCATTTTACTTGACATTTGATGTGAAACCGTATTTTTTGGTGACAAATGAAATATTGATTATCTAGTTTTTAAGCTATAGTCTGTTTCATATTTGTATTGCGTTTTACCTTAGAAACATGGGTGGGCTCGACTTTTGACTTACTGTGGAACGAATATGTCATTTTCTGAAGTTCTGTTGATTTGTTCGAATAGAGCAAGTACACGTCTAAAGTTTGTGAATAGAAATCGATTTTTAAACATAACAATCTCGACCCAAGTGCTGTTATCGAAATTACCAAATTCAGCGAAAATGTACGGAAATGATCCCCTTCGAACATTGAAATGTTCACACGAATAACAAACTAAAAGAATAAGAATAAGCATGCCATTTTGTAGTTAACAAACAGTTATCGATGTCAAAACACAAATATTTACACATATTCCATATTTTGAAATGCTATAGTCTGTTTCAAAAATGTACTTTTATACGAAAATGGTTTCATTTAAAACTGTTGTTCAAAATTCACCGTAGTAGTTATATATTGCATTGGTTTTGGTATCAATATAATCAGTACTTGATGATATATAAAGAATCATTGGAGAAAGTGGGCATTATCTTCAGTCCCTTTTTAACAGTACCGCATTTACTCAAAAAAACAAAAAAAATTTCTTCACATTTTTCGACTGGGGTCACCTCCGATAAAAAATTGTGAAAATTCAGAGAGTAAAGCCAGAACGGTTTGAAGATGATTTATTTGTGGCATATATATTTGTGCATCTAAAGCACTATGAATTGCACGATACAAGAAAGTATTAAATACCGTATAGGTTACAATACACCATTAGATTTTATGGGCGCAGCCATTTTATGAGCATAACATGGTATTCAGAATTAAGAGTATGGCGAATCCTGATTGGTCGATATGTGCGCCCGTTATTTGTTATTATTAGAGACTTCGTGCACTCTGCTTTATACAAAAGGCAAAATAAAAATTATTCCGTAGCCCTAAAGGCACTGAGATGACTTTTCAACGCTAGGACAAGACACGTATTTTTAAGGGCAAAATTGATAGGCATGGGAGATAAGTACAAAATACGCTAAGAAAAGCAACGCGAACCTATATTTTTTGGACCAAAAAATACTGTCCTAATAACTTTTCTTTGATTCTAGCAAGGTTTCGTTAAAAAAATCAACTTCCTAAAGTCTGTGTCTCGAAAAAGGCTACCATTGTCGCCTATGGGGAAATTAATTGTTTATTTCAATCTATACAGCATCGACATTTCTTTATCATAGTGCTCAAAAAGTGTCAAAAACAGTCATTTTACTTGACATTTGATGTGAAACCGTATTTTTTGGTGACAAATGAAATATTGATTATCTAGTTTTTAAGCTATAGTCTGTTTCATATTTGTATTGCGTTTTACCTTAGAAACATGGGTGGGCTCGACTTTTGACTTACTGTGGAACGAATATGTCATTTTCTGAAGTTCTGTTGATTTGTTCGAATAGAGCAAGTACACGTCTAAAGTTTGTGAATAGAAATCGATTTTTAAACATAACAATCTCGACCCAAGTGCTGTTATCGAAATTACCAAATTCAGCGAAAATGTACGGAAATGATCCCCTTCGAACATTGAAATGTTCACACGAATAACAAACTAAAAGAATAAGAATAAGCATGCCATTTTGTAGTTAACAAACAGTTATCGATGTCAAAACACAAATATTTACACATATTCCATATTTTGAAATGCTATAGTCTGTTTCAAAAATGTACTTTTATACGAAAATGGTTTCATTTAAAACTGTTGTTCAAAATTCACCGTAGTAGTTATATATTGCATTGGTTTTGGTATCAATATAATCAGTACTTGATGATATATAAAGAATCATTGGAGAAAGTGGGCATTATCTTCAGTCCCTTTTTAACAGTACCGCATTTACTCAAAAAAACAAAAAAAATTTCTTCACATTTTTCGACTGGGGTCACCTCCGATAAAAAATTGTGAAAATTCAGAGAGTAAAGCCAGAACGGTTTGAAGATGATTTATTTGTGGCATATATATTTGTGCATCTAAAGCACTATGAATTGCACGATACAAGAAAGTATTAAATACCGTATACAGCATCGACATTTCTTTATCATAGTGCTCAAAAAGTGTCAAAAACAGTCATTTTACTTGACATTTGATGTGAAACCGTATTTTTTGGTGACAAATGAAATATTGATTATCTAGTTTTTAAGCTATAGTCTGTTTCATATTTGTATTGCGTTTTACCTTAGAAACATGGGTGGGCTCGACTTTTGACTTACTGTGGAACGAATATGTCATTTTCTGAAGTTCTGTTGATTTGTTCGAATAGAGCAAGTACACGTCTAAAGTTTGTGAATAGAAATCGATTTTTAAACATAACAATCTCGACCCAAGTGCTGTTATCGAAATTACCAAATTCAGCGAAAATGTACGGAAATGATCCCCTTCGAACATTGAAATGTTCACACGAATAACAAACTAAAAGAATAAGAATAAGCATGCCATTTTGTAGTTAACAAACAGTTATCGATGTCAAAACACAAATATTTACACATATTCCATATTTTGAAATGCTATAGTCTGTTTCAAAAATGTACTTTTATACGAAAATGGTTTCATTTAAAACTGTTGTTCAAAATTCACCGTAGTAGTTATATATTGCATTGGTTTTGGTATCAATATAATCAGTACTTGATGATATATAAAGAATCATTGGAGAAAGTGGGCATTATCTTCAGTCCCTTTTTAACAGTACCGCATTTACTCAAAAAAACAAAAAAAATTTCTTCACATTTTTCGACTGGGGTCACCTCCGATAAAAAATTGTGAAAATTCAGAGAGTAAAGCCAGAACGGTTTGAAGATGATTTATTTGTGGCATATATATTTGTGCATCTAAAGCACTATGAATTGCACGATACAAGAAAGTATTAAATACCGTATAGGTTACAATACACCATTAGATTTTATGGGCGCAGCCATTTTATGAGCATAACATGGTATTCAGAATTAAGAGTATGGCGAATCCTGATTGGTCGATATGTGCGCCCGTTATTTGTTATTATTAGAGACTTCGTGCACTCTGCTTTATACAAAAGGCAAAATAAAAATTATTCCGTAGCCCTAAAGGCACTGAGATGACTTTTCAACGCTAGGACAAGACACGTATTTTTAAGGGCAAAATTGATAGGCATGGGAGATAAGTACAAAATACGCTAAGAAAAGCAACGCGAACCTATATTTTTTGGACCAAAAAATACTGTCCTAATAACTTTTCTTTGATTCTAGCAAGGTTTCGTTAAAAAAATCAACTTCCTAAAGTCTGTGTCTCGAAAAAGGCTACCATTGTCGCCTATGGGGAAATTAATTGTTTATTTCAATCTATACAGCATCGACATTTCTTTATCATAGTGCTCAAAAAGTGTCAAAAACAGTCATTTTACTTGACATTTGATGTGAAACCGTATTTTTTGGTGACAAATGAAATATTGATTATCTAGTTTTTAAGCTATAGTCTGTTTCATATTTGTATTGCGTTTTACCTTAGAAACATGGGTGGGCTCGACTTTTGACTTACTGTGGAACGAATATGTCATTTTCTGAAGTTCTGTTGATTTGTTCGAATAGAGCAAGTACACGTCTAAAGTTTGTGAATAGAAATCGATTTTTAAACATAACAATCTCGACCCAAGTGCTGTTATCGAAATTACCAAATTCAGCGAAAATGTACGGAAATGATCCCCTTCGAACATTGAAATGTTCACACGAATAACAAACTAAAAGAATAAGAATAAGCATGCCATTTTGTAGTTAACAAACAGTTATCGATGTCAAAACACAAATATTTACACATATTCCATATTTTGAAATGCTATAGTCTGTTTCAAAAATGTACTTTTATACGAAAATGGTTTCATTTAAAACTGTTGTTCAAAATTCACCGTAGTAGTTATATATTGCATTGGTTTTGGTATCAATATAATCAGTACTTGATGATATATAAAGAATCATTGGAGAAAGTGGGCATTATCTTCAGTCCCTTTTTAACAGTACCGCATTTACTCAAAAAAACAAAAAAAATTTCTTCACATTTTTCGACTGGGGTCACCTCCGATAAAAAATTGTGAAAATTCAGAGAGTAAAGCCAGAACGGTTTGAAGATGATTTATTTGTGGCATATATATTTGTGCATCTAAAGCACTATGAATTGCACGATACAAGAAAGTATTAAATACCGTATACAGCATCGACATTTCTTTATCATAGTGCTCAAAAAGTGTCAAAAACAGTCATTTTACTTGACATTTGATGTGAAACCGTATTTTTTGGTGACAAATGAAATATTGATTATCTAGTTTTCAAGCTATAGTCTGTTTCATATTTGTATTGCGTTTTACCTTAGAAACATGGGTGGGCTCGACTTTTGACTTACTGTGGAACGAATATGTCATTTTCTGAAGTTCTGTTGATTTGTTCGAATAGAGCAAGTACACGTCTAAAGTTTGTGAATAGAAATCGATTTTTAAACATAACAATCTCGACCCAAGTGCTGTTATCGAAATTACCAAATTCAGCGAAAATGTACGGAAATGATCCCCTTCGAACATTGAAATGTTCACACGAATAACAAACTAAAAGAATAAGAATAAGCATGCCATTTTGTAGTTAACAAACAGTTATCGATGTCAAAACACAAATATTTACACATATTCCATATTTTGAAATGCTATAGTCTGTTTCAAAAATGTACTTTTATACGAAAATGGTTTCATTTAAAACTGTTGTTCAAAATTCACCGTAGTAGTTATATATTGCATTGGTTTTGGTATCAATATAATCAGTACTTGATGATATATAAAGAATCATTGGAGAAAGTGGGCATTATCTTCAGTCCCTTTTTAACAGTACCGCATTTACTCAAAAAAACAAAAAAAATTTCTTCACATTTTTCGACTGGGGTCACCTCCGATAAAAAATTGTGAAAATTCAGAGAGTAAAGCCAGAACGGTTTGAAGATGATTTATTTGTGGCATATATATTTGTGCATCTAAAGCACTATGAATTGCACGATACAAGAAAGTATTAAATACCGTATAGGTTACAATACACCATTAGATTTTATGGGCGCAGCCATTTTATGAGCATAACATGGTATTCAGAATTAAGAGTATGGCGAATCCTGATTGGTCGATATGTGCGCCCGTTATTTGTTATTATTAGAGACTTCGTGCACTCTGCTTTATACAAAAGGCAAAATAAAAATTATTCCGTAGCCCTAAAGGCACTGAGATGACTTTTCAACGCTAGGACAAGACACGTATTTTTAAGGGCAAAATTGATAGGCATGGGAGATAAGTACAAAATACGCTAAGAAAAGCAACGCGAACCTATATTTTTTGGACCAAAAAATACTGTCCTAATAACTTTTCTTTGATTCTAGCAAGGTTTCGTTAAAAAAATCAACTTCCTAAAGTCTGTGTCTCGAAAAAGGCTACCATTGTCGCCTATGGGGAAATTAATTGTTTATTTCAATCTATACAGCATCGACATTTCTTTATCATAGTGCTCAAAAAGTGTCAAAAACAGTCATTTTACTTGACATTTGATGTGAAACCGTATTTTTTGGTGACAAATGAAATATTGATTATCTAGTTTTTAAGCTATAGTCTGTTTCATATTTGTATTGCGTTTTACCTTAGAAACATGGGTGGGCTCGACTTTTGACTTACTGTGGAACGAATATGTCATTTTCTGAAGTTCTGTTGATTTGTTCGAATAGAGCAAGTACACGTCTAAAGTTTGTGAATAGAAATCGATTTTTAAACATAACAATCTCGACCCAAGTGCTGTTATCGAAATTACCAAATTCAGCGAAAATGTACGGAAATGATCCCCTTCGAACATTGAAATGTTCACACGAATAACAAACTAAAAGAATAAGAATAAGCATGCCATTTTGTAGTTAACAAACAGTTATCGATGTCAAAACACAAATATTTACACATATTCCATATTTTGAAATGCTATAGTCTGTTTCAAAAATGTACTTTTATACGAAAATGGTTTCATTTAAAACTGTTGTTCAAAATTCACCGTAGTAGTTATATATTGCATTGGTTTTGGTATCAATATAATCAGTACTTGATGATATATAAAGAATCATTGGAGAAAGTGGGCATTATCTTCAGTCCCTTTTTAACAGTACCGCATTTACTCAAAAAAACAAAAAAAAATTCTTCACATTTTTCGACTGGGGTCACCTCCGATAAAAAATTGTGAAAATTCAGAGAGTAAAGCCAGAACGGTTTGAAGATGATTTATTTGTGGCATATATATTTGTGCATCTAAAGCACTATGAATTGCACGATACAAGAAAGTATTAAATACCGTATAGGTTACAATACACCATTAGATTTTATGGGCGCAGCCATTTTATGAGCATAACATGGTATTCAGAATTAAGAGTATGGCGAATCCTGATTGGTCGATATGTGCGCCCGTTATTTGTTATTATTAGAGACTTCGTGCACTCTGCTTTATACAAAAGGCAAAATAAAAATTATTCCGTAGCCCTAAAGGCACTGAGATGACTTTTCAACGCTAGGACAAGACACGTATTTTTAAGGGCAAAATTGATAGGCATGGGAGATAAGTACAAAATACGCTAAGAAAAGCAACGCGAACCTATATTTTTTGGACCAAAAAATACTGTCCTAATAACTTTTCTTTGATTCTAGCAAGGTTTCGTTAAAAAAATCAACTTCCTAAAGTCTGTGTCTCGAAAAAGGCTACCATTGTCGCCTATGGGGAAATTAATTGTTTATTTCAATCTATACAGCATCGACATTTCTTTATCATAGTGCTCAAAAAGTGTCAAAAACAGTCATTTTACTTGACATTTGATGTGAAACCGTATTTTTTGGTGACAAATGAAATATTGATTATCTAGTTTTTAAGCTATAGTCTGTTTCATATTTGTATTGCGTTTTACCTTAGAAACATGGGTGGGCTCGACTTTTGACTTACTGTGGAACGAATATGTCATTTTCTGAAGTTCTGTTGATTTGTTCGAATAGAGCAAGTACACGTCTAAAGTTTGTGAATAGAAATCGATTTTTAAACATAACAATCTCGACCCAAGTGCTGTTATCGAAATTACCAAATTCAGCGAAAATGTACGGAAATGATCCCCTTCGAACATTGAAATGTTCACACGAATAACAAACTAAAAGAATAAGAATAAGCATGCCATTTTGTAGTTAACAAACAGTTATCGATGTCAAAACACAAATATTTACACATATTCCATATTTTGAAATGCTATAGTCTGTTTCAAAAATGTACTTTTATACGAAAATGGTTTCATTTAAAACTGTTGTTCAAAATTCACCGTAGTAGTTATATATTGCATTGGTTTTGGTATCAATATAATCAGTACTTGATGATATATAAAGAATCATTGGAGAAAGTGGGCATTATCTTCAGTCCCTTTTTAACAGTACCGCATTTACTCAAAAAAACAAAAAAAATTTCTTCACATTTTTCGACTGGGGTCACCTCCGATAAAAAATTGTGAAAATTCAGAGAGTAAAGCCAGAACGGTTTGAAGATGATTTATTTGTGGCATATATATTTGTGCATCTAAAGCACTATGAATTGCACGATACAAGAAAGTATTAAATACCGTATACAGCATCGACATTTCTTTATCATAGTGCTCAAAAAGTGTCAAAAACAGTCATTTTACTTGACATTTGATGTGAAACCGTATTTTTTGGTGACAAATGAAATATTGATTATCTAGTTTTTAAGCTATAGTCTGTTTCATATTTGTATTGCGTTTTACCTTAGAAACATGGGTGGGCTCGACTTTTGACTTACTGTGGAACGAATATGTCATTTTCTGAAGTTCTGTTGATTTGTTCGAATAGAGCAAGTACACGTCTAAAGTTTGTGAATAGAAATCGATTTTTAAACATAACAATCTCGACCCAAGTGCTGTTATCGAAATTACCAAATTCAGCGAAAATGTACGGAAATGATCCCCTTCGAACATTGAAATGTTCACACGAATAACAAACTAAAAGAATAAGAATAAGCATGCCATTTTGTAGTTAACAAACAGTTATCGATGTCAAAACACAAATATTTACACATATTCCATATTTTGAAATGCTATAGTCTGTTTCAAAAATGTACTTTTATACGAAAATGGTTTCATTTAAAACTGTTGTTCAAAATTCACCGTAGTAGTTATATATTGCATTGGTTTTGGTATCAATATAATCAGTACTTGATGATATATAAAGAATCATTGGAGAAAGTGGGCATTATCTTCAGTCCCTTTTTAACAGTACCGCATTTACTCAAAAAAACAAAAAAAATTTCTTCACATTTTTCGACTGGGGTCACCTCCGATAAAAAATTGTGAAAATTCAGAGAGTAAAGCCAGAACGGTTTGAAGATGATTTATTTGTGGCATATATATTTGTGCATCTAAAGCACTATGAATTGCACGATACAAGAAAGTATTAAATACCGTATACAGCATCGACATTTCTTTATCATAGTGCTCAAAAAGTGTCAAAAACAGTCATTTTACTTGACATTTGATGTGAAACCGTATTTTTTGGTGACAAATGAAATATTGATTATCTAGTTTTTAAGCTATAGTCTGTTTCATATTTGTATTGCGTTTTACCTTAGAAACATGGGTGGGCTCGACTTTTGACTTACTGTGGAACGAATATGTCATTTTCTGAAGTTCTGTTGATTTGTTCGAATAGAGCAAGTACACGTCTAAAGTTTGTGAATAGAAATCGATTTTTAAACATAACAATCTCGACCCAAGTGCTGTTATCGAAATTACCAAATTCAGCGAAAATGTACGGAAATGATCCCCTTCGAACATTGAAATGTTCACACGAATAACAAACTAAAAGAATAAGAATAAGCATGCCATTTTGTAGTTAACAAACAGTTATCGATGTCAAAACACAAATATTTACACATATTCCATATTTTGAAATGCTATAGTCTGTTTCAAAAATGTACTTTTATACGAAAATGGTTTCATTTAAAACTGTTGTTCAAAATTCACCGTAGTAGTTATATATTGCATTGGTTTTGGTATCAATATAATCAGTACTTGATGATATATAAAGAATCATTGGAGAAAGTGGGCATTATCTTCAGTCCCTTTTTAACAGTACCGCATTTACTCAAAAAAACAAAAAAAATTTCTTCACATTTTTCGACTGGGGTCACCTCCGATAAAAAATTGTGAAAATTCAGAGAGTAAAGCCAGAACGGTTTGAAGATGATTTATTTGTGGCATATATATTTGTGCATCTAAAGCACTATGAATTGCACGATACAAGAAAGTATTAAATACCGTATACAGCATCGACATTTCTTTATCATAGTGCTCAAAAAGTGTCAAAAACAGTCATTTTACTTGACATTTGATGTGAAACCGTATTTTTTGGTGACAAATGAAATATTGATTATCTAGTTTTTAAGCTATAGTCTGTTTCATATTTGTATTGCGTTTTACCTTAGAAACATGGGTGGGCTCGACTTTTGACTTACTGTGGAACGAATATGTCATTTTCTGAAGTTCTGTTGATTTGTTCGAATAGAGCAAGTACACGTCTAAAGTTTGTGAATAGAAATCGATTTTTAAACATAACAATCTCGACCCAAGTGCTGTTATCGAAATTACCAAATTCAGCGAAAATGTACGGAAATGATCCCCTTCGAACATTGAAATGTTCACACGAATAACAAACTAAAAGAATAAGAATAAGCATGCCATTTTGTAGTTAACAAACAGTTATCGATGTCAAAACACAAATATTTACACATATTCCATATTTTGAAATGCTATAGTCTGTTTCAAAAATGTACTTTTATACGAAAATGGTTTCATTTAAAACTGTTGTTCAAAATTCACCGTAGTAGTTATATATTGCATTGGTTTTGGTATCAATATAATCAGTACTTGATGATATATAAAGAATCATTGGAGAAAGTGGGCATTATCTTCAGTCCCTTTTTAACAGTACCGCATTTACTCAAAAAAACAAAAAAAATTTCTTCACATTTTTCGACTGGGGTCACCTCCGATAAAAAATTGTGAAAATTCAGAGAGTAAAGCCAGAACGGTTTGAAGATGATTTATTTGTGGCATATATATTTGTGCATCTAAAGCACTATGAATTGCACGATACAAGAAAGTATTAAATACCGTATAGGTTACAATACACCATTAGATTTTATGGGCGCAGCCATTTTATGAGCATAACATGGTATTCAGAATTAAGAGTATGGCGAATCCTGATTGGTCGATATGTGCGCCCGTTATTTGTTATTATTAGAGACTTCGTGCACTCTGCTTTATACAAAAGGCAAAATAAAAATTATTCCGTAGCCCTAAAGGCACTGAGATGACTTTTCAACGCTAGGACAAGACACGTATTTTTAAGGGCAAAATTGATAGGCATGGGAGATAAGTACAAAATACGCTAAGAAAAGCAACGCGAACCTATATTTTTTGGACCAAAAAATACTGTCCTAATAACTTTTCTTTGATTCTAGCAAGGTTTCGTTAAAAAAATCAACTTCCTAAAGTCTGTGTCTCGAAAAAGGCTACCATTGTCGCCTATGGGGAAATTAATTGTTTATTTCAATCTATACAGCATCGACATTTCTTTATCATAGTGCTCAAAAAGTGTCAAAAACAGTCATTTTACTTGACATTTGATGTGAAACCGTATTTTTTGGTGACAAATGAAATATTGATTATCTAGTTTTTAAGCTATAGTCTGTTTCATATTTGTATTGCGTTTTACCTTAGAAACATGGGTGGGCTCGACTTTTGACTTACTGTGGAACGAATATGTCATTTTCTGAAGTTCTGTTGATTTGTTCGAATAGAGCAAGTACACGTCTAAAGTTTGTGAATAGAAATCGATTTTTAAACATAACAATCTCGACCCAAGTGCTGTTATCGAAATTACCAAATTCAGCGAAAATGTACGGAAATGATCCCCTTCGAACATTGAAATGTTCACACGAATAACAAACTAAAAGAATAAGAATAAGCATGCCATTTTGTAGTTAACAAACAGTTATCGATGTCAAAACACAAATATTTACACATATTCCATATTTTGAAATGCTATAGTCTGTTTCAAAAATGTACTTTTATACGAAAATGGTTTCATTTAAAACTGTTGTTCAAAATTCACCGTAGTAGTTATATATTGCATTGGTTTTGGTATCAATATAATCAGTACTTGATGATATATAAAGAATCATTGGAGAAAGTGGGCATTATCTTCAGTCCCTTTTTAACAGTACCGCATTTACTCAAAAAAACAAAAAAAATTTCTTCACATTTTTCGACTGGGGTCACCTCCGATAAAAAATTGTGAAAATTCAGAGAGTAAAGCCAGAACGGTTTGAAGATGATTTATTTGTGGCATATATATTTGTGCATCTAAAGCACTATGAATTGCACGATACAAGAAAGTATTAAATACCGTATACAGCATCGACATTTCTTTATCATAGTGCTCAAAAAGTGTCAAAAACAGTCATTTTACTTGACATTTGATGTGAAACCGTATTTTTTGGTGACAAATGAAATATTGATTATCTAGTTTTTAAGCTATAGTCTGTTTCATATTTGTATTGCGTTTTACCTTAGAAACATGGGTGGGCTCGACTTTTGACTTACTGTGGAACGAATATGTCATTTTCTGAAGTTCTGTTGATTTGTTCGAATAGAGCAAGTACACGTCTAAAGTTTGTGAATAGAAATCGATTTTTAAACATAACAATCTCGACCCAAGTGCTGTTATCGAAATTACCAAATTCAGCGAAAATGTACGGAAATGATCCCCTTCGAACATTGAAATGTTCACACGAATAACAAACTAAAAGAATAAGAATAAGCATGCCATTTTGTAGTTAACAAACAGTTATCGATGTCAAAACACAAATATTTACACATATTCCATATTTTGAAATGCTATAGTCTGTTTCAAAAATGTACTTTTATACGAAAATGGTTTCATTTAAAACTGTTGTTCAAAATTCACCGTAGTAGTTATATATTGCATTGGTTTTGGTATCAATATAATCAGTACTTGATGATATATAAAGAATCATTGGAGAAAGTGGGCATTATCTTCAGTCCCTTTTTAACAGTACCGCATTTACTCAAAAAAACAAAAAAAATTTCTTCACATTTTTCGACTGGGGTCACCTCCGATAAAAAATTGTGAAAATTCAGAGAGTAAAGCCAGAACGGTTTGAAGATGATTTATTTGTGGCATATATATTTGTGCATCTAAAGCACTATGAATTGCACGATACAAGAAAGTATTAAATACCGTATAGGTTACAATACACCATTAGATTTTATGGGCGCAGCCATTTTATGAGCATAACATGGTATTCAGAATTAAGAGTATGGCGAATCCTGATTGGTCGATATGTGCGCCCGTTATTTGTTATTATTAGAGACTTCGTGCACTCTGCTTTATACAAAAGGCAAAATAAAAATTATTCCGTAGCCCTAAAGGCACTGAGATGACTTTTCAACGCTAGGACAAGACACGTATTTTTAAGGGCAAAATTGATAGGCATGGGAGATAAGTACAAAATACGCTAAGAAAAGCAACGCGAACCTATATTTTTTGGACCAAAAAATACTGTCCTAATAACTTTTCTTTGATTCTAGCAAGGTTTCGTTAAAAAAATCAACTTCCTAAAGTCTGTGTCTCGAAAAAGGCTACCATTGTCGCCTATGGGGAAATTAATTGTTTATTTCAATCTATACAGCATCGACATTTCTTTATCATAGTGCTCAAAAAGTGTCAAAAACAGTCATTTTACTTGACATTTGATGTGAAACCGTATTTTTTGGTGACAAATGAAATATTGATTATCTAGTTTTTAAGCTATAGTCTGTTTCATATTTGTATTGCGTTTTACCTTAGAAACATGGGTGGGCTCGACTTTTGACTTACTGTGGAACGAATATGTCATTTTCTGAAGTTCTGTTGATTTGTTCGAATAGAGCAAGTACACGTCTAAAGTTTGTGAATAGAAATCGATTTTTAAACATAACAATCTCGACCCAAGTGCTGTTATCGAAATTACCAAATTCAGCGAAAATGTACGGAAATGATCCCCTTCGAACATTGAAATGTTCACACGAATAACAAACTAAAAGAATAAGAATAAGCATGCCATTTTGTAGTTAACAAACAGTTATCGATGTCAAAACACAAATATTTACACATATTCCATATTTTGAAATGCTATAGTCTGTTTCAAAAATGTACTTTTATACGAAAATGGTTTCATTTAAAACTGTTGTTCAAAATTCACCGTAGTAGTTATATATTGCATTGGTTTTGGTATCAATATAATCAGTACTTGATGATATATAAAGAATCATTGGAGAAAGTGGGCATTATCTTCAGTCCCTTTTTAACAGTACCGCATTTACTCAAAAAAACAAAAAAAATTTCTTCACATTTTTCGACTGGGGTCACCTCCGATAAAAAATTGTGAAAATTCAGAGAGTAAAGCCAGAACGGTTTGAAGATGATTTATTTGTGGCATATATATTTGTGCATCTAAAGCACTATGAATTGCACGATACAAGAAAGTATTAAATACCGTATACAGCATCGACATTTCTTTATCATAGTGCTCAAAAAGTGTCAAAAACAGTCATTTTACTTGACATTTGATGTGAAACCGTATTTTTTGGTGACAAATGAAATATTGATTATCTAGTTTTTAAGCTATAGTCTGTTTCATATTTGTATTGCGTTTTACCTTAGAAACATGGGTGGGCTCGACTTTTGACTTACTGTGGAACGAATATGTCATTTTCTGAAGTTCTGTTGATTTGTTCGAATAGAGCAAGTACACGTCTAAAGTTTGTGAATAGAAATCGATTTTTAAACATAACAATCTCGACCCAAGTGCTGTTATCGAAATTACCAAATTCAGCGAAAATGTACGGAAATGATCCCCTTCGAACATTGAAATGTTCACACGAATAACAAACTAAAAGAATAAGAATAAGCATGCCATTTTGTAGTTAACAAACAGTTATCGATGTCAAAACACAAATATTTACACATATTCCATATTTTGAAATGCTATAGTCTGTTTCAAAAATGTACTTTTATACGAAAATGGTTTCATTTAAAACTGTTGTTCAAAATTCACCGTAGTAGTTATATATTGCATTGGTTTTGGTATCAATATAATCAGTACTTGATGATATATAAAGAATCATTGGAGAAAGTGGGCATTATCTTCAGTCCCTTTTTAACAGTACCGCATTTACTCAAAAAAACAAAAAAAATTTCTTCACATTTTTCGACTGGGGTCACCTCCGATAAAAAATTGTGAAAATTCAGAGAGTAAAGCCAGAACGGTTTGAAGATGATTTATTTGTGGCATATATATTTGTGCATCTAAAGCACTATGAATTGCACGATACAAGAAAGTATTAAATACCGTATAGGTTACAATACACCATTAGATTTTATGGGCGCAGCCATTTTATGAGCATAACATGGTATTCAGAATTAAGAGTATGGCGAATCCTGATTGGTCGATATGTGCGCCCGTTATTTGTTATTATTAGAGACTTCGTGCACTCTGCTTTATACAAAAGGCAAAATAAAAATTATTCCGTAGCCCTAAAGGCACTGAGATGACTTTTCAACGCTAGGACAAGACACGTATTTTTAAGGGCAAAATTGATAGGCATGGGAGATAAGTACAAAATACGCTAAGAAAAGCAACGCGAACCTATATTTTTTGGACCAAAAAATACTGTCCTAATAACTTTTCTTTGATTCTAGCAAGGTTTCGTTAAAAAAATCAACTTCCTAAAGTCTGTGTCTCGAAAAAGGCTACCATTGTCGCCTATGGGGAAATTAATTGTTTATTTCAATCTATACAGCATCGACATTTCTTTATCATAGTGCTCAAAAAGTGTCAAAAACAGTCATTTTACTTGACATTTGATGTGAAACCGTATTTTTTGGTGACAAATGAAATATTGATTATCTAGTTTTTAAGCTATAGTCTGTTTCATATTTGTATTGCGTTTTACCTTAGAAACATGGGTGGGCTCGACTTTTGACTTACTGTGGAACGAATATGTCATTTTCTGAAGTTCTGTTGATTTGTTCGAATAGAGCAAGTACACGTCTAAAGTTTGTGAATAGAAATCGATTTTTAAACATAACAATCTCGACCCAAGTGCTGTTATCGAAATTACCAAATTCAGCGAAAATGTACGGAAATGATCCCCTTCGAACATTGAAATGTTCACACGAATAACAAACTAAAAGAATAAGAATAAGCATGCCATTTTGTAGTTAACAAACAGTTATCGATGTCAAAACACAAATATTTACACATATTCCATATTTTGAAATGCTATAGTCTGTTTCAAAAATGTACTTTTATACGAAAATGGTTTCATTTAAAACTGTTGTTCAAAATTCACCGTAGTAGTTATATATTGCATTGGTTTTGGTATCAATATAATCAGTACTTGATGATATATAAAGAATCATTGGAGAAAGTGGGCATTATCTTCAGTCCCTTTTTAACAGTACCGCATTTACTCAAAAAAACAAAAAAAATTTCTTCACATTTTTCGACTGGGGTCACCTCCGATAAAAAATTGTGAAAATTCAGAGAGTAAAGCCAGAACGGTTTGAAGATGATTTATTTGTGGCATATATATTTGTGCATCTAAAGCACTATGAATTGCACGATACAAGAAAGTATTAAATACCGTATAGGTTACAATACACCATTAGATTTTATGGGCGCAGCCATTTTATGAGCATAACATGGTATTCAGAATTAAGAGTATGGCGAATCCTGATTGGTCGATATGTGCGCCCGTTATTTGTTATTATTAGAGACTTCGTGCACTCTGCTTTATACAAAAGGCAAAATAAAAATTATTCCGTAGCCCTAAAGGCACTGAGATGACTTTTCAACGCTAGGACAAGACACGTATTTTTAAGGGCAAAATTGATAGGCATGGGAGATAAGTACAAAATACGCTAAGAAAAGCAACGCGAACCTATATTTTTTGGACCAAAAAATACTGTCCTAATAACTTTTCTTTGATTCTAGCAAGGTTTCGTTAAAAAAATCAACTTCCTAAAGTCTGTGTCTCGAAAAAGGCTACCATTGTCGCCTATGGGGAAATTAATTGTTTATTTCAATCTATACAGCATCGACATTTCTTTATCATAGTGCTCAAAAAGTGTCAAAAACAGTCATTTTACTTGACATTTGATGTGAAACCGTATTTTTTGGTGACAAATGAAATATTGATTATCTAGTTTTTAAGCTATAGTCTGTTTCATATTTGTATTGCGTTTTACCTTAGAAACATGGGTGGGCTCGACTTTTGACTTACTGTGGAACGAATATGTCATTTTCTGAAGTTCTGTTGATTTGTTCGAATAGAGCAAGTACACGTCTAAAGTTTGTGAATAGAAATCGATTTTTAAACATAACAATCTCGACCCAAGTGCTGTTATCGAAATTACCAAATTCAGCGAAAATGTACGGAAATGATCCCCTTCGAACATTGAAATGTTCACACGAATAACAAACTAAAAGAATAAGAATAAGCATGCCATTTTGTAGTTAACAAACAGTTATCGATGTCAAAACACAAATATTTACACATATTCCATATTTTGAAATGCTATAGTCTGTTTCAAAAATGTACTTTTATACGAAAATGGTTTCATTTAAAACTGTTGTTCAAAATTCACCGTAGTAGTTATATATTGCATTGGTTTTGGTATCAATATAATCAGTACTTGATGATATATAAAGAATCATTGGAGAAAGTGGGCATTATCTTCAGTCCCTTTTTAACAGTACCGCATTTACTCAAAAAAACAAAAAAAATTTCTTCACATTTTTCGACTGGGGTCACCTCCGATAAAAAATTGTGAAAATTCAGAGAGTAAAGCCAGAACGGTTTGAAGATGATTTATTTGTGGCATATATATTTGTGCATCTAAAGCACTATGAATTGCACGATACAAGAAAGTATTAAATACCGTATACAGCATCGACATTTCTTTATCATAGTGCTCAAAAAGTGTCAAAAACAGTCATTTTACTTGACATTTGATGTGAAACCGTATTTTTTGGTGACAAATGAAATATTGATTATCTAGTTTTTAAGCTATAGTCTGTTTCATATTTGTATTGCGTTTTACCTTAGAAACATGGGTGGGCTCGACTTTTGACTTACTGTGGAACGAATATGTCATTTTCTGAAGTTCTGTTGATTTGTTCGAATAGAGCAAGTACACGTCTAAAGTTTGTGAATAGAAATCGATTTTTAAACATAACAATCTCGACCCAAGTGCTGTTATCGAAATTACCAAATTCAGCGAAAATGTACGGAAATGATCCCCTTCGAACATTGAAATGTTCACACGAATAACAAACTAAAAGAATAAGAATAAGCATGCCATTTTGTAGTTAACAAACAGTTATCGATGTCAAAACACAAATATTTACACATATTCCATATTTTGAAATGCTATAGTCTGTTTCAAAAATGTACTTTTATACGAAAATGGTTTCATTTAAAACTGTTGTTCAAAATTCACCGTAGTAGTTATATATTGCATTGGTTTTGGTATCAATATAATCAGTACTTGATGATATATAAAGAATCATTGGAGAAAGTGGGCATTATCTTCAGTCCCTTTTTAACAGTACCGCATTTACTCAAAAAAACAAAAAAAATTTCTTCACATTTTTCGACTGGGGTCACCTCCGATAAAAAATTGTGAAAATTCAGAGAGTAAAGCCAGAACGGTTTGAAGATGATTTATTTGTGGAATATATATTTGTGCATCTAAAGCACTATGAATTGCACGATACAAGAAAGTATTAAATACCGTATACAGCATCGACATTTCTTTATCATAGTGCTCAAAAAGTGTCAAAAACAGTCATTTTACTTGACATTTGATGTGAAACCGTATTTTTTGGTGACAAATGAAATATTGATTATCTAGTTTTTAAGCTATAGTCTGTTTCATATTTGTATTGCGTTTTACCTTAGAAACATGGGTGGGCTCGACTTTTGACTTACTGTGGAACGAATATGTCATTTTCTGAAGTTCTGTTGATTTGTTCTAAAGTTTGTGAATAGAAATCGATTTTTAAACATAACAATCTCGACCCAAGTGCTGTTATCGAAATTACCAAATTCAGCGAAAATGTACGGAAATGATCCCCTTCGAACATTGAAATGTTCACACGAATAACAAACTAAAAGAATAAGAATAAGCATGCCATTTTGTAGTTAACAAACAGTTATCGATGTCAAAACACAAATATTTACACATATTCCATATTTTGAA
The DNA here is from genome assembly GCF_965363235.1 of Mytilus galloprovincialis. NCBI lineage: Eukaryota > Metazoa > Mollusca > Bivalvia > Mytilida > Mytilidae > Mytilus > Mytilus galloprovincialis. Next base: position 102,301,505 of record NC_134842.1, read on the forward strand.
ATGCTATAGTCTGTTTCAAAAATGTACTTTTATACGAAAATGGTTTCATTTAAAACTGTTGTTCAAAATTCACCGTAGTAGTTATATATTGCATTGGTTTTGGTATCAATATAATCAGTACTTGATGATATATAAAGAATCATTGGAGAAAGTGGGCATTATCTTCAGTCCCTTTTTAACAGTACCGCATTTACTCAAAAAAACAAAAAAAATTTCTTCACATTTTTCGACTGGGGTCACCTCCGATAAAAAATTGTGAAAATTCAGAGAGTAAAGCCAGAACGGTTTGAAGATGATTTATTTGTGGCATATATATTTGTGCATCTAAAGCACTATGAATTGCACGATACAAGAAAGTATTAAATACCGTATAGGTTACAATACACCATTAGATTTTATGGGCGCAGCCATTTTATGAGCATAACATGGTATTCAGAATTAAGAGTATGGCGAATCCTGATTGGTCGATATGTGCGCCCGTTATTTGTTATTATTAGAGACTTCGTGCACTCTGCTTTATACAAAAGGCAAAATAAAAATTATTCCGTAGCCCTAAAGGCACTGAGATGACTTTTCAACGCTAGGACAAGACACGTATTTTTAAGGGCAAAATTGATAGGCATGGGAGATAAGTACAAAATACGCTAAGAAAAGCAACGCGAACCTATATTTTTTGGACCAAAAAATACTGTCCTAATAACTTTTCTTTGATTCTAGCAAGGTTTCGTTAAAAAAATCAACTTCCTAAAGTCTGTGTCTCGAAAAAGGCTACCATTGTCGCCTATGGGGAAATTAATTGTTTATTTCAATCTATACAGCATCGACATTTCTTTATCATAGTGCTCAAAAAGTGTCAAAAACAGTCATTTTACTTGACATTTGATGTGAAACCGTATTTTTTGGTGACAAATGAAATATTGATTATCTAGTTTTTAAGCTATAGTCTGTTTCATATTTGTATTGCGTTTTACCTTAGAAACATGGGTGGGCTCGACTTTTGACTTACTGTGGAACGAATATGTCATTTTCTGAAGTTCTGTTGATTTGTTCGAATAGAGCAAGTACACGTCTAAAGTTTGTGAATAGAAATCGATTTTTAAACATAACAATCTCGACCCAAGTGCTGTTATCGAAATTACCAAATTCAGCGAAAATGTACGGAAATGATCCCCTTCGAACATTGAAATGTTCACACGAATAACAAACTAAAAGAATAAGAATAAGCATGCCATTTTGTAGTTAACAAACAGTTATCGATGTCAAAACACAAATATTTACACATATTCCATATTTTGAAATGCTATAGTCTGTTTCAAAAATGTACTTTTATACGAAAATGGTTTCATTTAAAACTGTTGTTCAAAATTCACCGTAGTAGTTATATATTGCATTGGTTTTGGTATCAATATAATCAGTACTTGATGATATATAAAGAATCATTGGAGAAAGTGGGCATTATCTTCAGTCCCTTTTTAACAGTACCGCATTTACTCAAAAAAACAAAAAAAATTTCTTCACATTTTTCGACTGGGGTCACCTCCGATAAAAAATTGTGAAAATTCAGAGAGTAAAGCCAGAACGGTTTGAAGATGATTTATTTGTGGCATATATATTTGTGCATCTAAAGCACTATGAATTGCACGATACAAGAAAGTATTAAATACCGTATAGGTTACAATACACCATTAGATTTTATGGGCGCAGCCATTTTATGAGCATAACATGGTATTCAGAATTAAGAGTATGGCGAATCCTGATTGGTCGATATGTGCGCCCGTTATTTGTTATTATTAGAGACTTCGTGCACTCTGCTTTATACAAAAGGCAAAATAAAAATTATTCCGTAGCCCTAAAGGCACTGAGATGACTTTTCAACGCTAGGACAAGACACGTATTTTTAAGGGCAAAATTGATAGGCATGGGAGATAAGTACAAAATACGCTAAGAAAAGCAACGCGAACCTATATTTTTTGGACCAAAAAATACTGTCCTAATAACTTTTCTTTGATTCTAGCAAGGTTTCGTTAAAAAAATCAACTTCCTAAAGTCTGTGTCTCGAAAAAGGCTACCATTGTCGCCTATGGGGAAATTAATTGTTTATTTCAATCTATAATGCATCCTTAAACGTGTTTCGATAAAATTGAGAATGGAAATGGGGAATGTGCCAAAGAGACAACAACCCGACCATAGAAAAAAACAACAACAGAAGGTCACCAACATGTCTTCAATGTAGCGTGAAATTCGATAGTCTAGCTGATGATCTTTATTTAATTTAACGTTCCCCTTTGTCTTCAAGTTATGTAAAATTATACGACTTAACAGGGAGCTGAACTATGATGTAAAATTCAACTGTGACTTAAATTTACTTAATCAAAATCACAATTTATAAAAGTAAATCACCAAAGGTTTACTACAGTCTTGAACACGGAGCCTTCAAGTTGGCTCACACCGAACAGCAAGCTATAAAGGGCCCCAAAAACGACTAGTGTAAAACCATTAAAACGGGAAAAATCAAAGGTCTAATCTATATAAAAAAAAACAAGAAACGAAAAACACTTGTGAAACACATCAACAAAGACAACTACTGACCATCAGATTCCTGACTTAGGACAGGTGCAAACACTGCAGCGGTTTTAAACGTTTTAATGGTACCAAGCCTTCATCCTTATCTGAAACAATAGTGTAACATCACACCATATAAGCGTGAATACTTTTTAACTTACATCTATATCGTTAGGTAGAAATGACTTATTGATTGTTGTTTCCTTAACGTTCAGTGGCAAATATTTTTTAAACATATGCATATTCTGGCGGAAAACAAATAAATAAATGCAATAAGCAGTTGATGGGCATAGATTAGGGCGAAAGGTTTACATTTAAACCCGAAAGGAGGTCATACTATATAGAGGCAGATAAAAGCCTTGCAACAAGCCACCTGTGAACTTCTCAAAGAGTTGCTACAAGAGTTCAGTTATGTAGAGAAAGCTTGGCACTTTCAATTTCCAATAAGAGGATCCAGAATAAACGCCCTCAACGTTTCAAACTAATTGAAATATATATTTTCATGTTTAGACATGAAAGCATGTGCTCAAAGACAATTTAATAACTCTACACGATCATTTAACACAATTTACACGAAAACTGGAATTTTTGATAAATTTCTGTTCTTCATATTAATTTGTTATTATTAACATGTAATGCCTCTTTTTAGCATCCTTATAAGTTATAAAACTATCCAAAAACATTATTTTGTAATTGTTATTGAGTGGTTAGGCAACACTTACCTGCCTCTTGCCCGTGAAGTTTACACCGCGATATGCCGGATTTGATCTACGTAGGAGGCGATGTGAATTTAACACTGACGTGTCTTTTGTTGTGTTAGCTGTTCTCCAATGAGGATCATTACGATTTAGAAAGTGGACGACAGATCCGTCAGTACTGTTTCGTCTTTCTTTTTTACAGTCTTTTTCACATAATTTCTGAACAGTATCAATACTATATTTCCTATCATGACGCCGGTTCATCTTTTAAATTCTAGCAATTTGTAATACTGAATTATGTCAATTAATAAATCTGAAAATTATCGAACAAACTGGTATTTAACTTTTTAAACAAATTACAATTTATATGAAAAGTTTAACCAATAAAAGGCAACATTTTTGTTATTTCAAACAATTACAATCTATCGAATAAAAACCTATTTAATTCTATTATAATGCCGCCTGATGAAGATAGGTTTTAATTCATCTTTTACACCATGTTAACCTTTTTCTGGTATTCGTTTGATTTAAGATGTAACCGATAAGTATACAATTTATTTCGTATTATATAAAATGCGTGCTTTGTAATATTTATTTATTATTAAAGTTAATGTTCACACAATTAAACGGTATCTAAAGATCCAGTCGAATACAGTCTTCGTAAATCAAAACAACGCAGAAGGGGAAAACCCTATATATTTGACAATAAGAACATTAAACGTAGAACTGTTAAAATAAATAGAAAAAAAACGAATTAAAACAATCTAGAAATTATAATTCTACATTTTTAATGTTTTACGGAAATCTGTGAAATTTGGTTTATCTTCTCATTTTCATATATCGTCCAGACCTTGCATGACATATTTGCCACTGGACGTTAAGCAAACAACAATCAATCAATCTATCATTTTCATATAAACAGCAACATCATTTATAAACAAAAGAATTATTCGCTATTCGTTACTCGCCATTCCGCAGCTTTACTGGAATATATAAAAAAGGAAGATGTGGTATGATTGCCAATGAGACAACTATCCACAAAAGACCAATGGCACAGACATGGAAGATCCTATTGTATTAGGTCAAATTTGTGTTTTTTAAGTCTACTTGCTGCATGGTAAGTATTTTGATAGTGACAAAAGTTTTGTACATGATCAGTTAAAACATGTCAATATCAGGTCACGTATATATATGAATTAAAACATTGACTTATGAATGAACTTTAGCTCCATTGAGTATAGTATTTCTAAATTGTGTAAATTACTTTTACATGTAACATTTAAATTCAAGTTCTGAAAACAAATGCTATGATTTTTCTAAATCAAGATAATGTCATCTGTATTAAATCATTTTTTTCAAAATATGGACGGTGATTCCCTAAAAGGCTAAGCTGAAATGTCAGTACCTAACTTCACTAATGTATAACTATTTCTTTTATTTAAAACATGCATGGAGATTTAACTGATAAAATTGAGAATGGAAATGGGAAATGTGTCAATGACACATGTACAAGAGCCCGACCAATGAGCAGAAAACAGTCCAAGGCGACCAATGCGTCTGAGCATTGAAGTCTAGATGAACCTTTTTTTTTTAACTATTATATGTATGACTAACAGAATACATTCTAAAAGCTATTGATAGGACATCGGTTAAGATAAAACAGATAGATCCCGACTTCAATAACAACAACATAAACTATGACAGTTGATACAGATTTCAACATGAAACACTTTTTGCTTTTATTTTTCATGAAACTCTTTTTTGCTTTTATTTTTCATGAATACTGCGGTTTTATTATTATTCGTTGGATACTAATTTTCATGGTTTTCGAAGAAACACAAATTCAAATGTTCAATTGAAATTTGATACCCACAAACATAAGTGAATCCCAGAGTAAGTGCCAACTTCAGCAAACAAAAATTTGCTCATAATCAGACTTAATGCGGCCGTTGAGGTGTTTCATACTTCCTAGCGGATTACGACTTGCATGCCACTGTCATGATGTCTGTACCAGCTAACACCTTTTATGCTAATTGATTGGCGTTCGTGATGGCTGTGATTTCCACAACAGTTGACTGATTGCAGGCCTAATATTGCAGTACTTAATTCTTTATTTAAAATATTGCTATAAGTTCTAGACAGATTTTTCGAAAAATGTTGCATTGTGCCATCACTTCAATATTTTAAAAGGTTTGAAAATAATGTTCCTACTATTTTTCATTTGGGACATTCATCTTTTACACAAATCACAGCCACTTGTACCTCTTTTTCTTGTTTCCTTTTTTGTGTTGAAAATTTTATGAATATACATGAGAAGATGTGGTATGATTGCCAATGAGACAACTCTCCATCAAAGTCAAAATGTGTAGAAAGTAAACAAATATATACTAGTAAATTTTCTTTAATATTTCAAATTATTTTCTCATATTTGATGTTAGCTTTCTCTTATCCTTACAATCTTACAATAACTTTTACACATAAGAGTTTATATGTGGTGTCCCTCTATTCTTATTTTCTAGTAGAGGAACAAGCTGTATACACTTCTGTTATTTTTAGATCAAAGGGATAAGTGCAAGTTAATTTAATTTAATACAGTGAAAATAAAATGGAATAAATTTAGATTTACTACGAATAATAAAAAAAAAAAAGAAATGCCCCTAGAGCATGTGACGAAAATTAGTTATCTATCATAAGCTGTCTATCATTACGTCAAGGAAGATTAGGAAGACGAAAGGGGACAAAAGTGTAAAAGGGTCAGACATCATCATAGCCCTACTAATACACAAAGCAGACATTTATTATGGTCCAAAAACTATTTAGGAAAACTCATAAAACCCACTACAATATGTACATCTGGGTGAATTCGTTTATCTTGTTAAATGAAAAGGGATACACGCCCCAAACTGAATCTCAAATCTGTAATAGCACATTCTCCTCTTGTGGAGTAATGACTGGGTTCATTTTTTTCCAATGACCTTATGAATCGTGTATATAAAATTTAATTTTACATTTAACTGGACCTTTTATAAAAATCTTAAACATTGCTTTGTAGCTCTTCTTGGCTTTACAGACAACAATCATTAGATATATCGTTAGTGATAACGCTAGAAAAAGATTGATGTTGTTTTTCAATTTTGTTCCGCATGTACATATAGTCTTGTAGAAAAATGCAGATGATTTTAGTAAAACCAACTTTTTTGAAAAACTTTCTGGCAATTTCTCCGTTTATAAATGTAGTAGGTCAATTGTCTTGGTAATGATATAATTGAAAATTACTAAGTTACGGCCCTTTTAAAAGTACAACCGTAAATGCCATGAATTAGACTGATGTGGTTTTTAATAGGACCATTAGTGTCAAGAATTTAAAATTTAATTTATTATTGGTGTTCTAAACATGATAATGACTAATGATGTTGACCTTCAACCACTAGTTACTATTTTAAAAATGTATTATGATGGAATTTGTGTTAGTGGTTGATGTTGTTTACGCACATATGAGAGAGAGAATAAACTATATAGAGATACAGTTGCAACGGAGTGGTATCGGAGCCAGGTAGAGCGTGCCAAAGCTTCGACAATTTAGAACATGCTCAAAATTAAATTAGATATAGGAAGATGTGGTGTGAGTGCCAATGAGACAACTCTCCATACAAATAACAATTTAAAAAGTAAACCATTATAGGTTAAAGTACGCCCTTCAACACGGAGCCTTGTTAAAATTAACTTAGTATATTTGGGTGTTTAGTAGTCGCTGTAACATCGTATGCAGGTCGTAGACGGAGCGCAATGGAAGTAGTTAAATACGCGCTAGTCGCAGATCCAAACTACAATTATTTCACGTTTGTATTACAACCGCTACGCCTAAATTACGATATGACTACGTCTATGCTGCGCGCGTAATACGGATATTGTCGCTCTCACAGTGCCTTCCTGATTCGTGCACCAACTCTTTACAACAGCTCATTAAACAAGGCTGGTTTAATTCTCACATAGTTGTAAAATCTTTAATCCTTAGTTTATTCATTAGCTGATCCAGTCTCCAAAATATAACATCCCTTCAGCAAAAAGATATAGCCTGACACGGCCATTGTTCATTGTTTAAGCCCGTACGGTGACCTATAATTTCTGTGTCATTTTGGTTTCTTGTGGAGAGTTTTATCCTTGACAATCATACCACATATTCTTTTTTATATATAGCCCTACGTTTCCTCATTATCCTGTTACGTTTCCTTCCCGGCAGGGTCATTGCCTTCTGAACATGAAAATGTCTTGTTTACTTTGAAACAGTACAAGGTGTATTAGAAGTTGATAGTACATTTTAAACGAGCATATCGATTAGAGCAACGTAACTAGAAAATCATACATGGCATCAACCCACGGTCTGCTTTAAAAGAGGGACGAAAGATACCAGATGGACGGTCAAACTCATAAATCGAAAATAAACTGACAACAACATGGCTAAAAATGAAAAAGACAAACAGACAAACAATTGTAACATGACACAACATAGGAAACTAAAGAATACGTTCACTGATCAAGGGACAGCAGCCAAGCGTATTCCTATTTGAAATTTTGCTAGTAAAGACACCCATCCCCTGATACCAATCCATATTACTCATGTGGAGGGTTAGTTACAAAATGTATAGGTCATTATTTATCCAAATTATATTTCTATTTTTTCTCAACAATATATTACATGCATGAGGTTCTTTGTTTAGATGATTTAGGTAAATCAAATGATACAAGGGATTGATCTTCATCTTTCGTACAGTACGTCAGTTCTCTTACTTACATTCTGTTTTACTTGTTACTCTGTGGTGTTACGTCTTACCTCTTTGTTTTGAAACGTCTTCCGAAGGAAATGAGCCTCGGATCTGCATAGCTTCCGGTGAAAGTTTTCATTCCTTCCGGCCGGAATATCTCCATCACTATTTGATAGAATATCGGTCATCTTACTGATTGATTTACAAAGAGTTTCATCAAAACTAGTACTGCCGTGTGTGAACGATCGAAGTCTTCGTTCCTGTTTGTCCTGTTGCGGAGGAACGTATAAGCTGAAGCACCTTTGCCGCCGTATCCCATGACGATTCATTGTGCTCAACAATAAATTTAATCTCACTTTATTCGTAAATAATTGAGGTTAATAATTATAATTTAAAGTCACGACGATCTCCTCTCGCATTTTTACGTCAGATTTGAAGCATCCATAGTGAAAATCATTTTAAAGTAATTTAAAATTAACTTCGCCAAATATTCAGTAATTTGACCATATGCAGCGAAATTACACATACTATATCACACTTATTTTACAATAATCTTCTGAATTGACCCAGTGGAAATGAACAATTTTACATGTGTTGTTTTTATTATTCGAACACGAGATAAATGGATGAACAATGAATTTACTTGTCTAATACAGGTGGTGGTTGAAGCTGTTTACAAGTTAAATATTTCCCCTTAAGGCTGATGAAGCGATATGAAAACAAAATTTCTAAATTTTCGCACATATTTAGGTATTAAAAGATATAAATTTGAATCGCCAACAGCGAGGAAGATGATAATCTTTTACAAATGTTAACACGTGATTACACTGCAAAAAAATATATTGAGAAGGGCTAACTCAAGTTATTGTGCATCTGGTAGGAAATATAATATGTAAATGTTCTACATCTCAAACAGTTTCTGCAGGTCATTTTCTATAATCGTATTGTTATCAAATTTACATTAATTAAAATCAAAACACCTGTTTTGGGAAATACGTAATTTCGTATAAAAACAAAACATCTCAACCTATTTCTGCAGGTAATTTTTCTTTAACCGTTATGTGAATAAATTAACATTTTAATTGAAATCAAAACTCCTCACCTGTTTATAATTTTGTATAAAAACAAATTGTAAAATTAGCCCTGGTCTATATATCTTTATTCTCATAAAGCCAATGCATTACATCGGTACAGAGATAACAAATACAACAATAAATATTTACAATATGTACAAAACAAGCGAGAGAGGTTACAAAAGTTACAAGCCAGGAGTACAAACACTAGTATTTATATTTTTTATAAAAGAACAAAGCTTCTTCAGAACTGGTTTTCTTGTACTTGACATAAGTTCAGAGAATTTAACTGTATTTTGCCGTTTTGTAAAATATGCAGTTAAAAACTCTTTGCGTTTTTGATGGAAAAAATTGCATTCAAATATAAAATGATATTCGTCACCTATTTGTCGATTGTTACATAGACTGCAAAAGCGGTTTTCTCTGATCACGTTTTGCCATCTTCCTGTTTCAATCGGCAGCTTAGTATTAGTCGTTCTAAATCGACAAAAAACAATAGCGTCTTTGAAGTCCAAAATATTAAAATATTCTTCGAATTCCAAGTTTTTCTTAAACATTTTGTAGTTAATACCTTTTGGTGAATTTTGAATGAGGGAATTCCAGTTCTGAATATATTGATCTAGCAATCTCTGCTTTATAACAGTTTTTAACCATTCTTTATTAACAAAATTTTGTGACTCCCATATGTATGAGAAACCACAATCTTGAAATATTTTTTGTATAAACAGGATCCATTTTATCTTGTTATTATGGTGCTCGTTCATATGACGAGAAAGTTGATATAATATGAAGGAAAACTTTGCTTGTTTACCGGATATCAAATTTGCCCAGAATAGTACTGTTCGAACTTTAATATCTATTTCGATCGGATGACGACCTAGTTCCCCGTAAACCATATAATTTGGCGTTGAGGATTTCAAGTTTAAAAGATTTTTACAAAATTTTAAATGAATCTTTTCCAGGATATCATTATTATCAAAGCCCCATACTTCGCACCCATACAATAGAATGGGCTTGATCATTTTGTCAAAAAGGTCAAGTTGACATTTAACAGAAAGCTGATACATCCTTCCTATTTTCAGGACTTCGTACATGGCTTTTAAGGCCTTATCGGATAAATATTTTTTAGTCATATTAAAGTTTCCTGTTTTAGTAAAAACAATACCCAAATAGTTAAACTGCTTTACTAACTCAATGTTTATGCCATTATAAGTAAATTGGAGATTTTTTGGCAAACGTCCCAAACCAAATACTAGGGTTTTAGTTTTGTCAACGTTTACTTTCAGTTTCCAACCCTTACAATAGTCATGAAAGGCATTGAGTTGCGTCTGTAGATCCTGTGCTGTTTCGGCCAACAGCACCGTGTCATCTGCGTATAATATGATAAAAAGTTTTAGATGTATTTCTAATTCTCTTTCAAGGTCTTCTGATAAGGTTTTAAGTCCTGTAATATTTTTACTAACCAAGAAATCTTCTAAATCGTTTAAAAATAAAGAAAATAGGAAAGGTGATAAGTTTTCTCCTTGTCGTACGCCGTTGTCACAAGCAAAGTATTCTGAATTACAATTATTGTATGATATACGAGATTGAGTATCACAGTACATATTAGATATAACCTTATACATCTTACCATTTATATTATTTAACAACATTTTATAAAACAAACCATCTCGCCATACAGTGTCAAAAGCCTTCTCAAAATCTATAAAGGCACAATATAATTTCTTTTTCCTACATTTCAATAATTCAAAAAAAGAATACAAGGTAAAAATACTATCTGTAGTAGAATATTTTTGCCGAAAACCACTTTGGTTTTCTTGTATTAAGGTAAACTCTTCTGAAAAATCATTAAGTCTTTTATTCAAAACTGCTGTAAATAATTTTCCCAGACAGCTAACGATAGTAATTGGTCTATAATTCTTTGGATCTTTGGAGTTTCCTTTGTTTTTATAAATTGGTTTAATTGTACCTATAAGCCAGCTATGTGGAATAAGACCTTTATCAAATATAATATTAAAAAGTTTCTCATAAATGCATAAAGTCTAAAGTTCTGTAAAACGAATGTCAACATGGGTGGGTTTTCAACTTGTTTTCAAAATGATAAATAGTATTTTCCATTTAACGGTCAGTATTGTAAAAAAGAATGTGGCAGTTGTTTGTCATCTGTTCCATTGATTGATAGCGTTTGTTTTGGGGGAACAAATATGGATTTTCCCTTTATGAATAAGCCTTGGAGGTCGATATATTTGCTATTTTGTTTTCTAGGTATTTTTACTTAATGAATTGCTCAGAGTTGGTCAATTGAAAAACTAATTCAGCTTTATATTCCGCAACATGATTATACAACACAGTGTTTCAATATTTTTGTGTTTTTAGGTTACTGTCCAAATAAAATAAACAAACATGTCCTATAGTTATCCAATGCAATATCAGATATTGCCCTTGAATCGAAAATTCTGCAAGTGAACAATTTCATACAATAATACAATAAAAGAATATTTAGGAAACATATTATTCAAGACATTTAGCTCCTTTTCTGAGATTGGGATTAGATTAAAACATAACCCAAGCTCTGTGTGGTATAATGTTTTTTGTAAATTGTATGGAAAATGTCGAAGTGACTGTCAACTGACATTTTTTGTTGCCATCTGTAATCCGCGGGACTCGCTATGGCAGCTGAGATGTATCTGGTTTGTTTGTTTGTATCTGTTTCATACATCCTTACTTGGGAAGCTGCCTAATTTCATGAAGAATTCAAATACAAAAAGTGTGGTATCCATGAGACAACTCTCCACAAGAGACCAAGGGACACAGAAATTAACTGAACTATAGGTCATCGAACGTCCTTCAACAAAGAGCAAAGCTCATACCGCATATTCAGCAAAAAAAGCCCCGAAAAGACAATTGTTCAACAATCCAAAGGAGAAAACTTACGGCCTAATTTATGTACAAATAGTAATGGCAAGATCTTAAAGTGAGACTTTTTTAAAATTTATTGTTTTTTCTTATCTTTTGTTTGTAGATTTCAAGCAATTATGTTAAACGCAATATTTTTTTTAGTTATACTGATGAAGTAAATGTAACGTCTTCTGAACACACGAAGGATATAGGATATCTTTATTTTTTTCTTATTCATAAATCTGGTATGCTTGATTAATAGTGAGAGAACTTTCACAAAACACCAAAATGACGTAGCAATGATATTTAGGAATTTTGTATTTTTGGTATTTTTATTTTTTAACATATTTCACATTTCAAATTGTTCAACCATGTTAAATGACATCCATAAATCAATATTATCAATTCAAGAATATGGCGTAACAAGTCATGACACAAAAAAAAAGCCAACTCACCAGTTAAATATTTCAGAAGCAATGGAATGGTGCTTTTATAATTGCTCGGAGAGGGGCACTCCCTATATGCAAGGTAATAAAAGGACGTGCCGCTTGAATATTATCTCCTTTTTGAGGTTAAAAATATGTGAATAGTTATAGATTTCTAAAATCTATATTATATGAGAAGGGTGAGGTCACAGAACATTTTATAGACATTTAATATTGCAAAGGAAACTACATATGAAAGTCGCTTTTACAAAATTAACAGTTCATCATTTATAATATCTAGCGAGACCTTCAACTTGTTTTGAAAGTTACAGTGTTTGTATCAAATTAAATAACATTTGATAATTGCGGGCAAAAGTTCATTGAAAAATATAAAATGGAAGACAAAGAGAATTATATTTATAAAATGACCATAATTTATAATTCATAATTGAAATATAATGAACAAATGTCATGGCGTGAGTGGTCAGGAAAATAACAATTATATTTAGCTGCCTAGATTCAATATATTGACGTTTCTACACACCAAAATTTCATTTTCAAGCAGGTCTTAAATTCGGCAAGTCAACATTGTTGTCTCATCAGTAGTCTATAACAAGAGGTAAGTAATGTTTTGTTAACATCAAATTAATATATAAAAAAAGATTTGGTATATATATGATTGCCAATAAGGCAACTCTCCACAAGATACCAACACGACATAGAAATTAACAACTATCATGGGTCACCGTCGTACGACCTTCAACAATGAGCAAAGCCCATACCGCAAAGTCAGCTTTAAAAGGCTCCGAAATGACAATGTAAAACAATTCAAACGAGAAAAACAACGGCCTTATTCATATAAAAAAATGAACGAAAAGAATTTAAAAAAAAAATCTGTAACACGTAAAGAAATATGCATCTTGACAGTAGGTCAATGATATGAGACACTAACCGAACGAAGTGATTCTCGAATTGAAAGAGTGAAATGTATTTGACTTTTGATAATTTAAGAAACTTAAACAAAAAAAATGTGATTTTTTTTAAAAATTAGGAATGTAATCTTTGTAGAAACATATAATTGTATATGTTCTATATCTCATTTTATATGTAAAAGATATAAATTAAAAAAATCATTTTACAATAGCCGAAACGGGTGTTCCACCTCTCTTTTATAAATTAGTATTATTAAAAAATGTCTTATAGAAATACAGTAAATTACATTCACAAAAGACATAAGGACAAATAATTAATTTTAAAGAGGAAAACTATTCATGCTGTCTTCATTTGCGGAAGATACCATACATACGTACGGGTGGACACGTGTGAAAAACCTTAAACGCGTGTAGCCACAGTTTGAAGCTAAAAGTACATTTGAAAGTGTAGCCACTTGATGTTAAGTGAACAAAAATCAATTAATCAAGTATTTAATTGGCAAAAATAAACCACATTCATACGACATCTCCTCGTCTTCTTCTTCTTCAAAGTAAGGAACCGGATTTAATAATTGAGTAATTTAGGTCCCGCATCCACCTTATGATTGAACCCACTTTTGTTCCATGTTCTAATTTTTCAAAATCATTGTTTCAGAACAGAGATGGTTGTTGTTCTTTACATCCTTTCAATTGCCTTTTTGGCATTAGGAACTGTATCAGCAGATTTACAATGTAGAAGTGAATGTGCGACAGATTTCTTCAAGTGCATTGAAGCGTATAGCTGTATAGAACGAAAAGACGATAACCAGTGTCGGAAGTATTGTGATGAAAGGTCAAAGAAATGTGAGAAAACATGTGACATTAATGATATAATACAAGAAAACTGATAACAAACTTTTGTGTAGGTCTGGTGTTCAGTGACAGTTTCCTACATGTAGCAATGATGCATTTGAATTAAAAGATTTTCATTAAATTTAATGTTTTGTTTTCTTCAAATTTTGGCTCATTATATGTTTGTGGGTTTAGTGTATACAAGAAAACTGATAACAAACTTTTGTGTAGGTCTGGTGTTCAGTGACAGTTTCCTACATGTAGCAATGATGCATTTGAATTAAAAGATTTTCATTAAATTTAATGTTTTGTTTTCTTCAAATTTTGGTTCATTATATGTTTGTGGGTTTAGTGTGACGTCCATTTTTGCTGAACTATAAAAAAGAAGATGTGGTATGATTGCCAATGAGACAACTATCCACAAAAGACCAAAATGACACAGACATTAACAACTATAGGTCACCGTACGGCCTTCAACAATGAGCAAAGCCCATACCGCATAGTCAGCTATAAAAGGCCCCGATAAGACAATGTAAAACAATTCAAACGAGAAAACTAGTATATTTTAGTTTAGAGACCAACTTAAGCCCACCTCCGGGGTTTTTGTTGTGACGAAGACCCATTAGTGGCGTTGGACTGTTCTTCGGTTGGGTTGTTGAATTTTTGACACATTACTCGTTTCCATTCTAAATTTTATTTTAATATGATGATACAAATGAAGCTTCGAATCGTGAGATTCGTTTCACCATAGATGTAAAGACCCAGAAGACACTGGAGGCAAAATGACGAATGGAAATGATAAATGAGTTTTCGTTGTTTTTAATTTACAAACATTGTACGCTTAACATTCGTATCCCATAATGACCAATTTAACGTCAAAATAAACCAAAAAACGTTAGAGAATGGTTTGAAAAAGGGAAAATAGATTAATGAAGTCAAATTAAACCTTTGTAAACGGGTAATTTCCGTGTTTGAATGCTAGGTTCGTTCTAAACATGTCGCAAAGTTTACTTTGATGATATTATTTTTGCCACAATGGAAATTTATCCAACTTAAAAAAAAAACTAATTCAACAAATAATTTCATTAACCTTACATATACATGTACATATGTACAATGATCGATTTCCCGTTATTGCTGTCTTGTCATGCTGAAGATTCTAATAACAGGAATATACATTTGAATAAAGAACACAAGACAAAACATTCAGTTTATATATAAGAATAAGAAGATGTGCTAAGATTTCTATTGACACAACCCAAAAGGAAATAGCGTAGACGTAAGCTACTTAGATAACTCACATTACAGCTTCCAAAAATGAGCTAAACACATATGCATTGGTAACTATTCCGACACTGACAAGATAAATTAGAGACTTAAAGACATGTTAGAAAGTTGTATAGAACTATTTATGTCAAAGTTTGTTTCAAGTTCAAATATTCAATGGAAATTAACCCATTTTCATTGTTTTTTGTTGGAAATCAAAATGGGTACTATTTGTGACGTCATGCATAAAACGAAGGAATATAAATTTTTTAACAAAAACAACCTTATTTCTTATCTGGTGTACGGCGGCTTTGTGAAAAATTGTGCACATCCTGCTACGAGCATGAAATTTGGCATAGACCTTCCTCAACTATAATTCTTTGATTTCAGATAGGGAGGCATTTGAAAAAATGTCTCACTCCCGGTAGAATTCAAAATGGCGGACATCATACTTAAATCAGCCCAATATCGAAGGCTAGTATGTGAATAGGTGTTATTATCATGCTACTATCATAATATTTAGTACAAACATTTGTTTTTTACCACTTTTGGATATATTATATAGATTAGATATCTTTAAATACCCTACTTCCGGACATTGTACTAAAATAAGCTTAGGGGGGGGGGGGGGGGGGGTGGTAATTGAAGTGTGTTTTAGCGTATTGCTACTATCATTACATTGTGCAAGAACCTTTCTTTAGTGCTTCTTATGGATACAATGTATAAGACGTATATCTTAAAAATCCTTACTTCCGATAATATCAAAAATGGCGGACATAGAAATATCTATTTATTATTTAAATATTCCACTTTTTTCAACATGTTAAGAAAATGTTGTTTTTTTTGTGCTGATCATTAAACTTTTGGCTTTAAATTATCCCCAAAACCACTTATTCTGTTCTGTTGTAATTGTTTAAATACAAAGTTGAAACTTCCGGTAAAAAATATGGCGAAAATTTCAAAGGTTAGTCCTAAATCCATATCTTCGATGTAGAGTTTTGGATAGATTATTTAAAACAAAATAAAATCACTAAATTACTAAAACATTTTTAAAATTACTACAATTTGGCCAAAAATACATGTTTATTCACAGTCATCACCACATGCACACAAAACAGTGCACTGGGAATCCGATTTCCCCCATAAACAACGACCGCGGCATTCTTTTTTACATCCACAATGTACGAACTTCTAACAAAATGATGAGGCCTAAGAAAGAGTTTTTTTTAAATGGGATCCTCTTTGTCCCTTCGCAATCCATTAGCGCCTGGACTGGATAGCATAACAGCCAATTCCAAGCTCGTCCCAAAAACACCCGCCTGAGTTTATTGCACGTTTTACATGCTGGAAAAGACTAGACCAAGTTGAGGGAACAGCCTCAATTAGCCTTTCCCTTTGTGCAAATAGTTATGTTCTTGCTTCGTTAACCATGTTAGCCCAATCGGATAAGTTTTGCGATCTTACAGTAAAACCCCGGTGATTTAGGCTGATCAATCATCATTCTTTATGTTAAAGTCACATCTTTAAATGCCATCAATGTCTCCCACACAGTCTTTTTTTCCTTTTCAAGCAAACAGAGAACCGTATCACAACCGGAAAAGGCATGGATCACAATAAGTGTGTGTGATCACTCATTGCCTAGTGCATTTGAAAGGCCATTGATAGATATTAATCCAAAGTTTTTTGCCATCCCAAACACAATCCATAGTTCGTCTACCCCTATGTCACGGAATAGCGAAACAGTAATGACACCATAAGCGAATCATGACTCGTTTAAGTTTCGTGTTTCACTGCATAAGACACATACACAATGATTCTAGTGTCTGCCCTGCCTCTTAATGTGAACTTAGAGCTAAGCTTGAAATACATCAAGTGGTGGATAAGATAGAATATCCTGAGCATTCGTTGCTACAACTACCATACGCATCCAAGACTTCATCCACTGGTGTTACAGTTTCAAGGTATTATATTAAGGTAAGGACATTATACCCAATCAGCATACTCGTTAGGCAGCAAATACATGTGTATTCACAAACGGAGAGCTAATTTTCCACATTTACAAAGACTGTGGTATTGTTTCTTACATCCATAATGTACAACCTCAAGATAAGTTGAAGAGGCCTCACAAGGAGTTGTCCAAAAAAGTTCCCATAGATCATACTTGTTCCTTCGCCATTCATAAGCGTCTGGACTAGTTACTAGCATAGGAACCAATGCCAAGATTGTAACTCATTCACACCTGCAATGGTATATTGCACGCTTTACATGCTGAAAAAGACTAGGCCGAGTCGTGGGAATACCCTCAATAAGTCTTTCCTCTTTCAAAAAACATGTTTTCTTGATTTGTTAACCCCATCTGACAAGTTTTTTCAATCTCCTTTTCCAGCAAACATGTAAACTCTCAATGCCTAGTGCATTTGAAAGGTCGTGGATAGATATATATCTAAAGCTTTTCCCACTTCCAAATGCAAATCAAAGTTCGTCTGCCCCTATATCAAATAATAGCTAAACAACAATGACATCAGTATCGACTGTTCGAGTTATGACTCAGTTAAGTTTGTGATTCACTGCATCAGACACATGTATCTTGATTCTAGTGTCAGTTTCTTCATGTAAACATGGTGCTAAACTTGAAACACCATCAAGTGGTGGATAACACTGAACATCCTGAGCATTTGTTGTTACAACTACCTTTTTCTCAAGTCACAGAAAACTTTTACCAATTTTGAAGAATTTGTTTTGACCCTGGATTCGTCTGTGTATTCGCTTTCCCCTAAATGTAGCTCTTGCTTCTTGTAGCAGCCTTCACTCAATCAGTATTGTCTATGTACGCATCCGAGACTATATCTACTGTTGTTACAGTTTCAAGGTGTTTCCTAACGTGTTTCACTGCTGATTGAGTATTATGTCCTTACTTTAGTAAAATACCTTGAAACTGTATCAAGAGTGAATGAAGTCTTGAATGAGTATTGTAATTGTAGCAACAGATGCTCAGGATGTTTAGTGTTATCCACCACTTGATGTATTTCAAGTTTAGCACTAAGTTCAAATGCACTAGGCAATGAGTGATCACACACACTTATTATTATCCATGCCTTTACCGGTTGTGATACGGTTCTCGGTTTGCTTGAAAAGGAAAATATGACTGTGTGGGAGACATTGATGGCATTTGAAGATGTGATTTTAACATAAAGAATGATGATTGGTCAGCCAAAATCAACGGGTTTTACTGTAAGATCGCACAAACTTATCAGATTGGGCTAACATGGTTAACGAAGCAAGAAAATAACTATTTGCACAAAGGGAAAGGCTAATTGAGGCTGTTCCCTCAACTTTGTCTAGTCTTTTCCAACATGTTAAACATGAAATAAACTCGGGTGTTTTGTGGGACGAGCTTGTAATTGGCTCTTATGCTACCCATTTCACCAGGCGCTAATGGATTGCGAAGGGACAAAGAGGATCCCTTTTAAAAACACTTTCTGAGGCCTTATCATTTTGTTAGAAGTTTGTACATTGTGGATGTAAGAAAGAATGCTGCGGTCGTTGTTTATAAGAAAAATCGGGTCCCCCGTGCACTGCCTTGTGTGCATGTGGTGGTGACCGTAAATAAAGATGTATTTTTTGGCCAAATACTAGTAGTAGTAATTTTAAAAATGTTTTAGTAATTTAGTGATTTTATTTTGTTTTAATAAATCTATCCAAAACTCTACATCGAAGAAATGGAATGAGGACTTACCTGCCAAATTTTTTAACCGGAAGTGTCAACTTTGTATTTAAACATTTACAACAGAATAGAATAAGTGGTTTTGTGGATAACTTAAAGCAAAAGTTTATTGACCAGCACAAAAGAACAACATTTTCTTTAAATGTTGAAAAAAGTTGAATATTTAAATAATAAATTGATATTTCCATGATCGCCATTTTTGGATATTACCGGAAGTAAGGGTTTTAAGGATATACGTCTTATACATTGTATACATGAGAAGCACTAAAGAAAGGTTCCTGCACAATGTAATGAGAGTAGCAATACGTTAAAACACGCTTCAATTACCCTCCCTACAAAAATAAGCTTATTTTAGTACAATGCCCGCCATGTTGGATTTTACCGGAAGTAGGGTTTTTAATGACATCTAATCTATATAATATAGCCACAAGTAGTAAAATACATATGTTTGTACTAAATATTTTGATAGTAGCATGATAATAAGATCTATTCACATACTAGCCTTCGATATTGGGCTGATTTAAGTATGATGTCCACGATTTTGAATTTTACCGGAAGTGAGACATTTTTTTTAAATGCCTCCCTCTTTGAAATCAAAGAGTAATGGTTGAGGAAGGTCAAATTTCATGCTTGTAGCAGGATGTGCACAATTCGTCTGAAATATGCTTGTAGCCGCCGGACTATTACCGATAATTCATTGGTCAATAAATCCAAATTTGAAATTTAGGCTAAAACATGGGGGCCATTTTAGAGCCTTTTCGAACTGACTCCTTGTAATGTAGTTCCTGAGAAAAATGTCACGATTTTTTTTTAACTTAGTCATGTGTAAAATGATGTAAGTGTTCAGTCTACAGGAACTTGTTGAGTGATGAATCTGAAAAAATCTTTATGCTCTTCTGTCATAATCTCATATTTTTTATTATTCAAAGGGAACTTTCACAAAGTTTCAGTGTAGCACAAATATCTTTATTATATTCTTCCTTAGAAACAAATATTTCGTTTGCACGTTTGGCTGTAGAAACATGTTTCAAACTGGATAGCACATTCTTATTAGATCACCTGGCTCAAAAGGGCCAAGTGAGCTTTTCTTATCACTTGGCTTCCGTTATCCGTCGTCATCCATTAGCGTTATTGAACATCTTATTCTCTGAAACTACTGGGTCAAATAATACTAAACTTGGCATAATTCATCCTTAGGTTAACTAGTTCTAAAAATGTATCATAAATTATCCTTAGGTTAGCTAGTTTAAAAAATGTATCTGCTGAACCCGCCCATCAACAAGAATGGCCGCCATGGCTAAAATAGAAAATAGGTGTAAAATACCGTTTTTGGCTTATATCTCTGAAACTGAACAATTTAGAGAAAATCTGATGTTTATAAGGTCAAGGTCTATTTGCGCTGAAATTGTGATATGGATTAGACAACTCGTTGTTTGGTTGGTACCTCTGAATTGGTAATTTTAAGGAAATTGTACAGTTTTTTTATTATCATAAAATGGACAAGCTTGGTTTAATTTTGCCCAGTATTTTCAGACGAGAAGAATGTTTATATTAATTACAAAAATTCAAGAAAACATTGTGGAAAACAGATTTTAAAGGGCAATAACACTGTATTGGGGTAAATTGACAATTTTGGTCATGTTGACTTATTTGTAGATTTGATTTTACTGAATAATTTTGCTGTTTACAGTTACGTCGTAACTACAATCCCCTTCCCTTTCATGAATGTGACCTACCGAATTAGACTATTTACCGGATTTGTAATCACATAAGCAAGTCGACGGGTGCCACATGTGGAGCAGGATCTGCTTACCCTTCCGGAGCACCTGAGATCACCCCTAGTTTTTGGTGGGGTTCGTGTTGTTTATTCTTTAGTTTTCTATGTTGTGTCATGTGTAATATAGTTTTTCTGTTTGTCTTTTTCATTTTTAGCCATGGCGTTGTCAGTTTGTTTTAGATTTATTAGTTTGACTGTCTCTTTGGTATCTTTCGTCCCTCTTTTATCTGTATAACTGAAGTATTCAATATACAAATTAGTTATCAAAAGTACCATGCTTTTAATTTGATACGTCAGAAGCGTTTTTTGTCTACACAAGACTAAAACCAGTGACGTTCAGATCAAAATAGTTAGAAAGCCAAACAAGTATAAATATGAAAAGCATTGATGACCCCAAATTCTAAAATCCCAAAACGTTTCGGCTAAGGTAATATTGTTTTGAAGGATATTGCACCTCTGAATGTATTCAATATCAACTTCAGATTATTTTGCCAGTCCTCATTTACATTTGCAAAAAATCGCCCAACTCAACCAATTTTAAGATAAAAGTTTAGAGATTGTAAATGAACCATTTTCAATCCTCCCTTCTTGTGATTTTTTTCAGTTCTTAAAGATAAAGAATAATCTGTGGATTTCGTACAGCATATATTGACATAAATTAGGTATAGATGTAAAATGAAGAAAATGAATTAGTTTTGGAAGTACAATAACTGTAACCTTCTCAGGTAGAGCTAGCTTCCTATGCTGCCAACGTTTCAACAGTCTGTTAATATCAATCATGTGTTCTCTGAATTTCAAACTGCGCATACAATTTAGATATTAGGAGAAATTTAACCTTAAGACCTTAAAGATTATTCTGGACCAGATTAGAATTTTTTAGGATTTAAAATCAGGTTAGAATAATTATTTTCTTCCAATCAAAACAAATTTTGTTTTAGTTGTATTTATTTCAAATCCTGAGACCTATGATATTTCTCAAAACAAGAAAGGGTTTCGTTAAGAAATGTATCATCTGCATACTGTGTAATGAGTAGCCCATTACCATTTATATTCACCCCTTTTAATATTTGATTCCCTTTTAACTGTATGGCAAGTAAATCCACCCCAGTAATAAACAAAAAGGGAGACAATGTGTCCCCTTGGCCACAGCCACTTTCACGGTTGAAAAATTGGGAAACACTACCAAACATTACTAAGCATTGTTAAAACATCAATAATAATATAGTGGGAATTACCATTTGAAAATATTGTTAGAAATAACGTAAGAATATTGATTATTACTTCCTCCTTAAAAAATCAAATAATTTAGAGTATTACATAAATCTACGAATCATCATAGTTGTCTTTTCCAATGTCATCGGAAAGGAATCTTGATGATGGTACCAGTGAATCCCTTCGTAATTATAGAATGGTTTTGTTAAATACCATCGATAAAGATTTGCATTCGTAAAACAATCTTGTTTAACAAACCACCATGTGCCTCCTTCCTTAATTGCACAGTTTGTTACATATGAACAATCATTGTCATCAGACATATAGAAGGATGAAGATGGATCATTATTGTTGATCTTTAAACCATTACCTGTATAAGATAGAATATGTGCTGAGGTAACAAAGGAATATTATAAAACAGTCCTATGTTAAAATGTATGTATTTAAGATTAAACAAAGATTTCAACTTTTCAATTAATTCAGTTTAAATTTGCCCTTGTTTGATGAAAGGATACAATTGGCATCTTCAATTTTTCGTGAGTTTCCTTACCAAAACGCAAAGCCGAAGAATTTGAAAGTGTATAAACACAACATTTCGTTTGTATTATTTTTACATGATTGTTTAATTCTAGTAATTTGAACTTTATTACGATGTTCAATCATTTAAACTTGCAGAGAACAAATAGAGTTACCAATTCTTGTAAAAAAATTCGCATGAACGTCTTTCAACAAACTTTTGCCATGTTTTGTAGTATTTTTTTTATCTCGCAAAGTAGTATATAACTACTGTCAACAGGATGTTTTTTTTCTTCTTATTGTTGAAAGCCAAACCATGACCTTTGGTTACTTACTTTCCTATCCTTAAATGTCTTGTGGATAGTTGTCTCAGTGACATAAATTCGCCTTATTTTGTATAGTTATTTGATGTACTTCACTAAGTATGGAATACGTATTAGGAAAGTTAAGTGGTGATGTTTGGAATTGATGACAAGGCAGAGTGGTGTCTTTCGTCGAACATATATATTTGGTTTCGAATATTAATCTTAGTATACATGGTATATTCAATGATCTACGAATCATAATTGTTGTCTTTTTAACCCCCTACCTGATTGTATACATGTAAGTACGTTCCCTATATAGTTGGAGGACATTGTTGTTAAAAAGTTCATTCAGTTTAGATTTACCCTTCTTTTATGACCTGAACTCGTCATGTTATCGGTTGCAAAACCTACATGTAGTTTGTTTGAAGTAATGTATTTTCCAAAACTGAATAAAAAGAAACCACTAAACAACATCATGAATAAATTACATCGTTTTATGTACATTCCAAAGCATTTAATTGCATGCTTTAATCTATTTGTTTAATTTTCTTACAATGCAAAAGTCTCAAAGACTGCAATAAGTGTCTGATTTAAGTTGGTATCCTTCGCCCCTCTTTTATAAATGCTTTATAAATAAAACAAGCGTTAAAATTGAGGAACTGTAAAGCAGGACAGTTATTTTGAAGTTGAAATGCCTGCTATTGAACTCTATTTGTATGTGTTCCATAATTAAATTCCATAAGTTAACTATATCAACTTTAATATTCACTCTAATATTTAGTGACACAAACGTAGGAAAGCTGTTTTAGATAATTATATGAATGAAAAGGAAAAAATAAATAAATATGCGTAGAGACTAGATAATTCCTACATTTCATTAAATACACTAATACAAACGCCTTGAAAGTAGGATAAAATTACACCTGTCATCAAAGCATTTCAAATAAACTCATAGATACCAGGATTTTAAGCCCCAGTCCCACTAGACCACGATCGCACTATGCTCACTGCGATCTAAAATAAATTCAGATCGTGGTGAGGTCGCGGAATGAGCGGCATGAAAATGTAACGTCAACATCGTGTTCCATATCGATTTATCGGAAACAATGCAGTCATGCCACCAAAATCTGCTGGAACACGTGGACGTGGTGGTAGGGGTTGATGTAGAGGCAGAGAGAGTTCTGATATTAACGAATTCTGATCAAACAGAGATTTCGGACCGACCAATACAACCTTAATTACAACCTGTTGCTGGTACATAAAGCTCAATTTAAATGGAACTCGGTTTTATATAGAGGTGACCTCGAATAAACATGTTTGCTTTTTGTACTGGTCACCGAACCTGGGATGGGGTGTGTCATTTCTGCATAAAGGTATATATAGATGTGTCGCTGGAATAGGCTTCCTTATTAACTTCGCAAATATATTACTGTCACTGTCACTTGGCAGAAAATTTCTACTTAATATTTAACCGGTTAAAATTTGAACTAAATACATGAAATATAAGACGATGCTGGAATATTCATACTAATATTGTTTAAGGCCGCACATCTTGGACTAAATGTATAATGGAAGACGCGGGTTGACACTTATTATTCCTTAATGTTATAATCTCAATACGAAAATTTCTGAAAAAAAAGTAATTATCTAATGATTTTTTATCAATTTTTAATACAAGATGCAAATTGACGAACAATCTTTATTAATTTGGCTCCTGAGTAATGCAGATAAAAAATGTTTCACTGGCATGTTCGAAAACCTGCTAGATTTATAACAGGAGACTACAAATCAAGAGAACTTGGTTGCGACTCAAACATGCTCACCAAACATATAGATAATATAAAAAAAGAAAATGTGGTATGCTTGCCAATGATACAACTCTCCACAAGAGACCTTAATGACAAAAAAAAAACAACTTTAGTTCACTGTACGGCTTTTTACTATGAGCAAAGCCCATACCGCATAGTCAGCTATAAAAACGCCCAGAAATGTGAATGTAAAACTATCAAACGTGAAAACTAACGGCATAATTTATGTAGACGTTCAAGCCAGAAACTAATATTTATGTACGTGGTGGTCGAGGTGCTGGTTTCTCAGTGCTATAGAACCAGACAATTTAAAAAAAAGCTCGTCCAAAAAACCCCACTTAATTGCTGCCTAGGGTTTTAAAACAAATAGGTCAAGAAATGTTGTATAAAACATGCAAATCAAGGACTGCGCTAACGTTTTTTAAATATCAGCGAGCAAAATACCACAGTATTCTAACTCATTTTTTTCGGAAAAACAGTATTCTTCGAAGGAACTGTAGGGTCCACCGAGCGTTGACAGTCAGTCGTTTAGAAACTGTTCTAGTGCACCGTCAATACATCGGAGGCGCTCTCTCTATTGTTTTATTAAAGCCAGTATTGGTATCCACATCGTATTCCTACAGAATATTTATTTGTATGGAGAGTTGTCTCATTGGCACTCACACCACATCTTCCTATATCTATCTAGATACAGATCTAAAATAATCATGTTACTAGATCGAAATGTACTAGGAGGTATCACTAATTTTATTTCTCAATGAAAATATTGCCACATGATTTTGGGTTTGGCCGGGGAGCTATGTCTTTGGTCATTTTCAGAGTAAAATGGTTGCCTGGGATCCTGGTTGTCTGCT
Source organism: Mytilus galloprovincialis (assembly GCF_965363235.1). Classification (NCBI taxonomy): domain Eukaryota; kingdom Metazoa; phylum Mollusca; class Bivalvia; order Mytilida; family Mytilidae; genus Mytilus; species Mytilus galloprovincialis. The sequence continues at coordinate 102,327,149 of NC_134842.1, forward strand.
TGACAGAAGAACCAGGCAGAAGACAACATGGTTTGGCAATTGGATATTAAGTGTATATTGTAATTAATTAACTGCTTATTATTTTAAATTTTATATGACAAGCAAATTGAAAAGAAATTAGCTTCAATGATTAACATCGAGAATCATTTCGGTTTATTAACACAATATTAGATGTAGTAAGGTTATCGGGCTATAAGAAGTTGTGGCACCGGGCGAGGTTTATATCGGGAGCTCTGGGAGTTAAACAGCTGTTGGGATCGAGGGAATCGGGAATATTTTGATCTTTGTTGGTTGTTAATTTTATAGAACGAAAATCTGGAAGCGGTAATTTATAAGCTTCTTGACCAGAACAATTCATTAGGCATGTATATTAATATATATATATAACCCTTCTGAACATCAACCTAACAATTTTAGATCTGTAAATACGCAAATTGTTTGTTCTTCCTCGCCGGGTTTCGAATTGTTGCTTCTGAGATATCGAAGCACCAAATCGCTTTGCACTGTGACCACCTTGGTTATGTCAGCCCTTCCCCTCCTGTCAGAATAAAATGGTTCGACTATAGCATTTAAGGATAAATGGAAATTGTTTATTAATAGTAACTCGGTTTTCCAGTAATAATGTAGCATTTTTAGTCGATTATATGGTTGAAGATTTTCTCATTGTTGAAGGTTGTAAACTGCCTATACTTGCTTACATTGACTTTAGTTTGACTTTGCTTTGGTGGATAGTTGTTATACGTTTTATTACCACATCTCCTACTTTTATTTACCTATAATCTAGTCGTTATATTGCTCTGACCAACGACTATTTAATTAACCTCGCAATTAGAAGAGATCGATAACGTGGGGACTGAACTATTCGGATGTGATTTTATATAGTTTCCGTTCTCAAACGCAAAGCCACATTAGTAAACAATATAAAACTGGGATCCTGTAAACATGCAATTTGTTTGATAACTTACACATTGACATTTAACACATTGACATTTAACACATTAACAATTAACACATTGACAATTTGCACATTAACAATTTACGCATTAAGAATTTCCACCCCGTTGGCTTTCCATAAGATAACACATTTATTTTTAAAAATTAGCAAGAGAAAATTGTCGTTTAATTCCTGCATATAAGTTGTTAAAAAAATTATTGGTTATAAATCTTGAAAATCACTAACTTTTGATGGATTTGACCGTTCGAAATTTAAAATATCTTTACACAAGTTCGCCTTCAGGGAACAAGATTTTTTTTTTAAATTTGGACAAAATTTACGCTTTTACTGGGGTAGATGCACAGATCATACCTCTAGAATAGTGTCGTTTATAGATTGAAAACCGAAGTACAGATAAGTACAACCTGATTGCCAATAATTTCGCACTATAACCATATAATTTAATTTCTTAATCCATTTTTTTCAAATTGAATTTTCCCAAATCTATATATTAAACTAACCAGCAGTACCGCTATATTCTCCAATAGACAATTTATAATTAGATATTGAATTGCCTATTTTGAAAAAATCATATCTTGCCAATTCTCTTTTATTCTTTTCGTCTTCTAACAATATCAACAATTCATATCTTCCTTGACTAGAGATAGCATTTAGCTTACTATTTCCTAAAAAAAATATTCAACATTATAATGATGAAGTGCACAACAATGACTCTTAAACAACTTCTAATTCTATGCACTTATCAAATATGCAATCCAACACGTAGAACCAGATAGTCACGCTGAAAGCGATTTATCTGTAAAAATGTCATTCAATGTAGAAGATACCCTTAATTTTGATGTAATGACCTGGAAATCACATAATAGATGTTCTTTAAATATCTATTTATAAATTATGGACTTTTGACGAGGTCAATAACTTATACATGCACCTGTTCATATTATAGGACGAATTCCGAGTGTCAGTAAAATCTAACAGGGTCATATATAAGGTATTGACTGAGTGAAAGTCCTTAACTTCTATATAACATATGTAAATAATGTATTAAGAAGATGGTGTTCAATGTTCTTTCTGTGTATTTTTAAATTGTATTTTGCAAGAATTATAAAATGTTAATGAACATATCAATATTTTTTACAACTGCATAGCTTGTTGAAATGAGCCTTCTTGTATTCTTAGCGTCTGCATATTGTTATGTGTGACGTCATAAATGTAAATTTAACAAGATTTTATTTATATTGACCACCAATACATAGATGCATAGCGTCAATATACATAAAAACAGACGCGAGGCTACGGATACGTAAAATAAACACGTGATCGTTATATCCAATGAAAATAGTAGAATGCTATACCATGTGTAATATTAAAAGATAATTGAAAGTTCATATGAATATTATAGGTAGCTTCGACAAATGAAAGTGACTGACGGACATACAAACTATTCAAAAACTGTAAACAACGCTACTTCGTAACGTAGGCTATAATACTAATTTATATTGAATATCAATTACAAACCTAACCAAAATTCTTTCCGAATATCTCCGAATCCATATTCGTATTCAATCCATCCACGATTAAAGTCCTCTTCACCAGTTTCTCTGTGTTGAATAACCTATCGTTAATTGTAAATATATTGTAGTATTATATGTTAACAAATTACACTCCTCGAACAGAATCAAATTACACATTCAGCTAATTTTTTTATGAAGCTGACCTCACTATTATTCTTTGAATCTACCGAATGTACTTTCGCATGTAAACGATACGCATATAATTTCAGGTACATATCTCAGAGACCAACTTTCAAGTTCGTTTATTTGAAAGGTTTTAATAAATTTAAACCAAACGATCGAAACTCAATTTTAAAATGTTTTTGATAAAATAAACATTATCATAACTCGGGTGATGTGTAGTCTAAATTAACTTTAAGGATCAGATGGAAATAATTAACATTATTACATTGGTTGCAATGAATTACATTGATTTCGCAGTGAAATTTAAACCGATAATTTCACATGTGAAATTAACGTGGTTATTTCACTCCTCTGGCGTCATACGGCAATACCTGGATAACGTCGGATCAAAACAAATTGTGAATGCGTAGAAAAAGATATAGTTCCTCACATTCCTTCTTTAAATTCATGAAAAAGCCATTTGCCAATGCAATAAAAAGAATAATTAATCAAATAATTCAAATATCGAAAAAATAATCAACTCGTGACCGAACAACACTGATAATTAACTCATGCGCTGCGCGCATTCGAATTTTGTGTTGTTCGGTCACTCGTTGAATATTCTTCTCTATTTGAATTCTTCTATTATTTATTCTATAATTATCTTACCACCTATACATTTCTAGCACTGTGATTTCTAAAAAGCAACAACATCGTTTTTATTTCATATTAGTTGTTGGCGGGGATAATTTCAATATACGGTTAGTAGTGATGTTAGATAAAGGCAATACTAGTATACCGGAGTTTACAAACACAAGCGATTGAAAAAAAAGTCCTGGTAACAAACCAAAATCGCGGAAAAGACATCAACTATAAGAGGAAAAGAAAGGATAAATAGGAACACCGAAGTGCAACAAAAACAAACACCAACACATAGAACAAGAAACCGTTTGATAATAACTACCATATTCCTGACTTTGTTTTCGAAAAATCGGAAAGGTTTTGACAGATGAAGAAATTGATGATCACACTTGAAATAAATTCACAAAACACAGTTAAAAGTAAGAAGTTGTTGTTGTTTGCATTTTTTTTGTATATACAAATTGAAGTAGGTTCGTAATACTAAATATTGAAGAATTAATTACTTTAAAAGACCAATAGTCTAATACCACATGTTATGATAGTCGGTAAATTTCTTACACAGTGAGATAGGGATTCAATACGATATATATGTAGTCAGTAAAACCAACATGGGGATTTGAGTTTCGCTTTCATCCCATATGGAATTAATCGAATTAGGTCACTAGCACACTTTGTAACTATTATGATACACACGAACTATGTATTGACAACTTAAAAAATGTTTTTGTTATTGCTCAAATCGACAGCTGTCTGGTGAGACCTTGAAAGTAAAAATCACACTTAAAAGATTGTATGGAAATTAAAATTGTTTTATATAGTTCGAAGTTAAATTTATACATAAAATCAAGACAAACAGTGTTGGGAAGCTCATATATACATGTATCTACTGATGTCATTAAATGATAAAAAATTTGTCAATTTGACAGAGAATACTTACAGTCCAGGCTCCCTCTGTGTTATTTGTTTCCATGTCACAGTATACGTTAAAGCTACCCGTTCCTAATGGATATATTTTATAAATTCCACTTCCTTGGTTGACATTAATATCTGTACAGTCGATAGGTGTTTCTAAAAAAAAAAAATATAAATTTTTAACTTATTATTTTTCTGCATTTCTTTTTTATACAACACCTTACGGATCTGAGAGATTAGAGAGGACAGTAAACGCACTATCAAGACATTGTTTAACGTTTAGTAACAAATATTACATGCACATGACAACGAGAACATATTTATAAGAAATCAAAAGAAACTCTTTTTAAGTACTTGATCATCAAACGAATGTAATTAAACATTTCTCAAATCAAAACGGATTTTACTTTTTTCTTATGCTTGTTTTATGGTAAACTTTCCATGCAGCTAACCGATCCAAGCCTATTCTAGTTCGTATGTTCCCAGACTGCCCGAAATCGCTGACTCTAAAACGATAAATCTATATATCTTTCTGCCATCGATTTGATTAATCATCAGAAGTTGTTTTATTTTGTTCAATGAATTTAACACTCTCTAGCTTTAGTATGACTTGACTGGGGACTGGATGTCATACCACCATTCATTTACACTAATGAGGATCGTATAAACATTGTTTAAACACAAACTGATTATTTTCGTCAGTCATGATAACACTCTACTTGCTAGGTTAACTCAAAGTTATACATATTGTGAATACCGGTCCTGTTGCAATATATACATTTAGACAAGTTTGATAGAGGTTTCTCGACATCTTACGAACGGACGAAACTCTACGAAACGTATCGTTATGGAGCAGTAATTTTGTTATAATAAAATCCATAATAAATGTCTACCGATACTGCAGTGTGTTTAAAAGACAACAGTTAACAACTTAATATCCTTTTTTGCAACCTTGCATTTTATTGTTGTCATTAAACATCCGTGTTCCAATTTATTTTCTGTTTTTGACTGTTTCGTTTTCTTACGTTGAGTTCCGTTTGTTGACATGCCGTATATATGCGTTCGATTTATCTCCCTTATCCATTCAAAAAGATTTTTTTTTTATAATGTCCTTGATTAAAAAATTCAACACATCTAGTTTGCAATTGGTTGATTGATTGTTTGGTGTTTAACGTTCAGTGGAAAATATTCCATTCATTTCATTGCGAAATTAACGTTTGGTAAAGGATTGATAAGTGATCGAGAGAACACAACTTTAATATATTTCATATATCCACACGTCCCTTCTATGGGTCCAATCTGTTTGAGTTACTATGAGTTTCATTATTTCGTATCGGAGAGTATCTTGAATAGATATGTCGCAACATAGCTTTTTTATTTCTAATATTTATTGGGAATCAGTTATAGAAATTCAAAGGTGCACTCGATCTATTGTTGAAATATACACAGTATGCCATAGAAGCTTAACGGAAACAATAAACAAGAAAAAAAAATATGTATATACTCATAATTATACTATAGTGGAAACATACACACATATAATAAGAAAGGCCATGATAACAACAAAAAACACAATATATAAGTTTAAGTATTTTCCTTTATTTTTCTTGTTAAGTCTACCAATTTATAACAATATATCAAAAAGAGATCATTTGGAGTTTAGTGGTTGGGGCAAAGAAGTTATACAGGAACTTATTGGGATGTTTTATTTTCAAATTTAAATCGAAAGGCGTTCACTCCTAGATTTATTTTACCTCGTGTCCACGAACGAATTTTTACCGTTAATCAGCATCTAGCTAAGATAAAAAAAAATCCTAGCCCTTTCGATCCATATACATGAATCTATATGTCACAGTGAACTTGACATATACCAAATTAACATATGGCTTATACCAGACAGTGACTTTAGTACCACTTTTATTACTGTAAATATACATTTATTTCAACATATACAAATCTTTCAACAAATTCGGAAACAATTACATTCATTCATACTCTAAATATAAAACCACAAACTACAATGAAACAAGGACTGACGGACTAATGAATTCGACAATACACTTTTAAAATTACGCCATGAATTAATATCGCCAATAAAACAATTTCTAGCTGTAATTCAGTAATTTGAACTTTACCATAAAACTATGTAAAAAGTACGGAAAAGCCGTATTGCAGATTATGATAAAACTATCATAATATTTCCATTTAACTTTTAATGAATGAAACTCTATCGAGAAACTAAATAATATTTTCCAAATAACAAAATTAACCAACCTGTAAATATTGCTTTAGCTTTGAAGCGTCAGCTTTGAAAGGCTGCTATTCATTTAATCCTAAATCTCTATATAAAAATAAGGCGTACACATATTTTCCCGCGCTCGTGCAATAATATTTTATTTTATTTAAATCGTTCAGGTGTGAAGTGACGTGTATATGAAATTGTGCAGTGACGTATATTAGAAATGTCGTCAGTCTCAGTCAATCGTCATAATGAGTATGATGAAACAGACAATGGAATGAATGAATGAATGAATGAAATGAACTGATGAATAACCATTTAATATACACATAAATACGACGGTGACATATATTTACATTTTTCACATAAACTAAATAGTGATGTTGTCATCATGTTTATTAAAATTTCTTGTACGATTACTGTCCTTTGACTAAATATTCTTCACTTAAATTTATAGATCAATAAGACTTTCAACTGTGTTGATTGCACAGTAAATTGTATATTATATAATATCAAATAAATATAATATGTATTTGTTTCAAAATGGTTTTAAAAAATCAAGCATGCATATTTTACATGTAAAAGACATTTCAAAGGGAAGAAGAGCACAGCCGATAATCCAAAATTATAAGATAAATTACTGCTCCCTCTTTTCTCGTTACGGCAAGTTACGTCAAGTTAGGGCGATTTTCGTTCGTTCGTAAGATGTTGAGAAACCTCTGATAGAGATTTCCAATAAAATGACTTTACTCGACATAACCGACCTAACTCAACGTATTTCGTCCTACTGCATTGAAGCATGACGGAGTGGAGCATACACTGCATGCATGTTTTGCTCTTTGAACACGCATTGTTTGCTGGAATATACCGTCAGTAAAAATCAACCCCAACTAATTTTTTTACTCATTAAATATTTTGTCATTAAATTTTGAATGATTTTATTGACACAAATAATATAATGGAACAAGTAAATTAGCAATTTGTAATCAAACACACCCATCATTTCTTGTCATTTCACTTGACCCATATTTTAGTTCTTCTCAAATTATGCATTTTAAAAACTACCAAGACGAAAATTAGCATGCACATATTAAAATAACGAATTCCGAAGCGAGAAGGTTGCTTTTTTATTGTTTTAAAAAGATTTAACGTTTAAAGGTGTACTCGACTTTTAAAACAAAATAATATTTTTCTATAATTTAATTGAAGATAATTTGATGTGGGCAGAAATTCATATTTTTCAAAAGTACTTTTTTGTCATTACCTATACCAAATTATGAGGCGAGGTTTTTGTTTAAGTATACCTAAACTTGCATCCGAGGATACAGGGGTAGAGGGCGTACTCCCCCTTTTCGATCGCACAATAAGTTTTAAAATCCATATCATTTTTAGCGTATAATTGTCCAAATTGTTTTTTGCATCACTCCGCTCGTCAGTATAATTCAATTTCAAATTTCAAAATATCTTGGATCCGGCCATGATCACAAATTGTATTGCACGAAAAAAAACTTAAATGATTGTCGTTTGACTTTGATAAATACTTTTTAGAAACAACAATGTCTGAACATTAGGCATCTCGCATGTGATTTAAAAGTTTAAGACTACATACTGAATTGGATTTTTTCCCGTGATTTAGAAGCTCACTGAACACAGACATGTGATACTGACGTGTAATCTAATGGACACATGGGCACTACATAAAATCTGCTAAACAGTTATAACCACTAATGGTCCTACAGATACTCTGTACTTTTGACATGACAAAAGGTCTCGCTTTTCTTGACTGTCTATGAATGTTTTATTCTGAATTTGTGATGTACAAAAAAAACAAGGTGTAGTATGATCGCCAATGAGACAACTCTTCACAAGAGACCAAATGACACAGAAATTTTAACAACTATAGTCCAACGAAGGGCTTTCAAAAATGAGAAAAGTCCATACAGCATAGTCAGCTACAAGAGGCCACAAAAGGAAAAATGTAAAACAACTAAAACTAACAGCCAAATTAATGTTAAAAAAAATCAACGAAAACTGAACAACAAACTATAAGCACTGAATTAAAGGTTCCTGACTTGGGACAGTCACATCCGTACTAGGACAATGGTGTAACAATACGACATAGTTGATCAATATTATAAACGGGATAATTATTCTTTATTTATCGGTTGTAGTTGTTTTTAAAATAGTGTTCAGCAGCTGTGGATACTATCATTTCGGTACATGAGCTGATTTGGAAATACTAGAAATGGCTAGCTGTTTTATGCTTCGTTTCAGTCTTACGAGTCAATCCCTTTCTTTCTGTTTTAATTGTGACATGATCATTTGATAAACGATCTCCATTGGCTTTAACTTGGATATTTATAAAAACTATGTATCATAGAGATGCATGCGTAAAATAAGTTCTCGACATAATCTGGCTAAAATATCAGATACGAATTAAGCCTCACGTTATACGTACGACGAAGAAGTCTACAGCTATATATAATACATGTACTTACGACGAAGATTAAGCCTCAAGCTATAGTACTTATGATGATGATGATACTGATGTATGTCTTATATCCAGCGACAAATATTACATATATATTGAGGATGATGAAAATTAATTATAATGATAAATACATATACCTTTTGAAACATGCCCGACAATTAAGAGTCGCATTTTCATATGCTAGGTAACAAGAGAGCGTAACCACTATAAAGATACACTAGTCTTTTTACGAGTAAACCAATACCTGCTCTTGCTCGTGAATGAATCATGCTTGGTGGAGAAGCAGAAAAATAGTCTTAAAGTCATTCGATCAGGGGGTCCTACAAAATAATTGAATTTGTATTCGAGGCTAGCCTGCTACCAGTCAATCCCATAAATACAAGTATATAATTATGAATATGTAATGTTTGTTTTTTTTCAGTCGTGTAACACCTTCACTGGTGATCCTGTCATTGGATCTGTCGCATAGTTGTCACTTTTATATATATATATATATACCTCCAAAGCGGGACAAAAATTGAAACTTAAAATTTTCGCTAACTCAATCAATATATGCGATAGCTTTAAAATCTACTTCTAATCGGATGAATACGAGTAAAAAGAAAATTCCCGTAAAGACTGAAGTGACATTATAGTTGTCTCAAAAATGTAACAACTATGTAAATAGACATTCTCATCCACTTTTAATCTGAAATACTTGGCCTGGGTACAGGATGTTTTTAGCCAATTACTATGTACTATGATAAGTTGATAGTTTACTATCCACAGTGGTCAATGCAGATTATTAGTCATCACTTGCTAATCAAGTACAACTTCCAAATTACAATCTATATAACGAATTGGTGTACACATTTATTTACACACATTATTATCAACTACAATTTTCTTTTTTTAATGATCGTTGACTTTCATTTGAAAGAAAAGTATATGTCAACTATTAAAATTAAAAGAAGTACATGACCTGTATTAATGTTGTTTTTTTTTAAATATTCACTTCCCGTTGACGTACGTTTTCCCTGTTGATTTCTTTTTAGAAGATTGTAAATTGAGGAGATTAAGTGCAGAAGAAGAGAACGTTTAAAATGATACTTAATAAAGTATGATGCAATCCCAGTCATCAAATTTAAAAGAGACACATTCTGATTAACATTTTGAGTTCATTTTTTTCTAAAATTACGACAAAATCTATATAAATTAATACCCACGGAAATTAAATATTATAAAACATTAAAAATCGAAAAGAAGAATCTATCTGATAACGACAAACAAAATCAATACAAATATCAAATAATAAAAGGTTCATTAAATTTTGCAAAGATAAGTATAGTCATTGTCAAAACCATGAAAGACAACTCAACTGAATCGTATGATAGGTAAAGATACGTATAAATACGTGGTCTTATGACAGTGAAGTTTAGGCGGGAATCTCAATAATCACGTGATATATAAAAATCATGATTTCTTTCGTTTTTCATCATCTTAGAAATATTTGATATTGATAAAATTTATTATGAATGGATTTCATAGTTTAGGAATGCTTAGTTAAAACTTGAGTAACGCATTTAACAAAATTAATTGGTTAGCAATAACCTGTCCCGTTACGTGCGTTCGTCGAGTTAGGTACGTATGTCATTTTATTGGAAATCTCTGATAAGACATAACGCCTACGGTTGATATTCCTGTTTGAATGGTTTCACTCTAGTCATTTTTGGGCGCTTTATAGCTTGCTGTTCGGTGTGAATAAAGGCTCCGTGTGTCGATTGCTGTACTTTGACCTATAATGGTTTCCTTTTAACAAATTGTGACTCGGATGGAGATTTATTTGTATCATTGGCTCTCAATCCACATCTTTTTATATCTTTTTGAATCGTAAGTTCCCAAAATCGATAAAAAAAAATATCGGTACATATTTGCATATAAAACCTAAGTATCATATGTCATAACACCAGATTATGTACCAAATGAATCAAGTGAAAAATAATGTTGGCAATTGTGAAACTCAAAAGCACACAAATATAAAAATATGCGAATTTTGTATAAAATTGTAGGTTATAGAAAGCCCTAATTACCTTAATTGTCATTTCAAAAGAGGAAATAAATTATGGTAGCAGTAAGCTAATATAATTTGTTTTCCCATTTAAATCCTTTTTTATTTATTTTGCATGAAATGTGATTTAGGACTGCTTCATTATACAAATTTGAATGACCACAAAAGAAGCATTTATTTCTTCATTCATGGCAATAAAATCAAAAACTATATACAATTTAATGTGTACAGACATGATATATCGACAAATAAATTATGCATGTTATTCACCTGTTGCTTCTGTTTCTAAAAGCTTTTCTATTCTTGTATTGATTTCCTCCACTTCTTTTTTCAATTTTTCAATTTCTATAATTCAATTAACAAAAATTTAGTATATTAGTGAATGTTTGACCATTGGTATATAATAAAGAGGATCAAACTGACTTAAACATAAATCGCTTAATTTGCCTAGTTTCTTCTGACTTGCTTTTTGTGAGATTAACTCAAAGTTCACACACATGGTGATTCTGTGTGCATTTACAATACATTTTTTGATGTTTTCCTCTTATAGTTCGTGTGTTTCCTTCGGATTTACTTTGTAACCCGGGTTTGTTTTCTCTCAATCGATAGATGACTTTTGAACAGCGATGCACGTCTGATGCCTTTTTGAATTAAATAAAACGTCTGCAGTTCATCTCCCTGTTTAAATGGTTTTATACTTATACATATTTGGGCCCTCTAAGTCTTGTTGTTCGGTTGAGTAAAGGCTTCGTGTTTAAGGCCGTATTTTATTCAATAATTGTTGACTTTTTACAACTTTTTACAATGTCTCATTGGAACATGTATCACATTTTCTTTCATCAATTTACCGTTTGTTCCAAAAAATATATGAAAAACTCTCGGTAGGTATCTGTTTGCATTAATATAAGTTTTATATTTCATAGCACTAGGTTATGCACTACATGCATCTAATAAACTGTAAAGTTGGGCGTTGTATAAATTACAAACACACAAGCACATCATTACAAAAATACGCGAATTTGTATTACTGTAAGTGATAGCAAGACCTAATACGCAAGTAAGAGAAACATAACAATTAACACGCCATGGTAGCAGTATGCTAGTTAATTTTTATCCGATATAAACAATTGTATTAAACATGTTTTGTAAATTACGACTGGTTACATTTTTGTTATAAAAATTACGATAAAAGCAGTAATAATATGTCTCATTCATGGTACTAAAAATAACATTTAAGTATACTTAAGTCATGTAAGTGCATAACAAAGAGTAAAGATCGAACAATGAGTTATTCACCTGTTGCTACTGTACCCAACAGTTTTTCTATTCTTGTCTGTTTCTCCTCAACCTCTGTATTCTGTTTTCTATTTCTATAGTTCAATTTATAAAAACCTTTATTTGTGACATTTTTTCCTATCATGTCTGCTAGTTTTTTTTCACACATCGTTTATACAAGTCAGATATTTAGCTATCTACAAAATCAAGTTTAATCATCCACCTTTCAATACATTAGAAAATACCTGAACCAAGTCAGGAATATGACAGTAGTTATCCATTCGTTTGATGAGTTTGAGTTTTTGAATTTGCCATTTGATTAGCGACTTTAATTTTCTTTTGAGTTCAATTATTGTGATTTTACTTTTTGCACACATTAACAAATTAATATCAACAATTTAACGATCAGACATAATTTATCACTACAAGGTTTTCTTCTTTTGGAAATTAGCCATCTATCGATGGAAGAAGTTTTTTTGGACGTCACGATAATGAACTCATAGTCTACCTTCATCGTAAATGCATATCTTGTCTTTTATTTATTTTTGAAGTTTAAAAAACGTTTTCAGGATTAAACTGTAACATTGTCTAGTCCTTTGGGTAATTTGTGTTTTTTTTAATGACACTTTAGTGTACCAATGACACTCATTCTAAAAACAAATATATTTTTATCTTCTTACTCCTTTCGTAAATTTTACGGACGCCATCACGAGTTGGTTGACCGTTATTGAATAACCGTTTCACAAATGATATCGGATATGTTCCTTACGTCGTAACTACAATCCCCTTCCCTTTCATGAATGTGACCTACCGAATTAGACTATTTACCGGATTTGTTATCACATACGCAACACGATGGGTGCCACATGTGGAGCAGGATCTGCCTACCCTTCCGGAGCACATGCGATCACCCCTAGTTTTTTGTGGGGTTCGTATTGCTAATTCATTAGTTTTCTATGCTGTGTCATGTGTACTATTGTTTGTCTCTTTGTTTTTTTTTTTAATTTTTAGCCATGGCGTTGTCAGTTTATTTTTGATTTATTATTTTTGACTGTCCCTCTGGTATCTTTCGTCCCTCTTTTAGGATAAAACCTATTATTATAATTTCATGTCAGAAGTAAAATAACAAACATACCTAACTCAGAGCAAAATTCAAAAAGAAAAGTTCCTTATCAAAACGAAAAAAACAGGTATAAAGACAAAGCGCTTAGCAAAAAAGAAAGACCATAATACAAAAATTAACCACAACACAATAACATGATGACGGGATGTATAAGTACAGAGCCACGTCAAGTGGATATTACCAAAAACTAGATTAAAAAAGTGTAAATAATAAATAACTAAGACAAATAAAAGAACACGGAGTTAAGATGAATCTATATTTCAAGACCATCATTTCAAAACCAAATGCCTGTGTATTTACCTCGCACGGTTGACCTTATGTATGTTTTTTTTAATATATTCACATTGTAGCTGTAACATCATTTTTTTTTACAATTGCTTCAATATGATATTGTGTACACAATAATTATCACAATTCCGGATCAGAAATAAGATATTTTCCGGTGTAAACATTTTATTGACCTAACAATAACATTTTAATGTAACTATTTGCTGTAGTTATAAAAAAAACACCTTTATATCATTAATGTCTGACCAATTTTGATCAATGTCAATCACGTAACAGTTAAAGAGCTCAATGACCTCTGCATCTGATCCTCTATTAGTCTAATACAAAAAAAAAATGATTCATGTACTAGCAACTATCAAACCAAAATATATTGTATATCTCAAAACATCACTTTGCAAGGATTATTAAGATCGTTGGAACATATGCGACAGTTGATTTTATCAATCGATTTAATCAATCGACATAAGTATGCCCTAAGACTATTTGGATATTTGTGAACCCATCTACTTTCGGTATCGTTTTGTCACGCATTATTAATACACAGTCATAATATAGATTTGAACTGTTTTAATGAATTATATCATAAGCGGTTAAGCACTCTGCATATATATTTATATATTGCAATTAACAAAAAAATTTACATGTACTGGATATTAAATGTAAAACACTGTATTTTGTTTAATCTTTAGATGACAAAAATCCGTATTTTATCATCATTGTGAAGTTAAAACTTCTTCTCATATTTACCGATTGCAAAGTAAGTCAAATACTTATGATTAAATAGGTGACCCTTACGTTGTTTATCATACTATATGCTATAACATACTTTACAATTACAATAACGATCATGTATTATTGATAAATATTACCTTCTATAACGTTTTTAATTTCGCCATTTATTACATGTCCAGTAATTAAAAACGATTTTTCCACATCCTCTTTTAACTGTAATATCAATCTTTCTGTATAATTTACAAATATAGCCATCATAAGCACAACTAAAGCACCGATCAATAGAGATAAAGTAAGATGATTGACCATACTGACATATGCACACTTTATAAAGTATCTAACGTGTAATGACAATAATAATTATTTACGTATTATCTCCCTTACAATACTCATTGTAACATATGTAGTTATAGTCCAGGCAATCTATGAAAAACGTTAAACTAATTGCAACAGAATATATTATTGCTTTAATGTTGTCAGATGACTGCCATATAAAACATATAAAAAGTCTTTGAAAATCAAAAATGTATAAAGGGGTCAATTCGGGGGGTCCAATTTGTGGATTTTGGCTTGCAGATATTGACACCAAAAGATCGCCATACACACAAAGGGAGACAACTACAACAACAAGACTTTTAGTGTCAGTACAAACGATATCGTTGATTTATTCTGCAAAACTAATTATGCAATGTGAACAAAGACTTCAATTGATGGTAAGTATCTCTATATAAATTATTATACGAGTTACAACCTGTACAACAACGGTAGAAGCAAGAATCAGCAAAAGTAAACATTCCCGAGTGACGTCACTACGCGGATTTTTCACATTCTATTTTCGGCATTTTTCAAGGAACTAATCAGAACTTTTTGATATTAAATACACATATTTACAGAAATAAATGTATGTTTTATTATATTGAACCCATTTATACGATTTATTTCTAAAATAGTAACAATTCTACATACGTCCTTGTCAAAATTTAAAAACTATGGAACGCCATTCGGGACAAAAAACTAACAGTTATAAAATATATACGGATTAGAAAAGTTGCATAAATTGATCAAATTTGAGTTACTGCAACAAAAAATCAGAACTTTTAGAAAAATATAAATGCATTTGTGTAATCCTGATGCAAAAAAAACAAAAAAAAACAAATTATTTAAAATAAATAAGCAAATTGGAAATTACAAAATTATTTTTCTTTTGCAGATTATATGGATGAATTGAATGACATAAGCAAAATTAATGAAGTATCATGTATGCCACGATGAGATATAATCCAACAGTGATTTAATAGTTTTAAGGTAATTTATAACGAATCGTAGAGTTACAGTTGGGTGCAGACCAAGCATTACATAAAGTAAACGCAAGTTAACGCCGCGTGCACATATTTCGTTAGTTAACTTCAAATCTCCCGTTTACTAGTAAACGCACGTTTACTATAATTACGTTAACGTGGTCGAAATGGAAATTTCTAATGTCTACCCTAGTAAACGGGCGTTTACTATGTGTCCGTTTAGTCAGTAGTAAACGGGCGTTTACTTCAGAATTCTTCAAATTTATTTTTACGTGCACTTAAAAGTAAACGGGCGTTTAGTACAGATTTTACAAGTGTATTTTTACGTGCACTTGAAAGTAAACGCACGTTTACTTTTCGCGTTAACTGATTGGGTAAATTTAGAAATAAACTTCAAGTTCATTTGCACATTTATTTTATATTTCACGTATATGTGTTTCAAACCAGAACAATTCAAAAACTCTTTTAATTCGAAATATTAAATTACACAAAATCACTTTCATAAAGTCCATTAACTTTACTGATTGGCAGATTTTCTATATTTTCCTTTCAAAAGTTACATGTGCAAATATCGATACGGAAAGAAAGGTTATCCGAGACATCGGGAGAATATTTTTATATGATGGGATATAAACATCATGGTTTACGTTGTTTCGTTCCCCGTTTATAATTGTCTCTTCGAATTCCTAACTATAACTCGGTGTATTTAATACATTAATTTTTAATCGAAATTCACCTTGTTTGCCTTGGATTAACATGATAAGATTCTGTTTTGACAAATGATAAAAAAAAACGTAAATTGAACAGTATATTGAAAGGGATATCAATAAAGTGTAATATAAGTATGTTCATTTGTACCATCTCGTCAATTAAAATGTTCAAATATTGCTATCTTTACATTGATATATAACTCATTTACTATGCGGCTATATAAATTTACATAATAGAATGCTTATATGGTCAGTTTTGGTTGTTGTGGACAAATAATTTTATTATATGAGTCAGTCTGAGGTATGAAAACTACTGAATTTTGTTTACGATTCAATATTTTCACCCCATTTCCATTCTCAATTTTAAATATTGCTACCTATTTTCTTATACAATCAATCCTTACATGAAAATATAGCTCATTTACTATGCGGCTATATAAATTTACATAAGCAAATGCTTATATGGTCAGTTTTGGTTGTTGCGGACAAATAATTTTATTATATGAGTCAGTCTGAGGTATGAAAACTACTGAATTTTGTTTACGATTCAATATTTTGAATAAAAAAAGGACATGCTGGCACTCTAAATTGATGCGAACAAAATTTTTTAGTCATAATATTCAAATATTGCTACCTATTTTCTTATACAATCAATCCTTACATGAAAATATAACTCATTTACTATGCGGCTATATAGATTTACATAATAAAATGCTTATATGGTCAGTTTTGGTTGTTGCGGACAAATAATTTTATTATATGAGTCAGTCTGAGGTATGAAAACTACTGAATTTTGTTTACGATTCAATATTTTGAATAAAAAAAGGACATGCTGGCACTCTAAATTGATGCGAACAAAATTTTTTAGTCATAATATTCAAATATTGCTACCTATTTTCTTATACAATCAATCCTTACATGAAAATATAACTCATTTACTATGCGGCTATATAGATTTACATAATAAAATGCTGATATGGTCAGTTTTGGTTGTTGCGGACAAATAATTTTAGTATATGAGTCAGTCTGAGGTATGAAAACTACTGAATTTTGTTTACGATTCAATATTTTAAATAAAAAAGGACATGCTGGCACTCTAAATTGATGGGAACAAAAAATTTTTAATCATAATATTCAAACATTACTTCCTGTTTTATTATACAATCAATCCTTACTTGAAAATATAACTCATTTACTATGCAGCTATATAGATTTACATACTAGAATGCTTATATGGTCAGTTTTGGTTGTTGCGGACAAATAATTTTATTATATGAGTCAGTCTGAGGTATGAAAACTACTGAATTTTGTTTACGATTCAATATTTTGAATAAAAAAGGACATGCTGGCACTCTAAATTGATGCGAATAAAATTTTATAATCATAATGTTCAAATATTGCTACCTATTTTTTTATACAATCAATCCTTACATGAAAATATAGCTCATTTACTCTGTGGCTATATAGATTTACATAAGCAAATGCTTATATGGTCAGTTTTGGTTGTTGCGGACAAATAATTTTATTATATGAGTCAGTTTGAGGTATGAAAACTACTGAATTTTGTTTACGCTTCAATATTTTGAATAAAAAAGGACATGCTGGCACTCTAAATTGATGCGAACTATATTTTTTAGTCATAATATTCAAATATTGCTACCTATTTTCTTATACAATAAATCCTTACATGAAAATATAACTCATTTACTATGCGGCTATATAGATTTACATAATAAAATGCTGATATGGTCAGTTTTGGTTGTTGCGGACAAATAATTTTATTATATGAGTCAGTCTGAGGTATGAAAACTACTGAATTTTGTTTACAATTCAATATTTTGAATAAAAAAAGTACATGCTGGCACTCTAAATTGATGCGAACAAAATTTTTTAGTCATAATATTCAAATATTGCTACCTATTTTCTTTCACAATCAATCCTTACATGAAAATATAACTCATTTACTATGCGGCTATATAGATTTACATAATAAAATGCTTATATGGTCAGTTTTGGTTGTTGCAGACAAATAATTTTATTATATGAGTCAGTCTGAGGTATGAAAACTACTGAATTTTGTTTACGATTCAATATTTAAAAAAAAAAAAGGACATGCTGGCACTCTAAATTGATGCGAACAAATTTTTTTTAATCATAATATTCAAATATAACTACCTTTTTTATTATACAATCAATCCTTACTTGAAAATATAACTCATTTACTATGCGACTATATAGATTTACATACTAGAATGCTTATATGGTTAGTTTTGGTTGTTGCGGACAAATATTTTTATTATATGAGTCAGTCTGAGGTATGAAAACTACTGAATTTTGTTGACGCTTCAATATTTTGAATAAAAAAGGACATGCTGGCACTCTAAATTGATGCAAACAAAATTTTGTAATCATAATATTCAAATATTGCTACCTATTTTCTTATACAATCAATCCTTACATGAAAATATAGCTCATTTACTATGCGGCTATATAGATTTACATAAGCAAATGCTTATATGGTCAGTTTTGGTTGTTGCGGACAAATAATTTTATTATATGAGTCAGTCTGAGGTATGAAAACTACTGAATTTTGTTTACGATTCAATATTTTGAATAAAAAAGGACATGCTGGCAATCTGAATTGATGCGAACAAAATTTTTTAGTCATAATATTCAAATATTGCTACCTATTTTCTTATACAATAAATCCTTACATGAAAATATAACTCATTTACTATGCGGCTATATAGATTTACATAATTAAATGCTTATATGGTCAGTTTTGGTTGTTGCGGACAAATAATTTTATTATATGAGTCAGTTTGAGGTATGAAAACTACTGAATTTTGTTTACAATTCAATATTTTAAATAAAAAAAGGACATGCTGGCACTCTAAATTGATGCGAACAAAATTTTTTAGTCATAATATTCAAATATTGCTACTTATTTTCTTATACAATCAATCCTTACATGAAAATATAACTCATTTACTCTGTGGCTATATAGATTTACATAATAAAATGCTTATATGGTCAGTTTTGGTTGTTGCGGACAAATAATTTTATTATATGAGTCAGTCTGAGGTATGAAAACTACTGAATTTTGTTTACGATTCAATATTTTAAATAAAAAAAGGACATGCTGGCACTCTAAATTGATGCTAACAAAATTTTTTAGTCATAATTTTCAAATATTGCTACCTATTTTATTATACAATCAATCCTTACATGAAAATATAACTCATTTACTATGCGGCTATATAGATTTACATACTAGAATGCTTATATGGTCAGTTTTGGTTGTTGCAGACAAACAATTTTATTATATGAGTCAGTCTGAGGTATGAAAACTACTGAATTTGGTTTACGATTCAATATTTTGAATAAAAAGGCCATGCTGGCACTCTAAATTGATGCGAACAAACTTTTTTAGTCATAATATTCAAATATTGCTACATATTTTCTTTTACAATCAATCCTTACATGAAAATATAACTCATTTACTATGCGGCTATATAGATTTACATAATAAAATGCTTATATGGTCAGTTTTGGTTGTTGCGGACAAATAATTTTATTATATGAGTCAGTCTGAGGTATGAAAACTACTGAATTTTGTTTACGATTCAATATTTTGAATAAAAAAGGACATGCTGGCACTCTAAATTGATGCGAATAAAATTTTATAATCATAATGTTCAAATATTGCTACCTATTTTTTTATACAATCAATCCTTACATGAAAATATAGCTCATTTACTCTGTGGCTATATAGATTTACATAAGCAAATGCTTATATGGTCAGTTTTGGTTGTTGCGGACAAATAATTTTATTATATGAGTCAGTTTGAGGTATGAAAACTACTGAATTTTGTTTACGCTTCAATATTTTGAATAAAAAAGGACATGCTGGCACTCTAAATTGATGCGAACTATATTTTTTAGTCATAATATTCAAATATTGCTACCTATTTTCTTATACAATAAATCCTTACATGAAAATATAACTCATTTACTATGCGGCTATATAGATTTACATAATAAAATGCTGATATGGTCAGTTTTGGTTGTTGCGGACAAATAATTTTATTATATGAGTCAGTCTGAGGTATGAAAACTACTGAATTTTGTTTACAATTCAATATTTTGAATAAAAAAAGTACATGCTGGCACTCTAAATTGATGCGAACAAAATTTTTTAATTATAATATTCAAATATTGCTACCTATTTTCTTTTACAATCAATCCTTACATGAAAATATAACTCATTTACTATGCGGCTATATAGATTTACATAATAAAATGCTTATATGGTCAGTTTTGGTTGTTGCGGACAAATAATTTTATTATATGAGTCAGTCTGAGGTATGAAAACTACTGAATTTTGTTTACGATTCAATATTTAAAAAAAAAAAGGACATGCTGGCACTCTAAATTGATGCGAACAAATTTTTTTTAATCATAATATTCAAATATAACTACCTTTTTTATTATACAATCAATCCTTACTTGAAAATATAACTCATTTACTATGCGACTATATAGATTTACATACTAGAATGCTTATATGGTTAGTTTTGGTTGTTGCGGACAAATATTTTTATTATATGAGTCAGTCTGAGGTATGAAAACTACTGAATTTTGTTGACGCTTCAATATTTTGAATAAAAAAGGACATGCTGGCACTCTAAATTGATGCGAACAAAATTTTTTAGTCATAATATTCAAATATTGCTACCTATTTTCTTATACAATAAATCCTTACATGAAAATATAACTCATTTACTATGCGGCTATATAGATTTACATAATTAAATGCTTATATGGTCAGTTTTGGTTGTTGCGGACAAATAATTTTATTATATGAGTCAGTTTGAGGTATGAAAACTACTGAATTTTGTTTACAATTCAATATTTTAAATAAAAAAAGGACATGCTGGCACTCTAAATTGATGCGAACAAAATTTTTTAGTCATAATATTCAAATATTCTACTTATTTTCTTATACAATCAATCCTTACATGAAAATATAACTCATTTACTCTGTGGCTATATAGATTTACATAATAAAATGCTTATATGGTCAGTTTTGGTTGTTGCGGACAAATAATTTTATTATATGAGTCAGTCTGAGGTATGAAAACTACTGAATTTTGTTTACGATTCAATATTTTAAATAAAAAAAGGACATGCTGGCACTCTAAATTGATGCTAACAAAATTTTTTAGTCATAATTTTCAAATATTGCTACCTATTTTATTATACAATCAATCCTTACATGAAAATATAACTCATTTACTATGCGGCTATATAGATTTACATACTAGAATGCTTATATGGTCAGTTTTGGTTGTTGCAGACAAACAATTTTATTATATGAGTCAGTCTGAGGTATGAAAACTACTGAATTTGGTTTACGATTCAATATTTTGAATAAAAAGGCCATGCTGGCACTCTAAATTGATGCGAACAAACTTTTTTAGTCATAATATTCAAATATTGCTACATATTTTCTTATTCAATCAATCCTTACATGAAAATATAACTAATTTACTATGCAGCTATATAGATTTACATATTAAAATGCTTATATGGTCAGTTTTTGTTGTTGCGGACAAATTATTTTATTACATGAGTAAGTCTGAGGTATGAAAACTTCTGATTTTTTTTTACGATTCAATATTTTGAATAAAAAAGTACATGCTGGCAATCTAAATTGATGAGAACAAAATTTTTTAGTCATAATATTCAAATATTGCTACCTAATAATAATTATATATTACGAGTTAGTCTGATGTATGAAAACTACTGAATTTTGTTTACTATTCAATATTTTAAATAAAAAGAGGTCATCGCCGTCAGGCTGGTACAAAAATTGCTGTCAATTGTTTTATATGGTCAATTATGGCATAAAAATATAACTGAATTACTTCTATATAGAATAAGATAACTTGTTAAGAGGTAAATATTGTCAGTTGTGGTGAATGATATCAAAAAGTTTTGTTTTACGAGTCAGTCTGTCTAAGATGAGAAAACTGTTTGATTTTGGTGAGGATTAAATTACATGTATTTGAATAAACATACTTAAACTATTATTTGCGAAGAACAAGAAATTTACTATAATTATTGTTCAATTAAATACAAATGTGTGACATTTTTAAATAACTGTAATCGTCAATATGTCAAGCAGAAATGACCACTTGGTCAATTAATTTTGATGTTCCTTATCATTTCATATTTTAGGTCAGTGTATCCAAGTTACGATGACAATCTGCGTTAACGGGCGTTTACTACAAGCAGTAAACGCGCGTTTACTTATTACAAAAATAGAAGACGCGCCTTTTTCCACGTTAACGCGGAGGTAAACGGAAAAGTAAACGCCCGTTTACTCTTTACAAAATTAGAAGACTCGCCGTTTTTGCGTTAACGCGGAGGTAAACGCGAAAGTAAACGCCCGTTTACTTTTAATGTCTACTGCAATTTCGGAGTTAACGCACAGTTAACGCGGCGTTTACATGAAGTGCACGCGAGTAAACGCCGCGTTAACTTTTTCGGCCCGTCTACATGTAATGCTTGGTCTGCACCCAACTGTACATGTACACTGCACAAATATTTGATTTACAGTTAATATACGTATATTAGTATTGTAAAATCAATAACTAGTATATATTTGTTTAGGGGCCAGCTGAAGGACGCCTCCGGGTGCGGGAATTTCTCGCTACATTGAAGACCTGTTGGTGACCCTCTGCTGTTGTTGTTTTTTATTTGGTCGGGTTGTTGTCTCTTTGACACATTCCCCATTTCCATTCTCAATTTTACCAGTCTCAGTATTGAAAAGATAATCTGATAGCCACGTAAAACCAAAGACTCACAGAGTATACAATTTGTTTTTCTGGTTGAATAAATCACAAATCGTAAAGATTAATTCTAATACACAGTGATCTAGTGATGGACGTTTACATACTAAACATTATTATTAAGAAATATAATTAGTATTTTCTACTGTTTAAGGGTATATATTTTTATACTTGCAGGTATCAGTGGCTGTTATGGAAAAATGCATCATATGCCTTAAAGATGACGATACATCAACATTAGTCAAGTTACGTGAAAAAGGAAGCCAAGGAATAAATAAAGCGAGAAGAGAAAGAGAGGGTCAGATACTAGCTTCTGCAGGACAGTTTGTCCACCAGGAATGTAGAAAATCATATACCAACCCTACAGAAATCACAAAAACCAAAAGGCAGCAAAATATACTACAGGAATCTCTAACTAATATACCGACCCTACGATCAAAATCAAATTTCAGTCATAAAGATCATTGCTTATTCTGTGCAAAAGAGGCACAGCTAAAAGGCAAATTAAAAGGAAACGATGTTTTTCCTGTCCGAACGGCTGATTTCCAGAAGAGGATTGAACAAGTATGCAATGACAGAGACGATGAGTGGGCAGTGGAAGTACGGGGAAGATTAGAATGTGTTGGCGATCTTCATGCTGCAGATGCATTTTACCATCAAACCTGCAGTGTTAACTTTAGAACCAGTAAGAAGATTCCAAAAGCCTTTTCACCAGACAGCAAAGGAAAGGAAAATTAATACCAAGGAAGACCAGCAGCTTATGGTGAACAATTTCTAAAAATTGTAGATTATCTCAAACAGCACGAGGATGAACAGATAACTATTGCAGAGCTGGTTAATAAAATGAACGAGTTGTGTGGAGAACAGACATACAGTTCAGTTTATATGAAGAAAAAACTGAGAAACCATTTTGGAGAAAATATTATCATAACAGATATTTGTGGGAAAATTAGCGTTGTTACGTTGAGAGATACAGCATCCTGTGTTTTGCAGGAGTTTTACCACAGACCAACATATCAAAATCCAGACGATGAAAAAAAAGCCATAATAGATGCTGCTGCAAAACTAATCAAAAGTGACATCAGATCTTTGAAAGGGGACAAGGAAAATTATCCATTGGCATCAGATGTATCATCACTTAAATCAAATTTGCAATATGTACCTGAGAGCTTAAGCTATCTACTAGAAACAATGTTTGCTGAAAAGGACTCCAAAATGAAAATAGCTTCTATTGGACAGGCAATAATTCAGGCATCAAGACCCCGTGTGCTTATTGCTCCTTTGCAAATTGGTCTTGGCATTCAACTTCATCACAACTTTGCATCCCGTTTTCTGGTTTCTACTTTAAATAGCTTAGGATTTTGCTCATCTTATCAAGAAATTCAAAAATTTGAATCTAGTGCCGCTTTAACACAAGGAGTTGACATCCCTGGTGAAATATGTCATAGTTTTATTCAATTTGTAGCTGACAACGTAGACCATAATGTGAGAACACTCGATGGCAATAACACATTTCATGGAATGGGAATCATAGCCGGCATTACACCAGGCACTAAGCGAACAGCCCCTATTCCTAGAATATCTGTTTCAACTGATGATATCAACTCAATAGCAAAGGTTAATATTCAGTATTACAAACCTCAAAACGACTTTATGACAAAGCTAAATTTTTCAGAGCTTCGGGAATTAAGGGGAATGGACAGGACTGCATGTCTGGATTTACTGTCACTGGTGGTATGGCCCTTAAAGAATCCAACACCAGGTTGGTCAGGTATTATGCAGATGATACATAAGGGAGAATACCCAGGCAAGTCAACAGTTGTATTTCTACCTATGATAGATATGAATTCAAGCGATATGTCATGCATATACTCAACTCTACTCTTTGTTTCAAATCAAGCACATCGTTACAACAGAACACCAGTATTGACATTCGATCAGCCTTTGTATTGGAAAGCCTTGACAATAATTCAAAATGAACATCCAAATAGTCAGTTGAAGTCTGTAGTATTGCGTTTAGGAGCGTTTCATACAGAAATGAGTTTCTTAGGTAGCATTGGTCACATTATGAGGAGTTCGGGGCTTCAGGAAATTCTGGAACTGATTTATGCACCAAATGCAGTTACACATATGCTAAGTGGCAAAGCTGTAGCTCGTGCCATTAGAGGACATATGCTAGTTGACACTGCCATACACAGCCTTCTTGTATCTAAAATTTTCAACTTTGATTTCCCAGCAGACGAAAATGAAGAAGGAAACATAAATGATAGTGTTGACGACATCTTATCTAAGGCAGCCGACGTATATACAGAATTTTTGGAAGGAACACTGTCCATATCTTCTGCATGTGATAGTGCTGTACTTCAGAGCATCAACGAAACAATTCACAGACCCCTTCAAGAAATGAAGAAAAATCGAACCTCTAGATTATGGCTTCAGTATACAGAAATGATTCAGATCCTTAGACAGTTTATCAAAGCAGAACGGACTGGCGATTGGGAATTGCATTTAAAAAGTGTTAAAGATATGCTGCCTTACTTGGCTGCCTCTGGTCACAACTTGTATACTAAATCTGCGTATGTGTATCTAATGATGATGCAACAACTTGAAATAGATCATCCGGAAGCTTTTGCTGCTTTCAAAGATGGCCATCATGTAATGAGACGTAGTGACAGATATTGGGCAGGATTGTCATCAGATCTTATGATTGAGCAAGTGCTCATGAGGAGTGTAAAAACAGCAGGAGGACTGACACGTGGCCGTGGAATGGGCGAAAGTCAGAGATCACAGTGGCTTTTGTCCATGCCCGCTTGTGCAGACATGAATCAAGCTATTCAAGAGCTCACAGGTGTAGGTTACTACACAAGTGATCAGCACAAGGAAGAATCAATTGCACGTCAAAAACGAGACAGAGAAGACATTATGTCAATTCTAACATTTATGAAAGAACGCAGTCCATTCACTGGAGACAGTTCACTGCGAAATATTGAAACTGGAGTAACAGCTGATAGCTCTGTAAATGTAAACTCAAAAGATGTGGGGACAGCGATAATAGAATCTCTCGTTGGACTATACTTTCAAGAAAAAAAATCAAGTAATAACTTTAAATAGCAAAACTAGTATCAAAGTAGACGGGGAATTAATACAAGTCGACCCACAGCTACTGTTTCAAAGATGCACCACCATAGCTAATGGGCTATTTGAAGACATATCAGAAATATTCAAATATGAACTCTGTAGTGTTCCATCTTCGTTATTTGACAATAATGGCTTACCAAGACAGGCAAATAAATCAATTCTAGCAGACTCAATTTGGGACTTTGATGGATGCGGAAGTTTGGAAACAGGCACCAATGTTCACCATGTATTAGATGGTGGGTCTCTCATACATCGCATACCTTGGACAAAGGGAAACTCATTCAATAGTATTTGTCAAGCGTATATTGATTACGTTAAAAGCCACTACTCTGAAGCAACTATTGTATTTGATGGTTATCCAGATGTACCTACTGTCAAAGATATTACTCACATACGACGATCAAAAGGATGTATTTCTCCCAAAATAAATTTTTCGGCTGAAATGCCCTGCAAAACTAAAAAGGATGCATTCTTGTCAAATGAAGAGAACAAACAACGATTTATCAACCTGCTAAGTGCAAAATTTGAGACAAGTAATTATGCAGTAGTCCATGCCTTTGACGATGCCGACTTGAATATAGTTCAGACAGCAGTCTCAATTTCGGAAGAACAACATGTTGTAGTTATAGGTGAAGACACAGATTTGCTTGTTTTACTTTGCTATCATGCCATGATGCACAACAAAAACGTTTATTTCAAGTCAGAACCGAAGCAAAGTATTCAAAAGATCCGAATATGGGATATCAAAAAGACAAAGAAACATATGGGTGAAGCTATCTGTCGGTTGTTGCCGTTTATACATGCATTTAGTGGGTGCGACACGACATCACGAATGTTTGGGTTAGGAAAAGGAGCACTATTGAAAACAGTTAAATCATCTACATATTTACAAGATCAATCACAGCTTTTCCTTCAGAAATCAAGTAAAGATCAGGTTGTCAAAGCTGGAGAAGAGGTTTTAGTTGATTTGTACAGCGGTGTTCAGTCAGTAGAAGGCTTAGATTTACTTCGATACAGGAAATTTGCGTCAAAGGTCGTTGTAGGGAACATTTTTGTTCAAGTACACACTCTACCGCCAACATCGGATGCAGCTAAACTACATAGCATGAGAACCTACTATCAAACACAAATTTGGATTGGAGAAGGACATGATTTAGATCCTAACCAATGGGGTTGGTATACATCAGAGAATAAACTTATGCCTGTTAGATGTTTATTACCACCTGCACCCCAAAAACTGCTGAAAGTAATACGATGTAACTGCAAACAGAACTGTGATTCAAGAAGATGTTCGTGTCGAAAACATGGAATTGACTGTTCTGCTAGTTGCGGCGAGTGTCGTGGCATTAACTGTTCAAATTCCAGCATAGTAACACAAAGTGATTTGGACGAAGTTTAGAATTTCTTTTGTTGTGTATGGGGGGGAAATGGCTATGACTATGATTTCAATGAAAAAAGATGTTATTTTCGATGAAAAATTTGTTATTTTAATGAAAAATTTGTTATTTTAATGAAAAATTTGTTCAATGAAATTTGCATTTTTAACTCAAGTAATGGACCACAAATTTATAGTTTACAATATAATGCCTTTATATTTATAACACAATTAAAAAGGAACAATACAAATCCAAAACACAAACAGTTTCATTGATGTACTGCCAAATTAATTATTTAAAGCATATTTCCAGTTTTCCTGGATTTTTCCATAAAATCTCCCATTTTTACCCAAAAATAACTTTTTTGACATATATATGTCCTTTCTTGCTAAAGCTAATTTCTTTTTATATCATTGTCAATTGAATCACACACTGTTGGAATGATTTTACTACAAAATAAACTTGTTCTAGTCTATTTCCAGTTTTCAGCGATTTTTCTATAAAAACCTGTAGTTTACCCCAAAAATATCGTTTTTCCGCACTTCAGATTTTGCAAGACTTTTGATATGTGATAGAGGCCATATAAACCTTTAAAATGAGACCAAATTTCTTTCTGTTGCAATTTGTTTGAGGTTGAGCTATTTTTGGGGTAGAATGACTGGACTATTAAATGATTTATATTCTAATCAGACTTATTGTGCCTCAATGTCATTTAAGAACCCTAATTGCAACAGAGAAACCTGAAATCGAAGAGAAATTGGTACAGAGAAAAATATGTGAATGAAACTTAGAACATGTACAGAACCTCCGCCTTTTATATTATTCATCTTCCCTTACTGAAATTGATTTCTTTCTACTCCAAAGTTTGAATTGTTTAATTATTTTGATAATTTCTTGAAATTATAGCTTTCGATAGCTTATCAACATATTGAATTGTATCATTTTGTTTTCAACAATTCTGTTGTCTCTGTTGATCTCAATCATGGTTGAAACCCTTGCAAAAAAAAAAGATTTTTTTTAGAGAAGATTGTTCAAGTGTATTAGTATAAATGGTTGAACACAGCTACATTTGTACATACTTTTTTTAGTACCTTTTAGAATTAAAAATGAACAAAGATATGATACTATTGTTAACGACATAAGTTTAAGTGTATTTTGTAGTACTGAATTTGTTCTAACTAACACGTTTTCCACTGTCTCCTTGTATCGCATTGTTATGTGTGACAACTCTTTTACCATTTCCGTACATATCTGTAAGTATTATTGGACTTTCAGTGACAGGGGGGCTAGGATGAAATTTGAAAAAAATAGGCAGGACAGGAGTTTTGAGTAAAAAAAGTCAGGATGAGACAATTGCCAAAAAAAAAAAGTCAGGACGACAATTTAGGTAAAAAAAGTCAGGATAAACTAAAAAAAAAAGCAGGACCAAACAGAGTGAAAAATAAAAAGGCAGGACAGAGATTACAGCTAAAAAAATGCAGGACAAAATTTTTCATCCTAGCCCCCCCCCCCCATAAAAATCAAATGGTAGTTCCCTTATGAATCTTTCTAAACATTTATCATTCTTTAAAACATAAAATTAAGTTCACTTTGTATCACACCATAAACTGTTAGTCGATATATTTATACTTTTATCGTTTTCATTCTGCATGAGTTTGAAACCATATTCTGTGTCTTTCAACAACAACAACAACTTTCTTTTTTAAACTATCTTTTAAAGGAGAGGAGACGTCAAAAGTTTGCTTCAAACACGTGCGTCGCAAAGTTGTAAATAAATTATGTATGTGACATTTAGCGCAAGCCATGTAACCATATCATTTTGTCAAACAATTCAATCAACACCTTTATTAATTAGTCCTTTTGCTATCAAATGCAATCAGCTGATTATTGATTTTCTGTCCAAATCTTAATGAGGTCAAGGTGAATTCCAAGTATTGTCTGATCGGGGAAAGTCCGAGAAACTCGAATAAAGTAAATAAACAAGATGGAGGAAAATAAATCGTTATACATGTATATATTTTTTTCGCCAAATTCTTTCGCAAATGATGAATTTGTATCGCATCAATTATTATTTTATCGCAAAGTGCGAAAATGGCGACCGCCAGCGGAAACCCTGAACATGTATAACTCAATATGTTCATATGTACAAATGTTTTTTTTTTGGCATTGCTTAACCTTTCTTTTTTTTGTGGTAGGTATGTGGAAATTGTTCTGACGGACTCGCACTTGTTTTTAGATTGAGCAACACTGTTTATAACACTACAATGTTGATTTGTTGCTAAGGTTGATTTCTTTTCCCTTTCCCGTTCATTTGTCAAGACATATACACTCTGTTAAGTTTTTTATAAATCTAAATTATGACCTCATATGGTCATAACGTCACTAAAGCGATTATGACTTCACCAAAACAGCTCCATTGTCCCTATTGGAACACACACACAAATAACTCCAAGGTACCTAGTACTTGTTGGATTTTAAAACGTAAATCTGGATTAGAAACGTCTGTGAATGATCTTAACGGTAAAAGAAAAAAATTGTTTTCTTTCAATGAAATTAACAATTAACAAACAATCAATCATCAGGTTCATAAAGATTTAAAAAAACAACCAACACAAGATTTTCAGGATTTATCATCTAAAGTCAGTAAGATGATACAGGTCTATGACAGGTAAATTCAATGTTTTAAAGGTGAATAGAACACATGGCTTTTTTGTACTTTTTTCCTTAAAAAAGAGGTTTGTGTTAAGAGAGAATTACATAAGTAATTGGTAAAGTGACTGACCTGGCATATACTGAATGTGGCTGTTGTTAAAAATTCGTAATCGTTACCCTACCAAACCAAGACCGTGGTGGAAAACCGCAACAAACGATAAAGTGTTAGAATTAGTTGGTAATGGTTCGACTCATCAGATTTATTCCATCTCAATTTAAACGAGACTTTTTATACGGAAATAAAATAAAATGAACAAACTATACGAAGTAATGGCAACACAATTTTATTCGAAAGCAACTGATTTCGTAGAGAACGATGATTACTAATTGATGGTAAAGGTATTCTATCTAGTCCTTCGTGTAACTCGGTGAATGTGATGAATATTTTCAACTCGACTCCTCGACGTAGACGCAGTCATGGTCATCGTCATTATACATCACCTTCTCTGCATGATGTCTCTATTAATGACTTGCTGTCATTCATACAAAAGTAGTTAGGTATTCATCACATTCGCACGAAACTTTATACATTACCCTTTTCAAAACTTCATTCTCTTTTCAATTTATGTTTGGAATCCACTGTTACAAACCCTCATTCAAACCAATACAAACTTCAAGCTATAATTTCGGATATTGCAAGTCACAGACTTTTCAAACCAGTTCGCATTGGAAAAGATGAAAAAGAGAAAAGATCTTTTCTAAATCTTTCCTTTGCCAACAAAGGTCTCGAGGGCGTCAACCTAGGCAATATCCTTCATCATAAATTAGTTCAATCGAAAATACCTCCTATTTCAAAGACCAGTCTGTACCAATAATTTCTTATACCTATACCAAACCTATTGCAACTAAAATTTTCAATTACAAACGCGTTTTGCAGAATCTCGATATTGACGACTTCAAGTCTAAACCTCCTGATTGCACTTGTGCTAGTTACCAATTCACATATAATCCTGCTGGCCACGTTATTACCGGTGACCTTAACATTGTTAAAAACACTTCTCTACGAAATGTGTTATCGAAAGGTCCGAAATATCGTGAGCCTAAATCCATCAATTGGAAATACAACTTTAAAATTTTGATGGACTCAGTCGAGGATTATGCCAGGCAATGGGCTAAACGTGAAAAGGAAGACGTAGACCCTCTATCCGAATGGATTAAGGCAGTGAGGTCGTTAATACAAATCAGAATTAAGAAACTGAATGGGTCCATCAATGCCCATGCTACGTCAATCTTTAAAGACCCAAATGTTTCTAAACACTTATCCGACCTCCATGATAAATATGTTGTTGTCCCAGCAGACAAAGCCCCAAATAACATCGTTTTTTTCTGTAAAAGTCACTACATTAATTGCTTGATAAACGAATTAGGTATAGACAATTCACTTGGAAACTCAACATATACCCTCACGACACTTACCAAAGAGGAAATCCTGGATAATCATAGGTCTGTTCTTTGCTCCTTTGGTATTTCAACCAACGATGAAGAACTGGATCTTCCATTACTGTATTGAATACTTAAACTTCATAAGTGTCCTTACAAACAACGGTATATTGCTGGGTCTTCCAAGTGCTCCACGAAACCTCTTTCTAAATTATTAACATCTATTTTATCAGCAATCAAAGAAGGGCTTCAAAGTTATTGTGAAACTGCCTATTCTAGAGGTGGTGTGAATCAGATGTGGATACTTAAAAATTCCAAAGATCTTTTAGAGCACATACAATCTAACTCTCTTTCATCTTGTAACAGTATTAAAACATTTGACTTTTCTACTCTTAACACAAGTATTCCACATTCCAAACTAAAAGACAAATTGAAAGAGTTGGTATTACTTTGCTTCATAAAAAAGAATGGCCAACGTAGATACAAGTATCTTGTCTTAGGGAGGGATAAATCATACTTTGTAAAGAATCACTCTGATTCAAACAAAAAATTCTCTGAAACCGATGATATCAAGATGCATGATTTCTTGATTGACAACATATTTGTAACGTTCGGAGGACGTGTTTTTCAACAGACTGTCGGCATCCCAATGGAAACAAACTGTGCCCCTCTACTTGCCGAGTTGTTTCTTTATTATTATGAGGCTGACTTCATGCAGGAACTTCTTAAGAAGAAAGATAAGAAGTTAGCAATATCCTTTAACTCTACTTTCCGCTATATAGATGACGTTCTTTCACTAAACAATTCAAAATTTGGTGACTATGTGGAACGCATCTATCCCATCGAATTGGAGACAAAGGATACTACAGATACAGTTAAGTCGGCTTCATATCTTGATTTACATCTAGAAATTGACAATGAGGGTCGGTTGAAAACAAAACTTTACGACAAAAGAAATGATTTCAGCTTTCTAATTGTGAACTTTCCATTGCTAAGTAGCAACATTCCAGCATACGGGGTATATATCTCCCAATTGATACGATATTCCCTTGCTTGCATTTCCTATCATGATTTACTTGATAGAGGGTTACTGCTCACAGGGAAGCTATTAAACCAAGAGTTCCAAATGGTGAAGTTGAAATCATCCCTTCGTAAATTTTACGGACGCCATCACGAGTTGGTTGACCGTTATGGAATAACCGTTTCACAAATAATATCGGATATGTTCCTTACGTCGTAACTACAATCCCCTTCCCTTTCATGAATGTGACCTACCGAATTAGACTATTTACCGGATTTGTAATCACATAAGCAACACGACGGGTGCCACATGTGGAACATGATCTGCTTACCCTTCTGGAGCACCTAAGATCACCCCTAGTTTGTGGTGGGGTTCGTGTTATTTAATATTTAGTTTTCTATGTTGTGTCATGTGTACTATTGTTTTTCTGTTTGTCTTTTTCATTTTAGCCATGGCGTTGTCAGTTTGTTTTAGATTTATGAGTTTGACTGTCCCTTTGGTATCTTTCGTCCCTCCTTTACTCAAACCAATAAAGTGCATATAACATGGATTTTTTTTACCACTTTAAGCAATGTAAAAATTACGTGAATTTATTAATCTTCTGTCTTTCTTTCTTTAATGCTGCTAAATATAAAGTGAAAAGAATATTTGAGAACTATGTGTTACCATTGTCATAACCACTGGGTCGTTTCCCTGCTGGTGCAATTATTAGGCTTGTCTACCTCAGGAATAGATTATCTTTGCATTTGGCAAAACTTTAAGAATATTTGGACTTAAAAAATCTTCAACTTCGTGCTTCATTTGGTGTTTTTAACTTTTTTGGATTCGAGCGTCATTGATAACTCTTTTGTAGAAGAAGCGTGCGTCTTTCGTTAAGACAAAATTTTAATCCTGGTATATATGATGAGTTAATTCACAACCACAGGGTCGATTCCACTGTTTGTAGTTTTAATTCCAGGAGGGTATCACCAGCCAAGTAGTCAGCACTTATATGTTGACATGAATTATCATAGCTATGGTCATAATTTTAGATTAACTCTTTATAAAACTTAGAATTTTTGAAATAATATTTTTTTTTTTACCTCAGGAATTGATAGCCTTGGAAGTATTTCGCAAAACTTTTAGGATTTTTGGGTCCCAAATGCTCTTCAACGTCATACTTTATTTGTTTTTTTCTCTCTTTATATTCGAGTGTTACTAATTAATAGACGTAACGCGCGTCTTGAACAAATACAAAATTTAAGTCTTGGTATCTATGACTTTATTTATATACAGATCGAACATGTACAAATAATACTTTAAATGTTCAATCATCTGTGACATATGATCAACCATCTAATGCATACACTCTCATCATATTGGCACACATACTCAATCGGCTATCAAACCTATGACATTAAGCACGCTACCATGAGACCTTCGAGGCGGTCACATGTTTTACCTCTCTTTTGTCACATTAACTTTAAAATCCATATTGTATTATTAACGTTAATCTTGAACGTTTTTAAGAAAAGTATTTCTTCAACATAATATTGACTTCATTAAATACATTAAAAAGCTAAACAAATAAATGACAAGAATGTGTCCTCAGTACACGGATGCCCCATTCGCACTATCATTTTTCATGTTCAATGGACCGTGAAATTGGGTAAAAAATCTAATTTTCCATTGAAATTAGAAAGATTATACCATATAGGGAACATGTGTACTAAGTTTCAAATTGTTTGGTCTTCAACTTCATCAAAAACTACCTTGACCAAAAACTTTAACCTGCAACTCCCCACTTTCATTTTCTATGTTCAGTGGACCGTGAAATTGGAGTCAAAAGTCTAATTTGGCCTTAAAATTAGAAAGATCATATCATAAGCAACAAGTGTATTAAGTTTCAAGTTGATTGGGCTTCAGCTTCATCAAAAACTACCTTGACCAAAAACTTTAACCTGAAGTGGGACAAACGGACGCACGGACGAACGAACGGACGGACGAACGGAAGCACAGACCAGAAAACATAATGCCCCTCTATTATCGTGGGGTGGGGCATAAAAACCTGTTCCTTAGCAGATGGCGGAATTTTTTTGAGAGCTGCTTTGGTTGCCTTTTCAGTTGTCAAAAAAGCTTGGTTTAGGCATAAAGATAGTACTGATTATATGTAACATGATTTAGCCGTGTAAGGTGTGTTCATAAAAATGAACGTGAACGATAATAAATGTCCCTTTTCTGTGATTTAAACATAATAATGTTTTTTTAAAAACTAAATACGAAGGCTAAGTACAAACTGCAAGATAAACAGTAAAAATTATTTCTTGAAGAATTTTTATGATTACTTTCTGTTTTTGTAAAAATCTAAATCTTCAAATAGGCAAATGACGAAATACATATATAACAAGTAAAGTGTTTACGCATTTGTCATTGCTTCATTACATCTTTAAGTTTGCATATCGAATCGTCCAGCAATGTGTGTTTTTCTAAATTAAAAAAATAGCTCATTACTCTCTCGCATTATTGTTGTTTTGACACCAACTTTGAAAGGTCAAATCGCTAGAACCAACCAAACATATTTTAGATCGAGGAAACAATGGTCTATAACAAAGACGTTAATTTTGATTCAACATATTAAAACGTTATTCTTCATCTTACGATAAAAATATGTTGAATATCTGATTTAATCAAATCAAATCAGCTTCACTACTTTTTTTGAATAAAGAATTTGTCAAAATGTTTGAAAACATAACATTCGCGACTCACTAATATTTATAAGATAAATCGGAAGGCACTAGTATCATTACATGGACTATTATAAATAACATGAGAGACTTTCATTCATAGGACATGTTATGTAATTCTACGTATCATCATCGTTGTTTTTTGTAAAGATGTAAAAGACGATGTCTTAAAAAAAGATAAAATCATACTGAGAACTTGTTCGCCTAGTGACTTATACGGCCGTCCATTAATATATTTGTCGAAACAAGTTGAATTAGAAAACCACCACGCTGCTTTTCTATCTCTTGCACAATGAACATTAGTGACGTTATCATTGTCCTGGTCTTTGGTTGAAAAAGGAATATTATTGACTTTTTCCAATATATTACCTATAAAAGAGAACAAATATATTACATTTAGATGGGTCGATGCCACTGCTGGTGGACGTTTCGTCCCCGAGGGTATCACCAGCCCAGTAGTCAACACTTCGGTGTTGACATGAATATCAATAATGTGGTCATTCATATAAATTTCCTGTTTACAAAACTTTGAATTTTACAAAAACTAAGGTTTTTCTTATCCCAGGCATAGATTACCTTACCCGTATTTGGCACAACTTTTAGGAATTTTGGATACTCAATGCTCTTCAACTTTGTACTTGTTTGGTTTTATAAATATTTTGATATGAGCGTCACTTATGAGTCTTACATAGACGAAACGCG
This sequence comes from Mytilus galloprovincialis, assembly GCF_965363235.1. Classification (NCBI taxonomy): domain Eukaryota; kingdom Metazoa; phylum Mollusca; class Bivalvia; order Mytilida; family Mytilidae; genus Mytilus; species Mytilus galloprovincialis. Next base: position 102,363,446 of record NC_134842.1, read on the forward strand.
CTTCTGGCGAACTTAATTAAAATCCTGGTACCTTTGATAACTAATTAGAATCAGAAAAAAAACACGCTTTCAAATAAGTATTATAAGACATTAGTTTTAAAATTTACCAATACTTTACATTCAGATACGATTTTTTACTTAGTCGTTTGATAGCTTACAACTTGTTTATAATATGGCATCACTTTGTATTCATGTCAAAATAACTTGTCATGAGTCAATTCAACAGCTGAATTCGTATTTGTAAAAAAATTTAGGTTTTCACAATTTCTAGTGTTCATCTACAGCAGGATAAACGACCTTCGTTATATTTGGGAAAACACATCTCAATGCTCTTTAATTTCTGACATTATCTGCCTTTTATAATGTTTTGAATTTGATCGTCATGGGTGAGTTTTTTGTAGACAAAACGCGTGTCTTGTGTACAAAAGGTCACTCCTAGCTATTATGAAGATGTTCTTTAATCATTGAAATGTGGTGCAATCAATATAAAACCAAATTTATCAAATATACTTCAACTGGTAGTAAACAAGACCTAAATTTTTACATCAACAAAAAAAATAACTTTAAAATCAGATATTATAGGATCAACTGTCTTTTTTAAGAACTTTTATAATATGTTTTTGGGTGACTTTGGTCCAGTTTATTCACCAATAAATTCATGTAAAAAGGCGTTTAGTCCTAATCGTTCTTTAAAATTGGAGATAAAGAATTATTTTGTTTAAACTCGTTACCAATTACACATCAATTGTATATTTTTGTGTCATAGAATAGACCACTTTCGAGTTCATCCGTCACCGGAAAAAACTCATCAATTATACGCGCCTTTATGACGTCATTTACCAGATTAGGGGGGGGGGGTCGCCTGTATCCCTGCACTATTTACGTTCATCAAGCGTCTTGGTGATCGTCATTGTGCAGGATAAACAAGAAATAATGGTTGTTCTTTAGGTACTTAATGACAATTCCCTAATGACATCAATGCTGATTGTAAATTTTGAGAATTCAGTTTGTCGTATAATTCGTACAATATAGAATTATAGTTTTCCAACCACTCGCTCAACATTGGAATGGAAGTGACGACGCCCCTAAACGCACAAATGACGTTCACTAAAACCAGAGTTTTTGACGGAAATGCATCGAACTCGAAAGTTGTCTATTAGCAGCCCGCCCGCCATACATCACCACATAATAACCGATTTTTCCTATGGAAATCCGGTTGAAAAATCTTGTTATCATAAACATTATTGTTTTGTGTTTATTATTCAATTGAACGATTAACAAAAAGTAAAAATAAGTGTTTGCTGACGTCGAGCCATTTTGTGTTATTATCGCCGCCATCTTTTTTACATTATTTACGAAAAGAAGTTTGGTCTACGTCGTCTATCCTAAGATAAACAACGTCTAGCACAACTTCCGGAAGTCCTATCGACCAATTATATCAACGTATTCCCCACTATACTAATCCTATAAAAATTATAAAAAAATCTCGAGACAAAATGCATTTTCCAAATTAAAAATAATGATCTTGAGCTTTCTTCTCTTTATTATAGTTTATAAACAAATACCAATTGGTTTGTGATTAATTCAATTTTATTTTTCTCCAAAGATTTGTTTCATTCAGCATGTTCAGTTAACAAAATAGTTTAAATGGATAAAATCATAATTCAGAAAAAAAACGTGTTTACGTACTATGGCTAATGAAACAAATTACTAACTATGGTGGCCCGTTAGGGCCATTTCGCGTTTTCATATTCTATAGGGCGAAAACGCAAAATCGAAAACACGAAAAGGCGAAATATATTTTCTTTTCGATTTTGCGTTCTCGCCTTTTTCCGATTTCACGATATACATGTTATTATAACGTAACATTTTAAATATAATTTGAGACACGACTACAAAGTATAAGTCATTCAAATGATTGTCATATAAATTTCATATCTGTGGGTTTCTATGTTGTGATGTTATGCTATTGGTTCAGAAAAAGGGAGAAGGTTTGGTACCATTAAAACGATTAATCCCGCTTCAAGTGTTTGCACCTGTCCTAAGTCAGGAATCTGATGTACAGTAGTTGTCGTTTGTTTATGTAATTTATACGTGCTTCTTGTTTCTCGTTTTTTTTTTATATAGATTATACCGTTGGTTTTCCCGTTTGAATAGTTTTACACTAGTTATTTTGGGGCCCTCTATAGCTTGGTGTAACATAAATTGAACAGAGAATGAAGTTTTGAAAGGGGTAATGAATAAAGTTTCATGCGAATGTGATGAATACTTAACGGCTTTTGTATAAATGGCAGCAATACATTACTCGAGACATCATGCAAAGTATGTGATGTATAATGACGTTGACTGCTTCTACGTCGAGTAGAGTAGAAAATATTCATCACATTCACCGAGCTACACGAATGACTAGTTAGAATACGTATACCACCAATGTTGTCATTGCAACCATATGGTGTCGCAGTTCCCAATTGTCTAATCCAGTAGTCCTTTTTTTTTGTCTACGAAAATGCCTTTGAATACACAATTTGCTTGAAATCATGTTTTCGACCTTTTAAAATATATTTGTTAATTGACCAGATCCAGTGTCTCTTTATATTTTGGTAATCTGGTCTAACACGGGGAGGATTGTTGTTTTTTGTTTACATTTTTTACAATTTACAATTTTCAATCAACAGTATATCACTTGTCCCTTGGTGTCTCCTGTAGATGAACAAATTTTCATTTTTGAAAATTTGAAATATTAATCAATGCGTTTTGTAATATAGATGATATATGGGAAACACATACTACATTTACATGAATTTTCCATAAATCCAGGTTACTTATTTTGTTAAATTAACAGAACATGCGACAGGTTCAGGATATCTTTGCTAAGATCAACCTACGATAGTTTTGTTGCGAGGTCTAGGATAGTCTAGAGTATCATAAGACATGTAATAAGATATTCTAGTATCTTATGACAGGTCTTAGGATAGCTTCGCGAAACCGTCCCAAGTTTTATTTGACAAAAATCTTATCTTATCAATGTATTAAATTTTAAACTATTTTTCACACAAGCTAATTTATATTAAAAAAATATATGAGCCATTCCATGCGAAAAGGTACAAAAAAGAAAAATTTACGAAATTATAAAGTGTGCATAATTATTGGTAGTAGACTTGTGATTTATAAACACATTTAGTTTTCGTCATATCATCAAGCTGTGAGCTACCCGCACCTGCAAATGTTGAGACCCCCCTCTTTAGTTTGAACAAAATTTTTACGATTTTTTTTTCATATATTTCAATCATTTTCAAAGTAACAATTGATAATGTTAATTGCTTGATTTGCCAATTGTTAATGTTAACCCCGGTAGCAGTAGGGATAAGGCTCTCGCGTACGATGCTAATATCAATGCAATTAAACCGGGCAACGGTTCGAATCCCGTGCAACTAAGGTTGATTTATATAATATTAAATAACTTAATTTAACTTAACTTAAGTTATATTTCAATTTCTATAACACAAGATGTCATAGTTTTTGTATTTTCCCTTATGTTTTTATGTTGTCTTACTTTCTTCAAACCTGTAGAACTGACGGAAATTATTGACTTTTGTCTCTGAAGTGTCGTAAATTTTTAAGTTTCTGGTCGGTATAGCATTAATCCGGGGGAACAAATGATATTACATTTGCTCAAATAAAAAAAATCAGATATTTCTACGTCTTTTGCTGTTTCAATTGACAAAGTCCGGATAAAATTGCTAATCTTATGAATGTTTACATTAATGTAATGTTTTTTCCGGATAAAATCGTTTTTCAAAAATACTATAACAAACTTTGATAACGTGTCCTGTAAAGTTTACCAAAAGGACTTTATATACCTTTTCGCATGGACTGGCTCATATGTATTCAAAAGCTTTATTGAACTGATTATTTACTTGTAAAATTCCCAAATACGTAACCAGTACGGAAATAAAATTAAATATTTATGAATATTATATATCTACCCAGTCTTTAGTTTCTATGTTCTGTTTCGTTTACTGTTGTTTGTCTGTTTGTCTTCTTCGCATTGCTCACATTGCAAAAATGAAAGGTAGAACTCATTTCCTTTTACAAGTAAATAAACATTTGCATATCATCAACATTAAAATCTGTGGACAAGTCAAGCATGTCAAGGTTAGGGTAGTACAAAATTTCAGTGTACGTTTAACTCTTAGGAGTTCGGGGCATATACAGGTTGAAGAAATGACGCATAGCCCAATATTTTATCTTTAAAAAAATTAGCAGTGCATACGAACTTTCCATTCTAGGATACAATGTTTAAAACTTCATAGTAAAAGTGGTACAGTTAGCCGTATAAGGAGTTCCTATGGTAAACATGGTCGACATTTACAGACATACAACCTATAGATATTTACATCTACGTTTGCCATTCGATTATATGAAGAAAAGCAGGACAAGTTACTCCAATTTTATTTTTGTTGTTGTTTTGAATAGGAATTACTTGAATAGTCAAATGATTTAAGGTAGATCAGAAATATAGACTTGAGACAGAATTTTCTTATAATTTGCCAAAATGAAGATTACTATGCTTTTATCAAAAATATAATAAAAAGTATGAGTAACCGTGCTTTTTTTTGCTATGAGTCGTTGAAAATTGGCCAAAAGATTGTTCATGAAAAAACACATTCTTCTGCATAAAAAAATATCTATGAGTTAGAATTTTGAAATAAATTGTGAGATGATAGTTTTTTTTTATATGTTCAAAGAAAATAAAAAGAAAAAATGGTGTCACAAAACTTGTTTTCTTGCTACAAGTAAAAATAAGAATTTACCCTATTAGTCAAGTAATTTTTTTTTAATAAAAGAGTAACGTTCCCTCAAATGGCTCATTTGAAAAAAATGATTCTAAAAACAAACAAAAATGATATTTGTATGATTTTTTTGAATAATATAATAAATCATCAAGTTTATTTTATATACATAAACAGTCTAACTAAAAAAAAATCAAAATCTGTCTCCAATTTTGCACATTTGGGCAAATTACTAAACTGAGATTGTACTGTGATTGTACAATCCAAGATGGCGGTATACCATGAATCTACTTAAATGATATTGAACGATGAAAGCAGTTTATCTCATGTGATTAACACACAAATACGATGTTGTTTGGGGCTTCATCTGCGGACAAGTGTTTTGCAACATTTGGGTCTGTAAAGAAAGATGTGGCATTGGTATTCATAGACTCGTACGTTTTCTTAATTCTGATTTGTACCAACCACCCGACAGGCGTAACCCATTTTGATAGAGTATATACGGCTTCCTTCTCGCGTTTAACCCATAGCCTGGCATAATCCTGAACTTGACCTATTTTGAAGTTGTGTTTCCGAATTATGGATTCAGGCTCACGATATTCAGAGCATTTTGCTGAGAGTTTATGTCACCAGCAATAACATTACCAGTCGGATTATTTATGAATGGGAACTAGCATATCTGTAATCAAAAGATTTAGACAGAAAGTCGTTAATATTGAGATCCTGCAACAAGAGTTTGTACTTGACAGTTCTAGTTGCATGTGGTTTTTAATAATGAGGTATTTGCGATGCATGATAACGATGACAATTATTTCGATTCTAATAGGACAAATACAGCAATTTGTTTGGATCGAAGCGCTCTAGTTGAAGGCATCATTTACCGTGCCCATAAATAAACGCACTATTAAATTGTCGTAAAATAACGGAGCAAACTGAAAAAGTGACATGCTTAAACTATTTAAAATAACATATTTAGATAGGTTTGGATGATAATTTTACTTAAATGTGTTATATGTTTACAACAATGACATTCATGAATGAAGCCTCGCGCTTTAAATAATAAAATTTAACTGTCTCGAGTGGAGAAATATCGTAATACTTTTGTTGCAGTGTAGGAATCCATATGTAGTTCAGAGATTAATTGGATGTGTACTTATTATGATATTTGTTTATTTTTAGATATTCTGTAAGGCCAGTGAACCATGATTTTTTTTTTATTTAGTGGACGTTACGTATTTGCATTAAGTGAATTCAATGTTTTGGTGGACAATGAGTATAAACGATGATTAAGTTTGTACAAATAAATGTTTAATAAAATGGATATGGTCACCGTACTGGACAAAATCAGAATGTGTTTCTTTATTTCATACCAAAATTATATAGTATACAGTTTTGGTTTGCAGAAGGTTTTAGAAATTAAGTACCGATGTGCACATAGATACATAGTTCGTTTGACAAGTGAATTAGAACATAATCAACTAAATCTGTCGTATTATATATATCAATATTTCATGAGAAAAACATATCTAAAACTACCAAAACTAAATCAATTATTGATAATAAAAACAACAATTACTTACTAGTAATATACTAGTCAACAAAAGAAACGATACACAACTTTGATTAACTCCTGTTTGAGAGCCAAATGCAAGCTCTAATTCAGTGGTTGTCGTTTGTTTATGTGTTACATACTTAGTATTTGTTTTTCGTTATTTTTTTTGGGGATCCCGCTAACATGTTTACCCCCCCCCCCCCCCCACACACACACACATATTATGTATGTATGTGCCTGTCCCAAGTCAGGAGCCGTTTCGGATTTTGTTTAAAAAAAAAGCCTAAACAGATGCTGTTTGACGTTGAATACAGAAATAAACTTATAATGTAACTTCAAATGGAAAAATATAGAATTAGTAATAAATTTAACTTGTTTCGCTATACATTATTTGGTACTAAAATGACGCTGTTAAATAAGTGCAAGTAGATGTGTTTTGGAATTCTCATTTAAAATAACAAGTTTATAATTTAATTGCCTTTAGATAGGGTGTCTTCCTCCATCTTGGATTTGGAAATACCAGAAAACAAGGTCTAGATCTTTAAAAGAATATGCAAATTTCGAGAGTAGTAGGTAATTCATTTCAATATAGAAAATGACATGTTTTATCATATGTATGGTTGTATTTTACAAAAAAAAACCAGAAAACTTGTTTGATTAAATTTTTTCCAACTTTGCCACATAAGGGGAGGCAACTCAAATGCAAGGGCAGATAATTCAGATTAAGGTACTTTTACAATAGAATGTGTTAGGAATTTACCTTTTTATGCCCCACCTACGATAGTAGAGGGGCATTATGTTTTCTGGTCTGTGCGTCCGTTCGTCCGTTCGTTCGTCCGTCCGTCCATCTGTCCCGCTTCAAGTTAAAGTTGTTGGTCAAGGTAGTTTTTGATGAAGTTGAAGTCCAATCGACTTCAAACTTAGTATACATGTTCCCTATGATATGATCTTTTTAATTTTAATGCCAAATTAGAGGGTTTACCCCAATTTCACGGTCCACTGAACATAGAAAATGATAGTGCGAGTGGAGCATTCGTGTACTGGGGACACATTCTTGTTTATAATGTAGCAGGAAAACGGGTCCGGTGACCCCATTTTTTCGTTTTCTTAACTGAAAGCATACTATTAAAGCTATCTTCTCATATGTTATCACAAAATTCTATGGTGTGGTTTACGCTTTATTGCAGAAAATTGGATTTTCCATGCATAATCTATACAAAATCCGTCAATTTTGAACACCGTGTAGTAAAATGTAGCCCCATGACCCATTCTTTTTTTTTTTTTTTTTTAAAAAAGCATAATATAAATTACATTTTGGCATATTATTAAAATATTCTATGAATTATAATTTAGACACCCCATCTACCTTAACAATAACATTAATTACGAGGCTCTATTTAGTTGATTAAAAGAAGAAATGCCCACAACTGGTAAAAGTCTAGTGAAAATGACATAAATATCGTAGATGTGTCGGACGGATAAACAGACGGAAATTCTTACCATAATCATCGAGACGGCAAACCGTACTTCTTAAAACAAGTTTCAATTGTTAACTCATTTCCCTTTTAAGCATGTTTCGTTTGCTGTTTTTATATCTTGTACATTTCGCCTATTCCATCGACTTAAGTGTTAAGTGAAGCTTTTCATAAATTTGAATTCTAGTTTGTTTAATCACTTAATTAGTATTGCCAAAATTGTTTTTTTTACTATACTATACCAGCAGTCCCGCTATATTCTCCAATAGACAGTTTGTAATTTGATGCTTCGTCGCCTATTTTGAAAAAGTCATATCTTGAAAACGTTTTGTTATTCTCCGAATCTTCTATCAATATTGCCAATTCATATCTACCTTGTTCTGTAAGTGCATTGAGTTTCCGGTTTCCTGAAAGTTTAACATAGTAATAATATAACTTTTTTTTCTAAAAAATGATAATAAGAGGGGGTAAAAAGGCATTTATATTAGTTCAAATCACACGGATAAAAACAAATCTGATTTATACTATTTTGTGTCATTGGACATTGCTGTTGCAAATGGAAAACATTAAAAGAAAAAAATGGAAAATCTCCCCCATACAAAGCTCTGATTTGAACTTTTTTTTTGTTTTTTTTCAGCTTGCCAATTTGTAAATAACATTAGGATTTTCATTTTTGTTTCCAGTGTTATTAAGATAATATATCTATTAATTGTCGAGGTGCGCACCTGGTGAAATTGGTACAGTTTATGTAATCATACCCTGTGAAGATGTTTGAAAAAAAAAAACAAACCTAACCAGAATTCCTTAAGCAAATTCCCAAATCCATATTCATAGTCGATCCATCCGCGATTAAAGTCTTCCTCTTCCGTATATCTGTGTTGGAAAACCTAAACCGGTATTACATGGCATTAATATTAACTTATATAACTTACAATATTTACAGAGTATATTCATAAGTAGACTTCAATGTAACCTTAAAAATTGGAGGTCGTTTGATTTTAACTAATCGGAACATTTCCAACATTGTCGCACCAACCTAGCTTTTTATGTATGTAACGTTGTTGTCTTAAACGAAAATATATGCGATTTGAAATTGAATTAATAAACATATACAAGTTTTTAATTCCAGTTTGATATCTTCTAAAATTGATTATAAATTATTAACTCTGGCAAGTTAGTAAAAAAGATAATTCTGGCTATGTTTTGTAATCCTCTTTTAATATAATTCCTTTATATGTTTGTATGTATATGTCCATCGATTACTGTCAGATGTTTAAATCTTAGACTTCTTTGTGATGGCAAATTCAAAGATTAATTCAATTATTTTACCAAAAGTCACGAAAACAAATCGAAAACATAGCATAATTAACATACTGTCCATCCTCTTTTTGTTTTGTCTGTTTCCATGTTACAGTAAACTCTAAAGCTTCCAATGCCTATTGGATATATTGTATAGATACCACTCCCATGGTTTACATCAATGTCGGTACAGTCGATAGGTTTCCCTTGGAAGCAAAGTAACAAATACTAATAACTTTTTATTTGAGAACACACAGCTGTCAATAACAAGAGGAAAACAATAAAATAAAGAGCACGTTTTGTGTTAAACGTTGACTTTTCTACTTGTATATTTCTACAAAAGACCAACAGGGACTGACTCTTTTAAAATTTCTCAATTCTAAAATATCATTAACATTTGCTTTATATTTCTCAGTTCCAAGTTTGACATATCAAAAAGACAAGTTGGCAATTTCATATTCCGAGTTAACATACCACAGTCCATGATTACATTTTCAAGTTTTTAATTAGAAATAAGAATAACTGAGATTGACTTTAAATTTCTAATGCACATTTGTGGATAACTACTACATTGTATTTACAAACAAACTTTACCATAGCAAAATTGTATTAACTTTTAAAAAGTTTCTTATTTTATTAAATTTTCTGGCTATTTAACGTAAACAATCACAAGAAGGAAAAATCTTAGCAACACCAATTGTTTTTAAATTAATTGAAATAATGTTGTGGACAACTTGAGAAAAGGTTATAATCAATACAAGATTTAAAGCTGAGGATGTTGTGTCATAAACTTACGAAGTGAAATAACAATCTTGTGTAAATGTTCCTCTAATGCTTTCAGTTTTAAATTTTCCCCAGATACTTTCTGTTTCAAATGCTCCTCTAAGATCCTCTGTTTTTTCTCCAATTCTCTTTTCAATTGATCAATTCCTGTATATTACGAGAGAAATAAAAACAAACATGTCACAGAAATCTGCCGGAGCACCTGAGATCACCCCCAGTTTTTGGTGGGATTCGTGTTGCTTAGTCTTTAGTTCTCTATGTTGTTTCTTATTTACTATTGCGTTATCAGTTTTTTTTTGCGATCTATGAGTTTGACTGTCCCACTGGTATCTTTTGCGTCTCTTGATTAAGGAAAACTATTATTTTGTTTTCCCCTGCAACAATATTTGTCTTCTCTAGAACTAATCAAAGAATTACTGTTATCGTGTATAGTAGTCACATCCATTACCTACAAGCATTTACACGAAAGGGTAAATGAGTATTCACATTTCATAGTTTTATGCCCCAACCGTTCGTTCGTTCGTCTGTTCGTCCGTCTGTCCTGCTTCAGGTTAAAGTTTTTAGTCGAGGTAGTTTTTGATGAAGTTGAAGTCAAATCAATTGGAAACTTAGTAAACATGTTCCCTATGACATGTTCTTTCTGATTTTAATGCCAAATTAGAGATTTATATAATAAGACGATGTGGTATGATTGCCAATGAGATACATGTAGCTCTCAACAAGAGACCAAAATGACACAGAAATTAACAACTATAGGTCACCGTACGGCCTTCAACCATAAGCAAAGCCCATACCGCATAGTCAGCTATAAAAGGCACCGAAATGACAATGTAAAATAATTCAAACGAGGTAACAAACGGCCTTACTTATGTACATAAAAATAAACGAAAAACAAATATATAACACATAAAAAAGCGAAAAACACTGCATTACAAGCTCCTGACTTGGGACAGACACATACATACATAATGTGGCGGGGTTGAACATGTTAACGGGATCCCAACCCTCCCCTAACCTGGGACAGTGGTATAACAGTACAACATGAGAAAGAACTATAAACATCAGTTAAAAAAGGCTTAACTCATCAGATCGACAAAAATGCAAGTGGACGTGGCCGGGTACATGTACATCCAAACAACAAAAAGACACTAGGTACAGATCTGAGAGTACTCGCAGTTAACTGGCAGCTAGTTTAAAGCCACAAACAACTAATAAAAAATGCATCTAAGACTAAATTTATCCCATTGTCGCGGCCCACTGAACATAGAAAATGATAGTGCGGATGTACTTTGGACACATTCTTGTTTAATATATTTTACAGTAAATGAGATAGTTGTACTTATAATAGTATTTGCTAAAATTAGTAATAGAGTGAATGACATAATATTTAATGGTATATATTGGTTAAACATTGATTTTTTTCTTTATACATGGTATACGTTATATCAAATACAAAGTGACAGATGTCTTTTTAATTTTCGATTTTAAAATCAATCTGCACTGGTTCTATTATGTCTTAGTTTAACTAAGGCCTACTTCACTATTCCCTGTTATCAGTTGACCCTTATTTGTCAACATTTTACTGTTTGTATGTATGGTCACGCCACGTATATACATTGATTGTAAATATTTCAAAGTACCCTTTTAGTTATTATACACTACAAATTAAATATATAATAACTACTTCACATGTATTGAATATTAAATACCAAACTATTGCATACTTTGGATTTATAAAAACAACCAAAGTAACACAACTGTCGGCGCGAATAAATCTTCATACCCCAAGGAGGCAAGAAAACACATGCATTAATTGTAATAAATAATTGACCCGAATTTCTGTTATTTGAAGAAAGCTATTATTTTAAATTACAATGACAACAATTATTATTATCAACAATTGATAATAAAATTACCTTCTGATAGTCTTTCAACTTGGCCATGACAATCATGTCCTGCATCAACCAGTGATTTTCTAACATCATTTTTTAACTGCAATGCCAATCTTTCTGTATGATTAACATATATAGCCAGCGTAAGAAAAAGTATAGCACATATAAATAAAGAGAGAACAACGTTATCGTCCATACTAATATAGATTATCCATTTCTTTTTGTAACGTGTTTTTATGAATGCTGTACTGGTTATTTCCCTTGCGATAATTGAGAGAAAATTATTTGATATGGGTTAATACACAAATACGGATATTCTTTTTTAGTCAAATAAGCTGTTACACAATTTTGTATTTTATTTAAATTAAGGAATTTCTATCCCACATGTATGGCTTTTTGATTTCTTTTGTTATTTATATTTCGTTTCGAGTTTTCAAATATTTCAGGTTCGAGGAACACTGAATAGACATTAAACGTCAAAAAAAAAATTTAAGCATCGTATTCAGTAACATTCGTAACACATATTTTATATTATAGAAAAAACATAGTCTAATTTCAAGAAGAAAATTTAATATGAAAATTAATGTACAATTTGTGGTAAGTGAACCTTAATGTTTATTCAACAGACAAAATTACAAGATAATTTTTCGGTGAACACTCGCCTGAAAAATTAAATATAACATTATGAATGTGGCACGTCGAAAGCGAGTTTGATGTTGTTAGGGATACATAAGTACCCTGCCACGTCCGGTCTCTATGTTTTAAAAAAAAAAATGTCGCACGTCGAAAGCGCGTTTGATGTTGTTAGGGATACATAAGTACCCTGCCACGTCCGGTCTCTATGTTTTTAAAAAAAACGTTTTCTGCTTTGTTTACATCTGATAACTTTAAAGTTAAACATTTTTCGACTTGTACTTTTAATGTGTTGTAGCACCCCATAACTGGGTTGAGTGCTCACAAACATATTTCAACCTGAAACATTCTTCAAGTGCCTGTCCTAAGTCAGGAGCCTGTAGCTGGTTAATGCATGTCATGCTTTGTTTTTCGCAAATTGTGTTGTTATAAATTAAGCCGTTGGTTTTTTCAATTGAATTGTTTCATATTTTTTTTATATAGGGACTTGTTATTAACGACTTTACGGTAAGGGGTTTTATCATAGTTGAAGGCCGTATGGATAGTTGTCTCATTGACTATCGTCCCACACCTCCTTATTTTTATGTTTCAAATCTGTTTGATGATACCCTCGGGTTAACATTTCACCAGCAGTCGTATGTCTCAGTGAAAGTAATTAAATAGAACACTTTATTAGATGTAACTCCGTGCTTCCGATGCGACTTTTAAGTATAAATTTACATTCATCACATATACTCAAAACCACATCTTCTGGATTAACTTTAAATGCATAATCTTTATTGTCATACAAACATATTAAAAACATGTTTTTAACAAACGAAAAAAAACCAACATACCCTCATATACATAATATTTATACGCCAATTGTTGCAAAGTTTATAATGTATTGAATACGTTTAATACGTAACTAACAAATAGATAGGTTTATGTTATGCGCTGACGGAAAAAAAGGTAGATTGAAAGGATGGAGATGTAGATATGTTCTGTTTTGAAGATGGGATACCATTTAAGGAATGAAAAATACTACTTGAAGCGAAATAAATATTTTGAATGAAATTACCACTTTTTAAGAAGGCAATAATTAATTGGGTATGGATAAGTTTTGGGAACTTTTTCTTGGTAAAAGGGTTCATGGGGTGCTTAAAAATATAGGTCTACGATCGAAAGACTGTAAAGAGCTTGCCATACGCCAGAAATGGGGTCTTCAAAAGTTTGATGGTATAGCAGATGACACTTGGCGTTACTCAATATTTGTGTTTGTCAATTGTTTGTGATGAGTGGATTACAGGCGTCATTGTTTCAGCTAACGGAACTTTTGGGAAATGGCCTTTCTTGTATCAACTCGGTTCTTTCTAGTGCAAGTAACATATTTGGAACACAATCACATTATATTAATTATATTAATGAAAGCACTGTAAACATCACGTATAAAGGGAACCATGTCAGCCTCATGGAACATGATGAAATAATTCAACGCGAGAACCAAGATATCTAAAGCAGAGGTCAGACTTTGGGCTATCAAGGTACATGGCGATGAAGTCTGATAGTATATTTTGGCTAGACACTGCAAAATTAATTCCTGCGTCGTGAAGATTGGCCATTCAGCGCTGAAACAAGTTGTCAGTATTAGTTTTATAGAGGTTTTAATATTTATTAGAAAAAAATAGATCCTGTGAATTGCATTGAATAATGTATCAATTCAAATTTGAAAAAAAGTAATAACGTTTTAAAACATACTTTCACATGAAACAGTTGAATGTTTAATCAACAGCTAGACCACATTAAATGATTTAAATGTATAAATTTGCCATTCGTCTAGTGGCAAATATTTCATGTATGCAATCACCAATATAGCGTTTTCTTGCAGCTATTAAAATCAATATAAAATGAAGTATGTTATTGACTCTAGAGTTAGATCGACTGTGTACATGAAGATTAGTAAACTTATTATTCATTGACCCCTAGTCATTTTTTTTAAGTATTGGATAGCCACCTAGTCCTAACTATATCATGAATGTAATCCGCTATGAATATCATTTAATTATAATAAGTTTTGATCATTCATATTTCAAATACAACCATAATACATAAAAACAAATCCGAAAGGAAGACAACTTTGATATCCTAATGCATTTCTAGTTTACGTTTTTTTGTGATGGACTTGGTGAGAATTAAGTTCCCTAACCGGACCTAACATTGAAACTGATCTGCTCAGCACCTTGCATCTAGAAGCTAAAACGTTCTTCGGGTTTCCACGAAGTTTTTATGGACGAGACTGCTTTGTAATTTGTACTTACCTACAGCGTCATAAATAGGAACCAGTGTGCAATTATTTTATAATGCAAAGTTTGTGCATTTTTATAGTTGCAAATATTTCATGTATGCATTTAAGAAATCGAAAAACCTTTACTGGTTGTTTCTTTTTAGATCACAACGGACAAATAAACTGAATTAATGCTTTAAATGGGTTTATTTTACCTATATAATTTAATTATACAATATATTGATTATCAATTATGGTACATTTATATCACAATTTATACTAAACTACCTTATATATTGATTTTACGTTTTATGCAAAATAGATGCGGTTTGTTTACATTTTACATTAAATAAAATGTGACTGAAAAAAACCCGTATCAAATCACTTGAAATTACGCTCCTTTTCGAACGCTATACCTACTGTACATTTAAATATCACAAAATTGTGATAACACAATCAACTAAACAGACGGATTTAAAAGGACAAATACACATAACCATTGTATAATAACATTTCATGTCTATTGATATAATACATGTAACAACAATTCTTTATTACACGTTGTGTATCTATGTTTGTAAATACCGTGTGTATCTATGTTTGTAAATACCGTGTGTATTTCTGTATGTAAATACTGTGTGTATGCAGCCAACCCTTGAACAGGTACATGTATTCATGGTTGAAGGTAAGTGTATCATAAATGTTACTATGCCAAATAAATTAAGACACAGAAGTAAAATTTAATAATGGAGTTATAAAAAGTTTACTCCCTGTAGAAAATGTATATTAAGGCCGAGGATAAATTTTAATAGAACAGAGAGGCAGGCTATGCAAAGACTATCGCAGGAATTTCTTCTTTCACTAAAAACTAAAGATCGAGCCTTACAAAGCGCAATCTACGACCCCTCAAAGAGTAAATGGAGACGTCTTTTAGTATATACAATAAATATGTCTGTAGTACTGAGATGGATGAATAGATGGCTGACCAGTGGCAAATTAAGCATATTCGGGGCTAGAAAATAATACGTGTTATATATAAACCCTGGTTTCTACTAGAGCAACATAAGGGGGTTGGTCTGATCGTGTTATATCAGTAGAAATCAATACACAGGAAAACATGGCACCCAAGCATCCGGACACCTTCTGCGACATAGAGAAAAGTGGTTTCGGGTATTATTTAGGACTTTGAAATAAAATTCCTGTGACCAGGGAAAATGTAACTTCGTTTATTATTTGGCACTTGAATATAAAATTCCTTTAAACTGTTTGGATAACAAGGGGCCATTCAGTCAGACTCGTGTTACACAACCCTACAGATCAGACTTTATTTTGACCCGGACGTGTTTCGAACCAACGACCCATACTCGAGGCGAAACGAGACTATATGTCTGTAGAGTAATTTTATAAATGGAGAATAATATTTTAGTTTTAAATGTTACACTTGCATGAGTCAATTAACCTATATGTTTTGTTTCACTATATTTTGTTTTATTATGTTCACAAATTAAAATCTGTGGAAATTTAAAATCAATTTCAATAAAGGTTTGAAAAATATTTTTAAAAATAAAAAAAAATACAACCGCGGTATTTAGAGAATTAATCAATTAACAAAATCAAAATCAATGCAAAAAAATAGCTGAATATACACAACTATAAACCTTAGGTTTTTTTCAAATGCAAAAATGAAATAATCATTACGAATACAAACGTTAAACACCTGACTTTAGTAATACCTTTTAAATTGAAGCAAGTAAAGTCATGGCCTGCGACTAAGTAAAGTCATGGACTGCGACTAAGTAAAGTCATGGCCTGCGACTAAGTAAAGTCATGTCCTGCGACAAAGTAGTCATGGCCTGGGACTAAGTAAAGTCATGGCCTGTGACTAAGTCAGATGCTGCGGCTACATAATGGCATGTGCATCGACTAACTAATGTAATGTACTGAGACAAGAATGACGCAACACTAGGTTTGCTACTTCGTCAATGAGAAGCAGTTATCATGTAATATATACTTTATTCGTTTGATAGGTTCAGCTGGTACACCGACTTACTGTTGCTGTCATATTTATGTTTCTAACGGGTTCTGGTACATTTTAAAATTATTATAATTAAACACTTTGCATCTTTGATCACACGACCGAATGCTGTGTGTGTAAAGATTAGTTATAAATATCACATGCATAGTGAGGACGAGAACAAATTCTCAGTTAATCTAAAAGGAGATTATACAAAATTATATGAGCGGTATTAGGGGCGGGAGGTTTGGAGTGTCATTGGAACTAATGGTTGAGTTTGGTGAGAGGTGATATTTAGCCCCTCAAGGGGTTATTGCACTGAGTTTTATCTAGTCGGAAATTCACATTGTAACATAACCTCTACACGAGACACCGGATATAACGTTACTGTTTTTTAGGATCGTGTGTGGGTATATGTATATGTCATCTCCGAAGCTAAACTCCATTGGTTGTTTCCTATGTTCAGTGACAAATATTTCATGCATCAAATATTTATCAATAGATTACTTCTGTAAACCGGGTCAGCCTGATCGTAGACCATATTTCAATGTATAGTTTGTGTTTTCAATATTTCTGTAGCGTATATTGATTTACACAAGTCATACATTTCTTATTTAAAGTCATAAGAAACCTCAAATTAAAAAAAATATGCATATGTTTTTTTATAACTAAATGGATAGTTTTCATTATACAACTTATGTACATATTTTTTTTCTGAGGAAATTTTTTTAAGTTGTCCACATTTAGAAGAACATTTTATTTTCAATTGCTTCCTTCAAGGAAACAATTTGCCGACATATTCCGTACCTGAGCGTAACCCTCAGTCGTAAAAATCCGGTGGTCGCAATACGCATGGATCTGTCATTAAAATTAACAATTCTGTGATTGTACATGTTAAACACGTGCTCAATATTCATGCTTTTTTTTTTATTTGTTTTAAGGTTTATGTACCCTTCTGTAGCCATTTTTGTACGAACTTTTCAAACTTCAATTGTATCAAAACTACAGATATTATGAATAATAGAGATAGGCCATTTTGTACATATTCCAAGGGGAAACTTGATGCAAAGCATTATTTTTTACTGTTCCATTGCATTTAATAGAAAAAGAGGACTTTGTGGCAAATAAATCAAGATTTTTATAGAAAATCCACAGCCTTTATCCTTGTACTCTCATATTTGGCAATTTGATGACTGATAGATATAGGATTATTGCATGCAGTGCTAGCATTGATTTCCTTAAAACAAGTTTATATAAATATGGCCAAAATCAAGTACACCTTTTAGGGTACGCTCGACTTTAGTGACTCAGCACAAGGTGTTTTGGAATTTACAGGTTACTTAGAACTTTTTGTAAAAAATAAACACTAGCACATCATAGAAAATCAAGTGAGTAATTTATGTTTCAAATTTTATAACAAAAATCTCTGTATTAAAGGCTGTGGATTTTCTATAAAAATCTTGATTTATTTGCCACAAAGTCCTTTTTTTCTATCAAATGCAATGAAATAGTAAACAATAATGCTTTGCATCAAGTTTCCCCTTGGAACATGTACTAAATGGCCTACAAATGTATCTCTATTATTTATTATATCTTTAGTTTTGATACAATTGAGGTTTGAAAAATTCGTACAAAAATGGCTACAGAAGGGTACATAAACCTTAAGAATTGAATGCTTCTTTTTGTAACTTCATTGGGGTGTAAAAGCCTTGACCAAAGTACATTTTGTATGAAGCGGGGAAGCATTCAATACTTATAATTACATTTTTTTTTAGCTAGAATCATGAAAACACGAATTTTATCATTTTTTTTTATTTAATTCACATGTGCACTTTATTGTGAGACCTTGTGTTATCATGAATGAAAAGTTTTATTGAGTAATGCAATTGCTTAAGAAATAACACGTGATGTGCAGTTAGCCAATCAGAATAACGTATACATACATCTAATCTAATTATTACTATAAGCTGACAATCGGTAAACTTCGGCTTCAAAACACGGCATTTAATGAGCAGCCATATTTCTTTAATCATAACAGACAGAGAAAAAAAAAATGACGATTATACGTTATATTTGTCAAAAATGAGAAAATCGTGCACAGAGGACTAAGTTTATGATACATACATGCATTGGTAAAAGAATTGGATAAACATTTTCTTTCACCACTCACTCGTTTCATATGACTTTAAAGAACTTTTTCCTTTTTGTATTTTATTTTTAATTTGGTTTTACAGATTTTTGAAAATGCACACGGTATTAGTAACAGGAGGATGTGGTTTTCTAGGTCAACATGTAGTCAAACATTTACAACTGTATGGAGAGAACATAAAGGAAATACGGATTCTAGATTTCGTTCCTTTTGAAAGAAAATTAGGTAAACTATTAATAAAATGGCATCAACATTGGTCAGAAGAAAAAACATTATCGCTGGCCTTCATGAGATTCTATGCGATCTTTAAAAACGTCATGACATTTTAGAAAGGTACGAATGATAACCGAAGTCGGCCAGCGACATACCTTAATGATTTACTTACTACAATGATGTTTAATAGTTCACTTTTTAAATTTCGACTCCTTAATTTACTAGCCAGTCAACCCTGGGGTTGTGAAATCGAACCCCGCTGATGCGAGTGCACTCGACTCCAATCCTAATTGACTAGGATTGTCAGTTTTCCTATCGAAGGTCGGTGGTTTTCTATGTGCACTCCGACTTCCTCCACCAATAAAAACTGGCCACCACGAAATAGCCAAAAAGTGGCGTTAAAACACCATCAAAAAAGGGGGTGGGGGATGATGGGTTGGGGTGGTCCATAAAATAAATTCAAACGTAGAAACACTTTTCGAACTTTAATATCATCGTCTATTATAAGAAACACTGGAATATAATAATTTTCATTGCTGTTATTTTTACGTTTAGCGGCATATGTTTTTTCATGTTCAGGACTAGTAAAATGACAGTAAATACAAAACGCAGGTCGTTTTCTAGGGTTTGACTATAGTGAAGGACGGGAAATTTGGAATACCACGGAAAATATTTGAAAGGGACATCAAGTTAGATTTGCAACAAGTCACCAACGCACCCTACAAAGAAATGTCTCCATGGTTCTTTTCCGTAAACGGAGCGTACTATGCTAATATTGTCAGAAACATTTAGGCAAGGGATGAGAATCTGGAAGTCGTTTTGTGATAACCAACCGGACAAACCAGAGTCAATAACATTAACCTTAACTGATATATAAGGGCATGCTCGACTTTATTTCCAAACATCATGAAAGCGCACGTCGTACTTGCTTTTACGAGCGTCACGTAAAGCTCCACCGAAAAAGCCAACTCATCACTTAAATTGATCATAAATGATTTAAAAAGCATAAACAAGCTGTTTTATTGTCCCGATGATGCTGCGGTACCGGCGCGAACATATCGACAAAAGTAAAACCATTACCTTGCGTTACTCCGGCGGTTGTTTTCTTACAGTAAATGTAATTACAAATTTTATTTTTTGTTTGTTATTGTTATTGGCGTTGAACTAGCTGTCAGTAACTGCTAGTATTCTCAGATCCGTATACTTAGCGTCTTTTTGTTGTTGGGATTTACAAGTACCCGGCCATCTTCACTTTGGTTTTGTTAGATGTAGGTCTGTTTGTGTTCATCTGATGAGTTGAGACATTTTGATGACTTTTAGAGTTCTTATGATACACTGTTGCACCACTGTCTTAACTTAGGTGAACAGTTGGTGCCTTCAAACAAATCTAACCCATATTCTGTATGTGTCTGTCCCTAGTCAAGATATCTGTATTTAGGTGTTGGTGTTTGTTGTTTTGTTTCATATTTGATTTTCATTCATTATTTTGTACTTGGGTTAGGCCGTTAGTTTTCTCGACGTTTGAATAGTTTTACATTTGTCATTTCTGACCTTTTATTGAAGAGGGACAGTCAAACTCATAGATCTAAAATAAGCTGACAACGCTATGGCTAAACATGAGAAAGATAAACAGACAAATAAGAGTACACATGACACAAACTAAAGACTAAGCAACACGAACCCCATCCACTAGGGGTGATCTCAGGTGATCCGGAAAGGTAAGTAGATCCTGCTCCTTATGTGGCACCCTTCGTGTTGCTCAGTTTACAAACCCGGTAAATAGTCTAATTCATTAGGTCACATTGATGAAAAGGGAAGGGGATTTTAGTTACGACGTAAGCAACATATTCGCGGATATCTTCTGTGAAACGGTTATTCCATAATGTACGGTCAACCAACCCGTGATGGCTGACTATGCACTGTAACCGTTTCTCATTATTAAACGCCGTAAAGTGACCTACAGTTTAAAATTTCTGTATCAATTGGTCTCCTGTGGAGAGTTGTCTTTTTGCAATCATACCACGTCTTCTTCTTTATATTGTCTGTTTTTTGTTTGTTTCAGAATATAACTGTGATAAGACTATAACGTCAATCATTGGAGACATACAGGATGTAGAATTAGTCACACGAGCTTGTAAAGGGGTCGATGCTGTCTTCCATCTAGCGTCAAAAATAGATGTTTCCCTACTCCCTAACGTGGAATCTATGTATGATGTTAATGTAAAAGGTATGCATTTAATAAGTTTCTAATGTGTATGGAATAAATAGATGACACGTTCACAGGTGTCTGGATAGAAAATGTATCTTCAAGACCCGGATTCGAGATTTTTTAAAAATGAATAAGTTTTTGTATTACTAGTGAACTCAGCTTATACATGTTATAAAAAACAATAGACCTAAATTCGTCTACTAGGCTATTATATAAACGTCTTAAACAGCAATATAACAAAACAACTAGAAGCCATTCACTATATCGTCTACAATAAACAAGACATAATTTACTATGCATACAAAATTTAAAGCTCTTAAATAGTTGTTCTGTTAACAATATGTATATGTTGATCTCTAACTCCCATTATTCAGTTTCTAAACTGATCCATTTAAAAAAAAACAAGTATTTCTTAGTTTAATCCTACAGTATAATCAATTGTATTTCCAAAGTCTAGCAATAATCAGGTGATTAATTGTCTTACATACATTACTTTGTGTGTTCTGCAGGTACACAAAATATAATTAAAGCGTGCAAAGAACACGACGTACAATACTTGATATACTGCGGTACTTTGGGATCATTTTATGGGTACGACGCTGTTCGGAACGGAACAGAAACATCTGTGACTTTTCCAAAGAAATGTTCACATGGACATTACGGAGAAACAAAAGGGAAAGCTCTAGAAATCGTTATAAATGAAAATGGATCAAGCTTGAGAAATGGTGAGTAGTATATGGTTAGTACAAAGAATCAAATTATACAATGTGTCATAGAAATGAATTATGTCAAAAAAATTAACCTTGTAAACGGGGGACAACTATCCGTATCAGAAGATTAATCGAAAATCAAAAGGATACCATGCGCCTTAGAAAATTAGAAAATCAAAAGCCATAATTTTTGTTATAAAAAATTAACATTTGCATATTAAATATTAAAGATACCACTTAACTATACATATCACAAAAAAAATCCCAATAGGTCGACTAGGGTATGCATACATGGTCACAAAAGCTTCCATCACATCGCATTAAACACATTCTTATTCTATGAAAACATAGTTATTTCCAGTCGAATGTAAATGTCACTACCTATTCACACACAGGGCAGGTGTTTATTAGAATCTATTTATACGGTATACATGTATGATTAAGCTGAATTAAGCCGTAGCACATGTCCAAATCAACTGAGGCAAATCACCCAGCGGATCGAGGCGACACAGATTTGAGCCGAGCGAAGCGAAGCAAGTTTTTGTTCTAGGAGGTTTCGGGTGCCTTAAACGGGAGAAGAATATTTCAGCATTACAATGGTAGAGGTCAATGTATTTATGATAAAAAACCAAAAAAAAAAAAAATGCAACAGAAATGCGTTTTTTTTTTTATTAGCTAGCCTAGTAAGTAACAACACAAGTTTCAATATAACAGTGAATCTCTGTTGGTCTACCAAAACCTTCCGAATCTCTTGTGACCTGTACTATCGAAAAGCTTCAACACACGCTCTTTTCAACTGTATCATGCCTATGCACATGGAACATGGCAAGCCCACAAAGCCTGTCACCACCCATTGTAGCCCGTTCCCAGGTTTTCAAACGCCTTAAACTTGAAAACGATCTCTCACAACAGACTGATGTGACTGGCAGACTGCTGTCTGGAGGGTTCCTGCATTGCTACTGTCTTTCTTACCCACCTTTCAAGTTCACATGTTAAATCTTCCATGTTAGTAACGTCCGGAAATGCATGGAAAAGGAGTTCAATTAATCCCGGTGTTTTTTTTGCCTACAATTTTTGGAATGAGGTAATATCCTAACATTTGATTTTTTACCTCATCAGGAAACTGGCGTTGCATTTCACTAATGACATACAACCAGACAACTCTGATTATAATCAAAATAGAAATACGAAAAAAATATTTTCAAACAATACCAAAAATATATTTTATACTTTTATTAAAGATAAATAAAAATTAAGCCTTATTATACATTAAAAACTTCCATAGTAAAGGCGCTTCATGACTTTTTAAAATTAATTATAAATAGTTATTATATTTTTGGTCAATGAATTATTTTATCGATTAGAATTTGTTGTTCAGTGAGTTGATAGTGTAAACTATAGTGTTATCGATTAAAAAATAAACCAAGGAAAGTAATAAGCCAGCATACTTATAGGGGGTGTTTATACTCATGAGTTATCCTTTTCATCTTTTTCTCTTTTATGAACCCGTCTTCAACCAGTTTTGTAACGACATTAAGATTTGTTTCAATTTTTTATTTTGATTTGTATTCGGAACACTTATTTTTTCACCGTCTACAAGAGTCTTTGGATGGTATGTCAACTAAATGTATGCATGGATGGTGCTGGACCATGCCTATCTAACCTCAAAGTATGCAGCAGCATCATAAATTAAGTTCAGGGGACGATGTTGATTTTTAATTTTCTATATCTACCAAACTACCATATAGTCCTATCTATGGAACCCCCTTTTCCCCAGCAAGCCTTCGTATGATATTTCATTTTTTAACACCTCACAACTTCCCTCGTTCTGTGCTGTGTCACAAAATTCAGACAATCAATCCCTACAATGTAACTATTTGTAATTTACTATACATTATGTTTGAAAATTTATACTGTAATTATTCCGCTCATTTTGGGCGCCATGATTGGCAAATAAAATATTTGATTGTTTGTTTGTATTGGTATGATTTTTTACGCTGTTTACTTTCTTGTCTTTTAGGTAAAGTTCTACGAACTATTGGTATTTTACCTCCCGGGATGTACGGCGAACTTGATCCAACCAATACAATATCTCGTAACAGATCAGTGCGGAATGGAATATACTATCGTGTAATGGGAGCCATGGAGGCAAAACTACAATATAGTTATGTTGGAAATGTTGCTATTATGTTTGTCAAAGCGTATCAGTCATTGCAAAACAATGAAAAGCTTGGCGGACAGTACTATTTTGCAGTTGATGATTCACCACAACAGACACATATAGAACATCGAAAACCGTACATAGGCGAAACTATTGGTATTTCGTCATGGTTTGTGTCACATCGGTTTGTGTGTGCTGTACTCCATTTCATATATGTTTGCTTACTTATAATAAGTCCGTTTAAAAAGATAAATTTTCAATTATCCCCTAATGTAATTAATTTTGTCAATACAACTTTTTATGTAACATATGAGAAGGCAAAAATGATGTTTGGTTACAAACCTTTATACGACTTCAAAGAATCCATCCGCAGAACTATAGACAGTTTGCCTAGGGTAAAGTAGTGACCGACACAAAAATTGACTGAAGAAAAGTATAGAACACTTGAAAGTTTGCCGACAATAAACTATTGAGGAAGGACTTACTAGATTTAAATGTAAAGACATGCGTTGTTGTTATCTTGTAACCAGTGTTAAAGTGTAATTTAAAACTTAAATCTTATGCAATTTTAATTTTTTAGAGCTTGCTTGTAAACAGACGCCAGACAAATTTAATATTACAAACTTCATTTGTGTATGTTATAGTTGATCTTTTTAAAACCTTATATTTTATATGATTTCTAATGTAAAGAATAGTTAAGCTCACTCGTTTAAAACCATTACTGATATATAACAGAACTTGTCATCTTTTCCTAAACACTGTCATCATTCCTTACCCAATAAAGACTTTAAGTAGCAGTTTACCCCTCTTTTTACCTATTCGTTCCATTATTCCTATGAGACATACTTCACACAGGGGGTTCCCAAGAGCAATGAGAAGAAGCTAACATTATACAATCATTTCCCTTGAGAAATATGAAAACAAATGTTCACCAAAGAAAAGTCATATTTGCTGAGGGAATCGCCAGAGGGAATAATGACTTTTCAAGGATGAACAAATCTTCATATTTACCAAAAGAAAGGGAATGAATGTTTTATTCCACTTTCTGCACTTTATTTGTGTTCTTTAATATGATTATGAAAACAAGGAAAATACATAAAAGATAACAGCAACAGTTATAACAACATGACAAAATAAAAAGTTGCAAAGCAAAAGAGGTACGAAAGATACCAAAGGGACAGTCAAACTCATAAAACATGTGTATGATTGACATGTAAAAAGTATGTGAATTCTTGAGTATTTAATGAATTTGTTAAATGTGCATGTTTGTTAATGAGTAAACTATTTTTGATTTTTTATATGGATACTAGTA
This sequence comes from Mytilus galloprovincialis, assembly GCF_965363235.1. Taxonomy (NCBI): domain Eukaryota; kingdom Metazoa; phylum Mollusca; class Bivalvia; order Mytilida; family Mytilidae; genus Mytilus; species Mytilus galloprovincialis. The sequence continues at coordinate 102,388,904 of NC_134842.1, forward strand.
AGTTTCACTTAGTTGGTTTTATAATTGTGACTGTAATATTAACAGAATAGTTCGGATCGAAGGGGAAAAACCTGTTGACCAACAACAAGCTACTGGACAATTAAAATCGCCTGATTTATTAAAAATATTAATACTACACATCGTTTTTTCTCTCTACTAAAGCAATAGAATAAAGCATACAAGACACTAAAACTTTAAACCACCAAACATTATTTTTTGTAATTTCACTGATTCTGTATGTTAATCATCTTTTCACGGATATATTTAATTAAATGTTCTGCAATTTCTTTATTTTAAAGTATCTTAATTAAACTTGACCTTGTGATGAAAAACAGTAGTCATAGATCTCTTATTAAGTTTTTTTTCAATATTCTTGTGCGCGTATGGTAATTTTTCTTCCGCAATAATACATACATGTGTAGGTATTTTATGCCTTGCAAATATAAAAAAAATTGTAAGGGTTCGCAGTGTCTCGCCTACTTTTGCTGTAAATTGCAGGATCAACAAAAATGAGGGAAAAAATCAATAAAAATATTCCGCTTGATACCATGTTTGGATTGTAGGAAGCTTCTGTCCAAGTCTGGTAAAAAATCCTGGATAGTTTATGAATCTAATAAATGTTTTAAAAACTTTAACTGCAGACTGGATGTAATGTTAACTGGAAGAAAAACTAAGTCCATTTATAAGTAAAATACAGATAAACAGGTACAAAATATTAACAAAATTTCCTTCTAGATACTAGCTTTTGATCATAAACAAGCTTCTGTCTTAGTTTGGTACAAATAAAAAATAGTATAAGAAAGTTATCAAAATTTTTAAAAATTTAACCACAGAGTGTATGTGTTGTCTCCTGGCAGAAAAAAAGTCCATTTAAAGTAAAATATGGAAAAAATGGATTTGTCATTTTACAAAATTTACTTCTGGATACTATCTTATGATCATAAACAAGCTTCTGTCCAAGTTTGGTACAAACCAAGGATAGTTTAAGAAAGTTATTAAAATTTAAAAAACTACAACCACAGAGTGATGTAATGTTTTCCCCGCAGAAAAACTAAGTGCATTTATAAGTAAAATACGGAAAAAATAGAATTTTATCTGGATACTATCTTATGATCATAAATAAGCTTCTGTACAAGTTTGGTAGAAATCCAGGATAGTTTAAGAAAAGTATTTAAATTTTAAAAACTTTAACCACAGAGTGTATGTAATGTTTTCCCGCAGAAAAACTAAGTCCATTTGTAAGTAAAATACGGAAAAAATGGAATTTTATTTTCACAAAATTTACTTCTGGATACTATCTTATGATCATAAACAAGCTTCTGTCCAAGTTTGGTAGAAATCCAGTATGGTTTAAGCAAGTTATTAAAATTTCAAAAGCTTTAACCACAGAGTGAATATTTGTGGACGCCGCCGACGACGACACCGACGACGACGGAATGTAGGATCGCTTAGTCTCGCTTTTTCGACTAAAGTCGAAGTCTCGACAAAAAAGAAGGGATATGATTGCCAATGAGACAATCTCCACATTAGAACAAATACACAGACATTAAAAACTATAGGTCACCGACAGGCCTTTAACAATGAGCAAAGTTAGCTATAAAAGACCCCGAAATAACAAATGTAAAACAATACAAATGAGAAAACTAACAGACTAAAAGAAGGGCGAAAGATACCATAGGGATAATAAAACACATAAATCGAAAATAAACTGACAACGTCATGGCTAAAAAATGAAAAGACAAACAGAAAAATATTAGTTCACAAGACACAACATAGAAAACTAAAGACTAAGCAACACGAATCCCACCAAAAACTAGGGGTTATCTCAGGATGGTCATCGATCCGGAAGGGTAAGCAGATCCGGCTTCACATGTGTCACCCGTCGTGTAGTTCATGTTATTATAAACCCGATAAATATTCTATTTCGATAGTTCTTATTCGTGGTGAAAAGAGAAGTTGATAGTGGTTACGACATAAGGACCATATCCGATACCATCTGTGAAACAGTTATACCATAACAGTCAACCAATTCGTGATTGCGTCCGTACAATTTACGAAGGAATGATTTCAACTGAATCATTTGGAACTCTTGGTTTAATAGCTTCTTTGTGAGATGATTTATGTACACACAAGAGCTGTCATGATGACAGTAAACCGAATTTTTGAAGATTTATTTGTGTCCTGGTATTATCAATAAATTAAGGACCAAAACTCTTAAATGGTAAAAGTTACAATCATCAATATAATCAAGCTTGGCCTGCTTGACATCCTAGTTATCATAAGTGACATTATATTGAAATCTAAGAAAGTATATTCAGTAAGTACACACATTTGTTCAGCAGGGGTTGGTAGGCAGAAATCTTGAAGTCAAACAAGACAGAAATATGTTTATGAAATAAATACGAAACCATAGTATGTTGTGGTCACTCCAATTACTTTCTAGGATCCCACTTTCAAACAGTTGTTGTCTTGGAATATACACATAGTCATAGGAAGAATGATTGTGGTTTCATCGATATGAGATTAACCTACATTAAGTGCACGCATAGTACTCTGAAGTGGCCAATATTGATATATCCAAGAAGAACTGTGCAATAATTGGGTGTCACATTAGAACGTATTGCTTTTCTACCTCAGGCATAGATTACCTTAGCTGTATTTGACATAACTTTAAGGAATTTTGGTCCTTAATGCCCTTCAACTTCGTACTTTATTTGGCATTTTTAACTTTTTTAGATTCGAGCGTCACTGATGAGTCTTTTGTAGACGAAACGCGCGTCTGGCGTATATAAAAAATTTAGTCCTGGTATCAGTCAGTTTATTGATGTCAGACAATAGTGTGTTTTTAAATGATGACACTATCAACTGTATTCCCTCTTCCCCTTCTTCCTAATATTATTGAATCAGCCTGTAGACCTTTTTTTTACATATGCAAAGATGCCACAATGAGGTCTGTGTAAATGTATTACATGTGGGTCAAATGCAGATAAATTTAAAACCATTCAACATATAATGATGTAATGAATCAGATTTTTATCACAAGTTTCTTGTATAAATATTTATCATTCTGATATATAAAAAATCATCATTTCTATAATCATCTATGTGTTTGTGTAATGATCTTGCACATGTTGCATTATGATAGCAAGTTTTGGCTGTGCAAGTGGCAATTGATAGTAAACAATTTGTGTCTATGACAAACGAGACGATTTTAATTTTGAAATAATAAATTTCCCCCACCTTAGTAGCAATGTACCAACTTCACCTACATATTGGATATACATTTCCCCCTCCTAGTAAGACTTTGAAAACGTCACCAGTGTCTGGGCAGAAAGTTGATGAACCAGGTTTTTTTTCTACAAAAAAATCATCGAAAGATACCAAGACCTTGTTGATAAATATTCCGTGTCAATTTCACAAATACGACATGATCGTCTTGATGTATAGATTATGCGTACTGCCGTTGTTTATCATCTTAACTGGGTGTTATGTTGTTCTTGCATTTGTTCAATTATTAATATTAATTGTTGGTCTGTGTTAAGTGATATCCACAGACGTAGCTCGGTACTTATACATCCAGTCAATGTGTTATCTTTATCTTTCATTTTTGCTTGCGTGTTTAGTATATACGACTTTTTGTGTTTCTTTGGTTCTGATAACGTGACTGTACTTTTACAGATCCCGTCATTATGTTATTGTTCAATTATAAGTCATTTATAAGTTATTATTCTATTACAATTATGAAAAAACTTTGAACGACAAAATGATTTTACTTGCGTTGTAATACTAACCTAATATGGATTCTTAAAAATTCTAAAGAATTCCTTGATAATTTTAGTTCACGGTTGGTTTTTCAAAATAATTCTAACATATTTTTTTGATTTATTAACCCTGCACCATTCCCCATATGCATTTAAAATTATAATTGTTTTGAATATACATTCTTCCTACGTGACTTTTTCATTTTCTACCGCCACAAACGCGAAATAATGAATGTGTTTTTTAATTTGATAGATGCATTTTTGTAAATTTTTGTTTATTTTGAGATTGTAATACAGTGATGACTGCTCTAACCATATTTTGACTATTTTACCGATTATGATTGTCTTGTTCACGCATCGTTGACTTTACTTGTAAAAATAACGGAATTTGATGCTTGTGATACAAGTGAGAAGTTTAGCGCTATTAAACCAGGTTCAATCCACCATTTTCTACATTTGAGAATGCCTGTACCAATTCAGGAATATGACAGTTGTCCATTCGTTTGATGTGTTTTGTCATTTGATAAGGGACTTTCCGTTTTGGATTTTCCTCGGAGTTCAGTATTTATGTGATTTTACTTTTTTCTAAGTCATTCTTGTCAATTCAGATATCTTGTCCTTGTTGAAGTCGAGAAGATTGAGACCCTGTAGTGAGATAACTCGACTTAATGCCACATATACCATGTGACTTGGATGCGTCAATGGAAACAGCAGCATTAGAAAGTGAAATTCCTTGACATTTGTGTACTGTTGATGCTGCAGCTGGTTTCAATGGAAATTGTTTGCGAACAATTAGAACATTTTTGTATTTTCCTTCTTGAAATTGTTTCGGTGTGAAATGTTGGTGTCCAATTAATAATACATTTGTAGTGATTTGCCTTTTCTCTTTTATGAAAAAACCCATAGAAGTATAGATTTATTTTTGATATGTCTACATGCATAAGTTGGCAGGAAGCTCCATAGGATTATCCGTAGCAAATGTGACCGCAAACAAATCAGTAATTTTTCTCTTTTTCTGAAAAATCGAAATGTTAACAAAATTTTCTGTCCAAACAGATACATGTACAAGAAAAAAAGATAAGGATGCTTCATCAAAAACATCAGATTTACATTTTGCAAGTATAAAAAAGTTTTGGACAATCAATTATTGTGAGTCTGTATTGGATGGTGGTTGTGCAACTGAATCTTTAAAATCGTCCCAGTCTCCATCGAATGAAATGGCGTAAAAAACTTATTGGCTAAAAATAAGGTCTCTTGGAACTTTTTACATTCAGCTTGTGCCTCATATTGTGGTCACGTCTTGTCTGAAACTTTTCCCCCGTAAACTAATGTTTCCTCAAACCCACAATTTTCTTTTACGCCATCTTTAACTATGAAGTAGATCATCCATCAAAGCTGTGATTCCATCAGTCAAATCACCGATAGTATTCATATGGTCTTCAGAAACTTTCCCATTTGTTTTTACTTTTTTGGTGGCAGAACTTTTAATTGTATTCACCCCTTCCATTATCTGAATAAAGATAAATGAATTAGAGTAATCGTATTTGAAAGCAACAATCTTGATGTGATAGGGGGCATGATATAACTATAAACTATCAGACGCATGAATTGCTCACATTGGAAAGCCCTATTTTCAAGTATACTCAATATGTTCTTATTCAGTGCCAGGGCCGTAACTACCTATGAGGCAGGGGAGGAAACTGCCTCCCCTGAATTTTCTACACCAAAATTTTTTTTTAAGTAATAAAATAAAATATTGACAATATGTACACGAAAAAAATTGAATTTATATTATAAACAACACAAGTTTACAGTTTTAACAGTGTTATCATGATACGTGGTATGTCTGTCGTTTTTCGAATTTTTGATCGAAAGTGAACCGTTTCAGTTACTTTTTTTTTTTTTGTGTGACCGTCCGTCTGTTATTCAGTATTGAGGGGTCAGTATTCGTACGAGAACACATATGAAACTTTGCTTTCGATAATTTTGATTAAAAACTTAACTATTCACATTTCTTTGGGGCTCAATCAAACAGAGGAAGTTCCTTTTGTATCGTGAATCTTTTAAGATATCGGAAATACGTTACCGGCTGAATCAGCTGTTGGATCGGGTTTTTTTTTAAGTCTCCCGATCGTACAAGAATATAATTTATGGTCAACGCCTTAGTAGGTAAACACTCCCATTCGTTGTAGCAGGGACTTTCTATACTAAGTATATACTAGACTAGTATTGAAAGTCCCTGGTTGTAGTTATATACATGTCTGTTCAGCTTTCAACAATATTGAAATAGAGTCAAGATCCTCAAAACAAAAAAAATTATCTTGCGTTCTATTATCTTGCTTTATATGTTTTTTGAACTTACCAGTTTCTAAAAAAAATATCTTTAAATACAGATAATAATTGTTTGCATGACAATTGCTCCAAGGATCCAGCAAAACTGATCTTTCTTAAAGTAAGGAAATCGAAGGAAAATGGGTAATTTTTAGCAAAATCATTTGAGAAAAAAATCCGCGGTCACAATATATTTAATGTTAACAATTATACGTCAAAAGTACGGCCTTCACGACGGATCCTTGGCTCACCCCGAATAGCAATCTCAGCTTGTTTTTGCACAAGTTTGAGTTGCTTCCAGGTTCAAGCAATACTGATGTTTCTTAAAGTAAGGAAATCGAAGGGAAACGGGTCATTTTTAGCCAATGACCGAGGGAAAAAAATCGGCGGGGGGCTGCGCCCCAACCCCCTATCTTGGGGGCCTCATTCCGCGGCCCCATACCCCTACCTCCCCTGAATTCGAACCCTAGTTACGGCCCTGAGTGCCATCATTACATGGTTTGATTCAAAGTTCGGCTGATATTGACAAAACAGTTTAGAAAAGGAGATACAAATGTGAAATGTAAACAGGTGGATAAATGACAAACAAACCAACTGAAAAAAAATGAATCAAAGTGATGAAAAAAGCTTACATTAGTGATTGGTCAGGTGAGCTAAAATAACCAGTATCCGATGCCATGAAAAAACAACTCACTGGATCATTAGTGCATGTTATTTGCTAAGATTGTGCAGACTAATCCCTTCAGTTTCTGCATTTGTAGAGGAATACACATCTGGATAACTCCATTAATTAGGGTCAATTGTACCAATAAAAAACCATTATATTTGTCAAATTGCAGCCGGAGCAATCTCCAACTGTCAAACTAATGTAATCAACGTTACATTTATTAGAAATCAGAACCAGAATGATATATATTATATAAAGATTATGCAAAGTGGATGACAATACATGTATTGCAAACAAAATATGCGAAAGTGCTGAATGAGAAACATTATACATGTTACAATAAGATTTGAAGGAAGGTTGAAATAAACCAAGGTTGGATGAGAGAAGCTTGACAGGTGAAGTGATGTCATTTTTTTCCTAACGGGAAAAATAAAAGAATGTAAGACAAATAAAGCATAGTTAATTTGGCCACTGATGCACATTCTAATAAAACATTATGTTTTTCAACAAACCTGATGTAAAGTCAACATTACCTGTATCTGGTCATTGCACACGGTCATGTTCTTCTCCAATTGTTTTAGACGTCTTTACACTAAATCCATTTGATGTTGGGTGCGAACGGATTGATAATTTAGTATCAGATGCATGATTTTTATTAGTTGCGAGTACTTTCAGATCTGTTCCTAATGTTTTTTGTTGTTGGGATGTACAAGTACCCGGCCACGTTCACTTGTAATTTGGTTCATCTGATGAGTTAAGCCTTTTTGAACTGATTTTTATAGTTCGTTCTTATGTTGTACAGTTATACTACTGTCCCAGGTTAGGGGAGGGTTGGGATCCCGCTAACATATTCAACCCCGCCAAATTATGTATGAATTTGCCTATCCCAAGACAGGAGCCTGTCGTTTGTTTATGTATTACATATTTGTTTTTCGTTCATTTTTTTTTTAAATAAATAAGGCCGTTAGTTTTCTCGTTTGAATTGTTTTACATTGTCATATCGAGGCATTTTATAGCTGACTATGCGGTATGGGCTTTGCTCATTGTTGAAGGCCGTACGGTGACCTATTATAGTTGTTAATTTCTGTGTAATTTGGTCTCTTGTGGAGAGTTGTTTCATTGGAAGTCATACCACATCTTCTTTTTTTATAACTACAAGTTTTTTATTTATTTTTATATATATACATGTGAATGTGAATCAGTATTACAAGCACCTTACCACGAGGAGCATCTGAATATGCAATACAATTTTAACTACACATTGAGACTTTGTCGGCACGACACTAGTCTAACGACAACATATTCTATAGAAAAAAATACATACAACATAAAAGCATGCAAGTAAACTTATCAAGTCCTTAATTATGTTTTAACTTTAGCACTTAATTTTTATGAAAATTTCGGTATATTGATGATGTACTGTTTCTTAATAATAATAGATTCAGTGATCACTTACATTGAATATATGCAAGTGACCTTGAAATTAAAGATACTACCGACACAGATACATTTTCATTCATATTTAGACCTTTTTCTCGAAATGACTACTGATGGTAGGTTGAATACCAAAATTTATGACAAACGCGATGATTTTAATTTTCCTATATTCAACTTTCCATTTCTGTGTAGCAATATTCCAGCGGCATCAGCATATGGAGTATATGTGTCTCAATTAATGCGTTACTTTTTGAGCTGCTCAAAGTACGTTGATTTTGTTGAACGAAGAATACTTCTTTCTCAAAAGTTGCCAAGACAGGGCTATGAATCAATCAAATTTAGGTCATCACTCAAGAAATTTTACGGTCGCCATCATGAGCTGATTGGCCATTATGACAAAAGTGTCAGAAATCATATATGATATTCTTCCTCAGTCATAATAACTTTCCATCATTACCAAACTGAACAAAGAAATAACACGACAGGTGCCGTATACGGTGCAGGTAATGATTACCCTTCCGGAGCACCTGATTTCACTCCCGGTTGTTAGTGGAGTTCGTGTTGTTTCTTTTATTATTCATAACTGCAGATGTAAATGTCCTTTGGTTTTGTCAGTCTTTGTTTACTCCTTGGTTTTGATTGTTATTGTCTTTCAGTTCAAAAATTATAAGCCTAAATGTCGTGAATCAGTTTCGAAATGTTATGTTACGTATTTCAATTCAAATTAAAAACAAAATACAGTCAATTATCTTTTTCAACCAATATGCCGGATACATATATAAATAATGAACACACAAAAATCATTGTCACAAGTTTCACAATCAGTCATATATGATAATTTTATAGTTCAACGAAAAGAATTAAAAGTTCAATATTGCTGAAAAGATGGTCCTTCCATTTCAAGTTCACAAGTTCAGTACGTAGTCTGGGATTTTTAACCTCGACTTTTCTCCTCTTCTTACGTTCAAGATCGTGTTTGGAACTTTTTTTTCTGAGGTTCACCAATCTTTCTTTCACGATCTGCCTTGTAATCCTAGACAGTCCATGCTATTGGATAGCAACAGTAGGACTGGTATGACGATAATTTAGTCTCACTCGTCTGGCGGTAATAGCTGGTAAAGGCAGTAGCAGAATACCCAAAAGGTGGTATTATAATTCCTAGCTGTGCAAATAGTATGTGGTTGATTATAATATTCTGACAGAGAACTGATAGGGAATTTGCTAGGAACTGATACACTGTAAACTCTGGTCCATCATCCTCCTTAGTACGTTATCTGCTAGGACAGATGAAATGAGTGAGATAGATATACGAAGTGGGTGATGCTACAAGCCGAGCTGAACCTATGGAATTAGAACCTTAGCAGGATTCACAGAAGAAGCTAACTGCTGGCATGAAATCACATCAGAGGAAGCTGACTGTTGGACCGAGTTCACAACGGTCGAAGAAAACTACTTGGTAAACTCAAAAACGGACGTTAACTGCTTGGTAGACTTTACAACGACCGATAATTGCTTGGTAGACTTTAAAACGGACGATAAGTACTAGGTAGAACTGTTCCTGTAGACCTGAGTGTAAGTGTAGGTAGCTCGTGAGTAGCCTTGTCTGAAGGTGAAGGTACTAATCACCTAGCCAAATTTGTGTTAGATGAATCAGATGTCCCTGGTGATCTAGAATAGAATTAGGTATAACTTCTCTGTATATGAAAAAACAGGGTAATTTCACCCTTTGTTGCATTGTTCATTTGTGTTTATTTACATTTCTCCGGAACAGACTGTTAATTTCTTATCTGTCATTTAATGTTGGCGAATTAAATGGGTTTTATGTCATGCTTTCTACGGTAGGAAGCTAGACAACCGGCTACTTAGCAATCATATTTTACACACATCATAGAATTTTTCTCTTCCCAATGTCTCTGATATTTTGTCCTGCTTTCAAAGAACGTAGATCCACAATCGTCTCACATGCTTACAGAAAAATTCTATGTTATTTGTCAATTCTGATATCTGTTTTCATTTCTTCCTCATTGTATTCTAAGACATCCGGATTTTCCATGCTGTGAATAAGAGTAGTACTTAAAATAGTTGAGTAAAAATTTCATAAGTTTTACTAGTCTTAATTCCTACGATTTATAGCCATTTTTAATTTTATATATCATTATGTAAACATCCAAACTGCCTGTTCCAATGGTATAAGAAGCGTTCCCCAGCTTTCAAGATATTAAAACCCAGGTTGACGTCTAACCTGTCTTTACTCTTCTACAATTACAAAAGGCAACAAAATTATCCTATACATCTGCACTTTACCAAATGTTCCTACGAAAAAGGCCCTTGGTAAATAAAATGTACAATCGTACATGTACATTCATTGTATTTCCGGTCATAGACTTATGTATATATCTACATAATGTAGGTCTAAAGTTTATGCTGATACATCAGTAATAGTTAGCAATGCATCAGAGAGCTTATGGTGAAAAGTGTATTTTTGGTAGTATTAAGCGACCTTGTGTGCTGAATGTAGGTCAGTTATTTACAATTTTGTCTGTGTAGTTATGTTAAACTGTTTTATCTTCAGTGTTAGAAACGGAATTGTACTCTTCTGCGTTCGAGTTTAAATATTTTAGAGACCCTTGATCCATTAAGGACGCTAGGCTTGAATCGACATTTGACAGTTCAATTTCCAAGCAGTTTCCTTCTACTCTTTTTAAGTGGTCTACGTGTACGATTTCATTTTCTTTGTTTGACTCTACTCGATCTGATTTATGACTTTATAACTTTTTCTTATAATTGTGTACGGACAGTCCAATTGACGCTTAATTTTAGTTTTGCGTGTTGGAGATACCAGTACCACACTAAAAGAGGATCGAAAGATACCAGAGGGACAGTAAAACTCATAGATCGAATATAAACGGACTATGCCATTGTTAAAAAAAGGGTCGAAAGATATATATATATATACCAGAGGGACAGTAAAACTCATAGATCGAATATAAACGGACAATGCCATTGCTAAAAAAGACAAACAGACAAACAATAGTACAAATGACACAACATAGAACACTAAGCAACACGAAGCCCGTCAAACACTTGAGGTGATCTCAGGTGCTCCGGAAAGGTAAGAACATCTTACTCCATATGTGATACCCGTCGTGTTGTTTGTGTTACTACAAACACGGTTAATAGTCTAATTTGGTAGTTCAATTCATGTAAAGGGAAGGGGATTGTTGCGACGTAAGGAACATATCCGACATCATCTGTGAAACGGTTATTCCACAACGGTTAACCAACTCGTGGTGGCGTCTGTAAAATTAACGAAGGGATGATTTAAACTTCACCGTTTGGAAGTCTTGCTTTAATAGCTTCATTGTGAGCAGCATACTGATCTTTATCGAAGGAACGAATTTTAAGCTTGACGTTGTAAAAACTTTCTGTCGAAAAAAAACTTGCCTATAATTCTCGTGGGCAGAAGAAAAAGACTCTTTCATGGCATCATTTACATGTACAAAAAATAAAGATTTAAGATTTGAATTTTTGCAGAAAGTTAGAAATATCTATTCCGATATAGATAATATGGATAATTTGGATAAATTGGTTTTATGTCCTTCTTGTCCGTCTATTATGCAGTATGCTGCTTCATTTGTTAAAAAGTCATGGTCACTGAGGAGGATGGACTCAACAACTGCATGATAGATACATATATGTATATAATGTTTTGTTCTTTTGTTGGTTTTTTTTTCTGTATGATGTATTGTAAAATTATTATGTTGATTTATGCCTTCAACCCATATGGGTAAAAATGTGCATTCATATATTCAATAAAGTTATAATTCTTAACCCATTTTACATATTTAATAAGACATTCATATTTTGTTTCACTCGTCAATTGTGCCAGCAGTTATGTCTATAGGCAGATATACTGCACTCCCTAACATAATTAAATTTGGGGTACACTTGGTACATTCGTATACCACGGCCCGATATGCCACTATCATAAATGGCAAGTGATCATCCCAGTCTGTGGGATTTTCATCCACATACTCGGCAACATATTTTGGGTTGTATGGTTATTTTTTCTACCAAACCGTCATGTCTTGTAGTTTCAGTTTGGTGCGCGTGTTTGAGACGCAACCAACTTCTCTGGATTTGTAATCTCCTGTTATAAATCTCGCAGGGGTGGTCGTTATATTCTTACAAGCTTATTGACGTTTGCAGATATGTACTGGTCCCATACTATTGACCATATGATATCCAATTATTGACCTGACCATTTAAGTATATGCGGTTTTCTTGCATTCCGATGAACAATATCTCAAATTTCTTATCAGGAATCCTGGTATTAATTTTGCCTTCTTGACTACGTTGGAAATATTGGTAGTTAAATTTAGGTCCTCGTTTAGTTTTTCTTGTTCCTTTAGATTTTATTACAAAATAGTGCATATTCAATACAGTTTTACAGTTTTAATATATAATATACATTAATTAAGTGACTCATTTAAAATAATTTTTCATTCAGTTTGTTTTGCAAATTGCAAATATGATATAATAAAACATTTTTTATCTTTATTACTCAGGAGCCAAATAAATAAAGATTGTTCGTCAATTTTCCTCTTGTATTAAAACATCATTATAGTGCCTAACAGTATTGTGTGAGGTAGAGAAACATGACTTTCAAACGATCGTGTTGAATTATGACATACAAAAATTGGCAGATCGGACATATTTTGACTTTAATTACTCACTACTTTTGTTTGGGTTTAATTGTAATTGCAATATTGAAATTAGAATGAAAAATGTTTTTTTTTTTTTTGTCAAGATAAACAAACATTTTACCTGGCGAAGCCGTGCGTAAAATGAATTTCGGCGTTTCTCATCTACAAATGACCGTTGTTTAGTGGAACAAAACGTTTTATTAGTTAATTTCCAGTAATTTCTCAAGAACATGCTATCCATGAATAATGTATTTGCTCCAAATAAGTAGCATTTTGAGAAATATAAGAATTCGCAAATACAACCTTTCATACCTTTAGTTTCATTGATAAAATTAATATGGACTCGTCCGCTGTCCAGTTTAAAGGTCATTTAATTTACTGTTCACTGATTACATCACGTGTTCGTGTAAGAGGAAAACATAAATTTTATATAAACAAAAGTTTCTCATACATTTCTTTAAAATTGAAAATTGAAATCCGTTGTACATTTTTAGCTTAATAAATCAATTAGGCAACTGTTCATTTAAAGGGGTCATAGGGTTTTTCTTTTATTTTCTTCTTTCATCTTTAATAAAACAGTGGCGAATCCAGCCCGCTGACTGATATAAGAGGCGCTTCGCTGAGATGATTTAAGGGGGGGGGGGGGGCTGCTCCAGTAATGCTTCAGCGACTCGCTTATAAGTTTTCCAACAAAAGTAATAGTTGGGCCGGACAGTCCCCTCAGGTCCTACTGAAGCCACCTATTACACAGATGATTTATTGATATTACACTTCTGAAACAAATAAAAAAAAATCTTTATTGATTCAAAATTAAACAATTTTTGAAAGAGGCACGTAGACGAATGACCAATTTCATAAGACATGCTATTTAATTGACACAAAAAAATCATTTTACTTTCCAACTTATATATTATTCAGTATAACAAAATGATAATCATATGAAACAAAAATACAGTGATAATCATGCACTTTTAATTTAAATCGTATGCGTCCGAGTCATTATCAATGCCTTCAGATATAGCTTCCGAAATGCTTATGCATTCAGATGAGGGAATATCATGATTTTCAATCTCTGCATCTTCGTCTTCGGAATCAGAAGAATCACCAACGCTAAATACCAAAGAAGGATTTTCTCTTTTGAATTTTTCCATTTCGTCTTCTTCGTGGGTTCCCTGAAACAAATACCAATCTTCCCAAGTGCGTGCTTTTTTTTACTAAACCTTTCCATTGTTTTTTTAGAACCAAGTCAATGCCTTTCTCAATGAGAAATTTCACCATTTTAAATGTGTGATTGATGTTGTTATTAGCGACATAATTTTTTACCAATGCCCATGCCATTTCAATAGGGTTCAGTTGAGGATGATATGGTGGCAAAAAATAACTTTATGTCCATATTTGGCAGCTATTGATGACATCTTAAGTTCTCCGTTAGGCATGTTTGCAAACACAACTTCGCGTATTGCCTTCGCTGTTTTCGGACATGGCATTTCTAACTGTCCCGGAATTGCCCCTTTCAACAACATTTCCTTTAACTGTGCAGCTTTTGTTTTTGTCCAATAAGTTTTTCGACATTCTTGGTTAACAACCTCTTTATGATATGATTGTTATGGCTCACAAGAAAGACTAATAAGACTTGAAATTCTTTACTTGATAAACAAACCTCCGGAGAGGGTGAAAAACTGAAAAATACAAAATAAGCAATTCTTACTAACAATTAGCATTACAAAAATTTAGCATAACAGTACACAATAAAGTATCAATGCTAAAAACACAATATTTGGTTTTAAATCATCTTTTTTCTTTTTGTCAAATGAAATGTTCAATATTCAACTTGTGTTATACAATGATTGTCATAATAGTCTAAGCAAATTCACAGTTCATAATAGATGTAATAAAATAGTTCAGTTACAGTAAAAAACAGTAGCACACTTGCTTGTGGTTTACAGTAGAAAATAGTCGCCCTTTTTCACGAATCGAAGTGAGTAGTTTACAATAACAAAAACCGCAAATTAAATACTTCTCAAGAGAAAACATCTTAATCAAAGCAAAGGAAATACAAATCAGCACACTGGATTTAAGAATTGAGTAAACAAAAGGTATGATAAACAGTTCATGTTAAATGACCAAAAAAAATGTTTGTCAACTGTTTAAGACGACTTAAAATAATATACTTGTCAGAGAAGGTTTATACATAAGTAAAGAAAAATATGCTACATTTTAACTTACGCTTTGGTGTCGTGAAGTTACAAATTTCATGAGAAATTGTACAAAATTTTGCGTGAACACATTTTCAAAAAGTGCCGGATATAAAAATAAGTGTATATAACAAGAAGATAAAAAAAAACAAAGACGTGAACTCCGTTTCATTTCCGGAAACACGACACTCCCCTTCTGATTTTTAAAAAATCACCACAAAAAAAAAATACAAATTTTATGCTTATCTAGCAATATACATGTACTGAACAAGAAGATGGTATAAAGTTGCAAAAATAACTGACTGTCATTTTGGATCAGTAAGAACGAGAGGAATGAGTTCAACAATTGGTCTTATGAATGAACTGGGTTTGTTGTCTCTACTAGTTCGAATTTCCACTTTTCGGATTTTCATGTCGGCACTGGGGAAAACTTTTGTTACTATTGCCATCGGCCACTGTGGTCTTGGTAACTCTTTGTCCCTCATGAGAACTATGTCTCCTATATTTAAGTCCTTTATCGGCGATTCCCACTTTTTCCTTACTTGAAGTGTATGTAAATATTCTTTATTCCATTTTGACCAGAATTCATCTGCTAGTCCTTGAACCATCTTCCACTGACTACGTAGCATGTCCTTACTTCCAAATTGCAGCATAGTTTGTTCATCCTGTCCTTTCTTGTGTGTTAAGAGCAAAGACGGAGATAATACTTCCGGGTTATCCGGGTCAGTAGAGACAGATACTAACGGCCTTGAATTCACAATAGCACTGACCTCTGCCATTAGAGTAACTAAAATTTCATGTGTGAGTCTATTTTTCTCACGAATGAGCATACAATCTAAATCCTTCTACTTAAACCTATCATCCTTTCCCATGATCCACCAAAATGTGAAGCATGCGGAGGTTTGAATTTCCATATAGTTCCGTATTGTGATAGCATTATATCAACAGTGCCCTTTTCAATGAATTCAGCTGTTATTCCTAAATCTTGTATTGCACCAACAAAATTTGTTCCTCTATCTGATCGAATAAGTTTAACAGATCCTCTGATAGCAATGAAACGACGATATGCATTGATAAAACTGGCGCTACTCATTTCTTCTATGACTTCAATATGTATCGCTCTTGAAACCAAACGTGAATAATATTGCCCATCTTTTCTGATTGATTGATGAGCCTCTAGTTTTTCTATGGATGATTTGGTATGGTCCAAAAGTATCGATTCCCACAAAGGTAAAAGGAGGTCCTGGAGTGAGTCTATCTTCCGGAAGGTCAGACATCTTTTGTACTTTAAACTGACCTCGCAATTTCTTACATGTGACACATTGTCTGATGATTGTAGAAACTAGCCTTTTACTGCCTATAACCCAAAAGCCTCCTGAACGCAAGGCTCCTTCAGTCATGTGTCTGCCTTGATGACATGTCAATTCATGATAGTGACGCGTCAGTAACACAGCTAAATGATGTTTCTTTGGAATAATTATTGGCTGAAGATGTAGCTCAACAGTTTTTGCATGTCGTATACGGCCACCAACTCTAAGAATATTATGTTTGTCTAACACAGGTGAAAGCGACAACAAATTTGACGTAGGAAGTAACTGACCAACGGAACTAATTGCATTGATATTGTTTGAAAATGCCTCTGCTTGCACTGTTTTGATGATAAATTGTTCCACTTCTTGTCGAGAAGGTGGACTCTCTTGATGTAACTTTCTAATAAAGTCTTTAAGAAACTGAATAGCTCTCACTAGACTTTTCCAAGATGCAAGCCGAGAAAACCTGCTTGACAATCCTACTTCCTCATTAATGTCAGTTTGATTAGAAACTACAGACGGACGGACTTCTTTATCATCATTTGGGTCGACAAGTGGATACATTTGTTTTCCAATATCTGAATCTTGACTCAAGAATTTTGGTCCCTGCAGATAGACTGAACTGGGTAAATCTACAGTATTAAGGCTTCTTGTTGCTACATCTGCTGGATTCAGATCAGTTGAAATGTAGCTCCATTGGCTAGGAGAACTTGATGTTCTTATTCGGTTAACTCGGTTGCTCACATAAACATAAAATCTACGTGTTTCATTAGTTAAATAACCTAAAACAACCTTACTGTCAGTATAAAAATGAAAACAAGTCGAGTCTAATTTGAGGTGTTCTTTCAAAGTATCTGCAATCTCGACGGAAAGGACAGCTGCACATAACTCTAAACGCGGAATTGTGTGGCCGTGTACTGGCGACACTTTAGCTTTGCCCATCAGAAAGGAGACTTCACTTTTATTCTCACCAAACAATTTCAAATAAGCCACAGATGCTATCGCGTCCTTTGACGCATCACTGAATACATGAACCTCCAAATGTGAAGAGTTTAAAAATGATATATCTGAATATCTACGTGGTATTTGTAAGTTTTGAAGATGAACCAATGAGGATACCCAATTTTCCCATCTTACTTTCAAATGATCAGGGAGATCTTCATCCCAATTTGCAGGTCCAGATTCTGACATCATCTCTCGGAGAATTAGTTTTCCATTCATTGTAATTGGAGACGCAAACCCAATAGGGTCAAATATGCTATTAATGACCGACAATGCACCTCTTGTAAAGTGTCTTCTTCTCTATTTATCTCGTATATGAAAATAAGGAGATGTGGTATGATTGACAATCAAACAACTATCACCCGGAGTTGATTTCAAATGCATTGTAGGTCGCCATACGGACTTCAACAATGAGCAGCACCCAAATTGTACAAGTTAGACCCTAAACAGAATTTAATGCACGACTTTGTGCAATTTTATTTCATTCTATTCTATAATATCTTATTTTATTCTATTCTATAATGTTTTATTTTATTTGATTATAATACTGTTTTCAATTGTTTCGGTTTTTGTAGTCATGTTTTAAACATCATTTACTGCTTATTTTTTAAACATACCAGTCTTTTTGGCAGTAAATAGTTTACATTTCCATTGAATCCAGCCGTTAGCACCACCAGCGTGGAAAAGAATCCATCGGTTGCCTTTTCCAGACTTCTCCTTTACAGTTAAACCGTTATAAAACCAGCCTTTGTTGAATACATGGTTTTCGTTAACATACGTCTCATCTATGTATACTGGATAAAAATCTTCATTGTCCCTCAATTTTTTTCAATTCCCGGCAATATTTTAGGCGCCAATCTATAATTTCTTTGGTTTGATCCACAAAAAAATGTCCTGATTTTGATTTTCGAAATTCAAACCCAATTGCTTTCATGATTCTTCTTAGCTTCGACCTACTGATTATGACACCCTTATAAAAAGACAAGTTGCGAACAATTTTTTGAGCGGTTGGAAAATTCCCTTCTTAGCCAAGTGTTCAATGGATTGATGTATGGCAGATATAATTTCTCTGTCATAAATGGTGTTTTTTGTACGTTTCAGTCCGTTTTGTCTCTTAACAGGCCATGCACCATCCTTACGTTGTACAACAAGAGACCTCACACAACCATAGCTGTAACCAGTTAAAAATGCTAGCCTTTCAGTTACAGCATGGTCTGTTGCATTTGGGTTTTCGTCAAGGAGTCGGACAGCAACAGTGCAAACCAAATCTATGCTCGATTGTGACAATTCTTTTCCTTCGTTGCCGATATGCTCATTGAAAACTTTGCAATATTTAGTAGTCTGACCTTAAGTGTCTTCTGAGGGGCGTTTTCTGCATTTCCTTCTGTTATGACCCTTTTCTCCGCATATACTGCAGTGTCCATGGTGGTGTCTGGAATTGTGGCCATTAGCTCCACAAACTGAACAAATCATATACAAACAAAGAAAGAAAAACACTCCAACCTGGTGTACATTTCTGATAGACGCCATCGCACTTTTATACTGGTTCTGTTAATTGTATTTGTTTATTTATTTTTGAAATATATTAAAATAATATAATAATTCGCATTTTAATCATTTTTTTTTCATTGTCTATGCTTTCTGTCAATTGGTGTATACGTACTCCCCCAAAACATCAACATTTGTATAAATCAATTAAGTTAAATTTTATAATTTTTATTCTTTTTTCAAACATGTTCGTTTACTTCAGAGTTACCATCCCTGCTTCATAAACAATTCTATTGTTACATTTATTTTTACACGGTCTGATTTAATCAACATACATGTATACACTTTAAAGGTAAACTAATCATGTCATTACTTAAGCCAATCAAATTGCGCAACTTTCCATAACAATGACCGGTCCACATCATTATAAGTGGTAGGGGTAATTTGGGTAGGGAGAAAATGAGAGAAATTTTAAGTTCATTTTTTGTTAAAACGACTAAAAATTTATGAACCAAAAGCTTTGTATCGGTACAATTTTCGGATCTCTCAGTTACGTATTTTATGCAATAAAAAGATTGGTCTCCAAAAGTCAACATAATTTTTGACTTTATACAGAAAATTAGCTCTATTAAAAGATTTACTTTTTAACAAATTTTACAATTATACACTGTAAAATTATTTCTCGACACACTTAAAAAAAAAATAATTCTGATTGGTTAAGTAATTTTGTCAAAAAGTGCAATGAAATGAACTATGGTATAGCAAACATCGAATTCCCTCACAGAATGTTATCACACACTATAGATAATTACATTCTTTTCTGAAATTTTCATATTGAGATTATAATGTTATATATAATTAGTGTCAAACCATTTCTCCCATAATACATTTCGTTCAAAATTTGCGGCCCAGCTAGGACACTATAAGTATAAATTTTCCAACACCGTCTTTTATTTCATGTATTTAGTCTTAGTTTGACCCGGTTAAATATTAAGTAGAAATTTCCTACCAAGTCACAGCAATATATTTGCGAAGTTGATAAGGAAGCCGATTCCAGCGACACATCTATGATACATTAATACAGGAAGTGAAAACACCCGATCCCAGGTTTGGTGACCAGTACAGTAAACACACATGTTTATTTGTGGTCACCTCTAAATAAAAGCTAGACCCTGGTATACATGCCACACAAAACAAACAATGTATTTATTATCTTCTATATAGATTTGCTGTACATAATTGATTTAAATTACTTTGGTATATATTTCATATGGCAGTGCTCCTATTTACAGGAGGTCTATATCCCGAAGAAGAAACCAAGCGCCATCTGTCGTCATAATGATCGTTAGCATACGATGACATTTCACACATTGACATTTAACGAATCGACAAGCTACAAAACGAATCGACAAGTTAAAAAACAGCAATATACAAATTGACAAATCACACAGTCGCAAGTTACAAATTGACAAGTTACGAAGTAAGAATTTTGACCGCGTTGGCTTTCCATAATCATGTGGTCATTTTTATAAATTTCCTCTGCGTTTGAATTTTTCGAAAAACTAAGGATTTTCTTATTCCAGGAATAGATTATCGTAGCCGTTTTTGGCACAACTTTTTCACGGTGTCTATCCATATCGGATCCTTTACGCGCAATTCAGCGGTACGCGGCTCCTTTGTGAACAGATAACGGATCCTTGCCGTAAAAATAAGGTGAGTTAATCTAAAGGTTCCTTTAAAATTGTGTTTTATTCTGTCTAAACACTCTGGTCAACAAAAAACAAATATCAGGCGGAATAAGCCAACTATCAAGGTAAGTATATAGATGTATTTTATTTCGTTAGCTATTATGATTACGAAATAATCACTGAAACAAGGGAGTGCAATTGTATGAAATTGCGAAGTGATGTTGACATTTTCCAGACTTTCAAGCATTTCTTCCCTGTTTTTGCTGATAAAAGTACTGAATTGTATTAGAAATTAACGTTCTTTTATAGGGTAAAACAATCTACCGAAATTCTAATGTTCAGTCTTCTGAAATTAGTTCAAAATGTTATAAAATTTGTGGCAACGGATCTTTATGATCACCGCAGGAGATCCTTTACGATTTTGAAATGAATTATGAATTTTCAGAGTTCATGTGTTTATGTTCGCTGAACACGCTGAATGTGCATGTAAAATGCATATATTTACGATTAACTGTTATAAAAATGACTTATACTTATGAAGCTCTATCATTTAACTTGAATTAATTATTGACAAACTGTAAAGGCCATACAAATTTGTCTAAGTAAGATACAGAAAGCTTAGACTGAATTGTTCAAATCGTTACATACAGGCTGGCAATATATGGCTGTTGGACTGATATAGCGGTTCTATTATATTAGTAATGTCAGGGATCATACTGTTTAGTTTATTTTAGCAGAGCAAAAACTAAAATGGCCATAATCAATTGTTTTTTTTAGATGAACCCTCAACATTTGCACGATTTGGATGCACTAGGTGTTAGTGCTATTAATTACGATTCAGATACAAGTATACACGGCAATGTTTCCAGCAGTAATGTCACTGAAGGGCCAGAAGAGAATACGAATACCATAGTTTCAAATGAACTAGATGTCCCCGTCGATTCGTTAGATATGACGGCTTCTCCTTCATCTTCCATTGTTTTAGAAAATATTGTTGACGGAAATGTCAATTTTCTTGGTATGGTATGGAAGTCAATATTACAGACCAATCTAATGACGTGAATAATAATATTTGCACTAAAGTTAAATGTTCAGGGTGTGATAAATATTTTGCAAGTAAGTCTAACATGAAAAGACATTCAAAAATTCACACAGGTCAAATGTCAAGATGTACTATATGCTTTAAAGAATATCAAACAAAGCATGATCTAAACAGGCACAACGAATCTGTCCATAAGGGGACTTTATACACATGTGATCGTTGTCCGAAAACATTCAAATCTACTACTGGTTTGAAGAACCACAAACGAGAACATGATGGAGATTTCAGGTACCTGTGCCAGTTTTGTGGTCACGGATTTAACTACAAAAATGACTATGATGGCCATAGACACAAACACGAAAATAATAAGACCTATGAATGCTCAAAATGCGATAAAAGATACCAATTTCAAGCCAATCTTCGCCGACATGTGAAGCACTGTGGAAAACAAGGCAAACCTTTTTCCTGTGATACATGTGCCAAACAGTTCAAATGTCAACGCTACCTGAAGGAACATCTGAAGGTGCACAACGATCCTGATACCTATCAGTGTTCTCAATGTGGTAGTTTTTTTAACCACCGTTCTAGTTTATATAAACATGTCAAAAGGACTGGCCACCAGTAAAGTTGGTATTTAATGTCTGCTCATTAGTGAATCACCGTCACTTGACGTATATAATGCCAAAGATGGTTATAAACTATTATTAAGTATATGCACATGACAATCCTGGTTCCATGTAACTGAACAAATAACGGGAATTAACCACATTCACTTGTGGAATAAAAACAAATATTTATTATTAATTCCTTATTTTTTAAGTATCATACTAGTATTTGATAAAAGATTTTGATTATTTCACCTTTTTCGGCTTCATTTGTGCGTCCATACAGTAGTGTTATTGAAACCATATTGTTGGGACATGAAAACGAGACTTAGAATAATAACCAAATTTTAACATTTAGTAAAAAAAATGCTTTTACCCCATGTGCCTGTAGTAATAGATACAAGCTTGTGATTTTTCCACATTCCATTATTTGATTTGTTTTTCTTGAATTGTTGCAAAATATGCATTTTATAGGGGTTTTTATCAGTATTTTACATGAATAGCTAGCTCACAGTGGATGTGTTTTCTTCTTTTTGGTCAGTATTTTACAGCAATAGCTTGTAGTGCATTTGTTTTCTTTTTTGTTTGTATTTTACAGCGATAGCTCTGACACAGTGCATGGGTTTTTTCTTGTGCTGATTCGTTCTTGTTATTTTTTGTAAGAATACATTTAAAATGATATGCGTTGTTTTGTTTTGTTTAATTAATTTCCAAAATAAAGATGTTTCTATTATTCAATGATTAGCCACATTATGCAAATAACCACGAAATTTAAAACAGACATCTCAGGGACCATTTCTCAGGAATCAGTAGTCCGTTTTTTATTTGAATTTACAAGATTGATGCTGACCAATGATGGCATTCACATTCTAAAAGCATGCAGGATAATATCCACCCAATATAAAATTCTGCAAAATAGAAAGTTCAGGGAAACAAACGCCAATTTGGATTGTATCGGGTCATATCAGACACAGAAAATAGATAGAACACACGAATACCAAATATTTATGAGACTTTTTTTAGGATTTATTGTTTTGTTTTACATTACATCAATATGTGATAGTGTTTTAAAACTGCCTCAAATATCTTCTAATTCAATTCCAAGTCTCTTAGTAGGCAAAATTTTCGACTCGTCACATTTATGGTGTTGTCGTACTGGTAAGCATCCTCTTGTTACTTCATTTGGCTTCGACACATCACATCGTTTTGTTTTTCGTTGTTTTCTTCTTTTTCTCATGGCTGTGTCAACGAAGTGATCTCTAAAAAAAAATCATACAACAATACATACATGTAGTTGACCTACCATGATTTTAAAATATGTAATTTCAAACGGTACAATTTGAATAAAAATAATAATCCCCTTTTTCTTTCTTGTGCAAACGACCATGTTTCCCTCTGAGACTTGTAAAAGGGAGAACCAAAAACAGAGAGTTTACGAACATTATACCGTGATGTGCATCAACAAAATTAATATTATTGTTTAAGAAATCTAAGGAGATGAACTTATTTATGAAGTAAAATTGAATATCTAGGTTTTAGGTAACATGACTAAAATAGTGCTTTGCAAACAATTACAGCTATAAGAATCGAGTATGTACGTTTGGACAAAATCTTTTGTTACCTTCCTTGTTAGCTGATGCGTGAATTCATTGTAAGTTTACCTATAAACCCCCTTCTTTCTGATTAGTTAAGTCCAATAGACAGAAAGATTGGTTATTTGTCGGACTAGTCTACGCTCAAAGAAGGGTATTTATAGGTAAAATTCATGCATCAGCTAACAAGGAAGGTAACAAAAGATTTCGTCCAAACGTACATACTCGATTCTTATAGCTGTAAAATGCAGAAAGTAATATAATATAATATCCCCTTCTATTTCTTTCTGAATGTAAACATAATAAGATATGATTGTCAATGAGACAACTCTCTTAAAGATCAAATGTCGTAAATATAAACAATTATAATGACCAAGTTTCAAATTGATATGACTACAACTTTATCAAAAACTTTCACCGGTTAAGAATAGGACGGACAATCAAATAGACGGATGAACATACATACGATGCAAAGACCAGAAAACAAAATGCCCCTCTACTATCGTTGATTGGTATAAAAACGAATTTCACACATATAATATGAAGACTGTTACAACCAACCTAAAGAGTATTGTGCCGAATGTCACCGAGTTTACTGTGGAAGAGATAGATTCATCAATTACTTCATCTTCTGCATTCATCAGTAAGTGTACCGGGTATACAGATTTCTTTGTGGTCTTTATGCGCAACATTCTGTAATAGATATTTTAAAGTGTTGTATAAGTAATCTTTAGCCCATGTGAACCTGTTCCGCTCACCTGCTGCTTGCTGAATATATTTTATTAGTAAAATTAACTAGATACCATTGAGATGGGAGCCATCTCTGTGGGCCCCGCTGTCAATAGCGTGGGGTAAATAAGTTGATCAAATTTGTTAGCGATGGACAGACCAACAGACAGACAGACCTTTGACCTAGGAAGTTGTACATACATCATGACACACCCTCTGGTGTTGGTTAAAATGGATGTCAAGTATAATATTTGAAATCATAAGGGTTCTCAAGATATAGAGCGGACACGATCTTCACCACAGGACACGGGGTTGTCAACTGAAACCAAAGTTTTTTTGACCTTGACCTTTGACCTAGGAAGTTGTACTAACATCAGAACACGCCCTCTGGTGGTGGTTAAAATGGATGTCAAGTATAAACTTTGAAATCATAACGGTTATCTAGATATGGAGCGGACACGATCTTCACCACAGGACACGGGGTTGTCAACTGAAACCAGTTTTTGACCTTGATCTCTGACTTAGGAAGTTGTACATACATCATGACACGCCCTCTAGTGGTGGTTAATAAACATGTAAAGTATAAAGTATGAAATCATAATGGTTCTCTAGATAAGGAGCGGACACAAAGTTAAAGTGTTACGGATGGATGGACGGACGGACGGACAGACAGACTGACTGATCACTATAGGGCGACCCGCCTAAAGACGGGGCCCTAATTATGTACCTTAGAGATTATAGTAAAATGACAATCTAAATACCTGTCAGATGGATCGCATCTGTAATGCTGAATTTCTGCAACAGTTGACATTAGACGTGGGATATTAATTGCCTTTGGACAGCCTAGCCGAGTTACGTCCAAGTCACTTAATTCTCCAAAAAAAGTTTCGTTGGCTAAACTGGAAATTGCTCTCTGATTGAAAGTTCCGGACTTTTCAATTGCATACAGTTGTATATTTGTGTCGATCTTCTGTAAGAAACCTTCAAACGAGGCTCTTGTGAACCCATTGATGTACATCCCGTAAATAGGGAATGATCCAAAGTCTACATTTTTTAGAAGGAAATCTTTCATTCGAAGTCTTCTCAAAGTCCTTTCAACTGCTGATATTCCTGGGGCATCTTCCGATTCATACCATTCTCTGACTATATCACAGAATGCTGCCTCATCGTCGTATTGCATTTGTCGCATTGCAATAGCCACGTCAACAGAAAATGTTCGCAATGCATACGCATTATTTTGCTTATCAATTAGGTCTTCGACCAGACTTTTGCTTATGATATCACTATGATGTTCTGCAACATCCAACCAAGCTTTCTTTCGAACTCCTCGTAACCCATCCTTGCAGACTTTTACTCTCAAGTTAACTAAAAGATGATGTGCATCTACACACTTTGGCTCAAACTTTTGTCTTTCAGATGAAAACTCGGGATATGAAAACCAATCTGTTTTTCTAGCGTCTTTTAGCTCAGTGTCTGGACTGAAAGGTGATGTCTGCAACCATTCACGTTTGGAATCGGGATATAATACAGTAGCATATATTATATTTAACAAGTATTTAGGAATCACCTTAGAATTACATTTACTCGATGATCTCAAAGTACGTGCTGCACATTCTGCTAGTGATGTCATTGACCTAACAAATCTTTCTTTCTCTATTTGAACCCCGTCACCGATAAGCTTACTAATGGCATTACACTTTTCTTGCAGCCGCCAAGATTTTTTTACAGTTTGGTTATGAAGAAAAACTGTACTTCCGATGATAATGTTGAGTTCATCATGTGTCAATTTTTGCAACTTGGTTGAGTCTTGAACAATTACCTTTAAATCGGCAAACGTTTTGTCTTTCCATCGTTTTGACACACTAGCTTTAGGATGAATCTTTAAAGATGAAACAATTTGTTTGAAAATGTCATCTGATAAAACTCTTGGTTGCTTTGAATTCTCAATGACCATTTCTTGTGGGTTTCTTTGTGTCCCTAATACCTCATCAGTCTGTTGTTCATCACTGCTATTGTTATCTGCATTTTCATTATCATGCATCAAAACAGCTGCCGTTTCATCACTTTCAATTAGAACATCAAGCGCCTCGTCTGGAAGGCATGCCAATACATCTGTAGATGTATGAACACTTGACAATACACCATCAGAATCGTTTTCTTGAACTGTATTTCTTTGCTTTTTCATTGCTATTAGTACTTTTCTATATACTGCACATGAAATAGATAATGACCCTGTGCTAGACTTGTGTATAACAACATCTTCATTCATCTTTCTAACCATTGTAGAGGTTGATAACTTACTTATAATACCATCCCTTGTCTCTTTTCTTGCTTTATCCCAAACGTCTCGTTGTAGCTGTAACAATGTAAGAGGATTGTTATTAATGTCTCTGGTTGCAAGCTTAATCCACTGGCCATCGAAGCAACTACAAAGTACATCCACATTCTTTTCGTAGCATGTTTGTAAAATACCACTATGCATAGCACGCATTGTAGTTGTCGTTAAGCTGTAACCTTTCATAGCGTACGCTATTGGAATTGAATTCGGTACCTCTGGATTATAATTTCTGTCTGTGTCACTCAATAGCCATACTAATACCTCCGATGCTTTGCGTCTGTAAATTTCATATGCCTCTTTCAAAGTGGACTTAACTTCCGACAAGAGAACTGCGATGTCCTTGAATGACGATGATATTGCGTCATGTGCGACTGGAAAGACATAAGGCAAGACAGTATTCGTTTGTGAAAGTGAACAAGCAGTTGCTTTGATCGATGGAACTTCACAAATAAATTCAGTACATTCATCTCTAAATGTGTGCAGTTTTGTTTTTATTTCCTTGGACAGTGCAGATGTTCTTGTTGGTCTTTTAGAACTTCCTTCTTTGTACAGAGATTTTGCTTCATTTAACATAAGCAACCACAAATTCTAATCAAATCTTACCCGGATAATTGTCGATGATTCTTCAGTCCAGCAAAGATACCAAAGCTTATCTGTCTTTAAACACACCATTTCAGAAAGAACTTGCGGAATATATCTGAATATAAATAAAAAATATCATATTGTACCAGAGTTAAACAACTGAGTATAAAATTATCATTAATTTATCAGATAAACTTGCATTCCTCGCCTGGCTGAAAAAAAATGAAAAAATACAAATGACAAAATCTCACATGACAATTCGGCAACAGCGCTGAAAAAGTTGATAGCAGACTATTTAAAATTCAATGAAAAGAAGAAAGCATAAAAATATTCCCTAAATATATGTTTGGAAAAGTAAAGTTTTCATTACTGAGAGTCACTGAGACCAAATTGTCTCACATTTGCTATTGGCATAGTTTGATATGTACCGATGTATGCACTAAGCATAATCAGTTAAGTGAATCGTTTATCAACAGAAACACTATAGAAATTCAAATAAACTTGGCAATGTACAATATTCTACTGGGTTACAATTTTTCTACACTATGAACACAAAAAAAAGATATGGTATAATTGCCAATGAGTCCATCCAAAATATAAGCAATTATAGGTCACGGTACGGCTATTCCGAGTATAAACATATATTCAACTGTTCAATAGACGTGGAAACCAAATAAGCATACTAAAATTAAGAGATGGAGACAATGATGAACCGATCAATGCATACATATGGCAAGGAAAACCTTGTTTAATCTACTGACCCCGTCCTTCATGAAAATTAAAGGAATAAAAATAGCTCCGAGGATTTATCCCGAAGTAACAATTGACAATCGACAATCCACAATTTGATTATATACATGTAAGTATCACAAAGGAACAAAGACAATTTCTCAAATATAACATCAACATATACATACCTTATCGGAATTTCATAGTGAACTGGCGTTTTAAAGTCAGCTGCCGAAGGACACTTAAACTCACATCCATACAGAGGATTTGGTACAAACGGACTTCCACCTGATTCCATATTAATATGTCCAACATTGCCATCAGGAGAAACTAATATGAATGGTTCAGCTTCAACAGATATGACATGAGCACCTTCTATGTACTTTAAACCTGGGCTGAAAAATGGCAAAACCTTTCCTGTCAGTGTCGCAACTGCGTGTATTTCAGATTGTGTGCCATGTTCCATACGTTTCTTCACTTCATCAGATATCTCTTCATCGATTTCTATGTTTCTAACTACTTTGTCAAAATGTTTTTGTAAGCCTTTTAGCGTGTCTAGACCGAGCCCTTCATATAGTTTGCTACCTGTAAGTTTGAAATCCTTTCGTTTCGTGAACCATTTCTCTGTTCTTTGTTTGATGTAGCGTATATCATCAGTAAACTGTTCAGGTAGATCCTCTGGTTCTTTAAGAGTTACCATGTTATTCTGGGCATAAACATCTAGTTCGTTTCCAACAACAAACACTCCACAAGAATCTACTAGATTAGACCCTTCTTTTAAAAGACAATTATTTGTGTCTAAAAGACGTTTAACAATGGCCTTAAGTTGGTATATACTAGCTTGCACGCTACTGATAGCATAAACAAAACGAGAGCTTCGCCAGTTATCACCAGCTTACTGCCTAAACTTACGAAGCGCTAGCTGCTGACTTACAAGCAACTTTCGCAGATCTTTAAGACGAAATGATACAATTTTAACAATAGTCTCTATCTTTCTTATTTTCTCGTCTTTTTGTATTTCATTCCATTCAGCAATAGTTGTTTCAATAAGGCTTAACTCTCTTTCAATTCTTTCTAACGAATCTTTTAATGTCACTCCATCTTCATACCCAAATAAGTCCTGGTCTCCATTTGTTGCGTTCAGACCAGTAGCTACTTTTTTTCCATCGACACTAAGTACGTAAGCGGTTTGATTTGATGACTTAAGTTCTATTGCCTGATTTATTATACCTGGCGGTAACTCCCTAGGGATCTTAGTTTCAGTCATATCAAACTTTGATATTGAGACGGTGCTTGGTACAGCACAGTTTATCTGCGTATCTTGTGGGTTATATTCTCCTTTAGATGACGGGATGTTCACAACCTGTCCTACAGACTTGATACCTGCCATGAACCTCAAAACCTTGCCATGGAATAGCCTATACATCACTTTCCAGAATTTCAAAGTTCCGTAAACTAAGAATTTAACACAAAATACCTCTCTGATTTGTTGTTATCCATCACTTTCGAACATCACGTTGTTTTTACGGCAAGGATCCGTTATCTGTTCACAAAGGAGCCGCGTACCTCTGAATTGCGCGTAAAGGATCCGATATGGATAGACACCGTGTTTTTGGAATTTTGGATCCCCAATGCTCTTCAACTTTTTACTTGTTTGGGTTTATAAATATTTTGAGCGTCACTGATGAGTCTTCTGTAGACGAAACGCGCGTTTCTTATGTCAGTTTTATTCACTTTTACAAAGCGCTGTTCATTATACACAAACTATTTAATACAGAGCCTTCAATATATGCACAATGTTGGAATGTAACATTTCTGGTTTGAAATGTTAACAAGAGGCTGTCACAACGACAGCAAACCGGATTTATTAATATTTATTTGTGTCCTGGCAATATCACAAGAACCATTACTGATGAATGGTGAAAGTGAAAATTGTCAACATCAAATTTGACCTCCATTTTGTCATCAGTATCAACATATAAAAATTTAAAAAGCTTAGATTGAATGGTTCATGAGTAAATGCAACAACGTGAATGGAAACGTCATTTTACAATCTTTCAAGAACCATAACTCCTGAACAGTAAAAGTCAAAATCACCATTATTGAACTTGACCTCTATTTTGCCATCAGTAACAACATATAAAAATTTCAAAAGCTTTGGTTGAATGGTTCATGAGAAAATGCACGGACACAACTGGAAACTCCATTTTTCAATCTTTCAAGAACCATAACTCCTGAACGGTAAAAGTCAAAATCGTCTTTATTGAACTTGACCTCTATTTTGTCATCAGTAACAACATATTAAAATTTGGGAAGCTTTAGTAGAACAGTTCATGCGTAAATGCACGGACACGACTGGAAACTCCATTTTTCAATCTTTCAAGAACCATTACTCCTGAACGGTAAAAGTCAAAATCGTTATTATTAAACTTGACCTCCATTTTGTCATCAGTAACAACATATAAAAATTTCAAAAGCTTTGGTTGAATGGTTCATGAGAAAATGCATGGACACGACTGGAAACACCATTTTTCAATCTTTCAAGAACCATAACTCCTGAACGGTAAAAGTCAAAATCGTCTTTATTGAACTTGACCTCTATTTTGTCATAAGTAACAACATATTAAAATTTGGGAAGCTTTGGTAGAACAGTTCATGCGTAAATGCACGGACACAACTGGAAACTCCATTTTTCAATCTTTCAAGAACCATAACTCCTGAACGGTAAAAGTCAAAATCGTCATTATTAAACATGACCTCCATTTTGTCATCAGTAACAACATATTAAAATTTGGGAAGCTTTAGTAGAACAGTTCATGCGTACATGCACGGACACGACTGGAAACTTCATTTTTCAATCTTTCAAGAACCATAACTCCTGAACGGTAAAAGTCAAAATCGCCATTATTGAACTTGACCTTCATTTAGTTGTCAGTAACAACATATTAAAATTTTAAAAGCTTTCATTGAACGGTTCATGAGTTAATGCACGGACAACATTTGATTGCCGCCCGCCGTACATCCCCAAATCAATAACCGACATTTTTGTCACAAAAATCCGGTTAAAAATATATATATGAATTATATCATCCATCTTGGATATTATTAGGAGATTCCTTGGTTATATTAAAAATCTTTATTGCATTATACAGTTATATGTAGTATTTTAGCGATTTTACTCTTTATTCAGGTAATTACATATGGAACAAATAGAAATTGACAGGTTTTTAGTCACACGTAGTGCTGTACCCATGATTAGATTCGTGCAAAACATTTGCCATATTGAAATAAGGATATTTAGTTATCTGTAATATTACTATTCAACCTATTAAGATCAATCCATTAAAATAAGGTCATTTGATTAAAACTTCCAAAAATGAAAAAAAAAATACAGAAATTCGTTAAATATTTCGTTTTTTAAATTGTGTGATTGCTTACCCTTCAGTGACACAAATTGCATGCATGTGCAGGACGAGAACACAATAACAATCAATTCGATGACTAGGTCCTATAATGGAAGTTTTTTGGAAAAAAATGGACAGGGTGAATATTTTTTCTTGCACAGTCATCTAACAGCCTCTCAAAGTTGGAACAGGTTATAAAACGCCTCAACACAGGTCGTGGCAGCGTACTTGTACATCCCACACATCTAATAAACGACCACGCTAGACTTTGCCAAGTTTTTATTGACCATGGAAGACCGTTTGAGCAAATTTATGTTTCTCAGCCTCGTGTCTTGTTGAAATGTAACATTAGTTTACAATCATTACTAACACTTTAAACTGAAATTTAAACTAATTCAATAATATGAATAAGTTGAAAATAAAACAGAAGTTGGACATTACAAGCATTTATGGACTTGTGCCTTCGATACACTAACTGATTTAAAATATTTAAACAATCAATTAGGGTATAACCCAACTGTTCATTTAGAATAATTATCAAAAGAACCATGATTATAATTTTATACAGGAGACTCATCAGTGACGCTCAGATCAAAGTAGTTATGACGCCAATCAAGTACAAAGTTGAAGAGCATGGACAACCAAAAATCCCAAAAAAGTTGTGCCAAATTCGGCTATGGTAATCTATTTCTGTGATATTAAAAACTTATTTTTTTTTTTTCGAAAAATTAAAACGGCCGCCAGCAGTGGCATCGACCCAGTGGTGTAATAGTTATCAAACGTACCAGGATTATACAAATGACGCGTCTAGCTTCCTATACAGTTGAAATTCAGTAACATAATAATATAGCGTTAACTTAATTTGTTAGTATATTAATTGTTGTTTCGAATTAATAATCAGATGCATATAACAGTGGTCGCTTTCATATTCTTATTGATTGAAAGTCGCTCTATGTCCTACTTTAATTTGTATGCATGTTCAGGGCGAACGCAAATTAGTAAATACAATTGATAGGTCCTGTATGAGAGGTCATCCGATATGAAGATCGGAGAAGCTGAACCGACATTGAAATATTCGAGCATGTTGAGAGAAAGCAAAATTGTAACATGCCACCAACTATCCATTTAAAATTGCAAGGGATCTTACCGTACAGTGATCGTGGTAGTCTCTTTAAACGAAACATCGTCTTTGACTTTCCCATCCTGATTGGACTTGGCTGCGTACTTAAAAATCCCACTAAACCAAACAAACGCCCGACTTAGGAAAAGGTTTTTTTTACTGCCGATCGAAAGAACATTTATTTTTAAAGTGACCATAAATCATACTTATCGTAATGTTACAACTATAGTTAAATTATCACTCAATAATACGTTCATTACGACACCTCTACCGGCACAACGGCCCTTCTAAAATAGTCTTTCTTCCATATCATATCAACACCTCTAGTATTCAGCAAGGTAGATCGCTTGATATATCTATTTAATTGAATTAACCAATTAGAAATACACTCTTAAAATAAATTAATAATTCATACAACTACATGAACTACTTGCATAAATGAGTCGTTCCATTTTTTTAATGCACAGAGCTGATATCGCTATTAGTGGAACATCAGGTCACAAAGGTATTAACATTTCAGTAGTCAATACTAAGGTACATTACATGCATTATAAAACAAACTTTTATAAATAAAGGATATTTGTAGAAACTAAGGCTTAATCTTCGTAAGTTTAAGTGAACATGACAATAACGATAAATCAAGGAGTAAACAAAGACTCAATAAAACCAAAGGACATTTACATCAACAGTTATAAATAATAATTAAGAAACAACACGAACTCCACTAAAACCCGGGAGTGAAATCAGGTGCTCCGGAAGGGTAAGCAATTCCTGCACCGTATACGGCACCCGGGTGCTGGAGTTTCTCGTTGCATTGGATATCTATTACTGGCCATTTGACTGTTTTCTGCTCTATGGTTGGGTTGTTGTCTTTTTGACGCATTCTCCATTTCCATTCTCAATTTATTATATAATTTGTCTATTATTTTACGTCTTTCAAGTCGTATAGCTCTTGAAAGGTATTGGTTCGTGTACGTCATTGTTAATCATTCCTAGCTTAGACAGAAAAGCACTGTGGACGCTTGCAGTGTTATTTGTTTCAACATTAACGGACGAGACAAATTGGTGTGTTTAACATTTTGAGTTCTCTATTAAGTAAATTGATTTCTCATTTCATAACAGTCACATCTTTCTTAAACAAATTTTTCTAGAGGAAAAACGGAAACCGTTTTCCTGTGTATTATAAACGCAGGATTTAACAAGTGAGGAGAGCATTCCTTGCTATGGTAGTCGCAACGCTATGTGTTCCTCCGTGTTAACCACGGCGACGATTTGTATTGCGATATTTTAATGTGAGGTTGTATGTTACTCTTTCTCACGGCAAATAACGCAATTTCAAAATCTGCCATAGATTTGGAGAAACAAAAAACTGCCATAGATAAATTGATATTTTTTTTGGCGTTTTTATAACATCACATTTGCCTTGGATATGTGAGCCACTATACATTTAAGTCCATATATATTGATGTATTGTATAGGGTAAAGGGCGAAAGGGAGACAAAAAGTGCATAAAAAAATAAGAGAGTCGGGGAAAACAAATTTTATAAAATTAATAAAATTGAGAATATAAATGGGGAATCTAGAAATTCCCGCACCCGGAGGAGGAGTCCTTCAGCTGGCCCCTAAACAAATATATACTATTTAAGTGATAATGAACGCCATACGAAACTCCAAATTGTACGCAAGAAACTAAAATTAAAGTAATACAAGACTAATAAAGGCCAGAGGCTCCTGACGTGGGACAGGCGCAAAAATGCGCCGGGGTTAAACATGTTTTTGAGATCTCAACCCTCCCCTAAACCTCTTGCCAATGTAGAAAAGTAAACGCATAACATCACGCACATTGAAATTCAGTTCAAGAGAAGTCCGAGTCTGATGTCATAAGATGTAACCAAAGAAAATAAACAAAATGACAATAATACACAAATAACAACAGACTACTAGCAGTTGACTGACATGCCAGCTCCAGACTTCAATTAAACTGATTGAAAGATTATGATTTCATCATATGAATATCAGGCCCAATCCTTCCCGTTAGGGGTTTAGTATCATACCGTCATAACATATATGAGAAGAACATTACCCGTGTCATGCCAAGAACTTTTTTTTAATAAATGTAAAATTGAGAATGGAAATGGGGAATGTGTCAAAGAGACAACAACCCGACCATAGAAAAATCAACAGCAGAAGGTCACCAATAGATCTTCAATGTAGCGAGAAATTCTCGCACCAGGAGGCGTCCTTCAGCTGTTCCCTAAACACATATATACTAGTTCAGTGATCATGAACGCAATACTGATTTCACATTGTACACAAGAAACTAAAACTAAAATAATACAAAACTAACAAATGCCAGAGGCTCCCGACTTGGGACAGGCGCAACAATGCGGCGGGGTTAATATAAAAAAGAAGATGTGGTATGATTGCCAATGAGACAACTGTCCACAAGAGACCAACACGACAGACATTAACAACTAAAGGTCACTGTACGGCCTTTAACAATGAGCAAAGCCCACACCGCATAGTCAGCTATAAAAGACGAAAAGCAAACATGTAACACATAAACAAACGACAACCACTGAATTACGGGCTCCTGACTTGGAACAGGCACATACAAAAGTTGTGTGGCGGGGTTAAACATGTTAGCGGGATCCCAACCCTCCCCTGATCTGGGACAGTGGTAAAGCATTATAACACAAGAACAAACTATAAAAATCAG
This sequence comes from Mytilus galloprovincialis, assembly GCF_965363235.1. Lineage (NCBI taxonomy): Eukaryota > Metazoa > Mollusca > Bivalvia > Mytilida > Mytilidae > Mytilus > Mytilus galloprovincialis. Next base: position 102,424,349 of record NC_134842.1, read on the forward strand.
TTGAAAAAGGCTTAACTCATCAAATGGACAAATATACAAGTGGACGTGGCCGGGTATTTATACATCCCGACACAAAAACAGACCCGAGAGTACTCGCAGTTATCTAACAGCTAGCTTATGAGATCTTAATCCTCCCCCTTTACCTCTAGCCACTGTAGAAAAGTAAACTCATAACAATACGCACATTTGAAAAAAATTAGTTCAAGAGAAGTCCGAGTCTGATGTCAGAAGATTTAGTTCATTCCTTGTTACATATGTGTTTAGTTCCGATGCAAAGACCCTATAAGTGAATCAATAGTAACGCCAAAATATGCAATCTTTAATAACCTGACAACAGTATTGTAACTATATCCCTTCTTTATCAATATATTTAAAGGTTGTGTTAGTTTCTGAGGTGAATACTGACATTTTTATGCCCTACCTACGATAGTAGAGGGGCATTATGTGTTCTGGTCTGTGCCTCCGTTCGTCCGTTCGCTTCAAGTTTTTGATGAAGTTGAAGTCCAATCAACTTGAAACTTAGTACACATGTTCCCCATGATATGATCTTTCTAATTTGAATGCCAAATTATAGTTTTGACCACAATTTTATGGTCCACTGAAAATAGAAAATGATAGTGCAAAGTTCAGGTTAAAGTTTCTGGTCAAGGTAGTTTTTGATGAAGTTAAAGTTGCATCAACTTGAAACTTAGTACACATGTTCCCTATGATATGATTTTTTAATTTTAATTCCAAATTAAAGTGTTGACCCCAATTTCATGGTCCACTGAACATAGAAAATGAAAGTGCGAGTGGGGCATCCGTGTACTATGGACACATTCTTGGTAAAAAATATTTCAAAAAAAAAAAATCCACAAACAAAAGGAAAAACAAAGAAAAAGAGATAAGTAGGTTGGAGACGTTGGTTTATGAACAAATTGATCATGATGGATGATCAATAGCTTGTAGGAAAATTCGCAGCCCGTTTTTTTGACACACATTTGTTTTGTTATTTTTCATCCAAGCATATGTTTTATGGCACGCCGGAGGCATTTGTGATGTAACGATCTGACACAGATAGTTTGCGTTTATATCTTTCGTTGATCCGTCTTCTGAGGTTAAGATTAGACGACTACGATCTAGGTAATTTGACTGTTATACATTTGTAGGCTGTATGAAGGACGCTCTTATGGTTTGTAGGTGACTTGGCTTTTATCACAGAAGTAATCATGTTACATATCATGACATTTCGTTGTCAGAGGCGAAAATTATAATAATAATATGGTATTGTGACGTTTAATCGATTATTTACGTCATCGGCAATGTGTTTTGAACGCAAATGAGATTTTTTTTACTTTGAATGTCTCACATTCATGTTCGTTGACAAGGTACTGCTATGGCAGGAGGATTTGTTTTTGATCGGTTATTTATTTTCGTAAACTAAGAGGACAGATTATTCATTTTCTGCACTATTGAAACAAGATTTTTCATTAAAGCAAGGGACTGATTATTCATTTTCACAACTATATTTATGATATTCGAAAACATACAATTTTTAAATGATTTGTTTATTATAACTAATACATGTATAGTAAAGTCATTATGTACCATTTAATCAGAATTAATCATAATCCTCTGCAGAAAGGAATCTCTTTATATTCCCAACTGCATATACAAGCATTGGCCCAAGAAGCTATAGAACAAATGATGCAAAATCATGCTTTCTGGGTGTTCCGAAGACCCTTTTATAATCTGAAAATGCAAGTTTTGTTTTAATAATTTTTTGACAATATTTTGGTCTCAAAGCACAATGTATAAATTCAGTGTAAGACTTAAGTTTCTAGGGACAACATCAAAAGACCAATGTGCATGATAAAGCAAAAATGTAATTCACATAGTTAAGTCTGTGGCTGCTGTTTTTTTAAACTCATGATCAAGTTCATAACAAAATTACTAGATTACAAAAGGAATGCAACACTAACAGAATACAGAAGGACAATCAATGAACAAAAGACAAATAAATAAGAAACATTGATCCCGAAAAATCAGGGCTACGTCTGAGGGAAAACAGAACTTGCTTCTGGCAAGGCACTCGCTGTGAACACAATGTGATATGGAGACAAGCATTTGATTTTTAAATTTCCTACATGAGGCATTTGCCTCAATGTAGTTACGGCCCTGTAATAAAATAAAAGTGAGGTAAGGTTTCTGAGACAATATATACCTCAAGATAAATGAAACCAATTTTCAGACACTTCAAGTATATTTAAATAACATTTATACTTTTATTATTAAAAAAATTGGGAAGAGTTTCCCGATTTTTTTGGGGAAAAAGATGAATTTATGAAGAATCTGGTGCCATCTCATACTTTCGATTAGACCTGCTGAGTTATTTATTTTCAAGACATTGCAAGTCAGGTAATTTATTTTCAAACTACCACAGAACAAACCATTTATTTTTGTGATTATCAAGGCCAAGTTATCTATTTTCAAAATCCTCCTGCCAGCCGTCCCCCCCCAGAATATCAAATGGTCGTCCCCTTATCTGTCTTCTTTAAAATTATTTTTATTGTTGAGTTTATTTTTGGTGATATCTGTGGTTGTCAACCCCGTAATTGTGCACAATAATCTATACTTTTCTTTTTTTGTATTTTGGACTTTCGTTCTTGCTGGTGTGTTGTGTCTGTATGAATGTGTTTCATTCCTTGTTACATATAACGGGGCTCTGTACTCGTATATCCCGTCGTTGTGTTCTGGTAAATTTGATTTTCTTTGTTAAATATTTGTTGGTTTAAAAAACTGATTAAGAATGTTAAATAGTGTTGACCGCTGTACTACAATTTTTATACATTTTACATAAAAAATATTTTTACATAAAATTTATACATAAAATTGAGAATGGAAATGAGGAATGTGCCAAAGAGACAACAACCCGACCATAGAGCAGACAACAGCAGAAGGTCACCAACAGGTCTTCAATGCAACGAAAAATGCTCGCACCCGGAGGCGTCTTTCAGCTGGCCCATAAGCAAATATATATACTGTTTTTTTACCTTTATTTGTCTGTGTTTTGTTCACACAAAGTTTTCAATATAATGGAATTTTAGCAACTGTTATACAAGTGAGGGGTTTATTTAGCTATAAAGCCATGTTTAATCCACTATTTTTAACATTCCCGTACTAAGTCGTGAATATGACAGTTGTTATTCATTCGTTTGATGTGTTTGAGCAATTTCATTAGGAAAATTCCCTTTTGAATTTTCCTCGGAGTTTGAAATTATTGTGATTTTACTTTATAATTATAGAGAATCCAATGAGAAAGGAACTTGAATGTGGGGATCTTTAAACTATATGCAGAAATTCCAGTTTGTTTGAGCTGGCTGGTGAACGTAATCAAAAGTAAATGAGAATATTTTTTCGAACCTCCAACTAAAAAAGAGCGCTCATAACTACGATAATATGTTGTCGAGACCTTTTCTCACCCTATTCTCAAATGTCTGAATGATAAATTTTAATTTTGGTCGAGGCACGTGTGGAACAAATGGTTTCATAGATTCTTGATATACCTATGTGCCTGCCTCAATTGATAAACTCCAATTGTTATATCTGTTTTTTGAAGGAATAATAAAACGTTTTCCGTACCATTGACCTCTGTATTTTTGTGAATAAGTTTATACTCTCCAACATATTTCTGAACATGATTCTTACTTAATAATTGTTCAACATAATTCGGCCAACTTCTTTGTTGCAGAAATCGTTAAATAGAGTAGCTCAGAAACAGTTCATGAAGGCAGGCACAATCCTAACGAAATCACTAATAAAAGAAACGATTTGGTTTGAACTTTGTCCAGAAAGCGCTATTGTTGTTGCCCCCGTTGACAAAGATGTCACTACATAAGTAATAAGCCTTTATTAGTAACAGAGGCAAGTATTCGATTGCCGATGCCTTTCTTGTTTTCTAGATATTGATGTCCAGTGTATGGTCGACTTCTACTTAATGTCTGTTCATTTCTTCATACAATCTCCGGCGCAGAGCTCACATCCGTTCCGTACTTACTTCATATCACTACACTTAGTATGACATGGCAATTTTCAAGGCAAATAAGTTTTAAATTTCTCATATATAGAAATATAGTTCTTAAGAAACAGTTACATTTGTTTCATTTTAAGTGAAAAGATTCATAAGAAGAAAATTTACTTTTATCATGTTTATAGCAATATCAAATAATATTTCAAATAAGGGATTCTTACTAATTTGATGAATAGTTCCTGATTTTGTGGTTGCCCCAACCTGATAATTATAACTCACAACATAACAATAAAAATGAAAGGGGAGGGATTTGATATTTACAAAGATCAGTTAATCCCAATACATTTTTTTAAGATATCTGTCCCAAAGCATGATATAATTTCATTTAACTATTTAAGTATATCATTTTGTTTTGTGTGTTATATCTTTTTATGGTTTTCACTTTTGAGTTTTGTATCTTTGTTACTGTTATTGATAGTATACGACTTTTTTAAGTTAATTGTGACCAGAGGATGCTATATTGTGTTGCAATTTAATTTTTGATTTTTAAGGAGATGGTGTCTCATAATTTTCTCTGTATTTTTTCTCGCGTACACCATTACATTTGTATCTTAGCTTTGCCACAAAAGTGTCGACCCTTGTCATAAATGATCTGCAATTGTAGCAAATGATTACATTCTCTTGAACTTTATTAACACAAAATAAGGAACAGAATTTTTTATAAAACACTTCTTCCTCTCCAGATATGTTTATGTGTCTCCATGTCTTTACTCCTTTACAGGCCGAACAGATTTTCATGGTACTCTTGTTTTCTGTTTACATTTTCATTGATGATTGCAGACGAAAGAGTGCCTTACTCTCAAAGCACACATATAACTTTTATGCGCATTACCATGTATCTTTTCTATAATTTTTAATTGATAAAAATACTTTTGATTATAACTTTATCTTTAATTAAAAGTTTTGAAGCTTATTTTTTTTAGTAATTAAATTTTGTAGAGACTTGGAAAGTAGTGCATAGTTTGCATAAAGAGGCAGGGCTTAAAACAACGTACGACAGAGGTCATTGAATTGTAGTGTACGGAGATTGTTCTTCACATTACCTGGCATAATTACAATATATTCTCATGTGCTAACCTTTTGGAATTCCAGAAGCAGATGTCATGGCTAGTTTGATATCATAAAAAATTTGGGGAGGTCCCAGTATGTAATTTTGTCTTGCATGATATGTTAAACTTGGTGGGTAGTTAAAAACCCAAACTAAAAGGGACAAAATTATACTAACAATAATAATAACTGTTTGTACGGACGTCGGACTATCTTGGATGTAGCATTTATTTAGACGAAATGTTTGTCTTGTTGTGAAACTCAGCATTTTTATCACCATATTATGTTCTTTACCTATGACCATGTGTCAAGACTTACTGATTGAATGTGGTGTATGAGGCATTTCGTTTATATGTTATCTTTCAATTGGTATTTTTGTGGACGAGTTATTCGGCGGATGAGTTTGTCCTGAAAAATAATTTGTATAAGTGTTTTACAATAGGGTAAGTTTCATGTGAGCTACTATAAGTAATTGCGTATTACATGTATTAGTAACAAGAAAAAAGAAGATCAAAATAAATAACATTTACCGATATCATAAAAACATAAATTTTAGAAATGATAAGTGAAAAATAAATACTTTAAAATACACTGGCCATGGTTTATATTTGTTGTTTGCTGATACAATAACAACAATGGTATCTGCCATCTCTACTTCTTATATGCAGTTTGCTTGCAGGAGTTTTAGCCATCCAGTTAATCATTGAGTTAACCATAAAACACAACATGCATTCAGTATAAATACAAAGCACATTACGCAGAAATAATTCCATTAAATGTATGTTTCATTATAATACTTTATTCTGATTGGCTAACTGCACAGCACGTGTTATTCCTGAAGCAAATGCATTACTCAATAACACTTTTCAATCTTTATAACATTGTATAACACGTGGTCCCACAATAAAGTGCACAGGTGAATTAAATAAAACAATTATTAAATTCATTTTCATGAGCTAAAAAATGTAATTATAAGTATTGAATGCTTCTTTTTGTAACTTCATTGGGTTGTAAATAGTTATCAAAGGTACCAGGATTATAATTTAATACGCCAGACGCGCGTTTCGTCTACATAAGACTCATCAGTGACGCTCAGATCAAACAGTTAAAAAGCCAAACAAATACAAAGTTGAAGAGCCTTGAGAACCAAAATTCCAAAAAGTTGTGCCAAAAACGGCTAAGGTAATCTACTCCTGGGGGTAAGAAAATCCTTAGTTTTTCGAAAAATTTAAAGTTTTGTAAATAGAAATTTTTTTGAAAATGACCATATGATTGATATTCATGTCAACACCGAAGTGCTGACTACTGGGCTGGTGATACCCTCGGGGACGAAACGTCTACCAGCAGTGGCATCAACCCAGTTGTGTAAATAGTTATCAAAGGTCCAGAATTATAATCTAATACGCCAGACGCGCGTTTCGTCTACATATAGACGCGCTTCATACTAAATGTACTTCGGTCAACGCTTTTACACCCCAATGAAGTAACCAAAAAGAAGCATTCAATTCTTAAATGAAAGACGAAGAATCAAAGAGACCATCGCACAGAAACAAATGGCTGGATGTATTAGTACTAAGCCTTGTAATAAGTATATAATAAAAAAAATATATATTTATTGTGCTATGGGCTATTTTGCAAACGAACCAATGGTAAAAATGTGAAAATGTCGACAATAGTACAGCAGTCAACATTGTTATATAAACTAAATAAACCTTTATCACTTTAAATCAAATCACTGTTACAACAATATATCACAAAATGGCATAGGCTGAAATGAAAGACGAGAATCCAAAATTAATACAACACATGGGCGGGATGCATAACTACCGAGCCATGCCAAATTTGATAAAAACAAAACTATACTAAACAGTAACAGTAAAAACTTTACAAAGACCAATCAAATTTGTTAAAGTACACTACAGCACGATTTTCTTATGATCTTTTATTTCGTGTCCAGAAAAATGAGTGACTGTTTTATGTAAAATGACTTTTAGATAGTTGGACAAAGTGAAAAATATACATGTACCATGCCTATATGGACACTTATTTTTAATTAAACACGAAGAAGTTACCTGAACAAAGGCGACACCATGCTTATTACAAGTGACATATATTTTAACACCTTTAAATGTAAATGCTAATTTATTCGGTTTAACTTCGGCAGGTCTCTTGGTCTTGACATCCATATCTTTAGTATTCCCTAATTAGTTAATTATTGCATGTGTAATGATAATTTGCATGAATAGAATTTTTATAACACAGATGACAGTTTATGTTTGTTTTTGTCATATCAAATATGTAAAATCACAATCTTGATATGTTTCCACTAGTTAATAAATTACATGTTCATGTAGTAACAACTTTTTCATGTTGTTTTTCATATCACCCAAGTATTATATGCACATTAATGACAGCAAAAGGTGAATACCTATTATTTATTACACGAAAACTTTCATATAATAGGATAGGTATTAAGAAAGAAGGATTGCAGATAAAGTAAATATAAAAAGGCTTGAAAGTGTTACAGTTCAATTCAATCTTTTATTAGAATTAGTCTTTATTTACAGCATATCACGAATCATATCGAAATGCAAGCAACCAGTACCAACAAGAAAATAAATAGTGTCCCGTGTCCTCAATACACCGTCTTTATAAGATTCAGGCTTATTTTTTAGAATTAAATAAATTAATCTAGGTCTAGGATAGACATGATTCTGTCTATATCATTTAGATCTATAAAGTGTCTTAATTTACATTTATCAAGATATATAACAAAATATCCAAAATTTAAAATAACAAAAAGGAGTTAATACTGTATAGTACAGAAAATGCTATGAACTCATTTTTGATGTTTTAACTTAACAGACCGAATTTATGTTTAGAAATGAACATTTTTTTACTGAGTTGAAAAATGAAGACTATACTTATTTGTAATCGAAATATTGTCCGTTAACAATAACAAATAACGAGAGTTATCTTTCTTTGAAGTAATATTTGAGTAATTGTATCTGTTAATTAATTTAAGAAAAATATTAAGACTTGTATTACCATTTTAGGTTGAGAAACACAATAAAGGTTTTGTTTTTGTTTTAAGTTATTGATAATGTATGTTTTAATTGCAATTTGAAAAATATCGAGAAATTAAATCTTTTAAAGTATTTTAATTCTATTTTTGCTAAATTAAATGTGCATTGTCTATGCCTGTCGGTGATTCTTTGGTACACAAATGACGTGGCTCTGTACTTATACATCCCATTATTGTATAATGATAAGTTAGTGTTCTTGTCTTTAATTTGTGCTAACATAATTTGTTACCTATATGTTTGTTTTTGTGGTGATTAAGTTTACAACACAATGTTGACTGCTGTACTTAAAGGCAACAGTAATATACCGCTGTTCAAAACTAAAAAAACGATTGAGAAAAAAACAATTCCGTGTAATAAACTAAAACTGAGGGAAACGCATTAAATTAAGAGGAGAACAACGACACAGTAGAAACACAACCTTAAAATGAAACACAAACAGAAACGAACTATAATATAACAATGGCCATGTTCCTGGCTTGGTACAGGACAATTTAAGAAGAAAAATGGTGGGTTGAACCTAGCTTTGTGGCATGCCAAACCTCCCCCTTTTATGGCAATGTTTAATATAAATAAAATGACATCATAACATGACAGGAGTACAATACTAATACATGGGATAACAGAGAAACACACGAATAATAGCTAACAAAAGGTATTAGGTTTAAAATTTAATACGCCAGACGTGCGTGTCGTCTACACAAGACTAATCAGTGGCGCTCAGACGAAGAAAGTTCGAAAGCCAAAACAAATACAAATTTAGAGGGCACTGAGGACCAAACGTTTCTGTCTAGGATAATAACATCCTTATTATTTAGAATAATTTATACTTCTGCAAACAGTAAATTTTATAAAATGACTATATAATAGATATATATGATTCAACCGGGGACTAACTAAATAATAAAAACGGATACATGACATAAAACAACTTAATCCAGCACAGAACACCATATCGGATTGTTTTGTTCACACATCGTTGTCCATGTTATGAAACGTGATGCGACTGTCATAGAAGTAAGAGGTTTGGCTAGCTTTCACACCAAGTTTAATGCACCATTTTCGATATAAGTATATGTCTGTATCAAGTCAAGAATAGGACAGTTGTTATCCATTCGTTTGATGTGGTTGAGCTTTTTATTTTGCCATTTGATTAGGAACTTTTCTTTTTTAATTTTCCTCAGAGTTCAGTATTTTTGTGGTTCTATTTTTTAATCGCTGAATATTGTCATTTAACCGAAAGAAAAGTCAAACCCACAAGTCGTAAATAAACTGACAAATTAAAGCCATAGCATAAAAAAAGACTAAGAGATAAACAAAGGTAAACCACAATAAATGGGTACATTAGCTAACTTTATTTCGTTATATATAAACGATTTTATTTCTTGAGAAGGAAAGAGACAACTGAGAACAAGAAAGTACTTAATAAATGATGTAATAAATCAGATTTGGTCATATGTACACCAGACACCAACATGGTCTGAAACAATAGACCAGTGTTGTTATGTAATATGTCAAGGTATGAATCAAAGCTTCATTAACTTTTGAATAAGGTTATTTGTCCATGAAATTTAAGTTTAAGTTTCCTTATATTTTGCAAGGGATAGGGTATTTCAGGGGTATAGAAAAAAAATGACAGAATTTTCTATAACTTTTCCAAAATGAGTCGCCGCTATTTTTTTCAAGGTAGGAAAAATCGCCAAAATTTGCTTGGATTGTTATTGAGAAAAACACATTTTGAAATAAAATATGAGCAGATATTGTTATTATTTGATTGCATTAAGTCACATGTTATAATGCCATTTCATAACTAGTTCCTATTCAATATTTTAAACATTTTGGGGAAAAATAAAATGATTGCTGCTAAATGAGAAACAGTTACCTAAATTATTTTTATTTATAAGTTTACCACAGTTTTTCTTTCCCTTGATGCATATTAAAGTCGAAACAGTAAATTTCATTTTTTTTTTTAATTTAAATCATTTGTTTTTAATTTGAATTGAATACCATCTACTTCAAAACTATTATTCCACCTATTAATCTGATAGTTGAGAAAAAATGGTAACTACGAAGTATTAACCTGGCCTTCATCCATTTATTTATTATGTATACCTCCTTTTCCTGCAAATATCTCTTTTCAATATAGTGCTGGAATTCGTCATTTTCTGTGAAAATCTAACTTTGTCGAAACACTGTTACATTGATTTTATACGCTGGCTCAGTTTCTGATGTTGAAAGCTTTCAGAGCTTACAAAAAATATACTTTTATTGTGTATTTGAAAACATTGAAATAATAATGATAAATTTCTAGGTCTTTAATTAAATGACATGATATTTATAGCCTCACCAATACAGGAACTGTCATCACAATAATAAAAAAAAACACTGGATAAGTGCAAATCTAAAGCTTTTAAATGCACTAGTAACATAATGCGGCATTTGTCATTTGAAGTTTTTACGTGATAATCTGCTTAATAGTTCGGTTTTTGAAAAACCATTTGATATGTTATTCAATTAAAAAAACATCATGATTAACTTAGAAAACCCTGTCCGTATTTGGATCAGCTTTTTTAACTTTTGCTGTTCAACTTTGTACTTGTTTTGGATTTCGAGCTTTTGTATCTGATCTTCACTGGGTCTTGTGTGGACGAAAAAAGCACTGACGCAACGTCAGATATTGCTACCATTCAGTGTTACAGAAAAATAACGTTAAATTAGAAACGCGCACTATCAAGTTTTTCCTGCTTTCCTTGTTGGGTAAATGCAAAGTATAGCACACAAGTAGAAATGCCAATATATTCCATTCCAATATGATTTTATAATTTACATAGGATAGTACATTTTATTTCTAGTAACAATGTGTTTTTCGGGGGAATATCGCGGCTTTATATAAACAACCCGAATATGATTTTATTCAAGCAGTGGAACAATTAAATGGCTTATAGTTATGACACTAAAGTTTTCTTAACTTTTTGATCGTCTTATAGATGTGTATTTTGGTAATATGTGAATCATTCCGTTTTGTTGAAAGTACGACATTTACATTAAATGGAAGAAGGAACCGGCGAATGCAGTTCATGCCTTCTCATATTACGCTTGTGGCGACGTCAAATAATGTTATCGGACAACCTTGCAAGACATTTTCATTAATCCTTAATTTTTATAGGTAACCCTGTAATCTTAATACAATTTGGTGTAACAATTTCAACTTCTAAAGCACTTTTTATTGGTATAGTAATAAAAGCCGAACAATAATCTCCATGAAATCAAATCTCTGTTTTTGGGGAGTAAATAAAGGCAACAGTAGTATACCGCTGTTCAAAACTCATAAATCTATGGACAAAAAACAAAATCGGGATAGAAAAGTACAGTGACACGTCTTATAGTAATGTGAATTCACACTCAAATATAGGAGAAAACAAAAGACACAACGGAAACACAACGTACAAATGTTACACACAAAGAAACGAACTATGATATAACAATGGCCATTTTCCTGACTTGGTACAGGACATTTTTAAAGAAAAAAATGGTGAGTAGAACCTGGTTTTGTGGCATGCCAAACTTCGCACTTTGATGGCATTGTTAAATATAACATTAAAATGACAACATAATAATACAGGACTACAATACAAACACACCGGACGAAGTAACAATCGGACAACAGCTGACAAAAGGCACCAGATCTAAATTTCAAACACCAGGATTTATTCTCAACGAATTTTGTCTTATGCTTAATTCGTTTCTGTGTGTGTTACATGTTAATGTTGTGTCGTTGTTCTGCTCTTATAGTTAATGCGTTTCCCTCAGTTTTAGTTTTTGACATGATTGTTTTTTCTATCGATTTATATGTTTCGAACAGCGGTATACTACTGTTGCCTTATTTAAAATACAAAGGATCATTGCGCTAAATTGTCTTTAATATCTGAATATTCGTCTTCTGCAGGTTCCTGATTTGGTAGTGGTAAGGTATTTGGTATCAAAATCATACAAGTCTTTTGTGGTCTGAATACGGCAACGACCTTTCAACACTACTAAATCTGCTTGTCCTTTTACTATTCCTCAGGCTGCATTTTGTGGTCCTGAAATGAGTACAAGTCGTTCAGATCGAGATATCGCATTATTTGCATTATAAAATTGTTTTAAACCACAATAAAATCATCGGTTTGAACAATATATATAAACTGTGCTTAATTTGTTTGTCCTAGTAGTAGAGCTTTTTAAATGGATACATTTAAGAACCAATGTATGGACATTTTGAAATTGTATGATAAAGTTAGAGATGTAAGGCCATATTTAGCTAAAGTGAAGCTTGTTTATCATGTTTATTGAAAGTTTTATTGAATGTTGATTTTTTTTTTAAGATTTTTAATTGTGTGCGTTATAATAATAAAACATGTGTGAATAAACTGACTATATATTTTTTTATTATAAAAAATTATACACTGAAAACCCGTGCTTGTCTTTAAAAAACCTTGCACTACATATTTAGTTCTAAACACATTTTTAAGTAAGAACATACAATTTTAATCATCCTCTTCAACCAAAACATGTTTAGAATCGGGACATTTGAAGACTTAAACATAAGCAGACCACAACAATGTGTTTATATTTTGTTTACAGATTTAAACATAATTGTTAAAGTATACGTTTGATTGAAATAGACATTGAAATAATATTAACCACTAAAAATACCTTTCGCGTGGGATGTCTAAAACAATCCTGCTAAATCTATTGAACTCTGTAAAGTCACTGAAAGTATTGCTCCATAGCAGTGACGGCTTTTGTACTGGGATGAAAAGCCATCCGTGAATTCGTGAATACAGCTTTTTTTCAGGTGATAAAAGACCTCAAGAACTCGTATATTTATTTTCAAACCTCGTGAACGAAGAAATGGTCGTGTTGTTAATCAGGACTAATGACAATAAAAGTGTTCCTCGGAATTTCTCCAGTGCTCTCTATACCGTCACATTCAAGCATTTCATGGCGATGAATTATCGACAAATGGACAGATACATCAGTTTTTTTAAGTACGTACTATGAAGTTCTTGCATTTCTGAACATCGATAGTTTTCTGTAAGTCATAAACGCAAACAAAGCTACTAAACGAAAGAGACGACACTAAATATCTAAATTGTTCATTTTACCATGAAACTTTATGATGATGAAATGGAACAGTTTTAAGTAATTCTTTTTAATGTATGAAAAATAACTCCTGCTTTGGTTTCTTTTGTGACCAGTTGGAGTTTCTTAACAGTTTTACCCCCTTTTACATTAAAATTAATGCATTCAAATATTTCCAATTACACATAGATAGTAGACTCGGATTTGTCACTTTCCTCGTCTAACAGTTTAAAATTGTCTACACCACAAATGGTTCTCTGCCTTTTCAAACATGATATATCATAAAATCTGTCCTCTGTGTTACAAAGAGTTACGCTTAACAGATCTTTTATATCGCGAAAGACTTGGCAATTTCTAGGTATATTATTTTCAGGTTTTTTTTGGTTCGGATAGTATTTATTTCTCAAGCTCATACATGCTTTGAAAGCCACTTTAATTTCAACATGGTACCTACTGCAACAAAACTGTATGTCTGTCTGTCTGTCCAACTGGCCTCACAAAAAAAGTTTGCAGTTTTCAAAAGACCGTTGGGATATATTATTTTCAGGGGTTTTTTTTCTTTTAAAGTCAGTATAAATCTCAGTTTGCGTTTATTTGAGAATTTGATAAATATAAATTGCGTAAATATTTGGACCAAGCCTTTCACGTTTAACATCCGATTTATTTCAAGTTGGTCGCGATATTCCGGATTTTTGTCAATATTCATATACTTGACGCTTATCGTCTAATAATGACGCATCAGAACGAGCTTTTCTTTTTGTAAAGCTCCAACAGTAATGGTCCAATCTCAGAATTAGGATACGAATTCTTCTACCTCCGCTTATTATTCTAATCGAGATGTTAAGTTTCATCGCTAAACGCTTTCTGCACTTTTTCTCGTTTTTACTTCCTTTACTTTGTTTTAAATTTTCCGGAAATTCAGGTCCGTAAAATTTTGGTCCAACTGGAAATACGAGTTAGGCGTTATGACGTCGGCGTACGGCGCCAAAGAAAATTTTATCATAGCCTTTTAAGATGTCATATTTATTTGGACTACCAATAATTATTTTAGATATTTTTGTTCATTATATGTACATGAAAACCAATTATAGATTTCTCAACTAAGTCTTTTTGAAAGTTTAAAGAAAGAAACATCTACCCCATGACATCAGCATCAACGGCTTTACCAGTTACTGTCTTGAGGAAATAGATTCAATTATGTCTATATGTAGCTCCTTGGAAATGAAATAACATTATCCGCATCAATTTTCCTGTATATGTGTACAGCTGTAACAGTATTACAACCTGCTTTTCTTGACACTAATGTTTGAAAAATTGCTTTTTCCTAATGCGATCTAGTGTTAGATAAACATGATAAATATAATATATAAGTGTTCCATGCAGGACTGTATATTTCACTTGATGTTTCAGAAATGCCCTACATGTAGCTATATTTTATGGACCTTTCACATGAAATGTGTCATCGTACATATAATTCCTAATTGGCTTCGAAAAAACTTATTCAGACTCTTCAACAAAACTTACGTCTTCCATAACAATTTCTGCCTTTATAATGACTTCAACAGCCACCTTTAAATTCGTGCATGAATGTCTTATCGGCAGAAACTGATTCTAGGTAGTCAGAGATTCATTTTTGACAAGAAATTGTTTAAAGTCTGTCATGTTGAAAGTCTGGACCATTGACAAAAAACTGCTCAGATATAATAACTGAAGGGTAAATTGTACTATCGATACCATCTTGTTCTTAAATATATACATCTATATCATTCTAAGATTGTTCCATTTCTTCATTGTAAAATTGTGACTCTGAAACACCACTGTTTTGACAATTACGAATAAGACTGTCATGTGTAGGGCTCGCTGTATTGCCGATGTTTATTTGAAAATTCGTAAACATTTTCTAAAACAGAAAATGTTCTCCGTCTTGCTCTGAACAAAGGTTGAGAATGATTTTGCTAAGCTCTATCTATTTTGAAAACTTTAAGCGCATCGGATGCGTCAACAAACAGTTTTCTATTTTGAGGGCGAACTGGAGATGCAAATACAATATTTTTAGTTGTTCTAACTTGAAACAGTTATCAAAGGTACCAGGATTATAATTTAGTACGCCAGACGAGCGTTTCGTCTACATATGACTTATCAGTGACGCTCATATCAAAATATTTATAAAGCAAAACAAGTACGAAGTTGAAGAGCATTGAGGATCCAAAATTCCAAAAAGTTGTGCCAAATACGGCTAAGGTAATCTATGCCTGGGATAAGAAAATCCTTAGGTTTTCGAAAAATTCAAAGTTTTGTAAACTGGAAATTCACAACACTGACCACATTATTGATATTCATGTCAACACCGAAGTGTTGACTACTGGGCTGGTGATACCCTCGGGAACGAAACGTCCACCAGCAGTGGCATCGACCCAGTGGTGTAAACAGTTATCAAAGGGAAAAATAGCTTTTAATTTTAAGTAGTACATAAAACAAAAGGGTTTTTTTTCTTAGTGAACCATTCCTAATTTTATAAAGATTATATATATAAAATATATTGATAAAACAAAAAAGAATCTTCAATTTAAACAAATGTTTCTTTACTCACAAATCTGTCTTTTGTTGACACAATTAATATTTCTAGTTGGTTTTGGACTATCACTACCAGCAGAGAATAGGTGTTATAATACAGTCTTCGTTGAGCTGAGTTCCCTTCCTCAAAAAGTGGTTAATTAAATTGCCTATTTCAATATTTTCTGTATCTTTAAATCTATGAAACCTACAATTGTACAAAGCACTACCTTTGCTACTTTCTCTTCTAAAAGCAAAATTGGAGCACGCATTACCCTGAACTGGTGACAAAGAATACCAAATGCGTATTCCACAATTCTTTCTTAAATGGACAAATGGTGAATAAAGATCCTTTGCACAAATAAATAATAATTGTGTAATATTTCATACGGCTGAATCTGCAGATGTCTACACACGTGCCCTTTCTAAGACCTTGCACTGTATACCTCGAAGGCGTTTTCCGCTAGTTCTGGTAAAATTGTGAATAAAGATCCATCGCGCAAATACGTCATAGGATAATAAAAAAACATCTAAAGAAAAACAGGTTAATATAAAGCAGAGGAGTATTGTAATTAATGTCTACTATTCCAAAAAAGAGAGTAATTCAGAAGCATGTTTATCGATTAGCTTGTGTTATCTTTCACATAACTGAATTTGTTGGTTAGTTTTACTAGCACTGAAAAGTAAACGCATTTTCAGTTGTCTTTTTGTTTCCTATCTTTGTGGTGGTTCATTCTCATGAGATCTAGAAAACTGGAAGATACCATATAAAATATAAAAAATCCACTTGACAATGTTTTGTTAATGATTTAAACAAGCTAGTAAAACGAATACATTATTAGGTTAACTTTTTTGTACGATATTAAAGAAGGGCGAGCTTTCACCCAGTTATGTGCCAAATACAAGAAAGATCAAGAAACTTTATATTTTCCCTGACATTTACCTGATATAGTCACACTGCAACTTGAATTAATACAATGATAGCATTTCAAATAGTTCTGCAACTTTCCAACTTATTTTCATCCCTTAATGAACCCCTGATCGTGGAAAAAGTGATCTATAATGAAATTGACTGTGCACAAATTATTGCTTTCTTACTATACGTAGGGAAAAAACTCAACTAGTTGTTTTTTCATAACACACAGAGCAATTATATGATGTTTGTTTATACTGAAGTCACTTTTTTCCCATATCTATATATTTGTAAGAGTTTTTAAACCGTTCACAAGACTCTTTCTCTGTCTTTTTATCGTTTGTTTTTTTATTTAAAATTTGCTGTATGAAAAAAGATTAAGTCTAAATGTAGTTCCTTTGGATTGGGATTGATACAGTATTATCACATTATTCCAATCAACCTGGAATGAATAGAGCTGCAACAGTGTGAATAGCAATTTTCTAAGCACCAACGTGTTTAAAAATTGCTTTGTCCGAACACAACCCACTTTGTAAATATATGTCTTTCCGCGCAGGACATCTTAATCGCTTTATGTTTCAGGCATCCGTAAATTCGTGCACGACTGTGATGTCCACAAAAACTGATTCTAAGTAGTCGGAGATACATTTTTGACAAGAAAGTGTGACATATCTGTCAAGTTGGAAGTCTGGACTGTAGCCAAAGAACTTCTCAGTTTTATTAACTAGAGGGTAAATTGTACTATCGAGGCCATCTTGTTCCAAAATTGCATGTCTATTCAAAATCATAGCATGTATCGAAATCTCTTGTTTTTTTTCTGGCAATTAAAAACCTTACTGTATGGTCGGAGCATCTATAATTTTCCGAGTTATCGTGCATATATATGTCGTGTTCAAGGAAGATTTGAATAGTATTTTTGTATTGTGAGTTTTCCCAATTAGCTCTCATTTGGTTTGCTGGAACATTTTTCATGATTTTGAGCAAATATTCGAATAGTAAGCCTGGTTTGTGACTTGTTTCACAAGCTGAATTTTACTTATATATATATCCCGCCTTTTACATTGCTTTTGACATATATATATTTCCCCCAGTTAACATCATTCTGAGATTGGTCGATTCCTTCATTTAAAAACTGAAACTCTGAAACATCACAGTTTTGACAATTACGATTAAGATTATGTGAAGGGCTCGCTGTATTGAACAGTGTTTATTTGCAATATCCATGTTAGTACACTATTTAGGCATCTTCATGGATTTTAACAACAACAAGTAGTTCAATCTTAAGGGCAAACTGGAGATGCAAATAATGGCTTGTAACTTCCGAAATATCCTTGGCGCATTGTACATTATGTGTATTAATCCTAAAATTCTATATAAATTTCTTTGTTTTTTTTTCTAAAATGTATATGGAATGGGAAAAATTATATATTATTCATGAACTATCTTCATGCGTTGGTTGTCAATTTTGCTCCAAGTCGTTCTGGATTTGTCCGGAGACTTTTATATCCTATTTAAGAAAAGAACCGACAAACCGTGATCTAAACCTACGATGCCTTGCTAGTGTATATAGAGCTTGCCCACATTATTGAATTTGAAGAGACTACCATACAAGTGAGAGGTTTAGCTAGCTTTAAAACCCAGATTTTCTCCAGAAGAAAATCGTTTTCTCCATTAGAAAATGTCTGTACCAAGTAAGGAATATGTCAGTTGTTATATATGCGTTTGATTTTGCCGTTTGATTAGGGATTTTCGTTTTTAAATTTTCCTCGGAGTTCAGTATTTTTGTGATTTTACTTGCAACTAGTTTAACTCGAAATGTAATTATGTTGGACAAAACAAATCGTTTCCTTTTTTGTGTTACCCAGAGAAGGAAGATAAATTGTTCAAGAAAATGAAGGGGCAACGTTGACAACCCATGCGTCTAAAGTACGAGAGAGACTAAACAAAGCTCATCATGTTGCAAGAACACATTTGGAAGTCAAGATAAGGAAAAGAAAAGATGTAAAAGCCACTTTTTTCAATATCATAGGTTTGATAAATTGTAGCATCTGAATGCAACTAGGAGAGCATGTTCTAAATTACAACAAATGTATTTGGGCCTGTGTCTAATATTAAAAAACACACAATGACTGCACTTTTTATGTATCTAGTATTGATATATTAGTATTGCTGATTTCTAAGGGTTTTTGTCAAATCAGCTCTTCCGTAATTTCTTACAGCTACATATATGAATAGTTCTAAGCGGAACTCTAAAAAAGTAAGCATTTTTATCATCTCTCAAACCCATATCAAAATAGGTTGTTTAGGGACTTAAAGTGATATAAATGTCACGTACTCGGGGTAGTGACTTCTGGGTATCGTACCAAAGTTTACCCCTGGATATTGGAAGCTGCACCGTTTCTTATATTTTTATCTTAAATTTGTTAACTTTTGCCCCTGACACACAATAACAATTTGTGGGACGTGTTGCTGTCTTTGAACAGACCTTGTGTTAAGCAACAACCAGTGCTAACCTGTGCACTATTCCAAACCTTGCTAATGTCTACCTATGCGCTACTATCCTGTGCACTATCTGGCTTATTCGGCCTGTGCACTGCCTAACCAGTGCACGTATTTCCACACAGTCGCCTATGCACCTATTACCCGGTGCGTAAATACAACTTTAATACTCCTGCAACCTTATTCAGGTACGCAGATAGATTCTTATTCAGATTCTATTAATTCTTTTATAAAGTGTAAATAATTACCTTTTCCCTTCTTTAAGGCGTCTGGATTATCCATCAAGCGACCCTTGTTCTGACAGCACATCAGCTTATATACTAAGGTTTTGGACCATACCATTTAATTTGGACGATACCATATGTCTTATTCATATGAGTGTTTATAATTACCTAACCCTTAATGCTAAAACGTTTGAATGACGGCCCTTATGTTTACGACTACCGATCGGAATATTTCCGGGTATGCTAACCATGACCGGTTCGTTACTGATTCTAAATATTATAAATATCCATAGCAATGTAAACAAAACAAAACCGAAAGTAGACAACTGTTCAACTTTCAAACATAACGAGTTTGTATAACAATGTTTCAGCTTGATAAAAGAAATAAGATGAACCCTAGTAAAATATAACAGATGATCCATGTTCATCACATAAAAAACATTGCAAGATTCCCCATTTTGTATTAAGTCTGTTAAAATAAAGAAACACTAAGTACATATCTTTGACTATAAATAGCAATCAATTTGTTTAAAACCTTAACTATAGGCTGAGGTTCGGAACCTTAATATGTTATTCTAAAGTGCAATGCTACCTACCGGCAACATACTTTATTTGTTTTTGAATACCAAGTCTTGTCTGTCTCGTGGATAGATTACCTTCGCTGTATTTGGCAAAACTGTTAGGAATGTTTGGTCCTCAATGCTCTTCAACATCTTGTTTTATTAGACCCAAACGCAAAAAATCAATCCTGATATACATTATGAGTTTATTCATAGGATGAATTTTGGTATTTTTTTGCAAAAACAATTTGCCGAATAAACAAATGCGTCGGCTGAACAGATGATTAAAATAAAACCACAAGGATGGTAATGTAGGTCATAAACAAGTTGAATGCCACATACGGACACTTTACATTCCGATGGAGATAGTGCAATGCTACTTTACACTGTATCTATATAAATGATAGAAGTCGAGAAGAAAGTGGTGTTAAAAAACACGCAACACTTTAGGCCAAAAGAACTACTTATAGATGAAATGATAAAAATGAGCTTGTATAAAGTAAGATCACAAAAATACTGAACTTAGAGGAAAATCAATTCGGAAAGTCCATAATCACATGGCATAATCAAATAACAAAACGCATAAAAAACGAATGGACAAGAACTGTCATATTCCTGACTTGGTACAGGCATTTTCAAATGTTGAAAATGGTGGATTAAACCTGGTTTTATAGTGCTAACCCTCTCACTTTGATGACAGTCTCATCAAATTCCGTTATATTTACATTGATGCGTAAACTAAACAGACACAAGAAATAAAATAGTCAAAATATGGGTACATCAGTCATCATCGTATAACAATCTATCTACAAACACATTCATTGATTTGTGTGTCTGACGTCAGAAAATGTTTACACGTCACACAAACCTGTCGCTCAATGTGCACACAAACAATCCCAAAATCACATAGGCGATGCCAGCATGCAGGGCAAAAAAAAAACAACAAAAGTACCTAAGAACAAATATAAGAAATAGACCGAGATTGAAAATAGTCCAAAAATTATATACAGAATCCATAAGAATCCACAGCCAATTCCTCTATTAGTCATCATCGTATAACAATTTTAAAAGGAACAATTTAACAGAAAACAAAAACATCTATCTACAAACACATTAAATAGTCATTCATTTGCAAGCAACAAAAACTATAAATACATTACCGATAATATTATCTTAAGGTCAACAGTAAATGGGCTATGTCGTAGGTTTTTCAAAAATTTTGCATACAAACTTAACTCATTGAACAACAAAAGAAAATCGAAAAAATAATGCATTTATCTCTTTTGTTATCTGAAATATTACTAAAAAAAGTAAAATCACAAAAATACTGAACTCCGAGGAAAATTAAAACGGAAAGTCCCTAATCAAAATGACAAAATCAAATGATAAAACACATCAAACGAATGGACAACAGCAACTGTCATATTCCTGACTTGGTACAGGCATTTTCAAAAGTAGAAAATGGTGGATTTAACCTGGTTTTATTCATTATAGCGCTTCAAAAGTAGAAAATGGTGGATTTAACCTGGTTTTATTCATTTTAGCGCTAAACCGGCCTCTCACTTGTATGACAGTCTCATCAAATGCCATTATATTTACAACCGTTGCGTGAACAAACATACATAATCGATAAAATTGTCCAAAAATGCGTACAGCAGTCATCACTGTGTCACAATCTCAATTAGAAAAAAAAAAAACAAAAAAAAAAACAAACAATTATTTAACAAAGAAGCACAAAAATCATCTATCAAATTTAACAACCACATTCATTGCTAACCTATAATAAAAAAAAATCAGTTTTTTTAAATCAACCCATAAAGGATTGAAATATTTGAAGTCATGTGACTGTATTCACATCAACTCAGAGTCGCGCGTTAGACGTCAGAATGTAAAAGTACGTTGCACAGGAAGAAACATAGAATAATTTTGTCGTTTAAAGTATTTTCAAAATTATAATTTCACATGGGAATGATGGTATACAGGGTTGAAAAATCAAAAATTTGTTAAATCTAATTTCCGGAAAAGACCGAGATTTAGCATTGTCCAGAAGTTCTTTAGAATTTTTTAAAATCTACATATGGTAATACCACTACGCGAGTAAAATGATTTTGCCGTTCGAAGTATTTTCAAAATTATAATTGAACAATGACATAATGGTATTATTATAGAACAATAATATAATGACGGGATCTTCAAAAGAGCCATGTCATATGTACCAAAGAAACACAATAAGTCACACGTGCAAAACACACCAGTAAAATTGAAAGATAATACCAAAAACTTATGTACTGGATGTATAAATACCGAGCCACGTCAAATGGATATCACAGAAACCAGTAAAAGTAATATACATAATAGAACAAAGGCAAATATGATAACAATATAACACGTTATTAAAATGATAAACAACGCCAGTACGCAGAATCTATACATCAAGCCAATCAAGTATTATTTTTGAAGTTGATACGGTTTGTACGGAATATATATTAACGAGGTCTTTTGTACCATAAGATGAATTTTTTTTTAGAAAAAGGACGAGACGAACTTTCTTTGACATACCCCTGGTTTATCAACTTTCTGTTCAGATCCTGGTGATATTTAACAAAAGTCTTAGTAGGAGCTACAAACTCATGCATATTGAATAAGTTAATGAGGCGAAGAAAGCGGTGTCTGTTTTCTTGAGTGATTTCTTTCAATATGAGTGAATATTTGTATAGATAGCACATGAAATCAGCGAAAAATCTTCTAAAATTTGGCTTAACAACATCAAATTACTTATTCTACGGGTGCCACATGTGGAGCAGGATCTGCTTACCCTTCCGGAGCACCTAAGATTACCCCTAGTTTTTTGGTGGGGTTCGTGTTGTTTATTCTTTAGTTTTCTATGTTGTGTCGTGTGTGCTGTTGTTTGTTTGTCCTTTTCATTTTTAGCCATGGTGTTGTCAGTTTGTTTTAGATTTTTGAGTTTGACTGTCCCTTTGGTATATTTTGTCCCTCTTTTCTACTCAGGCTTTATCTGTTGTTGGCGCATTCATTGCTGTTGTTTTTTTTTTGGCTGGCCTTTGTTTAAGCAAGTATATATTTAATTGTTTAACAACAAGGTTTTTGGAGGTCGTATTGTTTTTTTAAACGATACGACTGATTGAATGATTCTAGTCAAGTTTCTTCTTTATATTTACACCAAGTTTTGAGCTCATCCTTGCCAGCATCACCCTCAATAGTCTTTTTTGGGAGTTCCTTGTTCCATCATCTCTCTCACTGCATAAAGGCCTGCTTGGCTCTCCGACAACCTTGCTGATCCCGTATAGTTCGCGACACATCTATGATGTTGATGTTTTCTGCCTGGACTGTTTATCTCCACCATTTGCACAGGTTCTGTTTTACAGCTGTCTTACAAACTTCATTGACATACTTACGCTAAGTCTTCAGAAAAGTATGACCTGTATATTTAAGGAACATGGAATAGGGTTTGACACTAATTTTATGTACTAGTTGCAGGGCTAGTTAAAACAATATTCTTCTAGTCCTCTAATCAATCCAATAGACTATCTAGGAGGGTTTTGTGGCATCCCTCTCCCCCAGACAATTTTAATACAAATGAAGAGGGATGCCACAAAACCCTCCTAGAAAGTCTATTGGATTGATTAATCATGTGTTTTGGGCATTTCCAGAGGGTTTTGAACATGTGTTGTTTCTTGAATAAACTCATCATAAATACCAGGACTAAATTTTGTATATACGCCAGACGCGCGTTTTGTCCACAAAAGACTCATCAGGGACGCTCGAATCCAAAAAAGTTTAAAAGGCCAAATAAAGTACGAAGTAGAAGACCATTGAGGACAAAAATTCCTAAAAGTTTTGCCAAATCCAGCTAAGGTAATCTATGCCTGAGGTAGAAAAGCCTTAGTATTTCAAAATTATAAACTTTGTAAACAGTTGATTTATAAATATAACCATATCAATGATAATTCATGTCAGCACAAAAAGTGCTAACTACTAGGCTGGTGATACCCTCGGGGAAATAAATCTCCACCAACAGTGGCATCGACCCAGTGATTGTAAATAAACTCCTCATAGATACCAGGACTAAATTTTGTATATACGCCAGACGCGCGTTTCGTCTACAAAAGACTCATCAGTGACGCTTGAATCCAAAAAAGTTTAAAAGGCCAAATAAAGTACGAAGTTGAAGAGCATTGAAGACAAAAATTCCTGAAAGTTTTGCCAAATCCAGCTAAGGTATTCTATGCCTGAGGTAGAAAAGCCTTAGTATTTCAAAACTTCTAAATTTTGTAAACAGTTAATTTATAAATATAACCATATCAATGATAATTCATGTCAGTACAAAAAGTGCTGACTACTAGGCTGGTGTTGAACTTATTTTGAAGACCCTTCTATATCATTCCTTTATCATTATCCCTACCATTATTACTAGTTTCTTAAATTTCATAAAAAAGGCCTCCTGTCAAAGTAATAAAAAGAATAACTATTCATAGAATTCATATATCGAAAATTATTCAACTTGTGACCTAACAACACTGATAAATGCACATTCGTGAATTAATATGTTGTTCGGTCACTCGTTGACTATTTTTGTATTTGAACTCTTCGATTAGGTATTCTATAAATAATATTAAAAGCATGGATATCAGATGGATACTGTTTACCATTGATGAATAGTTTGTCTGACCATTCAAACTTGCTTTCTTTCTTGTCGAGCTCTAATGTGCCGGGTACATTTTTTCTGCCTTTTTTCACTCTATTCACGGAAATTGTTAATTTACACCAAAATTCTTTTGTATTCCCTAGTACCGCTTCTAAATCATTTCAGTACCAAATAAGACTGATGAACGGGTGTGTACTTACATGAACCACAGCTAGATTAGGATTTGCTTGCCCTTTCAAGCACCCGGGATCACCCCTTTTTGTAATGAGGTTGTAGTTGCTCATTCTTTAGCTTTTTATGTTGTGTTTCAATTACGGTGGTCGTCATTGGTCTTTTTTGGGCCATATCATAGTCAATTCATTTTTACTTGTGAGTTTGAATAGTCTTTTACTTCGCTTATAAAATTAAATTTAATAATGAGGTAGCCAATTAGCAGTGTCACAAAAAAAGTTACAACGTAAACCTCAGCAAGACAAAACATGTATGTTGACTGCGTTCGAATGAATGTTTCAAAAGATACTGCTAGTTTTATCTGATAATCCTTCAGATTTCACTGCAGCAACCATTGTAGTAAAGGTTCTTTACAGTCATGTGGTTACAATTTGGTGTGGAAGCCAAAAACACAAATACATCTAAAATTTTATTTCTTATAAATCATTGACAAATTCTTCTGTCACTATTGTCATTATAAACATTATATAATAACAGCATAAATATAAATATGTTACAATTATAACTTATTAATATTACTAGTTCGGAAAAATTCTTGTGTAGTCATCACATAAATCAACTTGAAATTATACAAAAATGTAAATTCCTTATGGAATAATTTTGACACATACAAATTATTTTTTAATACTAATACAAATAAGTAGACTTTTGACACAAAATTGCATTGCCTTGTGCGATAAAAAATATACATTATATTACATTGTGATAAAAATAGCACTTCGTAAACATTGCATTGTTTGTGCATTCAGTCCTGACATCATATATAACAATAAATAATACACAAATAAAAAAAAAACATAAATAAATAAATAACATTGAGATAATCTTTTTACAAATTGCATTGTTTTTGCATTACATATATTTAAATTGCAGTTCAAACATATATAAATAATATAGGAAGAGGAAATTTTGTTCTTTTTGTATCATCAGAGCAGGCAATTAAACCGTTGAAATACTTTTAAATTACAATCTAGATAAACACATATTTTGCTTAATATGTTAATAGAAACATTTCAAAATATTTATTATGTTTCAAAATGGCAAATTTGGTATAATTGAGACTGTTTGAAAATTAAAACTTCAATTTATAAACAATAATATATTACAATACACTTGCATAACCAAGAATTCAAATATTCTTAGATGTCACTTTCTTAAAAAATAAATTCTCAGCTTAAAAAAGCGTACAAGCAAAATTATAAAACAAATTAGCAATGGTCAAGTAAATTATGAATAAGAAACTTAGTAAAAATGTGCACACGGTCAACGCATGTCTAACCATGTAGAACTTAACACTGATAAACATGAAAGCAATGAATAGTTCTCATTACATTTTAATATTTGAATCAGGAAATTTCAAGACAAATTAGTTTATCTTTCGTTTTATTTTAAATATTCCTACGCATTTTCATGGATATTGATTTTTATTGGAGCATAAAATACAAGTTTGATCACCGATTAATTTTAACTGTCAATCAAAATTATTGAAATCCTAATAAAACAAATATTTAATGTAATTGTGATATATGTTATATTCGGATTTATTCCGTCCTCGGATGATTCAATTGCATACCGTACGAATGTCTAATAATTATATGCATTATTTATGATTCTGGTGCAGAGCAAGTTATTCCGTAAGGCGAGTGTGGAATGATATTAATATAAAATCGTAGTTTTCACCAATTTCCTATTACATGGTATTCTTTCATCTCTAATGGTGAGATTCTAATAAAAAAGCAAGATTTTAAAAAATTTAAGTAACTTCCAGTGCCTTTTAGTATAATTTGTATATGCACTTCTTACAATAATTCATAAAGTATGGCACAAACAAAAAAGTGTTATCAGTCCTTCTGGCTAAAGTTAATGTTTAGTCGATCAGCGAGTCAAGGGTCTGGACTTTCTACCGCGACAACCTTGTATAAGCTTCATTGGCGATCCTTAGATTGCACTAGTATACATTTCTTAAACATTTTTTTACACATTGAATAGAATACTTTGTTGTTTTT
The DNA here is from genome assembly GCF_965363235.1 of Mytilus galloprovincialis. Classification (NCBI taxonomy): domain Eukaryota; kingdom Metazoa; phylum Mollusca; class Bivalvia; order Mytilida; family Mytilidae; genus Mytilus; species Mytilus galloprovincialis. The sequence continues at coordinate 102,451,324 of NC_134842.1, forward strand.
TTTTTTTAAAATATCATTCTTAGATTTCCAGAAGGATTTCATTCGCAAAATCGCAAGGATTTCTGTGGAGTCAGTATAGGGTCTATTGAGTTAATGTCTTTCAATAGTTCATGATGCAAGTTGGCTCAAGTCTTCAGAGGCATTTCAGTTATTTGTTCAGCACGCTGTTATAATAAAAGTTTGAATTGTTGATAGAAGATTCAAGGTTATATATTGGTTTGTATCCAAGGATTCGATTGGCTTTCTCATAAGTCACGTGAAAGGTTTTATTCAGGAAGCGTATTCCTTCTATGTTGAAGTATGTGTTTACTTTTTTCCACGGTCTTATTAAGCCCATCACAATTTGCACAATAATAACGAGGATCAACACCAGCCATAATGGAATATACCACGAGGAAAACGAATGTCCTGTTCCATCTAGGTAAGGTTGCAACAAACTTGGTAAGGTCTGTAGAGGGGTGTCGTCTGCAGCATAGAAATATTCTCCACCTATATCTACACCTTTGCGCATGACGTCCAGTGCCTTGACGAACATCATTGCTACATTACCGACGTACGACACTTGAATTTCAGCTTCCATTTTACCGAGCTTTGGAATACGTGGTATTAGAGTACCCTTCACATGCACCACGTACTGGTATACAAGGTTGATGTCTAATTCTCCATACATTGCTAATGGCAGTATAGCACATGTCTTTAGCTCTTTTCCTGGATTAAAAGTACAGAAGTATACGTAATAAAAGGAATTTATATTTTGTTAAAGACTTTGTTAGAAAAAGAGGGCCGAAAGATACCAGAGGGACAATCAAACTCATAAATCGAAAATAAACGGACAACGCCAAGGCGAAAAAAGAAAAATACAAACATACAAACAATAGTACACAAAACACAAAGTAGTACGAACCCCTATCAAAAAATGTGGGTGCTCTCAGAAAGTGGACTCTATCGTCTTTAACAATGACTCTAACCAAGATATGTTATTATATAAACAAGAATCTTTTTTTAATATTTATATTTCACATTGTAAAACAAACATTTGTCAATTAGACAAGTATACATTATTGTTACGGGACCCGCCGAAGCCCGCCTCCGAGTGTGGGATTTTCTCGCTGCGTCGAAGACCCACTGGTGGTTTTGGACTGGTCGGGTTGTTGTTGGCATTCCCTAATTCCATTTTCAATTCTATTTCCCTTATATCATGTATATGAAACGTAAAGAATGTAGACGACATGGTTTGTAGAAAACATCGTACGTTTTAATAATACGATCTCATTATTTCGTTATTGAGGAAAAGTCAAACAACAAAACAACAAAAGAACCAAATAGCAAAAAAATAAATATTAATTACGAGTACTAGTAATTTAAACCCGTACGAATAAGCATGTAGAAAAAATTTAATTCTATAACAAAATTACAATTGCTTCATGTTATATTTATGAAGTATATCATTTTGTCGACATTAATCGGGTTGTTGTCTCTTTTGCACATTATTCTCAATTTCCTTTTGTTGACATTTGTAGTTTTCACGATTGTTAAATTATAATTATATTTACCATTCTTCAAAATGTCTCCGTTGGCGCCGAGTACCATATTCTGAGCTTTAAGCTTTGTCTTGGCATACTTTTCAAACATAAACTTATGTGGTATAGGTACTGTTGTCTCCGTTCCCTTCTTGACTTCATCATGCCCAACATAAATTGAAATAGAACTGCAGTATATAAGAATCGGAACACTGTTGGCTTTACATGCCTCTAATACTACCTCCGTGCCTAAAACATTATACGAAAATAAATCGTTTGTAACTTTCAACCTATACTTTAAATATAGTTTTGTCAATAGAAAGATCTTCTCACAACGTATACATTTTCAAGTTCATAAACAAGATGATTTTTGTGAGGTAAAACTTAGGTTAATCAAGCCTAATGCCTAGGTGACATGCGACTGTTTGGTCGAATTAATTTTGGCAAAGTCATACAATTTCATTATGCTTGAAGGTTGTGTAATCCTAAGTAGATGAAAACAGGGTACTTGTATAGTTTATGACGATAAAAAATCCGGAGAAAGGGATTTATTTCATTTTCCCTTTGTATTTATACCTAGTTTTCTGTTCTATGGCACAAGGCGTAAAGCTCACAACAATCAATGAAGATTGCGCAAAAATTCATATTCAAAATACCAATTTCAGTACGCACGATGTTTATTTTTAGAATAAAGATAACCACGCACGCTCAGCACTCAAAGTTAAGAAATCAAATTAACAAGCTTTAAAACAACGCCAATGTAGAAGAAATAGAATTTTAAAGTCAAATCTTCTTCAGAAACTCAAACCTAGCTTTAGAAATTTAGTATTGTTAAATAATGTATAAATGTTCCCAAAAAGTAGAAAAATTCCGCATTAGTATCATTTTCAAGAAAGCCGTGGTGTAGTGGTTAGTGCATCAGACTACTAACACAAGGGTTCCTGGTTTGATCCCCATTTCGTGGAGAAAATTTCAGGGACTGAATTTTCGGCTCTCTCTTGGCACCATTTGCGATAATGGTCTTGAGGAAATGAAGATAGTCCGTCGGAAGTGAACGATAAATTACTGATCCGTGTTAAGAGAGAGTCATGTCTCTTTCACGTTAAAGACATCCTTGTAGATTTCGAAAAAATAGCAGGCTAATGTCGCTACAAGGGAGAACTCGCACCTGCAAAGTGGAAAGGGGTTAATATAAGTTGCAATAACTTGTTTCCCACTCCACTATCAATAAATAGGTTTAAACTAGTATCATACAAACAGTAGTTACATGACTGATTGACTTACGATCCACAAATACTCTTTGAACTTAATTGGAAGATTTAGTCAATGCTAATCAATGCATGCATGTCAGACGTTATAAAAAGGAAGATGTGGTATGATTGCCAATGAGACAACTATCCACAAAAGACCAAAACGACACAGACATCAACAACTATAGGTCACCGTACGGCCTTCAACAATGAGCAAAGCCCACACCGCATAGTCAGCCATAAAAGGCCCCGATAAGACAATGTAAAACAATTCAAACGAGAAAACTAACGGCCTTATTTATGTAAAAAAAAAAAAAAAAAGAGCGAAAACAAATATGTAACAATAAACAAACGACAACCACTGAATTACAGGCTCCTGACTTGGGTTAGGCACATACATAAATAATGTGGCGGGGTTAAACATGTTAGCTGGATCCCAACCCTCCCCTAACCCGGGACAGTGTTATGTGTTCTATGTTTTCTCCAGACAACACAGTCATACGACGTGTTACTTAACTTGTAACTTATGTTCTCATTTTTTTATTTCAAAATGCCACTTATTTTGTTTATATATGTCAGTCGTGTTACTTGTTCATTTTTTGTCTTTCCATACAGTACATAAACTAACACGTACATGTATAACTTTACGTGTTACAGTATATGTATTTGCATTTTTGTTTCTGAAGTGCCACCTATCATGATAATAAGGCAGACGTGTTTCATGTTCTATGTTTTCAAGTATAAACTACGGCGAGTAATTTTACTCGTACTTGCTTGTATGTTTTAAAATTTATTTTATTTTATTATGATCAAAAATATATTCTTTTATGTATTTTGAAATAAGGAAGATATAAATTTTAATTGGTTTATTTATCAGTGTGTTGTGCCATTTTCATCACTTAGTCTATTAGTTAATTTGAGGCGGTCAGTTTTTATGAGTCGATGAAGGCGAAATGTCCGCAGAGACCCACAGGGAAACTAAATTATAAATTGTCTTCGTCAATTAAGATTTGAGTCGAACGTGCAGGAATCGAACTCACAACCTAAATATTTACAGGCTAGTAACACAGCAGTTGGACTACTTAGACCACGCTAGACCGATATATAGTCCCCCCCCCCCCCCCTTTTACATAAAATTCTGGATCCGCCACAGATATTAATTAATAGGGTTTTTTTTTCTTTCTTAAAAATAGTACTTTACCTTTAACGTTAACTTCTTGTAAAGCCTTTTCATTAGGAAACAATGTTGAATCGACTAGTGAGGCTATATGGAGAACAGCATCTGCTCCTTTACACGCTTCACGTACAAGGTTCTTGTTAGTGATACTTCCGATGAAAGAGCGAACTGGGAAAGATTCTTTATATTCTGAAAAGAAGATTTGATTTTGTGAAGAATTGTGTGAAGTGGAATACAACAATTGTTAGTGGTTGCCATTGTAGAATTATAATACCGTGGAAAGTCGAGAAAGCACAAGAGAGATTGATTGATTGATTTGTGGTTAACGCCACTCTCAGTACTGTGAGCTACATTTTGTATTTTGTGACGATCAGTTTGTATTGATTGAGGAATCTGGAGTGTCAATTATTTCAAAGATAGAAAGAAGGGTTATATTTAAAAGTTCTACGGTAAAAAAAATGTCTGTCATCCTGAGCTTTAAAATTGTAATCTTATGGACTCTGAATATTATTTACGTCAATCTTAATCATATGAACATGCACGTGCCTACAAACTAAAGATAACTGCATATTTATAACAATTTTTCAATAACAAAAACACGGTCATTGGTACATTGAAATATATTTATCATCATTTATATATAAATATACTAAATAAATAAATGATTTGGAAAATACATTGAAGGTATAAAAAGTCATGAGAATTCCGAATGCAATTAGGTTATATCCGGGCACTCTGGTTCTAAACCTTGGTTCCATCTCGGTTTTCTGGTTCTGAACCTTGGTTCTTTGGTTCGAAACCATGGTAACTGGTTCAACATTCGGGTTGTTTGGTTAAGGCAACCCAACTTCTTGGTTCCATCTGGGTTCTATTCTAGAACATTCTAATGTTCCCGTTGAACATAACAGAAGATAACAGCAAGTCTCCGAATAAAAAGGTAAAGTAGGTCAAAGACGCTAAAATTAGTTTATAACATTAAACATTTTAGCATCGACGGTAAAGGAAGCTATAAGGTACTTATCTTCTCATTTTAATTATTTTGATAAGGAAACTAGATAAAAATAAAGCATCGTATAGATTTTTAAAACAAACCGAAGTATACAGTACATCGAACATCTTTTTATTTAATTCAGTCATGCTGTTTTCTTTTTTTTTTCCATTACTCATCCCTTATTTACGTAAATATGTCTAGACAGTGGCGGATCCAGAACTTTTCCTAAGGGGGCCCGCTTCATTCATGCTTCAATGATTCCCTATATAATCAACCAAATTTTTCCCACGAAGGACCCCACCAAACCCCCCCCCCCCCCCCTGGATCCGCTCTTGGTTCCATCTTAGTTCTATTCTAGATCATTCTAATGTTCCCGTTGAACATAACAGAAGATAACCGCAAGTCTCCGAATAAAAAGGTAAAGTAGGTCAAAGACGCTAAAATTATTTTATAACATTAAACATTTTAGCATCGACGGTAAAGGAAGCTATAAGGTATTTATCTTCTCATTTTAATTATTTTGATAAGGAAACTATATAAAAATAAAGCATCGTATAGATTTTTAAAACAAACCGAAGTATACAGTACATCGAACATCTTTTTATTTAATTCAGTCATGCTGTTTTCTTTTTTGTTCCTTTACTCATCCCTTATTTACGTAAATATGTCTACACAGTGGCGGATCCAGAACTTTTCTTAAGGGGGCCCGCTTCATTCATGCTTCAATGATTCCCTATATAATCAACCAAATTTCCCCCACAAAGGGTTTGGGGGACGCCCCCTGGATCCACCTATGCTAGAAGTTTTAAAACCACCCAATTAGGACATGTTGTTTATATGGCTAACGATATGTGCATCTAGCCACTTGACCAGTTGACGACTTGCATATATATTTGATTACACATTTATTATCAAGTTCGACTGAATTTTATTTAATGGATTTTTAATAATGTCAGATTTGAAAGAAATACATGTGAAGTATATGTTAGAAATCTTTTTGTTCAAAACAGAATATTAAAAGACATATAAAGGAAAGTTATGATCAATAAGTTGGTAAGCTTTAATTAGTTGGAAAAAAAGTTATAAATATAATAAAATGTATAATTATGTACAATAAATTTGTCAAATTTGATACTCATTCAGTCGTTGTGAAGGGGATGTATATAATCATTCGGCCAAAAATAAAGAAATCAAGATTAAGATTGAATATTATTTTTATAATAAAATTAATTGTACATGTGTTAATGACAGTGCTAGTGGGATGTGTATCACCAGCACAATAGTAAGAACTTCTGTGTTGGCGCCATGATTTAGGAACATAAAGAGTTACACTAGTCCGTCTGTCCCGAATGTCCCATAAAAACGGGTTCTGCTCTTCTTACTTTAGTTTGCCTCAATCAAATACTTCAAAACCTAAACACAATATATAAAAGGAGCTGATGCATGAGTGCCAATGAGAACTCTCCACAAGAGACTAAATGACACAGAAATTAACAATTATACAATGTAGCCTAGGTCACCAACACGGTCTTCAACAATGGGCAAGGTTCATACCGCAAAGTCAGCCTTTAAAGGCACCGACATGACAATGTAAAACAATTCAAACGAGAAAACAAACGGTATAAGTTATGTACAAAAAATAAACGAAAAACAAGATAGGCACGTGCATATAAAATAAGGCGGGGTTAAAAATGTTAGCGGGATCCCAACCCTCCCCCGTATGTGGCATGAGTGCCAATAAGAACTCTCCACAAAAGACCAGATCACACAAACACTAACAACTATGAGTCATATGCAGCTTTCAACAATGAGCAAAGTCAATACCGCATATAGTCAGCAATAAAAGGCACTGAAATGACATTGTAAAACAATATCCAAACGAGAAAATAAACGAACAAATTTATGTACAAAAAATGAACGAAAAACAAGTATGTAACACATAAAAAACGACATTCATTGAATTACAGGCTCCTGACTTACCACAAGCACATACATACCGAATAAGGCGAGTTGAACATGTAAGCGGGATCCCCACCTCAACACAAAATCAAATTTGAAATTTTTAAGTATCACTTTTACCGTTCAAGAGTTATCATGTCCCTTTAAAAAAATATAAAAAGTGCTGACTCTTTCGTTTCCTTTGTTTTAAATAAGTCTGACTCAATCAAATGTTATGAACCTTATACGCGATTCACATTACCCCATACCACAGATCTGTAAAGCTCAATATTGGGTCACGATGGCGTCACTGTTCATGTTTTTTTAGATGTTAAAAGTTGTGGTACGAGTACCAATGATACAAATGTCAACCCGGAGCCTTGAGATAGGAAAACTGCTAAATCTATTGTTTCCGTTCTTTAACTTTAATTTGCCTCAGCCAAATGTTTTGAAACTTATTCACAATGCTTATGGTCACAAAACGGTCAAATTACGCGAATCCTGCATCTATATGTGGAAGTTTACTCATTTTTAGCTCACCTGACCTGAAAGGTCAAGTGAGCTTTTCTCATCACTTGGCGTCCGTCGTCCGTCGTCCTGTGTCCGTCGTCCTGCGTCCGTCGTCCGGCGTCTGTAAACTTTTACAAAAATCTTCTCCTCTGAAACTACTTGGCCAAATTCTACCAAACTTGGCCACAATCATCCTTGGGATATCTAGTTTAAAAAATGTGTGGCGTGACCCGTCAAACCAACCAAGATGGCCGCCATGGCTAAAAATAGAACATAGGGGTAAAATGCAGTTTTTGGCTTATAACTCAAAAACCAAAGCATTTAGAGCAAATCTGACATGGGTAAAATTGTTAATCAGGTGAAGATCTATCTGCCCTGAAATTTTCAGACGAATCGGATAACCTGTTGTTGGGTTGCTGCCCCTGAAATGGTTATTTTAAGGAAATTTTGCAGTTTTTGGTTATTATCTTGAATACTATTATAGATAGAGATAAACTGTAAACAGCAATAATGTTCAGCAGAGTAGGACCTACAAATAAGTCAACATGACCAAAATTGCCAGTCGACCCCTTAAGGAGTTATTGCCCTTTATAGTCAATTTTTAACAACTTTTCATCATTTTTTGTAACTTTTCTAAAAATCTTCTTTTCTAAAACTACTTTGCCAAATTTAATCAAACTTGGCAATAATTATCATTGTGGTTTATAGTTTAAAAAATGTGTCCGATGACCCAGCCTACCAAACAAAATGGCCGACATGGCTAAAATTAGAACATAGAGGTAAAATGCAGTTTTTGCTTTATATCTTTGAAACCAAGACATTTAGGGCAAATCTTTCAAGATTTTAATGTCCATCAGAATAAGATATATCCCCTCACAAATTTTCAGTTGAATCGGACAACCTGTTGTTGGGTTGCTGCCCTTAAATTGGTTATTTTAAGAAAATTTTGCAGTTTTTGGTTATTATCTTGAATACTATTATAGATAGAGATAAACTGTAAACAGCAATAATGTTCAGCAAAGTAAGATCTACAAATAAGTCAGCATGATCAAAATTGTTAGAGGACCCCCTAGAGTCAATATTAAACAACTTTTCCTCATTTTTGTAACTTGTATAAAAATCTTTTCTAAAACTACTTGGCCAAATTTAACCAAACTTGGCCACAATCATAATACTAGGGTATCTATTTTTAAAAAGAGTGTCTAATGACCCCGCCTACCAACAAAGATGGCCGACATCAGTAAACACATTAACAGGTGAGCAACACAGGCTCTTGAGAGCCTCTAGTTTCACAAGCAGGGGCATCTGTGATTAATAGACATATTCTACATTTATTTCAGTAATCAGCTTATTTTCTTCCATTGAATTCTTTTTTAAATAAACTGAACTTGCACATTTTTTTTCAGGATCTCGGTGCAGTTTGGTAACAGACAGTGATATCAAGTTAAATGTGACCAACTTAACAAAGTGTTTCACTAGATTGAGCTCTCTGTCTAAGTGTACTTTAATGGTTCTTAGCATTGAGTTCAGTTTATTGATATGCGTATACCTTCTGTGTGAATTTTTATGATGTAAAAGCAGACTATCCATACCTACATGTCCATGAAATGAAATCTAAGGTAAAATGATTGAAACATTTTGCATTATCTATCACAGCTGGCAGAACATGATGCTACTGAAGCAGTAAATTTTCTTACTTGATATTCACGGAAATTAAAGGATTTAGTTTCATTTGAACCAAACATTCTAAAAAATTGAGAATGGAAATGTGGAATGTGTAAAAGAGACAGTAACAATGTCAAAAGAGCAGAAAGCAGTCAAAGGCCATTTATGAGTCATCATAGCTGACTATGCGGTATGGGCTTTGCTCATTGTTGAAGGCCATACGGTGACCTATAGTTGTTAAAGTCTGTTTCATTTTGGTCTTTTGTGGATAGTTGTCTCATTGGCAACCATACCACATCTTCTTTTTTATATCTTCAACAAAGCGAGAAAATCCCTCTTCCAAAGTCGGGCTCTTAACAAAATGTGTACCAGTTCAAACTTCAAATTATAAAATCAACTTACAATTAAAAATATACAAGACTAACAAAAACCAGAGACTCCTGACTTGACGTCAAGGTAATCATACCAAGAGACACATCCAATATGCAAAGGTCAAGAGTCAAAAAGTCATAGTCTGGTCAAGAGATTCTTGTGAAAAAAAAAGGATTTTGGTAAAAGGGTCATTGTGGTACACTAAACTAACAATATATCTTATGTATCTAATATATCTTAGAAGATGTGGTACGAATGCCAACCATACAGTTAATTTTCCATTTAATTCAAACAAAATATACAAGTTTTACATTGAGGGCAAAGGTCAAGCTCACATGAAGTTTCTCGTGCCAATAGACTCATATAGAAAACCTAGGGCAGAGACAGAAACACAAGACATATAATAACTAAACTCAATTGAATGGAACTTGTATTGCAGGTCACTACAATTGCCTTCAACAAAGAATATAAACTCTCGCAACAAAGCAAGATTAACCCCGTCTTTCACTGAAGTTTGAGCAGGATTCTTTGCAACGATTATCTTAACATAATTGAGAATCGAGTCGTGCAGTTATGTCAAGAAATTAAAACGGTAAGATTAAACATTAAAACAGTAAAAACTAGCCTAAGGGTTTACCATTAATTTTTAACCCAACCATATGATAGTACTATGGTAAACTTATGGATACACATGATACAGTCATGAAATTGAATATTTGAAATAGTACGACCAGAACAATACAAGACAGAGTTGTAAACAAAAGAAAGTAATGATGCATATCGAATTTTTAATTCCAAGGCACAAATTAGGAACCGTAGTTTTCATTCAATTTATTTATCTAAAATGTACGCTTGGGTTAAACAATGGAAATTAACACTGTATATTTATATAAACGATCAATCTTGTAACAAGTTAAATAAATAATTGTCTGGGGTAAAGTTGATTGATATAACATAATATGTCTCACTTAATTACAGTTATCTTGTTTATTGTTTACCTGTCTGGGTACAAGTATATATGTACTGAAATAATACAAATATTTGTAGATTAAATTAACTTTCTAACGCATGCGTAATCAGCACGTAACCCACTAAAAAACTTTTTATAAATTTCGAAATATTCAGATAAAAAAATTGGATTTTGAAATACATATTTCATTTTTTTTTAGTTTGTCCATTTTGTCAATTATATTTGGATTTTACATTTTGGTCTTGATCGTATATGATGTCCGATGTCCTAGATATCGTCAAACTTATTTTGTCAATGAAAAACATTTGATCTATTTAACGGACAAATCATTTAGTGATGAAATCTTTCATAAATGTTCATCAAATATAGTAGTAAATAATTTATATAAACAAGAATGTGTGTCAAAAGGACATCATATTGAACATATGTATTGTGTTTCAAGGTGATGTGACCACAATACAATAAACTACTAAGGCAGCAACCCCCCCAGAAAATCAAATGGTTGCTGCCTAAAGTGCCTTGAACCAAAGCCTTAACCTGATACGAGAAGAATGTAGTAATAGACAGACGCCCAGACTGAAAGCAAATAACAACTTTCATATCGCAGGCGATAACTAGAAATAAAGATAGCGCGTTCCATAATTATGAAGAGGGAAATAATTATTGGACAAACAATATTATAATCAGGTGTCATAATCACGAGGTCATAATAATGAAAGAGGGGGAATACATTTTTTTTCTTTCAAAAAAGATGGTTTAAGAAGAACGTATCCAAAGAACATAATGTCTACCAGTACAATCGAATATAAGCATGTTTTGCGAACTGTGATTTCTGAGTCAACATTAATTCATTATGATACAACAACGGGTTTTCCGCAAATGAATAGTCCTAGATATGTCCTAATTCTTTCCCGACATACCTTTCCGGTTTAAAAGGTAGTACCTGTTGAAAGGTACAAGTGTATAAATGTCATAAGTTTGATACATTATCGGTCTGATCTATGATACTTATGTACCATACATATTAAGTTATATTGATATTACAGTAAAGTACTATTTAATAGTAACTAATTTCATTTAACCCAAAGTTTAACATTCTTAAGTTTTAGCTGCTTCGGTTTTTCTTTTAAAACTTCTTTAGTCATTATAGATTAAGCGTTTTATTTGGCAAGGACTTTAAAGCTTTATATCTTGACTGGGTTTTTTTTTCTTTATTTCTCTTTCTAACCGGATGAAAATAATTGGACATGGCGTTTAAAAAGCGTTATTAACTATTGGTTTAAATTTGAGTCTCTGCCAACTTTTAAGCATTTTCAGGAAAATTCTGAATTTCCGACCACAATATTTAAATATTGGACATCGTTAATGAAAAGTGTACATAAAATTAGCGTATTGACTTCATTTGAGTCTCAGTCGTTGTCCGTAGCCACATTATGGAAATACTCTGTGTTCATTGTTAAAGTCAGTATGGTGACTTACATAATGTATTGTTGCATATACCTTTCTCATTTGTCTATGGTGAATGACTGTCTCATTCATACCACATCTTTTTTTTTATTATATATATAATGTCAATTTAAAGAAACCTGACGGAAATAACTTTTATTTTTGTTGGATGTTACATGTAGTCTGATTGCATATGACATTAAGATGCATATGTACATGTATGTGCAATAAGGAAATAATAATTGGTTTTCAATCGAAATATCTGAGTTTCTTGTGACGTATATTACTCATCAATATTATATTGATTTATTGTGTCTATATACCATATATAGACTGTGTTAAATATTTGTTTTTCGTTCATTGATTTGTCCATAAATTATCCCGCTAAGTTTCTCGTTTCAAATGTTTCAAATTTTTATTTTCGAGGCCTATTATAGCTGATGGTTTTCGCTCATTTTTGAAGGCCGTACGCTAACCTATAGATGTTTATTTATATGTCATTTGTTCTCTTGTGAAGAGTTTCATACCAAGCATACCAATTGGCAATCATACCACATTTTTTGTTAATTAATGAACGTTTCTAGTATATGATTGTCCAGTGGAAAGCATTTCAGGTATATCTTCATATTGACTTTCATTTATATAACTTGACCATTTTAATATTTTTACTCTTTATTGTGTTCGTTCCACTATATAGTTTAACTTTATTTTTCAAGTATATTTTTTTACCGTCCAGTGGAAGTATTTCTTGCGTAAATTCATTTATACTTTCATTTATTTAAATTTAAATCATGATCATTTCAAATTTCGCAAATTTAAATTTCTATATCTGAACATGGCATTTTTTTCTGTATTATGCATGAATCCCATTCTGATTGTTTGCTTACCGTCCAGTGGAAAGTGTTTCTTGTAAAAAATCATATATATAGATATACAGGTCAAACGTCAACACAGCGATTACTTTATAACAATGAACAAAACAGCCTTCAAGTATCATCATACACTGGTTAATGGACACATGTTATAAATAATAATAATCTCTTATTGTCATATAAATAAAACATGATACTTGTGACACATACAGCAACAAACAATAAACTGATATGAAAACACATAAAAATTAGAATATGTGGAATGATTGCCAATGAGACAACTCTTTACAAGAGATCAAATGACACAGACATTAACAACTATAGGTCACCATACGGCCATCAATGATGTACACCAACTGTTGGTGTTAGTTTTTGATTTGATTGATATTTTTTTTAATATCCGAATTCACCAATAACTCCAGTGCTAGCAATGAATTATATTTCATGATTGATATTTCGAGGAGGTATATCTTCCAGAAAAACTTAAGCACAATTTACATAGCTTCTGCGAGGCACTAGCTAAAACAAATCTTATTGATTTAATAAAAAATATGTGAGAAACTAAAAAGGTTAACATTCACTTATATTCCTTTTTCGTTTTATTAAAAAGGGGGTGTGTAGTAAGTATGGTATGTACATTTGTAATATGCTTTTCAGAAGATTTTACATTTTCTAAATTTTCTATCAGATACATATTTCGTACTTCTGTCAAGTAGATTAATTTGAAAATGAAACAACTTTGGACTGAGCTGTATTAATTTGTCATTTGTAATTATTCAAATACACTACAAACTAGGAATAGAAATGTTCAAATGAGGTCAGAATAAGCCAGCATTTTCAAAAATTAAAGCCACACACGCACAGGTTATGTATACGTTTCCGGTTTTGATTTGACACGATCGTGCTAAGCGACTTATCTTTTTAATTGTGAAAGACCGCGTAATGATAATTTTTTTTCTTTTTTTTTCGTGTGTTTTTTTTTCTCCTTGACGAAAACAAATTCTCCTTTCATTCGAATGAAAAGTGTCCACGAAGTGATCCATAGTAAATTAATTAGTCAATTTACTTTAAAAATTTCCGATCCTTCGACCTCCGTTGTCAGATACGAAGATTGTCAAGACAAATGCACGTGACAAATATATATTATGTATATTGTATATTGTCTTCTATACATGTGACTGATAAATAATTGCACAAGTCAAGGTTAACCTATAGTTATGCAATGTGAAATATAAAGTAGGATAATCATCTTTTCATTGATAATATTTCATAATAATTACATTAGAATCCTCAATTTTGATTGGCTGATAACAATTGCGAGGCATTCCAATATTCTATTTTATTTCCGTATGCGATACAACATGTATGACTACGCGTGCTATCCATGACAATGCTAAAATATTGCATTGAAATACAAACTAAATCCTTCATATAACTAAGTCTATGTATTTAATCGTTGTGGCATAACAATGTATAATTATAAGAATTGAATGGTTCGTTTTATAATTTCAAATGGTAGTATAAAAACGTTGATCGTGCGTACATTTGTAAAAGAATGCGCGCTACTTACAATTTTGCTTCGGTCAAAGCTTTTATACCCCAATACAATTATCAAAAGAAGCATTAAATTCTTAGGTAATGGAAAGATTTATTGATATGGTATCGAATTGATAAAAAAAAAATCAGCATAAACGAGACTATATGATATGACTGACAATGAGACAACTCTCCATTAGAGAAGAAATTACCCAGAAGAAATTAGCAAATATAGCTAGGTTAGCCTTTAAAAATGTACAAACGTCATATCACATGGCAAGCTATAAAAAGTCACGAAAGAAAAAAACAATCAAACGAAAACACTGACAGCCTGGGTTAAGTATAAAACAATAAACGGAAAACGAATACGATATATAGTAACACACGACTACTACTGAATCAAAGCCCCTGACTTGGAACGAGGTGTTGCGGAATTCAAAAAAATTGCGGAGGCCCAAACATATGACAATCTTGTACTTCCTTTTTGTTGGCAATAAGATTACCAGTTGGAACCGGTCTTCTCTAGATATAGGAAGATGTGGTGTGAGTGCCAATGAGACAACTCTCCATTCAAATAACAATTTAAAAAAGTAAACCATTATAGGTAAATGTACGGCCTTCAATACATATTGTGATTCGTAATATGCATACATGTACATGTAGAATGTGCATTCGAAATATTAAAAATAAAAAAATGAAATTAAATGTTTGAATGATTTATTGTAATAATATTTAATTTGTATGTAGTAGATGTTATTAATTGTGTTGTTTGGGGGAATTTTAGGAATACAGGTGACCTGAAAGTGTGCTTTAAATCTATTGATCACTCTTCAGTTGAATGTATGGCAAATCTAGATCTTATATTTTATAATTTTCAGTATTATTAGTTTTAGGCATGCAAATACAAGTTTCTTAAAAGTGTGAATTGTACTGGACTCTATTTTAACTAATCGAAAACATGTTCCTCACGAGAATTCAAGTTACAACTGGTTGCCACATGAATGTTAAAATTGCAACCAAAAGCCCGACAATGGTTATCTGAACTTTATGACAAAAGGGTAATGTATGGTAAACTCTCTTATAGACAGACTGAGTGCTGATAAAAATGGCAAGGTGTTATGAATGTGTAAACTCCAGATGTGGTATTAAAGTGAATGTAACCAACTGTATGCAACTAAATTGTTTACTCTTTATATTCGTTTTTGTCTTTGTATGTATGGTGTAAATGTACAAGCAGATAACAACATTAGTCTTCATAGTGATCAAAATCAGTACATGCACAAAACAAAAGGTAAAGAAACAGCGCTTTGTATCATTCTCAAAGTCGCTGTGAGGCCTTCAATACGGAACAGACAACTCTTACCTCATTGGAAGTTTAAGACGGCAACTAGCATATAAATATATAAGTCCACTGTATTTTGACACCTTTACAAACATTCGAATTTATACTCAAATCTAAGCCATGATAAAATTAAATAGTCCACATTTGTTGAATAAAATTGAGAATGGAACTGGAAAATGTGTCAAAGAGAAAACAACCCGACCAAAGAGCAAAATAACAGCCAAAGGACTCCAATGGGTCTTGAACATAGCGAGACAATCCTGCACTCAGAGTTATGCCTCAGTTAGATCCTAAACAAAATGTGTATCAGTTCAGTGAAAATAAGCGTCAAAAGACTCATCCTAAACTCCAGAACATATAAATGATCTCAAATGAGAATAAAAAACCCCAATGCCTTTTGTAGCTGACTAGGTGGTGTTGGCTTTGCATATATGTTAAAGGCCATACGGTGACCTATAGCTGTTAATTTCTGTGTCATTTGGTCTCTTGTGAAGGTTTTTTTTTCATTTGAAATCATAACACATCTTCCTTTTTTTTTTTTTAAATCAGACAAACAAAGGCTATAGGCTCCTGACTTGAGACAGGCACAAAGATGCGGCTAGGTTAAACGTGTATGTACTTACCAAGCTTTTTCCTAAACGGAACGAGGTCTAAAACACGTATTTCTTTTAGGTTGGAGGAATGAAGCTGTAGATGTTTGATCACATGTTGGCCGAGGAATCCACTTCCACCCGTAACTAATATAACAGTAGAAGACATCTTGTCTGCAACAAATACTGAAAGCAAAATATATTTTTGTCGTTAAAGTTAACGTACCTTGAGTGATTTGGTCAGCGCAGATACCGCTTGGGAACTATGAAAATAAAATTTCTATTTTGAACGATTTTTAATTCGTTTTAACGTATATATGCTAAAGAAATCGAATAAAAATAAACTTCTGTATAACACACGTGCAATAAAATTTGTTTTAAAGTATTTTAGAAGTTGCAATCGTGAACTGAACTGTCCACTTAAAGAAAGAAATCTTACGAAATAACCAATGATTTTTAAATATCTTTAATCCATAATTTCCCTGGAAACATTTTAGTTTCAATTATTGAAGGAAATTCCTCCAAGGGTAATTTGGACATCGAAAAAAAGTAATATTGACTGTCCATATGGACAGGAAAAAGGGTGTTGGGTTTGATTGTGCAAGGTTTATCATTACGAAACTACAACTGATCGAAATGGGAACGTTAAGACGGAATTTCGTCTCTGGCCATTTCAAAAACCCTTTGGGGCATTTTAGATGCCTTGCTTCAAGGCAATTTGTACTCCAAAACTCAAAATGTTATTTAGACAAGTGACGGGTTTAAATTCGCGCCCTATATCTCGATCAACCCTAAGTGCAAAATCTATAATTTTATTGGTAAATGTATGATTGTCCTAAATGTTAATGAAATTTTTGCAACTGGACATTTATCAAACAACAGTAAATTGATCCTTGAAATTATTTTGTTTAATTGATATTTATTCAAATCTATTAATAGACATGTATAGAAAATTCTATAGTATTACATAACAGCGACTAGTCACTTATGCAAATTCCTCTCTTACGTTTAAATGTTTTACTGTTTTAATTTTTATGTATGTATGATTCAATATATCTAAAGTCATCGTAATTGATCTACACTGTCACAAGTTAAACCATATTTGAGACAGGAGACGTTATTTATATTAATAAGGTTATGAATATGTACTTTAAAAAAATACTTATTCACTAATTGTACTAATTGTTAATTAATAGCATGCAAAATTAACCAGCAAGAAATTAAAATTTAAAACATGATGGTAAAGAAATATATGTTTTTTTTTAAATAGTGAAACTACATTAATCTTTTTAACGACAACAATAAAACATATCTGTACATTTCAATTAAGATAAATAATTAAATTAAGCATGGTGTTAACAAGCTTAAGTGTTTAAAACTTTAACATGTTTAATGTAAATAGATATAAAAAGATGTGGTATGAGTGCCAATGAGACAACTCTCCATCCAAGTCACAATTTATAAAAGTAAGCCAGTATAGGTTGAAGCACGGTCTTCAATACGGAGCCCTGGCTCACATCGAACAGTAAGTTATAAAGGGCCCCAAAAATTACTATTGTAAAACAATTTAAACGGGAACACCAACGGTCTAATATATATAAGAAACGAAGTACGAGAGACACTTATGGACTAAATCATCAAACGACTACTACTGATTATCAAATTCCTGACTAAGGACAGGTGCAAACAATCGCAGCGGGTTTAAGCGTTTTAATGGTACCAAACCTTCACCTTTTCCTCATATACATTATATATTCGGTCAAAAGCTCCTTAGAACTTGTGTTGCTTATTTGTACTTATGCCGAATCAAAATAAAGTTTTCTTATCTTATCCTATTCTCAAACAATAGTGTAACAATCCAACATAGAAAGACACACTATACAATATCAATTGAAATCAAAAGACATATGGCATATTAACACAAGCGAACATACACAGAACGGATACATTTGATTTATGAAACGATGTAGATACAAAATAAAAAAAATAAGGGACGAATAATTAAAGTAATAGTATTATACCGCTGTGACATGTTATACAATTTTAGAAAAAATAACGGTCAGCATAAATGTATCTAGTAATTATCGGTGCAATTAAACATATATATTAAGACGAGGAGGGGTATTTTCGAAAAACAAAAACATTTTTTTTTTAATTTCCTTCGACTTGCGGCTCGTAAAATTTAACCTTCGCTATACTGGTATTTTTTTTCTCAAAGATATCTCTTGAATATGGTCCATGTATATCTCTTAGGAGATAACTGTATTGTATTTTAAGCTCCGACGGCATCAATTGGGGATTTGATGGTCGCAAATTAAGTTTACTGGCGACGCGTTAGCGGAGACAGTAAACGGGTATTTGCGACCATCAAATCCCAAATTGATGCCGTCGGAGCTTAAAATACAATATTGTTATCTCCATTCTAATGAAACTGACAGAAAACGACGTTAAAACATGTATTTAAAATCTGTCATATGCCGTCTGCGCTTGCGTGTACGTCCGATAGCATCAATTGTGAATTGATGCCATGTAAGAAAGTGACGTTATCCAATCAAAATGAACGTTATAAACGTTGTTGCATTAGAATTGAATATGGTACATGTATATCTCTTGAATATGGTACAATTTCCCTTCATCACAAATAACCCTACTTATTCTATTAATTGCAGATTTTTTCTGTAAATTCTTTAAGCTGTTTATTAATAAATCCTTTAAGACCACTACTGTTTCTAAACATATTAATCGAAAGGACATTTTTTTTAGTTTTTTTTCTTAAAGTTGTAAAGATTCCAACTTAAGGTCCCTTTGTTTTCATTTTTGTATATATAAAAAATAGAAATGAAACACCTGCACCACATATCGGATAATAATATGACTATGCGGTATGGGTTTTGCTCATTGTTGAAGGCCGTTCGGTTAACAGCTTCTATGTCATTTGGTATTTTGTGGATCCAGAGATTTACCTCATTGGCAATTATACCACATCTTCTCATGTCAATTATTAAACCACATTTTCTTTAAGCAATTATACCACATCTTCTTATGACAATTATTAAACCACATTTTCTTATAGCAATTATACCACATCTTCTTATGTCAATTATTAAACTACATTTTCTTATAGCAATTATACCACATCTTCTCATGTCAATTATTAAACTACATTTTCTTATAGCAATTATACCACATCTTCTTATGACAATTATACCACATCTTCTTATTTTTATAAAAATATAAGTTTCTTAACTGATAATAAATCGTAAACACTTACGAGGTTAGTAAAGAGCTCCAACGATAGAAAAATCAGTACGAGTGCCTATGCTTACAGAACTACTTATACCGTACCGTGAAATATTATACAAAACTGACAAATTTCAGTTTATTATTCAATGATATAGGGTCCATTAGATAACGCCGATGATATCTTGTGACCAATGGTTATTTGATAAATTCGGTTACATTGTACTGGATTCATCTATCAGAGGCTAATTGAAATAACGTTTATTTACTACGTTAATTAGGTCTTTCCACTTTTCTGTGGAAAGCCTATTGTATTTGTTCTGATTATTTTTTTTTTTTTTTTTTTTTCTTCCGCCTAATTTTGTTCTTGCGATAAACATTTGTTTCGCAATATGTCGCTTAGATATTTGGTATATGATATCGAACAGTTTATGCGCTTTTGAAATTTACCCTGGGTAAACGAATACTTTTCTTTGTAGGAGTTATCTCCCCAAACACTGTTTTCCTTGTTAGCGCAACTCCTTCGCAACCGTAAAATATTATGACAAATTTATTTTACAAAATTACTCGTTATATCCTTCACATGATTTGTCCTATTTTGACCGAAGCGATATGAACGCTCCATATGAGAGTTATTTCCCCTTATGCATTTGTTATAAGTGATATGCATTTCTATCTTGTAAACCATAAGTGCTAGAGACCTAGGATCTTTTGATTTGAGGTCCTTGGTCCAAAAAAATGAAAATTAGGTCAAGGTCAAAGGTCAAGGTCATATTTGAGATTTTCATATGTCTTTGATTTCCCTATAATTCTTAAATGGTTATAGATACAGAAAATTTAAGCAGTGAAAAATGTTAAGGACTTCAAGGGGCAACTTTGTTACATTATGACTATATTGGTTTTACCATTGTGTAAGGGACATAATCCCCATTGATGGTTTATATAAAGCCATTATTAGACAAAACTCTTAAACAAAATGACCTTGACCCATAGGGTCTTCTGCAATGACATTGTGAAGAAATGACCTTGACAAAGGTCACAAGGTCAAAGGTCAAGGTCATGTACATATGTGATTTGGGGCACTACTTGAAGAGTTTTATGTGTGTTTGCCTACCAACCAACCAACCAACCAACCAAACAACCAACCAACCAACCAACCAACCAACCAACCAACTAACTAATCAATCAATCAATCAATCAATCAATCAATCAATCAATCAATCATGATCATGATCAATCAATCATGTATCCGTCTCATGTGTTTAATATACGGTCCAAGATCTTCTTTGTTTCCTTTTCGCTGTTTCAATTGACCCTATCCAACGTGTTTAATCAACCAAGCAACCAAGCAACCAACCAACTAATCAATCAATCAATCAATCAAGTAATCAATCAATCATGATCATGATCAATCAATCATGTTTCATGAAAAATTGAAATTTAATATTGTTCTTGCGTCACTTCTGAAAAAAAATCAACATGTACTCTGAAACTACAAGTACAATCGACCTCAAAATTTGCAGTCAGCAGGGCATACATGTACTTAAAGTTTATAAAAAAACTTGGTGCAGATATCTCTCAAAGCTTTTCCTAGAGAAAAGAAATGGCAATGCCGTAAAAATCGTTTGCAAGGTCCGTAAATCTCAGTAAAAACCTACAATAAAATGTCCGCTCCGAGATTGAAATACTAATCTGTGTTACAAACAGGTGCTGAAAAATGTACAATATCAGAAAATAATCAATAAATGTGTTTTAAAGTTACACCGGATCAATTAAATCCAAAACATGCACTGCCCGTGAACTGTGATCCAAATGTCAATTTCCTACAATGACAAAAGAAATTACATTGTGTTTATTCCGTCTCTATACATGTTGTCTGTTCACAGTCCCCACCTAAAAAGA
Organism: Mytilus galloprovincialis; assembly: GCF_965363235.1. Classification (NCBI taxonomy): domain Eukaryota; kingdom Metazoa; phylum Mollusca; class Bivalvia; order Mytilida; family Mytilidae; genus Mytilus; species Mytilus galloprovincialis. The sequence continues at coordinate 102,472,645 of NC_134842.1, forward strand.
AATAAAAAGACTAACTTTTCGTTATTATAAACCCGTGTCACGTGATGTGGCGCGCGCGCTGTACCTAAAATAAAAGAAAAACTTTCCAAACTAAACATGAAACTTCTCCGGTAACAATAATATAGACCCCATACAGAAACAAACAAACAAACAAACAAACAAACAAACAAACAAACAAACCCCCAAATTCAATTAATTTTAAAGGGGGAAAGACCGCCTACAATTGCTTTTTTAAAGCAATTGATTTATATTTTTAATTATTATTGTATAAGGTGTAATGACGAGTGTTAAGTTGTACTAAAACAATCTAGTATACAGGATGCAATAATCAGATTTATTATGTACTTTGTTCATTTTTGATATATTTACTTATTACTAAACAGAATTAATAAAATGTATATATACCGAATATTATGTCCTGTTAAATAATTGTTTCAAACTTAATTACAATTGATGGCATTGGGTTGATTTCTGCTTTTTGATTGGGTTGTCTTCTTATTTCAATTTTCAATTTTATAATATATATACATATATATATTCTTTTAAACATTGCAATGTAATCACTACTGTGTGTTTTTGGCCTTGTAAACAGCGCAATGGTCTATATTAATGTTACGACTGTTGAATCCAGATTTTATAATTTGTCGTCAGCTGACCTATCCATATCAATGTACCGAAACCCCGATACTTATAGCACTACCCAGCACTGCTGTTTCAATCCCCGTACATATCAATGTACCGAAACCCCGACACTTATAGCACTTATAAGTGTCGGGGTTTCGGTACATTGATATGTACGGGGATTGAAACAGCAGTGCTGGGTATTTTAATAGGTATAAAAAAACTCACACACATTGATAACACAAACTTGCATATAATTGTGAAAACATTAATGGTTTCATATTTTTTCTTCACACGATAAAGACAAAGGTAAATTTGTTCACCTTATTGCACCTACTGTTAGCTTGATTTTACTTCTTTGGTTGCTCTTACTTGACCGAATACCAGAATGTCCTACCATAGGATAGGTCAGCTGTCGACAAATTATAAAATCTGGATTCAACAGTCGTAACATGTATAGCATTAATACTAATTTCACATCTGAATGTTTTTTGTGTTTTATGTTTTTTTTTTCTCTAAATGTGTTGATGGTAAAATCTTTTGCTTTTGCTGATGGCAAACTCAACATGCCATACACACGGAACGATAAAGGGGACAATATGATGCGCTTGTCTATTATTTAAATTATGTTGCCTTTTTGATATTTTTTCTTGTTGCTTATCCATTTATGGGCAACACACGTTTTATTTGATTAATATAATTACATATACTGTGTGGTTTATTCCGGGTTTGTGAGTTGAACGATTATACAAAAAACGCAACCCTTTCAAAAACACAAACAAGACAAAACGGACGATCCATGATTCGTGTCATAAACAACTTAAATATCGTTGATTTATTTATGTAATCGTGTATGTATTTGTTGCAAATATAAAATTTCCAGGAAAATATGACTTCACTACATGTAAAGTATAATATGTCGTGTCCTTGATGTTATATAATTTCATGAAATTGTGTTTCTTTGAAGTATTATATAGTTTTGTCAGATATATTTTAACGTGCATTCACCGAACAATTTTGTACAGATAACAGACATACCCATACATGTAGATTTAATTGTGAATGAGACAGCGACCCAACGACACATGCTCCAAAAGAGTGTAGCGTTTAGTCATTCATTAAAAGCCCGAGTTTTGTTTGGTTCCTGTTGCTCAGCCTTTGGTTATCAATTTTGTGTTTTGTTGTTTGTCTGTTTGGCTCTTTAATTTTTTTTTCAGCAATAGTGTTACAAGCATTAGCCTTTCAAAAAGGGCTAGTCGACTCTTAGCTGATGAAAATTGAAAGTGCTCTCGCTTTGTAGATTTATTCATTTACTAGTCAGAATAGCCACGTGCATCAATCAACAAATTTTACCACACACGTGAGGTCACACGCTATGAAGTAGTATATATCGTTTAACGTTGTTGTTTACGAAACTCTAGAAGATTCGACTATTTATAGATAAAAGTTACCTGTGTACCAACATCATGATTATGCATGATTAATGACCAGGCAAAATCTAATTGCTAAAACAGAGAGGACAAATCCGATACTCTACGGAATTGAAGGACATTTACTAGGTTTGGATTGTCCTAACCAATCAATAAACTTTGATTATTCACGTCTCTTAATATCTTCCAATCAGGTAGCAAGAAAAATTCACACACTGACTGTCCATCGTTTAATTCTTAATATCGACTCCTAGGAGTCGATAATCAGTTTATCTTTTATTTATGAGTTTGGATGTTCCTTTGGAATCCTTCGTCTATTTTTTTAAACAAAGAGTTCGTAATGAACAAAGGGTAATGCATCGCTGGATTTCTTTGCATGATCACATAAACATAACATTCAAATAATTGTCAATGATCTCTCGTGAACATTTTTTGTACAAAATAATTTACAACTTACGACGAAATACTACATGTATATCTATATAAAATCAATTAGTTTGAGACTGGTGATTTATTGATATTGAATGTTCTGATCACTACTTCTACATGTAGCAGGTCTTACACGTAAATCTTGATTGTTTTATGAGTGTGAAAAAAAACCCACTTTCAATTAAGTTCTTTGAATACCGAAAATGCATCTTACGGAAGAATGTAAGGATTCTATTGGCTTGTTTATGACGAAGAGCACAATTATAATTAATACAAATATTGAATCTCTTCTAGGAAATATTGGCCGACATTAATAATCCTGCATACTAGTAAATCAAACTATATGTATGCCAAAAGCTTAGAACATATCTTTCAATGAAAGTGTCTAGCATATCTGAAAATTTTCTAAAACTTTAAATTATGCACATTTGATTGAATATGTCCAACAAGCAAGCGATTGATTTTTCTTTCAAAAAAACGAAAGCAACACGGGTTAAATTTGGGTGAGAGAGTCGAAACCTTAGAATCTTTACAATTACAAAACTTAGATACAAACACTTGGATCTGGAAAATATTCTAATAAGTCATGTCAGTTACGAGGTACTGACTACTGAAATGATGATACATACGGGGACGGTTAGGTATCGACACAGCGCTGTGAAACTTTTTCATTTTTTTGCATAATTCCGGCAAATTATTTATTTAAGTCAAAGGATTTGAATAAATTCAATATCCCAGATGATTGTAACAAATATCCCTGAGGATTATAATTAATCATAAACCAGAGGATTGGATTACATAACCCAGAGGATTGGAATAAATGTCCCAGAGGATTATGATTAATAAATCGAGGATTGTACTAACTATTACATAGGATTCAATTTGGAATAAATATCCAAGAATATTAGAATAAATTCCAGAGAAATGGAATAAATGACCTAGAGGACAGGAATGCATATCCAAAAGAATTGGGATAATTATCCCCGATTCAATTTGGAATAAATATCCTGGAGCATTGTGATAAATATCGCGGAGCATTGTGATAAATATCCCAGCGAAATATAATCAAATCTAAGGACTGGAATAATTATCCCAGAAATTTAGAATACATATTCTAGATGATTAGAATACATATTCTAGATGATTAGAATACATTTAACATAGGATTGAAATAAATATCCCAGAGGATGGGAACAAATCCCATCTAATACACTTGACATTTCTACGAGGATGACACGATGATTCCTCCTGACCATGTAAGTACTGTGTATATAAAACATTTGTTTGTACTTTCAATAATGACAGAGATGATTATAATTTGATGAATATTGATCTCTAAGTCGACATAGAATTGTTACAAGGGATCTTAACTTATAGAGAGCGTGGCATTCTCTCTTTAAGAGGCTATAGAGTTTTAGTCCTAATTCTGACCGGAGGTGGCTGCATGCGGACCATTTAGTTTAGTGTCGGTCAATACTGCAAGCGTCTGTATCAGATGAATACTCACAGTGTTCATCGTGTTTAAATATTCACAATAACTTTACATAAACAATACAGAAAAGAGGGTATACCGTGTTCATAGTCAATACTAACACGATACGGGAATATTCAAGAAGTTATCATTAGAATTTTGAAGTCTGCACTTTATTGGTACAATATCTTGCGGTAGTTGAGTCCCAAATGTATACCACCAACATATTATGTGCTATCTTAAACTTTTCTCAAAGATAAATAACACAGATAAAAATCAATAAAACAACCCTAAAGCCCCGGTCACAACAGATCGTACGATTTTGTGTCGTGGAAGATCTATAAAATAGTTGTCGTGGCGCTGTCGTGCAAAATGTAAAAAAAATATTTCGAGTAGTCACATCAGCTACTACATGTCCACGATGGTTCCACGATGGTTACAAGACAGAAAAATAATTGTATTGTAATGATGTGGGTTTGTCGCAAGTCGGCCGTGTGACAGTTGTGCGACAGTCGTGCGATAATCGTAAGACAATAGTGAGTTGTTTTGAGCTATTTTTCAGGTTTTTATGTCAATGGATGCGCGTGTTGCTGTCGTGCCACTGTGATGCGATTCTCAACAAAAGCTCTTGAAACATGTCAGGTCTCCATCCGCATGAATCCAAAGAAATCACCGAAAGATTTCCCCTACAACTCTTACATCAGTGTACTAAATTGCACAAACATCAAGTGCCATTCGATCCATGGACTAGCCCACCAAAGTCGGGCGTTTCGCTGGTTCCTATACTGTTCACTGGTTCGGATCAACGCTAAGAGGACCATATTTTGTTCTTGTTGTAGTTCGCCAATGTGCCTATTCAGCAGGGCCAAGCACAATCATTCTGTTGAAATAGCCATCCTGTTTAAATGGAAGACGGTATGTTTTCCAAACATTTTTTCCCGCCGAATTGTATTCTTCTAAATATAACGAAAATATACTACGAACCTACCACTGTCGTACTTTGTGCGATCATCGTACGAAATTTTGTATTCATGAGACAATCGTGCGACTGTATCAAGAGTTTCTTGCGACAGTCGTGAGAATGTCGCATAAAACGTTGCTTGTAACACAAATGTATCTGTGATCTGACAATCTATTAATTATAAAAACGATCTTGGTTACAATGATAACGGGCACTTAATATATATTCTAATACCTATCAAATTCAACCATATTTGCACTTTATTACATGTATGTCGTTGAACAGACGTATATTAGATGTTAGTTATATATACGTCATTGTTAGTTATCATGGTTATACGTCCTTGATCTATGTAGCCACAATCAGCAATAATTAAATTTCAGGATAGAATTTATTATACAAAATGAAAGCATCATTTAAACACATGACTACAAATTTTTGGTCACATAAATTTAGGGTGCCAGCATGTCCTCCTTTTATTCAAAATATTGATGTGTAACAAAATTTGAGTAGTCTTGATAACTCATGCTGACTTGTACAACAAAAATATTTGACCGCATCGACCAAAACTGACCATATGTGCACTTTAATTTGTCAATCTATATACTCGCATACTAAATCAGCCATATTTTTTATATCAGGATTCAATGTATAATACAATGGACAACAATATTGCAATACAATAACAACAAATTTTTGTTAACTTAATAAATCTAGGGTGCCAGCATGTCCTCCTTTTATTCCAAATATTGATACGTAACTAAATTTCAGTAGTTTTAATACTTCATGTTGACTTGTACAACAAAACTATTTGACCGCATCAACAAAAACCGACCATATGTGCACTTTAATTTGTAAATCTATATAACTGCATAGTAAATCAGCCATATTTTTTTTTTATGTCAGGATTCAATGTATAATACAAGGGACAGAAATATTGCAATACAATAACAAATTTTTGTTCACATAAAAATTAGGATGCCAGCATGTCCTCCTTTTATTCAAAATTTTGATACGTTACAAATTTTCATAAGTTCTGATATCACAGGCTGCCTTGTACAACAAAATTATTTGACCGCATCGACCAAAACTGACCATATGTGCATTTTAATTTGTAAATCTATATACCCGCATAAGTAAATCACCCATATTTTTTATTTCAGGATTCAATGTATAATACAATGGACAGCAATATTGCAATACAATAACAACAAATTTTTGTTCGCATAAATTTAGGGTGCCAGCATGTCCTCCTTTCATTCAAAATATTGATACGTAACTAAATTTCAGTAGTTTTGATACCTCATGCTGACTTGTACAACAAAATTGTTTGACCACATCGACCAAAACTGACCATATGTGCACTTTAATTTGTAAATCTTTATAATGTATATACTTGCATACTAAATCAGCCATATTTTTTTATGTCAGAATTCAATGTATAATACAATGGACAGAAATATTGTAATACAATAACAACAAATTTTTGTTTTCGCATACATTTAGGGTGCCAGCAGGTCCTCCTCTTATTCAAAATATTGATACGTAACAAAAATTCAGTAGTTTTGATATCTTATGCTGACATGTGCAACACAATTATTTGACCGCTTCAACCAAAACTGACCATATGTGCACTTTAGTTTGTAAATCTATATGCCCTCATAGTAAATCAGCCATATTTGTTTTATGTCATGATTCAATGTATAATACAATGGACAGCAAAATTGCAATACAATAACAACTAATCTTCATTCGCACAAATTTTGGATGCCAGCATGTCCTCATTTTATTCAAAATATTGATACGTAACATTTCAGTAGTTTTGATACCTCATGATGACTTGTACAATAAAATTATTTAACCACATTGTATAATACAATGGACAGCAAAATTGCAATACAATACCAACAAATTTTTGTTCGCATAAATTTAGGGTGCCAGAATGACGTCCATTTAATCAAAAAATTTATACGTACATGACGTAACAACATTTCAGTAGTTTTCAAATTTGGATTTGAAACCTCTACTGACTTGAACAACAAAATGATTTGACCGCATTGACCAAAACTGACCATATGTGCACTTTAATTTGTAAATCTATATACCATTGTATACCCGCATAGTAAATCAGCCATATTTTAATTTAATTTTTTATGTCAGGTTTCAATATATAATACAATGGACCGCATTATTACAATACAATAATAACTAGTTTTTGTTCGCATAAATTTAGGGTGCCAGCATGTCCTTTTTTTATCCAAAATATTGATATGTAACAAAATTTCAGTAGTTTTGATTCCTCATGCTGACTTGTACAAAAAAATTACTTGACCGCTTCCAACCAAAACTGACCATATGTGCACTTTAATTTATAAATCTTTATGGCTGCATTATAAATTTTTTTTTTTAAATGTTGCAATGGATTGTACCTGGCCCCTTCATGGGTTCTCCTGGTGCTCCTGTGCACATTTTAGTAGGATGGCAAATGTAAGCAATAATATGGTGGAAAAGATTTTTTTTCAGCATAAATTGAGAATGTCAGCATTTCATCTCTGTATTCAGAATATTGAACAGTCACTAGAGATAGTAGTTCAGGGTTGTGTGTAAAACAAAACTATTAGGCCGCATCATCCTAACTAGTACCAACACTGACACGTCTGAATTCATTTGTACTTTTAAATAAAAAAGTATATGATGTTCTCTTCTGGGAATAGTTTACTGATAATCTATTATGTCGGTTGATTGATTGTGTTTGTAGTTAAACGTCAAGTGACAACTATTTCATTCAAGTGCACAAATCTCTCGACAAATCTGACGAATTTGACGAGATTATTGATAGTTTACACACCGTACGTATCCGGACACTGTACAATTTTCGTTAGAATATTCCGCAGAAAATAGAATAGTAAATCCAATGCAAACAAATTGAATAATAATCAAATATCCATGCATGTATAAATGCACAAAGTAAAATTTAGAAAGAGACTGGTAAAAAACGGGGAACGAAGCAACGTCGACAACGATGTTGATATCCCATGATATATAAGAATATTGTTCCGATACGTTGGATAACCTTTCTATCCGCCTTCTAATTCAAAAATATGACAGCTCTATATATATGTGATTTTTAAAAGTATATAAGAATATATGAAATAAAAAAAGAAAGAATTGTGTTGTTATGAATAATATCTAGTAGAGTCTAGCGAGTGAATAAGTTTGCTATCAGAGGCCTTCTGCATGTTATGTTGTTTACATATTTTAATAAAGCTCAAGTCTGATATAAAAAGTCTTAAAAACAATAACATATCGTAAGGAGACTTGTCCTCAGGTCTGGTCAAAAGCAGACCTGTCCACAGGTCTGATCAGGAGCAGACTTGTCCACAGGTCTGATTTAGGGCAGACCTGTCCTCAGGACTGGTCAAAAGCAGACTTGTCCACAGGTCTGGTCTGGAGCAGACCCGTCGCTAGGTTTGCAGCAGTCCTAAAAAAGTAGACCGTAGGTCTGGTCCACCAACGACAAAGTTAACTTGCTGGTCTGCTTAAAAATGCTCAAGTTAACTTAGAAAGCAGTCAATAAGTTAACTCTAAGTTAACTTTTGTCAGGTTAGGACCGCATCCATCTGTACATAGACCAGATTTAATTATTCAATTATTTCTTGTTGAACAGGGGAAAATACTTCATAAATTAAAGAAATGTCAAAGTACAAGTGATAAATCAAGTTTTAATATTGTCAAAACCTACTATTTTATGTTTACAAAAAAACATAATAATCACTGGCCTTTACTTTTCAAGCTTCGCCTCAAAAATTTGCAAGTTACATATTTTTTTATTAAATTTTCAAATCGCTCGCTCGCCCCAATTTTTGGAGGACAAAAATCCGCAGAACAAGAAATTAAATTGGTGTGGCCTTAATAGATACTTATTTTGTACTCGTTCGCACACTTATTGTTTACATGGCAATACACATTTCAATTGATTTGAATTAAATTCAAAAAAAAAATAACAATTATTTTCCATGATAGCCTGTTGAAAGGTAAAACTTCTGTCCATAATTATCATATTCTAATTTTCCATTGGCATTTTATGTTTTCCGCTTCTACCCTTTATGAGTATCATTGACGAAATTGATTTTTTTAATGTTTATTATTCACGAACTAAGTTTTCATAGAATTATTCCACTGGCCATTCCACAGACAATACTCATAAATCGTTTCGATACACATTGGCTACAATTTGAAATAAATTACCAAGGTGAAGTATTCTTAGTTAGAAAGAAAAGAAGTTAGAACTATCCTTAAACTATAATTTTTGCTACATAAATGATGTTCTCTCACTTAATAATTCAAAATTTGGTGACTATGTTGAACTCAACTATCTCATCGAACTAGAGATAAAGGATATAACAGATACAGTTAAGTCTGCCTCATATCTTGACTTAAGACTAGAAATTGACAACGAGGGTCCGACTCGTTTCAAAACAAAACTTTACGACAAAAGAGATGATTTCAGCTTCACAATTGTGAACTTTTCATTTCTATGTACCAAAAAAATTTTAGCAACATTCCAGCAGCGCCTGCATACGGAGTATATATCTCCCGATGAATACGATAGTCCTGGAATTGTATTTGCTATCATGATTTACTGGAAAGAGGGTTGTTGCTCAAAAGGAAGCTATACAACTAAGAGTTCCAAATAGTGAAGTTGCAATCATCTCTTTGTAAATTTTACGGACGCCATCATGAGTTGGTTGACCGTTACGGAATATCCATTTCACAGATGATATCGGATATTTTCCTAATGCCGTATGCACATACCGGTTCCCTTACTACGAATGTAACCTACCGAATTAGACTATTTACAGGGTTTGTAATAACATGAGCAAACGAATGGTGCCACATGTGGAACAGGATCTGCTCACCCTTCCGGAGCATCTGGGATCACCGGCAGTCTTTAGTGGGGTTCATGTTGTTTAGTTTTTAATTTTCTATGTTGCGTCTTGTGTACATTTGTTTTTTTTTTAGCCATGCCGTTGTCAGTATTTTTATCAATGAGTTTGAATATCCCTCTCGCATCCCTTTTTTGAAGATTGAGATATAAAAAAGATAAAAGAAAAAGTACTAAAATGCCAACTTATTTATTGTTTTATATTTTTAATTGTATGCATGTCTTTTTTAAGTAGATGTTGTTCAACATTTGAATGAAGATGATCAATGTATTGCGAGAGTTCTTGTGAGTTCACTAAGATAAAACAACACACCAAATACATATTGTTCTGCCAAACCTTGATTTAAACTAAATTGTCATCGAATTATCAAAACGAATGTGAAATACTTTTTTTCAATTGGACATGTCGCAGCCATCATAAGGTTATAATGTTTTGGCGTTTCAAACAAATAATAACACAACAGACTTTAAAGTTATTCAGACAAAGGCCAACATGGGAAAGTTTTAGAATTTTAAAATTGCCATCAAGATCGGCAAGTGATAATAAAAGGAACGAACAGATACTTGTTAGTCAAGAATTGACAAGTCCATGAGGATAATTATAGTCATGTGAAATCAAAATAATCTAGAATTTAAAACGGATAAATAAGCAAAAAAAAAAAGCAATAAGTAGGGAGCAAAACACAATTTTTAAGGTTAGGGAACTCTTTTTTTGACATTTGTCTTTTTAAAAATGACAGAAAAAGGCGGGGGTCTCAATTTGTAATAATTATCTGTTTTAATGTTAGTAGCAACCTTGTATAGCTATTGAAGTTGTATATATAATATGAAATGAAAAATGAATGTTTCACGCATATCATTTCTGTATAAATGAACGTGGTCAACTGCATATGATGAACAGTTCCGCCATGTGCGAATGATACGCCAATCTTTTGCATATTCAGATTATTGCACTTAATAAGATGAAATATTAAGAAGGTTTTCAATCAGACATAAGTAACACGGTCTCGTTGAAAAATTCGCATGAGTATATCCCTATAGGCATATACATTTTGATCCACAATTAATAGAGATTACTTTTGTTTATGCCGTTAAAGACCTAGAACTTTAAGTTTAAAATACGGAAACCTTTCTTATCAAAGGATAACTTACCTTCACAAGCTCTAAAAGTGTTGTTACGGCCAGAAATCGCCTTTAAATTGTAGCCAACAAAAGACACAAATCAATAGTAAAATTTAACAATATTTATTATACAAAAGTTTACAAGAAGTATTACACAAATATTACTGTCAACGTAACTGTCAAAATATGAGTCCAATCTTTTATCTTTATCTGTATCCAGATATCTTTTTGAATCCAATCTGAATATTACGTTCACTATTAAGGTCACAATCCAGTATGATGTTGTTTGTAGAATAAAAGTGTCAATTCAAATGCTGTGAATGCTAATGTCTATCGATGTCTATGTCCAAGTCCAAGAGTCTTTAACTTTAGTGTCTGTATATATATAGTTGTCATGGAAGATTCTAGAACAGTCTATAATGGAACATCCTCGAAAGTTACAACGGAAGTTTCTAGTAAAATGTAGAAGTTTATATAATGCATCTTTTACTAGGATCATTCTGGAAAGTTCCAACCATTCTGTAATTGTTTCAGTGATTTCTAAACTGCACTGTTCTAAGATTATTCTGTAAACAACTATGAGGCCACACAACACAAATCAGGCCAACATAAATAAATACAATAATTACAATATCATAACAGTGTCTATTAAATCTATTGAATCATATTCAAATTTTTAAGGTTTGAAAGCTTTTAATAAAGAGTCAGCCAGAAATGCGGTGTAGACGCACTAAATATATAGATATTTTTTATTGTATTTTTCCATTTAGTGTACAACTTGAAGATTTCCGGGAAATGACGGTACAATTTGACAAGTGTTGAAACAGAGAGGGTGCATGTGGTAACAATAATAATGTTGACACAGTAAAGATTTGGACACGAGTATTGTATTAATTATATTTCTTCAAAACGGTGAAAATGAGGAACACAATGCATAAGACAACGTTCATTTTGGTTGGAAAATAAAGGTATGAAATACCTTAAGAACAGTGTGGAAAAGTGAGATTGTCAGTAGTTGTTACCCTTTAAATTCAACATCCGTATGAGCTACATTGTTTGTACGTTAAATCTGTTGACATTTTCGAACGGGGATCAAAATTTAGGTTTCGCGGCAGTACGTCGACTAAGCCGGATGAATCGCGAAAGCATATAAGACCCCGTTCACACTAGGACATTTTTATCGATTCAAACTAGACCGGTTCACTTTAGATAGATTTAAGGGCCAATATGAACGCTGTGAATCGATCTTCAATCGGTCTTAACTAAAACACCAAAAGAGGTAGTTTAGTTTGAATCGATCTAAAGTAAACCGATCTTACTTTAAATGTGAGCGCAGAGATCGGTTTAAACTAGTACGATTGAATCGAAATAACTTATGCGCATGTATCGATCTAAAGTAAACCGATCTTACTTTAAATGTGAACGCAGAGATCGGTTTAAACTAGTACGATTGGACCGAAATAACTTATGCGCATGTATAGCGGCAAAATATCCCAGAGGTTCGTTGTTTAACCCATATTTCTCTGTTAACAGACCTTTAAAATAACTGAAAACATGTTGTCTTAGCCGTAGCATAGATTTGCGAAATCTGTGTCTTTTTTCTTAGATATTAATTTTTTTTCTTTTTCAGGAACAGCAGTATTTCGTCGTGTTGTAACTGTGTTCTACAGTTATTTTTTTTCAAATTTAAAGAAAACTACAATAACACCGGTATCAAAATTTTAACTTGTGATTCAAGATAAGCAATAACTTTTACTTTCTTTCAAGTATGTGTATCGGTGTATTATACATGAATTTGATAAATATGTTCTATTTATACACAATGTTTACAGTTTTACGGTTAAAAAGGTCATTGCTCTTCAACTTTGTATTTATTTGGCTTTGTAATTAATTTGATCTGAGCGTCACTGATGAGTCTTATGTAGACGAAAAACGTATTAAATTATAAGCATGGTACCTTTGATAACGATACCACAACGTGACATATTCTTTTTTTTTTTTTTTTTTTTATCAAATATGACAACACGTAACTACCTGACGACCCTCCCTCCCCCTTGTTCCAAAAAATAAAAAAAGAAACAATAAATCATAAAGGAGGTTTTATACTGTTGTGTTTAAATTTGATAGAATAAGTTGGAGTAGAGGTATTTTTTATATACACATTTTTTTATGAAAACGAAGAAAACTGTTTATTTAGAAGTTTTCCATTTATATTATTCCCTTTGTTAATCATACATTGTGCAAAGGCAAAAAACTACAAAACAATTGAAGAAAAGCTTTATTATACCCATTGACAAAATCTCACCAAATGCAAAGTCGTGCACATGCTTTTATAATCTGATATACAAAATAACGTAAAAGAAGGAAAATTATGAAATTATACTAACTAAACAAACCTTGTCATGGTTGTTTTGCAATGGTAACTCTTAAATGTGAAATCTATTATTTTATTTCTGAACAGCTTGTACCTCAGCGTAGTTACGACAAATTTAAGAATATGTGTAGAAACTTTTCAATTTGAACTAATATCTGGGCCTACTCGTTATCGACAGTTTGAGTGATTGTATCGTGAATTGATGACGGACACTGACGGACTTAAGAATACCATGCTACGGTCCGTCCAAGACAGCATAAAAGAATATAGCGTATGAATTGTACAAGTGTGATGGGGATAGTAAATAAAATATAGAATGTATTAAACAATTGAACATTAAATCTTGTTGATATTATACACAGAAAAAATTTAATCATTGCAACATGGAAATTTTCGCCAAACCTAAGAGAAGAAGCGAAATTATCCCTCAAGTAAATGTGAAATTTAAGGTAAATTTAAATCCGAACCCAGGAAAAAGTGTAAACAATATATCATTGGAAACAGGTTGGACTCCAAATTCGTAGACTCATGAAGGTTTAAAATTAGGGAAAGGTCAAATCGGTGAATAATCAACAAACGTAGCCTTTGAAAGTTATTTTAGAACACACACGATACACTCAGGGGTCAGGTACTTTGGGGTGTCTACTAGGCGGTGACGAAATGTTGTATACAAAACTATGAATTTGTCGAAAAACTAAGGATATTCTTATTCCAGGCATAGATTACCTTAGCTGTATTTGGCATAACGTTTAGGAATTTGGGTCCTCAATCCTCTTCAACTTTGTACTTGTTTGGCTTTACAATTATTTTGATCTGAGCGTCACTGATGTCTGGCGTATTCAATTATATACTTTTGATAACTATATACATGTAGCAGTTACTGTTAAACGTTGGTACCATTGAACATAAACATTAATTCTATTCTACAAAAGTTCGAGGAGATTTCAATACATAACATTGTTAATTATAAAACCTGCTAATTAATTACAAGATTATGCAAAACGAGGGTAAACAACCTGGGAAAATCAATTTAACACATATTGTAATTAAAAGCAATGACCTCTTTGCATATAAATCACATTAGAAAAGAATCTTATTATGGAAATATCAATCTTGTGTCAATTTGTTAATATAACATGTAGTCACGATCAATCATCAATTCAGAAGGGGTTTTATTCTTATAAAAACATTTGTAATTATTTAATTCAGTGCATTATTTCATTAACAACTGACGATGAAGTTTAGTTACCTACTAGTCATCGTGGTATTTGCCATAGTGGGGATAGAGGCTGTTCCACCGAGGAAAGGTTAGTTAGATATACAAGTTATTGACTGCTAATAGATAATAGTTACATAAAAAAACAAAATCAAAGATATACGTACAGATACAATGTTAACACTGATTAAATTGTTTTTTTTTTAAGGATATTGTGGTAGATGTGTTTTTCGGGAAAATAAATATACCCAAATACAAATGCAATTAAAATTGAAGAAAAACCCTTTCAAAAGTTTTGTTTCCGAATTTATTACTGTACATGAACGTTAACATCGAAATAAATCTTTATTTGTTCAAGATGTCTATCTTTATCAATTGTTTTTTCGATTTGTACAAAATTTATTACTCTTTCGTTGTTTTCTGTATATTCTACGATTTAATTCTGTTTTTCTTATTCCTTTTTCCTAAGCCTTTTCTACCCCAAGAAAAGATTTCGTTTCCGTATTTGGCAAATCCTTTTTGAATTTTAAGTCCTCGATACTCTTTCGTACTTTATTTAGTTGTTTTAATTGTTTGATTTGAACGTCATTGAGGAGTCTAATTTAGACAAGAATATGCGTCTGGCGTGCACAATTTTGTTCCTGGTGTCCATGAATCAAAAATCAACTTTATAACATGGGTATGTTTACTCAATTTGATAATGGCTTTTAACGAGATGTATGAGTACGTTTTCTCAATGGATAAAAGCAAAAGTGATGGATTAAATCAGTAAATCCGGTTTTATTTATCCTGTATGTACAAACATTTATATCTGGTAGTCTCACATGCAATTTCATACTTTAATTAACATCAGGGCATTTTCAAAATCGCAAAAACTCTTAGGACAACCATCGCATTCATATATTCATATACGTAGGTTAACAATTCCATACCAGAGCATTAGGCACAATAAAAAAATATTTTAAAATTTGCTTATTACCCTCTTCTCTATAACGTTTAATATGTTTATAAATTTTCTGCATATCTTGAGAAAACACTTGTCACATTAGCGCAATTTAGAGTACCTTAATAAGGATAACTTTACCCTTTCCTAAGACATGATCACCGAAGTAAACGAATTCAATCCAGTTCCAACTAGTCAATGCACTATATTCAAACATAAGAATTTTTATCTCAGTTTTCCTGTTTTACTATTCTCTCGGAACTTTTTTATTTTTACAGAATACTAGGAATTTATATATATACAACTAAAATAAAGAGTTCCAATTTTCTAGCCGACATGACGTAAAAAACGGCGTATCAAACAATTCAACTTTATAAATACCTAATATGGAACAATGATGTTTTTTAAAAATACCTAATATGGGACAATGATGTTGTTTAAAAATTACACCATTCCAGACCCTTTTGTTTTTGTACATAATACTATGTTACAATATTTTGAAATTATTTAAGATTAGGGAATACATTGAGGATCTCCTTCATGTGAATATCCAATTTTTTGCTTTGGTTAAACATTTTAACCTTTTTAAATCATAAGCTCATATATTTTTTTATCGAGTTTTAGATTTGCGAATAATTTAGACTTGGACATCATGGAAGAGACATGTGTTGTTGAAATATACATCTAATGCATCTAAATGTGTATCAATAATGTTATTGGTCAGCATTGGTTATTAAGTTATCAGAAACTAATCGTTATGACATTAGAAACTATGACGAATTAAATCTGCGAATGGGAAAATTAATATCTCTAAAAAATGTTTAGTCATTGTATAACTATACCACGAGGGGTGGTCGGAGGTGTCCTGATTCCGAAATCATTGGCTTAAAAACATGAAATCCCGAGGTCCGGAATATTAAGAAATTTAGATCCGGACATCCCGAAATTCGAAAAAAAAATTCACGGATTAAGGAAGGATCAATCCCGAAATCCCGGACATGCCCCCTCTACAATTATAGAGTATCATTGGGTTTTTTGTCAAGTGATTAATTGGCCGTTTTTATAGTGATTATTTTATTACCAGGCCAAATATATCATGATTACTTGATTATTTGATAATCACGGACTGTATTTTTGATGATTTGATTATACAAGACAAGTTAGTTGAATATATATATATATATATATATATATATATACATATGACTGTTTAGACTGTTTATGTCATGTAAAAGAAAGAAATAATGATTATGTGATTACTTGGACACCCCCATGATGGGCCTCATTATAATACATTGGACGATTATTGACATTTTTTGTACAAGGTACTTCCGGCACTGTTCAAACTTAACGAACGTACTGACATCCTACTAAGGTTTTAACATATTTAAATTTTATTCTCGTCATGTTTAATCTATATTCGAATTAATAAATCATCTTTATTATATTTTGATAACCTTCAAGTAAACTTGATATAATTAACGTATAAAGAATAGCAAGCAATATTGTAAAATTATTTGAATAAAGCATGTACTTTAATTTTTAAACATTAACCTTACTGGTGTCGTATTAATGGAGCGGTTTGGTGTTATTTGCAATGATACCAATATAAATATTGACATACCAACGTCTTAACATACATTAGTATAAGTTAGGAACACTGCTATACTGGGTAAATTTGAGTTATAAAGGATAAAATGGCAGTCTTAACAATTGTATATATTTAACTAACTTGTTTCGTGTAACAATTACTTACGTAGTACAGAATCGTAATATTCTATTGATAAAAAGTTTGGCTTTCTAAAGAACATACACTAAAATTTGGAACATAAAGTAAGTGTATGTGTGCTGATGAAAATGCCAGGTCTAAACCATACATTTTTTAGTATCTTTGGTAAATTAAAATTTGTTTTGTTTGTTTATCGTATAAGTGACGTTATACTATTGTCATTCATTTTGTTTTAGCATGTATGATTCAGCCGCAGTATGGGGATTGTTCTGGCGGAAGAGGCTTCTATTTTGACTCCATACTGGATGATTGTGTATATGGTTGTTGTTCCAACGGAGGCAACAGGTTTGCCACAGAAGATGAATGTGAAATAGCTTGTGAAGGCGAAGAGGAAGAAGAACCCGATAATGATATACCAGATATTGATGGACCCGACTTTGATGTACCAGAATACAATGGACATAATGGAT
Organism: Mytilus galloprovincialis; assembly: GCF_965363235.1. Lineage (NCBI taxonomy): Eukaryota > Metazoa > Mollusca > Bivalvia > Mytilida > Mytilidae > Mytilus > Mytilus galloprovincialis. The sequence continues at coordinate 102,490,356 of NC_134842.1, forward strand.
ATGCACAGAGCTACAGTTATAATGTCAACAATGTAAATTCTGGCACTGGCATTAATAGAAATAATGTCAACAAGGTTAATACTGGCATCAATAGAATAAATGCCAACAATGGAAATAATGGCTACAATAGAAATAATGTCAAAACTGTAAATAATGGCATCAATAGAAATACTGGCATCAATAGAAATAATGTAAACAGTAGAAATAATGGCATCAATAGAAATACTGGCATCAAGAGAAATAATATAAACAGTAGAAATAATGTAAATAATGGTAACATAAGAAACCAAGTCGCAAATAGACTAGATGTATACGCCCAATTATACCGTTACTTTTTGAACAAAGCCAACACACGAAACCTTGTCAGCAACGGACCTAGTGCATCTGCACGAGCTTCCGCTTACAGTGTAAGCAATGGAAACAAACAAAACATTGGCAGCAATAGAGCAAGTGCATCTGCACAAGCTTCCGCTTACAGTGCAAGCAATCGCAACGCACAAAACATTGGCAACAATGTAGCAAGTGCATCTGCACAAGCTTCCGCTTACAGTGCAAGCAATGGCAACGCACAAAACATTGCCAACAATGGGCCAAGTGCATATAGAAAAGATGTCCGTTACACAATTAGTAGCAACACACAAACTCTTGGCAGCAATGGACCCGTCGAAAATAGACAAGTCTTCCGTTACAATGTAAACAATGCCAATACACAAAAAAGCAGTGGCAAAAAACAAACCAATGGCAAAAAATCTAAAAAAAGTAGCAGACGAAACAAAAGAAAAAATAGCAAAAAACAAAACAAAGGCAGCAATGTACCCAAGTGCCTTAGTTGCAAATTTTAAAACCATTGAACACCAATGGTCTTAAACAAACAAACTATACATCAGAATTAAACCAGTCTTGCTCAAATTTTGTCAGAAATAAATCTTTTTATTTCAAAATGTAGTTTGTCGTTTAGTTTATGGTCAATGTTTTTTATTTATTTTACAAAGCACACTGATTGTTAAATATTTTATAAGTCTTATAAGAGGTATGACAAATTTCGATGATAAATTGACCGACAAACTATAATAACGGCCATTTTCGCCTGAAGTTACAATACTACTTCCATCCAATTTAGATGAAGCTTATTCTATTGATTAATGTAAGATAACATTAACAGGACGATATAAGATATGAAAAGAATGTAGCCCGTTAATTGATATTGCAGTTTGCTATATGTATGGTTTTGTTTATTGTCGAAGGCCGTATGGTGACCTTTTGCGTCATTTGGTGGAGAGTTATCTCATTTGCAATCATAAAACATATTATATTTTATATTAAAGTATGACACAAAATATCAGTTTTTTTTATGTATACACTGTTCTTAGTATTTGGATTTGATTTGCCTTTTCAACTGTTACGTTCGAATTCCACCGATGAATATTGGGAAATCAAGACGCGCGTGTTGCGTACCAAAATATTAACCTGTTAACTTTGGTGATATTTTAAAAACAGTCAAGTAGTATAAGACCTTTCCTTACCCTAAATATGTTTACTTACAATAAAATTGAGAATGAAAATGGGGAATGTGTCAAAGAGACAGCAACCCGACCATAGAACAGACAACAGCAGAAGGTCACCAACAGGTCTTCAATGCAGCGAAAAATTCCCGCACCCGGAGACGTCCTTCAGCTGGCCCCTAAACAATATATATACTAGTTCAGTGATAATGAATGCCATACTTAACTCCAAATTGAGGTTAAACATGTTCATGAGATCTCCCCTATACTTCTAGCCAATGTAGAAAAGTAAATGCATTACAATAACATATTTTAACAGCACACATTGCAGCAAAAAAAAATTGTTTGGGGAAAACTTTGGCTATTTTCTTAACATCGACGACAAAATCTTAAAATATTAAAGGTGATAATTAAAGAAGACGGTAGATTAAACGCAAATGACAAGAACTAATAAGTATTGTAAAAAAGATTATACAAGCAAGACATTTTTTGGAATGGATTAATCAGTTGTGTTTCTATATCAAACACATGGCCGATATAATGTTTCTATGTCCCAAACATGGCCGATGGTATGTTTTTATATCCAAAACATGGCCGATGGTATGTTAGTACATCCAAAGCATGGCTGATGATGTGTTTCTGTATCAAAAACTTGGCTGATGGCATGTTTCTGTATCAAAAACATGGCTAATGGTATGTTTCTACATCATTAACATGAAAGATGGCATGTTTCTATATCCAAAATATTAACGATGGTATGTTTCTTTATCCAAACATGGCCAATAGTATGTTTCTAAATCCAAAACCTGGCGAATGACACATTTCGATATCCAAAACATGGCCGATGGTATATTTCGATATTCAAACTTGGCCGATGGTGTGTTTCTATATCCAAAAACTTGGCCGATGGTGTGTTTCTATATCCAAAACATGGCTGATCGTATGTTTCTATATACAAAACATGGCCGATGGTGTACCCAATCTATTCACAACCTGTCATCTCAAATTTAAAACTGAAAGGCTTTTTCATGCCACTTTTCCCTTTCCACCCCCTTCTCCTTTCCCCGAAAAAAGAAAAATAAATAGAATAAATAAATCAAAGAATGAATGACCTAATTAGCTTTTCACAACAATTATTATATTACAAAATCGAAACCTGTACAAATTTGAAAATGTGGATACTTTCAACATTATCATAGCGTAATGCCAATTAGAACTTTGACATATAATAATTATATTTATGTAATAGGAGAGAAATCCAAAATATACTTTCGAAATTGTGGTTATAATTTTGAAATTCAAATGAGTTGTCAATGTGATGTAGATGAGTTTTATGTCAATTATTTTTCAATTCATTAAGATTCTTCACATGAGTAACGCATAGCACTCCTAAGTTTTAAATTATTTTCCTACTTAAAACATTTGCCCTATTTACAATTAATCAACTAAATTTTTATCTCAAAGTACAAAATGAGGTCATGACAGATCACTTCTTCCGACATGTGTATGTCAGTTTATGATAAACAATAAATTTTAAGTTTCAATAAAAATTATAAAGCAGTTTTAAGATTCAACAAAAGTTATGGCATTAAACAGAAGGTTTGTGAAAATTAAATATTCATGACAGGTTTTCGATCACCTAGTTAAAATTTACTGCTAATTTCCTATATGAAATATGTTCGCTACTCCTGGTTTTAACTTTTGTCCGATATTGGAAATTCTGGAGTTTTATCCATGTAGTGTCATTAGAAATTTGGTCCGTTTTCTTTTCATTTTTTTTTATTATACATACTAGTATATAGTTTTAATAAAAGCCATTTTAGAAAACTTTATAAAATCCTTGTTAGTTTTTAATAGGTTTTGAAAGAAAAAGGTTGCAAATGTAAAAAGAACAATTTATAGAGAATCAATCTCTGCCAAGTTGTGACGGGTGCCACATGTGGAGCAGGATCTGCCTACCCTCCCGAAACACCTGAGATCATCCTACTTTTTGGTGGGGTTCGTGTTGTTTATTCTTTATTTTCCTATGTTCTGTCATGTTTTCTATTGTGTTTCTGTTTGTTTTTTTTCATTATTAGCCATGGTGTTGTCAGTTTATTTTAGATTTATGAGTTTGACTGTTCCTCTGGTATCTTTCGTCCCTCTTTTTCAATTAATTGATCTTAAAAACAAGTTAAGTTTTTTTTCTGCTATTATAAGTTCCTTTATTTATATACTATCAATTTATAAGTCTTTTAAAAAGCTTGATACTTAAAAAAGAGAGCGATGTTCCTTAATGATAAAGTATATCCATAAAAGATTTTAAAAAAAGTTTTATATTGTTGGTAAAAAAAAAAAAAATTCTATGACGATGTCAGTCATTTTTGACTTATTTTGTAAACCCTTCTTTGCTTATCATATTGATTTTGAAAATTTCTCTCTTACTCTCTGACTAATAATGTTCTCGATGTAAGGCCAAAATGACAACACATATACAAATTCAGCATAAATGAGCCATAACTCAAATAAGAAGTCGTCCGGTATATTTGATGCAAATAGATAGTAGGTTTCAATATTCTTTATGTTTAACATGTTTGCCCTTTCAGATTTTCTCTATTTGAAGTGGTCAACAAGATGATAAACGAATTTTGCATTTTTGTAGCCATGTCAGCAAAGTTGTTTAAGGTGGTAACTAACAATACATTGAGATAACTCTGTAAAATCAGCTTAACGTTTTAATGACGTTGTGTTGTTAAGGAAATATTGAGCTTTTAAATGATCAAAATTGGTGTTTGTCAAACTGCTATATAACCAGTATAATTTTTCTGATAAAATGGTTGGTTCTAATTTTGTGATTTTTTTTTTATTCAAAGTGTCAAAGTAAGTAGTTTGTCAAAAGTTTATGAAAATTAAACGAGCCAAATTTATTTTAGTGAAAGTGTTGGGTACCAACTTAAGGAATTAATATCTGATGTGCACTTTGCAAGTTAAAAAGACACTGTGTATCTAAATAAGTGACCTGGTGCTCATTTGATTCAATCCCATATAACTCATAAACAAGGAACACGGGTATCGTCCTTTGATTTTCGTTGTCTACAAATATAATCCAAGGTGTGGACATTGATTTACTGGGGAAACAACTACCACATATATTTCCTGATGTTGCATACCCCCAAATAGCAAGTACCTTTACTGTTCAATGAACTAAAATTGTGTGTGAACCTTTCAGTTAAGAACTGGATGGTCGAGTTGAAAAAGGGAATAATTGGTATGTCTAAAACTGTCAAACTGAATTCATGACCCTCTTGACATAAAATTGTCCATATTTGAGTTAGAGTGACTGAATTATTTTCAATAATTTTGCTATAATTTGTTCCCAAAAGTAGTAAACCATTTCCTAACATGTGTAAACATATTAGTGAATTACATAGTGTCTAAATGAAATTTACTACGAAATAAATGAATTCTCGAAACGAAAAAGTGCATTTGGTAAATACAATGTATAGAATATGTAACTTGGTAGGTTCCCTGATAGGTTTAACTGAATGAAAGTAACGGATGCGGATATGTACACTTATATTTGATAGAAATTCTGTAAAAAATGTAACTCGTGTGCATTTTAATGTCTATCAGGCTAATAAGCCGTTTTGAATTTGATTTAATCAGACATGTATTCGTGTTTTAATGTTTGAGGATAAAGGATTTAAAAAAAAACATTAATGATAGTTATCATTGATACCAGGGTCCGTATGCATAAAACATCTTAACTTAAGTATTCCTTAAACTTAGATTTTACTAAGAATTTCCATAGTTAAGTAAAATTCTTAAATGATATGCATAAACTTACTTAAGTCTTCACTTAACTAAGGAATACTTAAATCGCAAACTTTCTCTAATTACCGTATGATATATACTAGCTCATCACATGTACTCATCCGTGTAAAAGTTTGTTATGATTATTAAAACTTATTGATCAATGCATGCTTTTATTTTAAAGAGCTGGGGTGAAATTGATATTGGTATGTAAAACAATTCAATAGAACGTAAACATAGTATAATAGTATAATGATGAATAATTGGCGCATATCAGACAACGCTTTTTCAGATTGATGATTTGACGGATGAGCATTGGAAGGAAAATATTTCGGTAATCCAAGACTTTCCTCTACTTAATCTTTAATCATCTTTTAATGGGTGTAATATTTTCTGGATACTACAATATGTTTTTAACTCTAACAAAACATGATCAATGTTTCAGTGATGTAGCACAAAACTAAGGGTTGCATTGTAAGCAAAGCCTTTTACAAAACAATTATATACCTATATGGAGTTATTTTCTTTCATAACGACAGGTCATTCTTTTTCAGAATCACCCCGGACGATACCATGTTTCAATGATATATGCTCCAAGGCATAAAATAATGACCTGTGTGAGGTCATTATTTTCCTTGATAAACATGAAATCTATGATTTACTTCAAAACTTTATTCGTCTAATAGTTTTTTGTTGCCGATTAGGAAATTAAATTTTTAAAGTTCAATCGATGAAAGGTGTAAAAGAAACCGTCATTGCAGTCCCGTATTTAAATTTGAGAAACAAATAACGTGAAGTTTTGTTAATTTGTCGCTACAGTAAAGAAACATTATCATATATGTCAGATGAATTTTAATGTAGACTTTCATAAAATAAATCCAGATTTAACATATTCGTGTGTAAGATTTTGAAAATCTTATTGAGTCAAACTGAAAAGGTTGACTGATTTTTGGTTGCTTGCTTAACGTCCAGTGGCAAATATTTCATGCATGTTCAGAACGATACACACTGAAATTTGAAATTTACGTATACCTTTTACTCTATCAAATGATCAACTAATAAGATAATCTTATAGTCTATTGAATAACATTAACGTAACTCACGAAAGGGTCAGGTGCGGAGGGTATATAATTATATCCAGATTATCTTTTAATAAAATGTATTGCTATTCAAAAGACAATCTCATTCGATTCAAATAAAATTGTTAAAAAAATAACCACTTTTCCGCGATAAAAATAACTTAACAAATAGAAAGACAAAAAAACGATTCCCCTCCCCTTTTCCATAAGCTACATTTGTATGTGGTACAATAAATTACTTACAATTACAATGTGTCTTGTATTTGTCATACACCGTTATCGGATGGTAACAATACATTTGTGTCTTACTCCATGCAGTTACAGTAATATTTTTATTGTGTATGGATAATAATTTTTAAAAGGTTTATATCTAAATTATTTAGTGAGTTTTATTTCACATTCTAAATGAGCCGCAGGGCGTATTTAAAACCTGAACGCATTAGAAAGGAATATCAGTAAAATAGGATTCTAAATTTTACCAAACTTTATAAAATTAATATTTTTTGACGGTATATAAGTCAGATAATGCATATTTTAAGGTTTTTCTTGTCGTAGAACACACCTCGGGGTGTCAGGATTGTTCATTTGATCAATCCTGACACCCACCTTAAAATATGCATTATCTATAACATAGTTTATGCGCTGACATCTCCCTTTCCAGACCCCTTGCTTATATTTGCTTATAGTTTGAAAAAAAAATCTTTTTTGATGTGAAATTAACATTTTTATCACTTCCCTTTTACAACAACAAAAAAGGGGAGAGGGTAGATTTTTTTCCAATAATCCATATACAAACTAGGACATTGTCAAAAGTCCTACAATCTTTACTAAAACAAATTATTACAGTACATGCAGTAAGTATATTCTCAACATCTTAACGTACTTGCAATATTTTCGAAACCGCAATATATCTCATTAAATATATAAGGAAATATAAAAAAAAAAATTGATACGAGTAAGGTATCATAAATGCCTTATATAATCTTATATTAACTTGGAATTCCATGGGAAGTAGCAGTGGGGACTTCTGACTATCGTAACAGTGACTCCATGAACAATCAACAGAACTTATTGTTTCAACAAAATGGACTCTGAGGTCCATGTCCAACCCTACCCCCTCCCTTTTATGAAAGAAATTCTTCTTTTGGTAGGTCTTAAAACTTTTCGATGATTTCCCTGTAAGTGAAAAAAAAAATTAGGGTATGCCCTACATCTTTAAAATAAAACTGAATTGAAAATTCAAATGACCACCCCCCCACCCCGCCATAAAAAAAAAAAAAAACCACACACACATGACATAAAAAAAATGTGGTTTTGCATGCCCTCTCTTGATTCCTTAATTCTGTTTTAACTTACGGTTACAAATGATACCCGCGCGGTGTATTTTAAAAATTTAAAAATGGTGCACGTATAGAGTAAAGAAAAGAAAAATAGAACCATGAATTTAATGAGTATAAAAACTGAGTACTTTTCGGTATACATGTACACACGAGATAAGGGAAATAGTTTATAACTACCCACTGTTATCTCTTGATTTGTTGATTATAGTTATACGTGATTTGAAGAAAATTACGATGATCGTTCAAAATATTTAGCAATAAATTAAAGATTAATTAGTATTTTATTACTGATATAGTTATTAATGAATTTAATTGTAAGTAACCTATTAATGTTCTGCAAAAAACGCATACTTTAACTTCAGTGTTTACTAAGGAAATTCTTAACTTAAGGTAGCACAGTACAAAGATTTTATAACTCCAACTCCCAAGTTTTAAAATGCTGTAACTTTCTTAATAAAGCTTGAAAATTTATAAAAGTGGTAGTTTTGGATAGCTAACAGATTACTCTTTCAAATACATGCAATGTTAGTATTATGCAACAATTATGTAACTAATTATAATGTTAACTGTGTCTAAAATATTTTTCACCAAATTTCCACTTTCAAATGAAATTAGCTTCTGCATGGGTATCCATAGAGGTTTTTGTTTTTTATTATATGTTGTTCCTATGGCCATTATCTACAAAAGGGTGTCTCAGATTTCAGATAGAATGTATAGAACAAATTTTATACCTAATTTATCATTATCTTCTTTTATGTGGTTAGGATGTTTACACTAATTAGAGATTTATGAGAGAATGGAATACCATAGAGACAATCTGAGACACCCTTTTGAAGCCCAAAATGTGTTGATTAAGATTTCGTTAAAATTTTCTGTATAGTTAAAGAGATGATAGAGCTAAATTCATTCAAGTGAACTTACACAGATTGTGTCACTAATTACATAATAATGGATTACATAATGATTGCATAATAAAAATATTGCATTCATTTAAAAGATAAATCTTTTATCTATCTATATAACCTCTTTTATTATTTTCTATGCATTCATAAGAAAGTTACAGCATTTCAAAGGTTAGTGATTGGAAGTAAAAAAATCTTTGTATTGTGCTACCTTAAGTAACTTTATGCATACGGGCCCAGGATTATAATTTAATACGCTAGACGCGCGTTTCGTCTACATTAGAATCATCAGTGACGCTCAGATCAAAATAGTTATACAGCCAAACAAGTACAAAGTTGAGAAACTTTTCTAAAGATTCTGATTTCATAAATGATTAAGAAAAGTGTTATTGACACAAGTGAAATGAGGAACTTAACAGTGTTCTATGTTTTTTTTCATAAATGGTTGTTGCTCACAAAGAAGCTGTCAAACAAAGATTTCTAAGTGGTGAAAACTTGAAATCATTTCTTTAAATACTTTGCAGACGAATAAACCGAGTTGTGTTGGTTATTTGTTATGGAATATCTATTTTACAGATATGTCTTTTGTCGTAATATCATAAACAGAATAGTCCATCTAAATACAAGAAAGGTAAAAGCTTATGTTTTCTTCTAGTTTGTAAATAAGTCTACATACGACGTTTTCTGTAATTAAACAATTGTCCAGAAACAGCAGAGAAACAAGATTATCAAAATCTGTAGTACATGCCTTTTTAATTCCACAAGATTCATTTTTTTTAACAAAAAAGTGAAATATTTTCCTTACCATTCCTTACTAAACTATGCGCCCTTCGATAGGGACAAACAAACACACTTTTTTTATATTTTCTTTTTTGTTGTAATCTGTAGGTTTCAATCTTGGTATATATTATGAGTTTATTTCTTTATTGTGTTTTGTATTGAGTTGTTTGTCTTTTGAAAGTTTTTAAAGTTTAGCCATGACCTTGTCAATTTGTTAATAAATAATGAATATCTCTTTGGTATCCTTCGTGCAAACTAAGTACCAAATTTGAATGCCCTTTATCAATTTCATATCACCAGGACAGATAAGAAAGAAACTGGTGCATAAAAAGCAAAGACAACATTTCGACATTGTAGTGTTAATTAAGTATTGGAATATCAGTTATATATCAATATGATGTAAACAAGTTTTACATTAGATGCCATTCAATTCATTGATAATTTTAAATAGTTATCAAAGGTACCAGGCTTATAAATAAATACGCCAGAAGCATGTTTCGTCTACACAAGACTAAAGTTAGAATACCCCAGAATACCCCAAGATATAAACTATCCCTACATAATCAATTGCCTCATTTATAATTAATCAACCAAAATTAATTTTATAGTATGGAATATTTCATAATACATCACTTAACCTACATACATCTGTCAGTTTCAGATTTGTGAATTTCGAACAGCGGTATATTACTGTTGCATTGTTTATAATATTATAAGATACAGAAAACTACGAAGCAAAATTATTATTAAAACAAAGAAGTAATGAAAAACTGTAAGAAAGCATGCAAAAACGGAACTATTTATGACAGGTTTTTGCTTGCCTTATAAGACTTTTACAGTCAATTTTCTATATTAATAATAACATGAATAAATACCAAAAAGATTGTTAGAGAAATGGTTTAATACATTTTGCACAAATTACGTATATTGTTGTTTACCTTAAGGGAACAGTGCCGACGAAAATTATGGTCAACAATTCTCTTCTTTCAGCAAGCAAATCGATGATAATAAAGGGTGAATCTTTGGCTTGTCTGTTGTAGACATAATTATCTATAAAGTACGTCCGGATAGAATGAGGACTTAATATCGGTTGTGTTCGTTGCACGTTAAGTAACTCTCGCCTCAACCCTTATTGTACATGTTGTAAGTGAACTGTTGCAAATTGTATCACCTTGTCCAGTCCAAATAACTTATTTCCAGTACAACAACTTAATCAGATTCAGATGATTGATAAAGTAGAAACGGTGACTCAAACTAGAAACTATGAAGCCTTATCGCTCGCCTGAATATACAAAAAACGTATGCATGCAGTCAACAGATAATTTAGCTTTTTGACCTATTTGACAATTTTGATGGTCATTTTTTACTTTTGGAATCCATTTTAAAAAAATTAAAATTTTCGAAGTTACTGGCAAAAACATCAAATTATAAATATTTTTATTGAAGAGCAATATTACATTTAAAAACAACAACAAAATCACCAAAACTTTATTAGAGTCTCACATATTTCAAACATTTGATATCAAACACATTATAATATTATCAGATCAATTTATAAAAGAGCCACTCGAAAAAGAGTTATGAGAGACTGTGAAACACATAAAAAGCACATTTACATTACATATATAAAATATATCATATATCAATATATCTTAGCATAAAACACCTTACAAGTGACTAAACGTAAACAAGTCATTCGTGAATAACAGATTAAAAAGTAAGGGTCCAGATTAAAAAAAAGCCTGATGTGCTCCCTAGTGACTAAGACAGTAAGAGTGTCCCTGTTTTTGAACTACCATCATTGAAACCCCTCCTCTCCACTAGTTTATATCTCCTTTTGTCAAAACTACTCACCAACCAAGGAACTCCTCTCGCCATTAGATTTGAGATAAACTGCCACTATACACACCCCTACCCCAGTGAAGAAGTTTAATTCGGAGCAGACAAATACGAGCCAGCAATCCTGTTTTTATGAATGTTGGTGAAACCAGATTTGAAACATCAGCCACAGTTATTCAGTCCTGTCCAGATTCAATTTTATCGGAGATGACCAAAAAAGACTCTAGTGTGAAGCCATACCTTTTTTATGGACTTTCTATCGTGATGCCAAAATTCATACTTGACTAGTTAAGGAATCAGACCCGGATCCATTCTGATATGCTTCCTAGAGATGTACGCAGTTTACAGGAGTTGCAGGTGGAGTGCAACTACTATGAGATGCGATATCCGGAACTCGCCGTCCAGAAGATACACTATTTGCCGCAGCTTAGCTTAATTTAGGAATGAACATTGAGGGGTGGATTTTATTAGGATGATTTCTTTTATAGGATCATGTGATAAACATTGGGGTAGATATTATATAAACATGTGTTTTCAACTGACTCCATTTTTCAGAAAACGACATCTGTTACAAACATAAACTTTTAGCTACCACTTTACAAGCAGAACCAAAAACAATGAAAGTCCCAACTATGCATCGGCATCCGAAGCTACACAAAATACCTTACAACTACAGATTTATTTCGTCTTCAAGCCATTGTTCCACTACTAAATTATCTATTCTTTTTACCAGTACACTTGGTACAATCAAAAACCTGATAATACATTGTTGAAATCAGGCCTTCAAAAATAGTGGAATTAATTACTTTTGGAGTGTCAAAAACTCGTGGGAAGTACTTGATAAATTGCATGCTTATATTAATGATTTTGAATCTGTTCAAAGTTTTAATTTTTCTACCCTATTTACCGCACTGCCTCACATTCTCATTAAGAAAAAATTCACACACCTAAGTAAATAAGCATTTAAAAAGTCAGAATGTGAATATATATGTTCAAACTCTATTTTTTTTTGTAGCAATAAACAAAAAAAAACTATGTCAATTGGACATGCTTTGATACTGTGTCTGCACTTGAATTTTTACTAGATAACATTTTTGTTCGCTTTGGAAATTCCTTATATCACCAGATCGGAATTCCAAAGGGGACTAACTGTGCACCACTTCATACGAACCTGTTTTTTGTATATCTATGAGTTACAATTTATGACAAAAATCAGCAAAGACCCATCGAAACAATATCTGATACACAAATTTAATAATACTTTTAGATATGTGGATGATATTTTGGCTCTCAATAATGACGACATCAGTATGTATACTAAAGACGTTTTATCCTTTTGAACTTACTTTAAATAAAGCGAATACTAACAATGACCACTGTCCTTTCCTCGATCTTGATATCTATATCATTAACGGAAAGCTTAATACTAAAATTTATGATAAAAGAGATGATTTCTTATTTCCTATCGTTAATTATCCATTTTTAGATGGTGACATTCCCTTGTCACCATCTTACGGTGTTTATATATCTCAACTTGTACGATTCGCTCGTGAATGTAACAATGTTTTAGACTTTAACATGAGCAATTTATGTATTACTGAAAAATTATTACACCAAGGTTTTCGATATCACAAACTAGTCAACAAATTTACTAAATTTTATCATCGGTATAAGGACATCATTCGTAACTCAACATGCAGACTCTTTATAAGTTCAGGTATTTCACATCGAATATATTTTGTAAATATTCCTTATAAAGCACAAAAATGTCAGTATTCACCTCAGAAGCAAACAAAACCTTTAAATAGACTTATTAAGAAGGGATATAGTTACGATACTGTTGCCAGGTCATTAAAGATTGCATATTTTGGCGTTAATATTGATTAACTTATAGGGTCTTTGCGTCGGAACTAATACATTTATTTAAAAACCCGTTATTGGCATGACACGGGTTATGTTCTTCTCATATATGTTACGATGGTAAGATACTAAACGCCTCATGGGAAGGATTGAGCCTTATATTCATATGATGAAGACATAATCTTTCAATCAGTAAATTGAAGTCTGGAGCTGGCATGTCAGTTACCTGCTAGTAGTTTGATATTATTTATGTATTAATTTCATTTCGTTTATTTTTTTTGGTTACATCTTCTGACATCAGACTCGGACTTCTCTTGAACTGAATTTTAATGTGTGTATTGTTATGCGTTTACTTTTCTGCATTGGCTAGAAGTAAAGGGGAGGGTCGAGATCTCATAAACATGTTTAACCCCGCCGCATTTTTTAGCGTGTCCCAAGTTCGGAGCCTCTGGCCTTTGTTAGTCTTGTTTTATTTTTAATTTTAGTTTGTTGTGTACAATTTGGAGTTTAGTATGGCGTTCTTTATCACTGAACTAGTATATATATTTGTTTAGGGGCCAGCTGAAGGACGCCTCCAGGTCCGGGAATTTCTCGCTGCATTGAAGACATGTTGGTGACCTTATGCTGTTGTCTTCTCTATGGTCGGATTGTTGTCTCTTTGACACATTCCCAATTTCCATTCTCAATTTCATTTTATGTGTTACTTAAATATTTCTATAATGCATAATGATGATAGGTATTCTTAATGCAGTTACAGTACTATCTTAGAAAAGCCTAATGATGTCATTTTCTTTTCTCAGGTTTTACTGTTCAGTAGCGGCTTATTTATTCTAATTATGGATTTTGATAGTGCTATTTTAATATGTCACTATTTGACATAATCTGTTGTTGAGGTTTCATAACCCATTTACTGGTATGTGAATAGACGAGTTTAAAGTTAAGGGTATAGAAGGAATTTGGTATTATAAGACTGTGTTGTTCTATTGGATTCTGTTTTTTTTTCAAATTTTGAGCCAATCAACAATTGTTGATTAATTTAATAAATGCAGAAAGTTTCTGTGCATTTTAGTTCAAACGCCTAGTGGTTAGGGGGCTGTGTTACGAATATGTGATCGTATCATTAAATTAAGGGTACTCATGCACTCATGGTGTTCATATCTATAGTAGTAATTTTACGTATCAGCTGTTTTGTTTACGTTTTAAGCCTCGCCATTTTTACGAGTGAATTTCACCTGGTACAGAATATTTACGGTTGGTTGGCAGGTATGTTCATAATAGATGATGTTGAAATGTTATTACCTTAGTAGCTTATTTATTTTCTTAATGAAATAACTTAATCATTCAAATCCCAGCAGTGCCAGATTTTTTTCTTCTCGTTCGTTGTGTCAGATGAGTGATCAATGAAACGATTTCACCCCTTTTACGCGTACCTAGTGATAGGTTAAATTGAATAAGGAGGCTTGATCGAACATAATTTTCATGAATCCTTTGATATGGTGTATTGTTGAAATGATAACCAAGTCAGGTGTAAATTTCAGATGCACTTTATGTAACATCTATAGAATCAAATATTTACAATTAGTCGTTAATAACATCAACGGTACCAATTTTCCTGCACCAGATGCGCATTTCGACAATACATGTCTCTTCAGTGATGCTCGTGGCCAAAATATTTGAAATCCAAATCTTATATAAAAGATGAAGAGCTTTAATCCAAAAGGTCCAAAAAGTATAGCCAAATCCGCGAAAGGAATCAGAGCTATGCACGAAGGATATACATTCCTTAATTTATAATAATTTCTACAAAATCAAAAATGGAGGGAGACACATGAGCAACCTTAATAGAAAAAAAGTAAATATTATCCTCCTTTGCTAGGTCGAAATAAGCTAACTAGCTTATAAAAAAATAAACATGTTGTTTTCCCTTAGACTTTAAAGTCTTGTTCCCTTATATATGAAGACATGCACAGAAATAGCTATGGCTGGGTGCGAACATGTCGGTACCATCAATAATGTTATAGTTCCAAAACACTTCATTTTATTATATTATAAAATTCAAAGTATTATTAACAATGCATTTTAAAAATGAAACACGAGGATACTGTATTACGTAAATGATACCATGCCAACATTACTGTTTACACATAACTGCTTGCATTTCCTATAGTGATTTTATTGATAGAGTGTTGCTTCTCACAAGGAAGCTATTAAACCAAGAGTTCCAAATGTTGAAGTTGAAATCATTTCGTCGTAAATAGTTATCAAAGGTACAAGGACTTAAATTTAGTACGCCAAACGCGCGTTTAGTCTACATACGACTCATCAGTGACAATCATATCAAACTATTTATAAAGCCAAACAAGTAAAAAATTGAAGAGCATTGAGGATCCAAAATTCCAAAAACGTATTTGATTTCAACAAAAGAAATCTCTTTTACTTAAAAAAATTATTAAGTTATAGATTTCTTTTGTTGAAATCAAATACGTTCTTATATACACGAGCAAGGGAACGCCAGCATTTACAGGTAGATAATTAACAAAAGGAAATGAAAATTTAACTCTTTTGTCATATAATATGTTATAAAGCTTCCCCTTCAAAATAAACGCATCAGATATAGATATCAAGATCCAGGAAAGGGCAGTGTTCATTGATTGTGTTAGCTTTATTTTAAGTCAGTTCAGTAGGTTAAATCTCTCAAATGTACATACAGAAGTCGTCATTTTTGAGAGCCAATATATCATCTACACACCTGAAAAAAAATTGAATCAGATGTTGTTTCTTTGCTGATTTAATGTTTTACACAATAATACCGCAAAGCGTTTTTAAACTGTTTATCAGAATGTAACAAACTGACAAAAATAACTTCTTTATTCCTTCATATTTTTATACATTTTCTGAAAGAAGGGAGCTAACTAAAATAATTAACTTTATTCAACTAAGAATTTAGATTGTATTTTTATTTCTGACACAACATACATTTCAGAAAAGAATTATTGAGTTTTATTATTTATATTATAATTCAATATACAAAATTAAAATCTACACATTAAATAGAAAAATAACAAGGAAAGTCCCTTACCAAATGGCAAAATAAAAATAAAAAACACATACAATCCACGAAAATTTGCACACATTTAAGACAAGAATACACATATTTGCCATAGTAACATAACGGGGTGTTTAAGTACATTGCGACGTCATGTATGTATCAAAAAATCATAAAAAGGCATTTAAACAAAGCACACAAGCAAAATGAAAAACAAGAGTACAATACTGTTTTACAATAACACAATAACGGGATGTATCAGTACAGAGCAATGTCATATGTATCGAAGTAAAACCAAAAGGCATTAAAGCAAACCACATAAGCAAACATGAAAGACAACTACACGAGAATTATAAAAAGACAATCACAGGATGTACAAGTACCGAGCGAAATGGATATCAATTAAATCAGTTAAAGTAATATTATAGAAAAAAAAATAGTATATCACGTTATTGCGATGATCAACAACGTCAGTACCCAGAATCTATACTTCAAGACAATCGTTTACTGTTTCTGAAGTTGATACGGAGTATTTATCAACAAAGTCTTGGTACCTTCCGATAAACTTCTTTTTTTTATTATAGAAAAATGACTAGACATTCTTTGACATTACATTTGTACCCTTAGTTCCACAATGTTTTGTTCAGACACTGGTAACGTTTAACAAAAGTCCATGTAGGAGCCACAAGTTCTTTAATACCGAATAATTTGGGAAATGTATATCACATATGCAGGTGAAGTTTTTATATCACTACTACGTGTAAGGTGGGGGAAATGGATAATTTCAAAATTAAAATCGTCTCGTTTTTCATAGATTCTGGTACTGAGACGACCTTGTACGTCAAATTCGAGGTATGGGTCTGAAGTTAGGAAGAGGAAGCCGTGTCTGGTGTTTCATTATTTTCCAGTTCTGGGGGATATATCAATGGAATCAAACAGATAAATTTGGATTTTTAGTGGACAGAACATTATCAATATGTCTGCAAGTGAAATTAAATGGCATGTTTTTTTAAATCTTCATGACCTTGACCAGTTCCTGTAAGAACTCCGATTGATATGAAAATAAGAAGCGTCAGGAAGGAGAGGCGCACGGTTTGTTTACATAGTAAAGCCGATAATTTGTTGAAAACGTTTACTATTAAATTATTCAAATATGTTGTCTATGAGAACCTCATACTGATCACCTGTTCTTCTGTGTAGCAGGTTTTACCTTTTCTTCACAATTAACCAAATGTACCGTATGGTATCCAAAAGTAAAAAAATAAGGCGTGTGCTTCCGTTTTTATGTTGAACAGCTGTGTGGATTATTTCTTATAGACAATTTTAGAAAAAAAAGATAGAGATTTAAATAGAATCCACAAATGGTTCATACCACTACGCGAGTTCACAGTTTCGCGGTATTTCTGAAGACCCTCTTTCACTGCGGACAGAATTTTGGTTTAATCAAATGGACAATTATTAAGTCGAACATTCAGGTGAGACGGCACTGTTTCGATTTTTGTACGGTATTTTTTTAAACTTGGGTATCAAATTCAAACAAGGTAAGCCCTCCGATTAGTTGTTTAATGTAATGTTCATTAAAGCCATGAAGGACTTGATGATTCGCCAAAATCTCATCCTTGTCAAATGATATGTCTTTGTATGAGGAATTACACGAGTGCTCATTTATTCCTCATTCATTTACAAGACACCCGTAGTAGTACGATTTACATACAGAGACATTATTTACAGGAACAACAACATTCATATTATGAAGAGATGACAGACATTTCACATCCCCTTTGTCTTTGAAAATAGACTCTGGACGAACATTCAACATTTTTAATTTTTATCAGACACCTCATTGTTTTCTCCAATTCTGACAAAGAGTCCAGTTCAACTTCTTGTTTAAATCATAGCTCTGGTGTAGTCCTCAATGGAATCCATATTTATTTTGAAGTTATGTTTCCAATTGATGTATTGGGGTTCTCTAAACTTAAGGACCATGATAAATCACCTACTGAGAATTTCATGTTGAATTATGTTTAGATCCCCGGCCAGAGGGCTTTAATGATAAGGCGAGAGGGAGCAGTCACATATTAGAGGGTATGTATGTATTGTTCTAAATTAAGGTCCTGCAATGCTTGTTTACAATTAAATGTTTTGGGTGCAATGGTTTTGGTTAAGATATATGACATAGTAGGAACAGACTTTTTTTTAATATAAACTAAAATTTAGATGTAACATTTAGATGTAGAACGTAAATGATGTTGATTGCATCAATTCCTCTATTGTTAAAGTTAAAAGAAATGAATGTCATTTTTTTCCCCGTGTTAAGTTTCCAATATTACTTTAATCCTATTTATTTATATTGTAGTCCTGTAATGTTGTGTTGTCATTTTAATGTTATATTTCACATGGCCATAAAAGAGGGAGGTTTGGCATGCCAGAAAATCAGGTTCAACCCACTATTTTTTCCTTTAAAAATGTCCTGTACCAAGTCAGGAATATGGCCATTGTTATATTATAGTTCGTGTGTGTGTTACATTTTAACGTTGTGTTTCTGTTGTGTCGTTTGTTTTCTCTTATTTTTGAGTGTGATTTCAGCTTTCCAATTGTGAACTTTCCATTTCTAAGTAGCAACATTCCAGCAGCACCTGCAAATTGGGTATATATATCTCTCAATTGATACGATATTCCCGTGCCTGCATTTCCTATCATAATTTTCTTGATAGAGGGTTGCTGGTCACGAGAAAGCTATTAAAGCAAGAATTCCAATTGGTGAAGTTGAAATCATCCCTTCGTAAATTTTACGGACGTCATCACGAGTTGGTTGACCGTTATGTGATAACCGTTTCACAAATGCATGATATCGGATATGTTCCTTACGTCGTAACTACAATCCCCTTCCCTTTCATAAATGTGACTTACCGAATTAGACTGTTTAATAAAATGGTACCTTGACATGGAATTTTAATGTTTTGCAAAGTATAAATATGATCTCACTGATTTGTTTTGTTATATAGTTCCTCACTTAAAATTAGTCACAAATTTCAGAAAAGTTCTGTAAAACATTCTTTCAAAATGGGCATTCTTTTTATTGTATATATTTGAGGATTTTTTCCTCATCCACCATATCACCCCAGATTTCTTTGTGATTTCGTGATGCTCATTCTGTAATTTTAGTGTTATAGGAACTGCCTTCTTTTTTCTACAATGGGATTCTACCTTCTTCCCCGATTTTGATCAACTGAAATAGTTGCATGAAACAATATATAATGAATTTTTAAAATACCTATTGTTCTTGATTGCACATGGGGACGTTCTATGTCGTCATCAACATCCATGTCACTGTTGACACTTTTTTCTACTTCTACAGTGTAATAGGAGTGATAAAAAATAACACTACGGTAACCCTGACATTTGATGAGAATGTCATACAAGTGAGAGGATAAGCTAGCTTTGAAACCAGTTTTAATTTCAATCGCTCTTAAAAAGGTCAATAATTGTCACATTCCAATACAGCAATCAACATTGTTTTATAATCTTAATAACTCTAAAATCAAACAAATTTGTTCCAAAGAAACACTAAAAGGCATATAGTCAAATCACATTAGCAAAAATGAACAGGAATACAAACATGTACAATTCCACAATGACGAGAAGTATAAGTACAGAGCCACGTAATATATAACAAAGAAATATTAAAAGGCAAATAGACAACGCATTTAGCAATACTTAAAGGGGCACTAGCTGGCAAAGTCGTGGTCACCGATTTGAGTCAAATTTTCATATTTTATTTATAACAATGTAAAACATTTATCCAAACTATCAAAAGTGTGAAATAACAGTTTACAGAGCATAGGGTCTATAATATGTAGTTTCGTTTCGTTTGTATTTTAGTCGACTCCATCTAATTAAATATCGAGTTGACCTAAGATGACCATATAAGCGATGTAAACATAAATATACTAATGATAAGATATAAATAGATTAAGCCAACACGTGCATTTGAATTTTTATATATGTTTCTCGTCGTTTGTACATGTAGAAGAAATATTTTTAGTGGATCGAATCAGTCTTGAAATGATTTACCTTTGTTTCGCTTTCAATGTTGACATTCCTTTCCTTTAAATAAACAATACACGTACAAAGCATGCGTTGTCCATCTCTAGTTAAGGGGTTAAATTGAAGTTTACATGAACACGGATTCAATGAGGTCGACTTATTCACTGAATAAGTCATTATCAATATTATTTAGCTTATTTTGACAAAATTGAACCATTTTGGCTGCTAAAAGCGAATTATTATTTCACTATTTCACTTTTATTGAACAAAAACAAATCATACTTTAAATTTTTTTGCATCTCGTAGCTAGTGCCCCTTTAAGTAATAATTGATGCAAGTTAACGTTTATTGTATTTTTAACATGGGAAGGCATTATATTAGTGGTTATTATTGCCAGAGCGATAGTGAGGGCTAAAATAGCACGAATGATAGGCATCCATGTTAAAAAAACAATAAATTTTAACTTGCACCAATTATTTCGAAAGTGAGTTAATTAAGAGAGTTAACTGTGATTTATATGTTCTATGTGTATAAGCGTGGAGTGTAGCTCTTCCATGAATCTCCCTTATTTATTTGTGAACAAGCAAAGCATGACAATATGATTTGTCAGAGGGAGGAGTGTTGAACAGCCAGTATGAACGGTTGTATCTAGGTCAAATATGTCAATTTCGAATTGCAACACATTACAGTCCTGGTAAATGAATTGGTTACAACATGTGAATCATTTAAGAGTGTTTTAAGGTAAAGAAATATGTTAAATGCATGCCAATTTGATAAAATTCATTATTCTGCAGTAGTCAATATAAGCGTTTGATGTGCAAAATGTGCAAAATGTGTTTACTTGATTTAAGAGCATGGGTTAATTCATAAAGAGAAATAAGCACGTCATATTAGAATTAGAGCTAAGACTAAAAAATAAAATCACAATAGCGCAATCACACAGTGACGGGATGTTTAATTACAGAGTCGCGTCATAATGCTTGCCACTAACACGCTTAGTACTTATGGATAATGGTATTTGTTTGTGTGTGTGTTTCATTTACTTTGACGAGAGGTAAAGGGTAGGTTAGAGCCCTAAATTGACAGGTTTAATCCCAAAACAACCACTTAAAGGCATAAGATCAAAGCAGATCATCAAACACGAAAGACAACAATCACCATAGAACAACAACACAATGATGGGACTAACAATAAAAAGAAGGAGCACACGAACACAACAAACTCATTTTCTAAAATAAAAAAAAGGAAAGTAAGAAGTTTTTCTATGTTGAGATGTTATACTATTATGTCAGATGAAGGAGAAGGTTTAGTACCATTGAAACGTTTATTCCCGCTGCACTTATTTGCATTGTCCTAAGTCAGGAATCTGATGTTCAGTAGTTGTCATTTGTTTATGTGGTTCATAAGTATTTCTCGTTTCTCCTTTTTTTAAATATAGATTAGACCGTTGGTTTTCCCGTTTGAATGGTTTTACACTATTAATTTCTGTGGCACTTTATGTCTTGCTGTTTGGTGTGAAGACCATACTTTGACCTCGTGTTGAAGACGGTACCTTAGTCATAATAGATTACTTTTATAAATTGCAACTTGGATGGAGAATTGTCTCATTGGCAGTCATACCACATCTTCCTACATGTATATCTATGTGCTTATTCTTATGACCCTAACTTCTCAGTTTCCCAAATATTTTAGGGTTTATTATTTTATAATTTTTAAGGTAAACATTCTGTAAATTTTATTTGATTTTTATGTATTTAAAGAAGTATCATTTTATTATTATTATTGTACCCGTGTTTAAGACGCTTTATCTTATCTTATGCAATCTAGAATACTAGTCACTTTCGTTTGGGTCGAGTGGTTCCAAAAAAAAAATCAGTAATGAACAGACGAGGAAAACCTGTAGAAATTGAACGTTTTGAAAATCGATTATAAAATGTTTTGATCCATTTTTTCAAACACCAATAAATTATGAAAATTGCAGTGTTTGGAGTGTTTACAAGAGTTTAAACATAACTTTGAAGGTTTTTTTAAAAAAGACCATTGTCTAAATAGTGCTTCAGATAGCTTCATCTGGTGTGAAAAAAGTAAACACACAAAAAATCCCGAACTCCGAGGAAAATTCTAAATAATAAGTCCCTGAGCAAATGGTGAAGACAAGGCTCAAACAAATCAAACGAATGAATAACAAATTAACTCTTAGCAATTTCTTAGGTAGAAAATGATGTATAAAACCGGGTTTATTGCTTAATACTTTCTCAGTTTGTAAAATTCTTTTATGTTGACAACAATATGTTAACAAATAAACAAACATACATAAAAGGTAAACGTTTATAAAAAAGGGGTACATCAGTTAACATTATGTTATTATTTTGTCACTATAAAAACAAACAAATATGACATCAAAGAAAAGGCATAGAGACAAGCACATTTATATAGCATAATCTAACAACAAGAATTTATTATAGCACAATAGCATGATGTATAAGTACAGAGCCACGTCAACTGGATTACAAGCGATTGATCAAACATAAAAGTAAGTATGTATAGTCCTATATGTATTATTGTATAATTATTGATTTTTAGGGACGAAAAATGAATTTACTTGCCACCAAATGGGTTATGCACCTAATTACTATAAAAACGAAACAAATATGGCACCAATAAAAAACATAAGGCATATATACTTGGCACATTAATAAAGACGAAAGACAAACATATCAAAAAATTACCATAGTAATCAACACAATGACGGGATGCACAAGTACTGAGCCACGTCAAATGAATCTAACTAAAACAGATGAAGCAGTTGTTATTTGCCAGTTTCATAACATGTTTAATTTACTATAATCCTTTGCAATGAAAAGTGCATAACAACGATAGAAATAAAAGACTTAAATCTGATAATAATTCCTCATCTCGAGTCGTATATCGTAGCATTTTCGTATGTAACTACAGAGCTATATCGGAAGCTGTTACATCCTAAAATAAACAGATATGTTGGCCTTGTTGTTACCATTACAATTTTCATTTCTTTTTTATCACTCAAAGCATCGATGCACATTTGGCAAATCATTAATCTTGTCCTCTATATAAAAAAAAACATTTATGATCATGATTATTTAGAAACATTCTTTTAGGTCAATCATTTTATTCATAATCTTTTCGCTTATTCACCTCTTAGTTGTCACCATCTTTGAACTAGATGGGCCATGTGGCTGTCGTGATGCGATGTTTGCAAACCTCCTTGCTTAGAACCAGCGCCTTTTACAACTTCGGAACAATTGCGTACACCCGAAACAGTAAGACTGATTATTAAAACAAAACACTCTTTAAAAAAACGCTCCGAACTTAATAAGGAATTAGATAAGTGATTAATTTAATTTACAAAGCGGTGTTCGGAAAACTACAATTGTTTGAAGGGTGAGGTTTAAATGTTCTCTTCTTTCAAGTTTTCCATTAAAATTCATTCAAAACACACTTTCAACAGTTAGTGATGTGTTTAACCATCTATCTCGTATATGTATATATTATTGTTTGAAGATATAACATGTTTATTATGTGAATCTATACACAAGCTGTTAAATATATGTTATCTTAAAATAAACATTTGACACAAGTATTCAAGCGAAAAACTACAACTAGTGTTGTGTAAATTGTTAAATATTCATTTACATCGGATATAAGACAAGACAATGTAAATAACAGGATAAGAATCGGTCGCTAAGTAGAACAAGGAAACGCATTGAAAAAAAATAACGTAGATGCGTATAAATACATCCCGCTAAAGCTATTCAATAAGCAATGTCTTTCATGTTGTATTCTTGTAATTGGACAATCATCATCGACTAGTCCCGAAAAGGTGAAAACATAAATAAATTCTTTCATGGCCGTGACTTTGAATCATATTTGAGGTGATTGCCAAACACCGATTGTTTTCAAGACATAGAAACAATCGGAGTTGAGCGGAAATCAAATCGAATAAAAATATATCGCTGTATAAAATCAACCATTTTTTACCCCACTCTTAAATATGTGATTTTTTTTTATAGGTTGCAAACGTGAAACTGCAAATGTTTTATATGTCGCCTTATTTGGAGTGGGGTCTATTCCAGTGCTTAACCATTATCGGAACGTTCTAAAGTTCTAAGGCTCATGTAGGTTTTAAAATCACTCGTCATTGATACAGTATCTGTTGAAACAGACATTAAAAAGTTCATCTGATTGAACCTGGTGTACTCTTTCCTTATAGAGATGCCTCCCATCCTCTATCCCGGCCCATTTGTGTCAAGTTTCGACCCCTAATCTTCGTATAGGGTGGATGTTATACCCGTCAAACAAACAAAAGTGATATTTCAATGTGTTTTACGTTGGTCCTTATAATGTTTTTGATAAGAAATGATTAACCTGTGCCTGCCTGACCACTGATAATGAGATTGTACTAATTTTATAAATCAAAAGCTATCTTCTGATCCTCGTCCAACATTTTAGATTTCTTTTGCAATGTTTTCGTATATATTTTATGTTTATTTGTTAACTTATGCGTACAACTAACTTTTCGTTTAGTACATTGTTTTTTCAGAAATCTTTTCTAATTTCCCGCGGTTTCAAGTGGAGAGATACTTCTTGAGCTGGAGACCACACTGATGTCGTTGTTTTGTAACGTCCGTTGATCGAAGTCGAATGGAGAAAAAAAAAAAACAGCAACACCGCCAGCGAAAAAAATACTTAAAAGTGTTCAGAGCACAATATATTATGTCCGGATATTGTTTTTCGATAAGGAAAATTATATGGGAACAGCCTCAAACATGTCCAATATAACAGAATGAACTGTTATCTGCTTATTTCCTTTACAGAGAAATTGGTACCGCGTTAACTCTTTCAGGGGTACGTAGGAGGCCAGTCTCAAAGCTACATATTAACTCAATCTAATATGCCTCATTTTATGTAAGGTTTAATTGTCTGCTGTTCAAATTCTACAACAGTGCTTTTGCATGGTATTTTTATTTTTTGTTTGGTTAATATGCATAGGAATAGAAAGCAAATAGCAATCATACATTCTCTTTTTAAATTGCCATAAATAAGCATTCACTGCTAATTAATCAGTGCCTCTTTATATTTAACCATGTTTAATATTCTTTAGATAATTATATTTTAAATGATCGTCTAAATAATGCATGACATACTTTCCGCTGAACATAAAACAATCATTGATTAAAACATATCTTCAGTGTATCGATTTTACATTACTTTTTTCATTCTTTTTTTGTGTTCATTCATACTTGTCGACATTTATCTTTCTATTTCATTTAAGACTTTTGTCAAGATGTTACCATATGCATTTATAACTGGTAATTATATGTCAATAATTTATTTATATATATTGACTTGATATCTATTGTCAGGAGATGGAATATTTTGAGTATTGGATTGGATTTTTTGTGTTTTGTCTCTGTATAGCGTTTGGTATGATTGAACTTTTATTACACTGTAAGTTTGATTTTTTTGTGTTTTGTCTCTGTATAGCGTTTAGCATAATTGAACTTTTATTACACTGTAATTTTATTTTTTTGTGTTTTGTGTATAGCGTATGGCATAATTGAACTTTTATTACACTGTAAGTTTGATTTTTCGTGGTAATTTTGAAATTTACATGGTTACTGAAGATTTTCAGTTCAGCATGTTATCTATTAAAACTCACCTGTTGTAGCTAAAGGGGCCTCGTAGTCTAAGTCTAAGGTTTTGAATCAATCAAGGGGCAGGTGTACCACTCGATTTCAATCTTTAATGACTTGACTGTCAGTTTTCCTGTTCATGCTATTGAAAGTCAGTTGCCGGTGTTCTATCTGTGCACTCCAAAAATTACAAAAAAAAAAAACGCAACGAAATAGCACAATATTGTTGAAAGTTGCGTTAAACATCAAACGCAGCTAGGTTCAAATATCTATTTATTGCCATTCTGTAATCAGTAGTCAAATCTGATATAAAAACCCTGTCTTTTGTCAGTCAAAATAAATATCCCTCTTTATAAGATTAAAGTATCATGAAAATATAAAAGGGCACGAAATAACACAATATTGAACGAAAAACAAATATGTAACATAGCAACAAACAAGAACTACTGAATAACATACTCCTGACTTGGGATAGGGCGCCCAATCTCCTTACCGGTGACATATGTTTAACAGTACAAAATAAAAACAACAATACCAATCAGTTGATAAAAACTCAACTCATCAGATGGATACACAAAGAAATACAATTAACAAAAACACTGAGTGAACGTGGCCGGGTGCTTGTACATCCCCTAAACAAAAGACACTTAGTGCAGACTTGAGAGTAACCGCAAACTAGTTCAAGCTAATACTAAATAAAAAACAATCATACGTCTTTAAGTAATCATCAATCAGTACATGTCTAACTACCAATGAATTTAGATTTAAGACGTCTTAAAGAGTAAGAGAAAAAACATGAACGTGTGCAATTCAAGATACAGGTATCGACAGGTTATACAGCCTTGAATGTTCATATGTAGTATATAACCAATGTCTCCCTTTACAAGCTACGTTATTCGGTTGATAACCAATGAGGTGTTATATTTAAATAATGACATTTTCACCTGGTTAATCTGTTCACTCAATAATGCTGTTTAACTGTTGTTTAACCACAAAACCATGTTCAACCCACCACTTTTTCCTTTAAAAATGTCCTGTACCAAGTCAGGATTATGGCCATTGCTACATTTTAACGTTGTGTCGTTTGTTTTCTCTAATTTTTTAGTGTGGGTTCACATTACTGTAAGACGTGTCACTGTACTTGTCTGTCCCAAATTCATGTGTTTGGTTTTGATGTTATGTTTGTTTTTCTCGTGGGATTTTGTCGGGTGTTTGGTCCATTTCTGTGTGTGTTGCATTTTGATGTTGTGTAGTTGTTTTCCTCTTGTATTTTTGTTACCAAGATTTTGTTTTTCGTCCATGGATTTATGAGTTTTGAACAGCGGTATACTACTGTTGCCTTTATTTGTACCATTTATGTATTTATATTTGTGTAATACATGTTATTTTAGAATATTGCACTGCATATCATCAACTATTGTATTGGTTTAATATTGTATGTTTCTCTGTAAACTTCTATTTAGAGTTTAGAAAAAAAAAGTATCTATTTACTTTAGAAACAGTCAATATTGACATGATATGTTTTTTAAATTTAAACGAATTCGTACAAGAAGTTCATGGTTTAGAAGAACCTTTTGTTGTTTCTCTTTATTAAAGTGGTAGTCTTGTTTAACATAGATTCAAACATTTCCCTCAATATAATTTACAAACCTTCCAAGTGAAGTTTCGATTTAATATATTTTTTTTAGATTGTGGGATTATTTATATAGCTTAGAGTCTGCGCATCTAGTGCAGACATAATGGAACCATTTTTGTTATAACTACCACTGGGTTGATGCCTCTACTGCTGGACTGATAGTCCCCGAGGGTAGCACCATCCAAATAGCAAGTTGTTCGGTACTGGCATGAAAATACGGATATTTTGTATTATTAACATTTGTGCAAAGCTCTGATTCTTTGCCCGGTTTTGGTCAAACTTATTTTGTCCTCTTTTGTTTTTAGCTCTTCATCATTTTAATAAGTTTTGGATTTTTGCATATTTTGGGCTCGAGAATCACTGAAGAGACATTGATTGTCGAAATGCGCATCTGGTGCAGAAAGAAAATGGTACAGTTTATGTTATTGCATTTGTTGCACGCTTTCTGTGTTTTAATACATCATTTTCTTGATTGGCTTTTTGATGCGTATAATCTGTTCTGTCATAACTTTTTTTCTTCCAATTAGGTCGAAGAAATCCCCCTGAATCACGTCCATTAGTATACTGTGATGAATGTGATAACTATTAACATCATCAGGAGCAATGTGTACCAGTACAGTCATAGCAACAGAAACAAATTATTCCAATAGTGTGGATTACAATTATGAATTTTATATGTTTAAAGTTGGGCTCTAAACATAATACATATGTTGTTTGTTTGTGGTATACAATTATGAATTTAATATTTAAAGTTGGGCTCTAAACATAATACATATGTTGTTTGTTATCATTTTTTGTTTATATTAAAAAATAGTGAGATATGTTTTGCAATTCCTCATACTTATTTCTGTTTGTGACCCGTGTAACGCGTTGCAGGGGAAATGGAAATTCCGGGCGTCCGTCAGTCCGGCCTGTATTAAGCTCTCACGAGTACAATTTTTTCCAGATTTTTATAAAACTTATACTATAATAGATTAATACCAGCAATATCTTTATAACACGTCCTTAAATGGTGGCGATTTCCGGACTTTAAACATGCAAAAAGTAAAATCACAAAAATACTGAACATAGAGGAAAATCTAATCGGAAAGTCCTTAATCACATGGCAAAATCAAAAAACAAAACACATCTAAAACGAATGGACAAGAACTGTCATACTCCCGACTTGGTTCAGGCATTTTCGAATGTAGAAAATGGTGGATTAAACCTGTTTTTATAGCGCTTACCCTCTCACTTTGATGACAGTCTCATCAAATTCTGTTATATTTACAATGATGCGTGAACTATAAAACAGACATAAATAAAATAGTCAAAATATCGGTACAGCAGTCATTATCGTGTATTACTACATTGGTTGCAATGAATTACATTGATTTTGTAGTTAAATAAAAACCGATAATTGCACATGTGAAATAAACGTGGTTATTTCACTCTCTGACGTCATACAACAATAGGCGTTGTCAAGACGTCGAAAACGGCGGACCAGAACAAATTGTGAATGCGTCGAAAAAAGATATAGTTCCTTAAACATGTTAAATGTTTTACATTAATTTCTTAAAAAAAAGCCATTTGCCAATGTAATAAAAAAATTAACTAATTAAAGAATTCAAATATCGAAAAATATTCAACTCGTGACCGAACAACACTGATAATTAACTCATGCGCTACGCGCATTCGTGAATTAATTTGTTGTTTGGTCACTCCTTGAATATTTTTCTCTATTTGAATTCGTCCAATAGTTATTCTATAAACAATTTTAATAGGAACATTTAAACAGAACAAAAAACATCTATGTACAAACACATTCATTGATTTGCGTGTCTGACGTCAGAAAATTTTATACGTCACATATATTTGTCGTTCAATGTACATACAAACAATTTTAAAATTTCACATAGGCAATGTTAGCATACAGGGTTATATAATCAAAAGTATGTAAGACTTAATTCCAGAAATAGACCGAGATTTAAAATAGTCCAAAAGTTATATAGAATTTATAAGAATCCACAAATAGTTTATTTCCACTACGCGATTGAATAATTTTGACGTTTGTGGTTCAACGTATTTTGTAATTCATAATAGAACTATATCATAATGACATAAAATAGAACAATATCATACTGACGGGATCTTTTAAGAGTCACGTAATAAGAACCAAACGAGGAGGATTTTAAAAATAGATAACTTAGCCTTGAAAATAACAAAAATAAATGGTTTGTTATGTGGTAGTTTGAAAATAAATAACCTGACCTATAATTTATTGAAAATAAATAACTTGGCACGTCTATTAAAACAATTTTATAAAAGCATGTTTTAAAGTATAAGGTGATACCAGATTCTACCAAAATTCTTTTTGTCAAAATTTTCGGGAAAAACTTCCCAAATTTTAAATATAAATATCAATACATACTACACCATATATAAATATAAATTTAATAATGAAATGTCTGAAAATTAGTTACATTTCACTTGGAGTATACAGTATTTATATCAAATAAAAGTATTTAAAAACGTACCGCTTTTTATAGATACTATTTGCTGTTTTGACCTGTATTGTTGTTTGTACGCATGCAATATATGCTGTTTTGAATGTAGAAGATTCACTTCCAGAGGACGATGATTAATTTGGATTGACTATATTATACATATTTAGATAAATGTATCTCATCGAACTTTATATTTGATGTAAGTATTTTCTATTAATTAAAAAACTATATATACATGTTAATTAAGTATATTATTAATTCTTGATATATAATTATGTGTTATAGCTGTTTAATAATTGGTGATCCAATGACTGGATCTGTCTCATCCAGTTGTCACTTGTTTAGACATATACTAGCTATATAAAATTAAAAAAAAACACGAGGTTGACTGCAGAAAAATATTTTAATACAATTTTCGTCCTTTTAATGTTATGTTTAAATATGTCTTAGTTTGTCGTTGAAACTTCTATCAGCGTAGCTAATTTGTTAAAGAACATTGTGTTTCGTCGTTTGTTCTTTTTTCAAAACCCTCCCTCCCATTCCCTTATGGTGGAATATGTTTGTATGAGGCGGATATGAAATTTATATTTCATTTGTATTTCATAGAATTTTTAATTTGTTATGCTTCATTCTTTAAATTTATTAAGATACTACTTAGTAGTTCTTTAATTCAGAGTTTATTTGTCAGTAATCTATGATCACTTTGTATTTCATTTGTATTATATTCTTGACATATGTATATATAATTATGACTACCTGCAAATGTATTAAAAAAACTATTAATTAGACAAGGATGTTGTTTGGACATGCATGCAAACATGACAAATGCTTCATACCATACTTTGGCATTTATACAAATTAAAATAAAAAGGTAACAAAAGTTTAAAAGAAAATTACTAGCAATAGGTCATAGAAACAATTTTTGTAATTAAACAAAACATTTTAATATATATTCAAATGTCCATATCTCTGGGAAATAGGTTTCCCCTTTTTAATATTGTTGTATACATTTTTGTTGTTTGGCAGGAATTTGGCTCTTTTAAAAAAAAATCCCCTTATTCCTGTAGCAGGATTTAATGACTTTTTTTTCCAGTGATGCTTTTAAGCATGTAGCAGCTCGAAGCTCCTGATCCCCTTCTTCTTGTTCTTCTACAGTTTATGGTCCTGGGATATAGATTTTAGTGTTTTTTTCTGGTACAAAAGTAGAGGTGTGACATGGAGTAGAATTCACCATGTACATTAGGGCATGAATTGCAGCCAAAGACTTAGTGCCAGCCTTCGACACCCCACCCCAAAAAATCACACATTCTTTGTTGCCCTCTGTTTTTCATTTTCTTTTAATTTGTCTTCAACACCTTTGAATGCCTTTGATGCAATATCAGTAAGGTTCATCAATTGTGCTTTAAAGTTTGAATATCTTTCACATTTTGACCTTGGTATTTCTTTTTTGCCTTTACCAGATTGACGCTATCCATATATCTGGATTTAAGTTCATTTATTTTCCAGTTCATATTCTGTTCCTTATAATAATTCGTTTCCATTTGTAATTTGTCAGCATCACAGAATGTAATATGAGCATAGTCTTTTCTCCCTTTCTTCTCTTGACTATTGCATCAGTGCTCTTTTAGACGAAAATTTCCATCTATTACTGGCACACATTCTCAAAATAAAGTTGTTGTTCTCTCTTTGTTTTATGTTTACAGGAGAAGCATAATACAACTCCTTGTATTCCATTTGTAAATCGTCAGTTGGGAGAGTTTTAATGGTTTTGATTTTATTGTGGTTCTGATCAACAGTTTTCGGTCTGATATATTACTTTTCCATGAACCTCAGTTGCTCTATTTTAAGCATATTAATATCATCAAGATGTTTTCTGTTGATATGTTTTAGATGCGTCACTCTTTTAATGCCTAACGACTTAATTTTATATAGATACTTTTCTAAGTCCAGATCTATCGACCAATCTGATAAAGATTCTTCAGGTTCTTCTTGTATATTAAACATTCTGAAAGGAGACACAAATAATGTATATGAATCATTTGAACATACATCATTCACATGATGAGCTGATAAAAAATTGTATAGAAATATTTTTAATTTCGTTTTGTTTCAGTGAATAACTGTTATATATATATGAATAAATATCTGCGGTGTTTAATATATGAAAATCATAATTCCTACACCCAGGGCAAGAACAGAGAACAGTTTTAAGTATTAAATATTAATATAATCTAAACTATCGGGACGTTGGGCGAAACTGATATGGGTCGAACGATATTGGGGCCGAAATGTCAAGGTGGATTACTTCCCTTTAATACAGATGAAAACAGGCTCCAGACAACTTGAACAACAGTATTTAATTCCATGTGATGATGGACTTTCCGAATTGATTTTCCTCTCAGTTCAGTATTTTTGTGATTTTACTTTTTATATAAAAAAAGACTGCCAGCGTATGGACAAACTAAATCCATAAAATGCATGAAATTCAAATAGTACAAAAATAGCACAACATACATCTCCCATGCGTCAATGAATCCCGAATGTGTATCCCGTCGTACTTTTTAATTTTTGACATGGACATCGCATTGCATCCAAATAGTCTGAAACAATTTTATATATTAAATATATGTAGATAAAAGAATAAATGATTTATACGAATCTGATTCCTGTTGAAAAAATCTGTCTGGATCGTTTGGCACAATATATATTTATTTCTTGTCTGCAGTTTCAAAAATGCATATATTTGATTATTTCCAATTTCTGATACGAATGCGGTACGATATAAAAATCCGGATAAATTTTTACAGTATTTCATAATATCTATTTTTAAATCTAATAAATATTAAATAAAACAATAAAACACCTGATTTATGGATAGAGTTAGGGCATGCTGAAAAGTCTGATTTCTGTACAGGGAAAAAGAGGGGATCTTAAAAATTTATTTATTGAAACCCCCTTTTTTTGCACGATCCATACATTTTAATTCATTTGAATGAGGACTTATGTTTGAAACCCCCTTGTTTAAATGGCTGGATCCACCCTTGCGGATCATATGAGTATTTGGACCAAACATGTAGGTGTATGGTCAGGACTGTTTTGGTATATACTCATATGGTCCAAGCTAAAGCGTATGGTCGAGGTATTTAACAAGTTTACCGTTTATACTTAACTCATAAATAGGTATGACCCCTCTAGCATGTCTAGTTGTCACGTCATTAAAAAGATGACATTAAAGGTATGTTTTGTCGTGCATGTGACGTCACATAAAGCTAGATATAGGGATATTGATCTTAAATAAAAGTTAATTTTTTGTAATGTTAAACTCTCTCTTATTAATTCATTTATTTGTAAAACTATATTTGGTTTGCACGTACCTTGCAAGGTCCTCATGCTCGTCAAACAGTTTTCACTTGACCTCGGCATCATTTCATGGATCAGTGAACAAGGTTAAGTTTTGGTTGTCAAGTCCCTATCTCAGTTAATGTACTATAAGCAATAGGTCTAGTTTATTCTCTGTATAGAAGGACTGTTAGGTGTACATGTCCAACTGGCAGGTGACATCTGACCTTGACCTTATTTTTATGGTTCGGTTGTTACAGTAAAGTTTTGTGTTTTGGTCTTTTTTCTTATACTTTAAGCTATAGGTCTACTATTGTTGGTGTATGGAATGATCGTAATTAGGTGTACATGTCTAGCTGGCAGGTGTCATCTGACCTTGACCTCATTTTCATGGTTCAGTGGTCAAAGTTAAGTTAATGAGTTTTGGTCTTTTTTTCTTATACTATATGCAATAGTCAAAAGAATTTGGT
The DNA here is from genome assembly GCF_965363235.1 of Mytilus galloprovincialis. Taxonomy (NCBI): domain Eukaryota; kingdom Metazoa; phylum Mollusca; class Bivalvia; order Mytilida; family Mytilidae; genus Mytilus; species Mytilus galloprovincialis. The sequence goes on from NC_134842.1 coordinate 102,524,146, forward strand.
GTATGGGTATGGGTTAGGGTTAGGGTTATTGGTGCGGACGAAAATTGTACCCATATTTTTCCAAACCGCGGGATTGCCTACCAAATGGATACCTGTGAGCGTGAATTGACTACTTTTTACTGGAATTGGGTACATTTTGACGGGAATCGGATACATTTTGCGTCAAAATTTTTATCTCTTTTTTTGTATGTTCTTCAGAGTTCATTTTTTTCGTTTCATATCATTTGCAGTCGATTAAGACCAATTTGTTCGAACATATTTTTTCCGCAAAATGCCTTTAAAATTGTGATTTGGACGTATAATTATATATTTTGTCGTGATAAAAACTGCCTATTGGTGTGTTTGAATGTATTGATGTATGACACGTATATACCGTGATTCTTATATATATAATATACTTTACAAAAGCGTTATTTTTTGATTGATGTATGGATGTCCGGATGTATTGTTTGGATGTATTTTTGTATGTGTGTATGTATGTATGTATGTATGTATGTTTGTATGTGTGTATGTATATATTGCTATATGACACGTATATACTGCGGTTTTAATATATAATATACTTTACAAAAGCGTTATTTAAATGACGATTTAATCTTGAGATAAGATGCACCTACCTTTGTTTTCCAGTCTATCGCCAAATCAGTTTGACTCGTTTGTTAGACCTGATATTGATATAGACAACACGATGTGGTATAAGTGCCAATGACATAATTCTTCATCCAAGTTTTGAAATTAAACAAATGAAGTAAAATCACAACTGACAGCAGGCTAAACATGACCCAAACAGAAAAAATGACTAACCATTCAAACAGGAAAACAACGGTCTAAACTTAAACAAAACAGAAACGAAAAATACCTTAAAACACTTAGAAAATAACACCGAACACGAGGCTTCTGACTTATGTATGTATGTATTTATGCATAATATACATGTATGTATGTAAACATGTATGTATGTATTTATACATATTATGTATGTATGTATGTATGTATGTATGTATGTATGTATGTTTGTTTGTATGTATGTGTACATGTATGTATGTGTACATGTATGTTTGTGTACATGTATGTTTGTATAGATATATGTTTGTATACATGTATGTATATATGAAGGTGTGTATATGTGTGTGTATATATGCTTACATGTATGTATATGTGTTCGTATATATGCTTACATGTATGTATATGTGTATATACACTGGACTATCACGTTTAGTAAGTATGGATGATACTGCATCAAAGAAGATTGATGAACTACGGCATCACAGAGACAAAAACCAAAGTAATGGAATTGAATTTATTCTATATTTCAATATCAGTATTTTAACAAAAACAAAAATTAAACAATTTAATATAGAACCAGTTTCTCACTGCTTAAAGGTGCTTAAATAAAAATATCAAGATTTAAATTTATTCATTTCTCAAACAAAGCCACAGTCATTAGTTAACACTCTCTTACCATTTCAATATCATAACATTTTTACAAACACAAAAATAAAATAATTCAAAATAGAACCAGTTTCTCACTGCTTTAAAGTGTTTTAATAAAAATATCAAGAATCAAATTTATTAATTCCCCAATCAAAACCACAATCATGAGTGCACACTCTCTTACCATTTCAATATCATAGCATTTCTACAAATACATAAATAAAACAATTCAAAATAGAAACCAGTTTCTCACTGCTTAAAGGTGTTTAAATAAAATATCAAGATTCAAATTTATTCATTTTCCCAAACAAAACCACAGTCATTAGTCCAAACTCCTACCATTTCAATATCATAGTACTTTTTTCAAGTACAAAAATAAATCAATTCAAAATAAATCCAGTTTCTCACTGCTTAGATACGTTTAAATAAAAATATCAATATTCAAATGTATTCATTTCCCAATCAAAGCTACATTCATGAACTAACACTCTCTAACCATTTCCATATCATAGTATTTTTACAAATACAAACATAAAACAATTCAAAATAAAACCAGTTTCTCACCACCAAACCCAAACAAAACCACAGTCATTAGTTCACACTCTCTTACCAACTAACCCTCTCCTTGTATCTTCTCTTTCTCTCCGTCTGCAGTCTGTCTGTAATCTTTTACCATATATCTTTGCATCCTAGCTTAGACTGGAGGTTAAGCAGTAAAATGCGCCCCGCACACTACCCGACACCCTTTCCATAACCTCAGACTTTTTAATGTTTCCTTTTGGGATTAAGTCATTACACAATTCAAGTAGCTCTGACGATTCCGCGGCCTCGAAGGACCTACGGCCATGAGACTTCTTCTTCTGCTTTACTTCACATTCTTCTTGACTCTTTTCGGACTGAAACTTCTTCCTCTGTTTTACTTTACATTCCTCATGACTCTTTCCTGACGTGTTCATGTTTTCTAATTCGTTTTCACCCTATTGTTTGATGTTATCGGGTACATCATACTCAATGGTACCTGTCGAATCGTTGTCAGTGTTATCTTTGGGCCAGTGAATCGACTTCGTAATGTTCCGAAGATCACTCCCCTTTAAAATTTCCCTGCATTATGTCATGCACCACTTGATTGTCACTGTTCATTGCGGTTTGGATCTTAGTCAACTGCGTTTGATTTCCTTCCATGACCGCAGCTATCATGTTTGTAACGGGAACCGCTAGTTCTCTGTGCTGGTAGAGCGCGTAATGCCTATCCGCTGTCTCTGGGTTGTGAGTCATATGTCGAGCGAGGATTTCTCTACTAGCGGGAATTTGGGTCCTCACTGCTGTCGGGGTGGCTTTTCTTAGGCGAGTGGCAGTTACAGTTTTGTTGACTGGACCGTGGTCCCATACCCGCTGTATGCCTTTGTTTACCTAAGAACTCGTCAATAGAGACACTGTACCATCACTCTTGGGGAATGTGGTAAAGATACTTTGCTCCTTTGCAACCGGATAACCTGGGATAATTTTCAGCATTTGAATATAATCTTTCAGAAATCCATAGAGTTTTGCATTGACATGTATAACAGCAAGACCGCCTTCCAGCGTCTTGTGTTGGGCCACCTGAAATAGATGTAACAACCAATACACTATTATAACGTATTGCAGTCCGTTAAAGCATTTATGTATCCAATTATCACTGCGTTAATTGGTCACATATTTGCGTTAAATGGTAACAATGTACCAATTTACCGCTACAATGTATTGAATTAACGCATGACTGTATTCAATTACCGCTGCGTTAATTGGTCACATATTTGCGTTAAATGGTAACCATGTACCCATTTACCGCAACTATGTATTGAATTAACGCATGACTGTATTTAATTACCGCTGCGTTAAATGGTCACCTATTTGCGTTAAATGGTTACAATGTTCCCATTGACCGCAAAGATGTATCCAATTAACGCCGGATTGTATTCAATTAACGCAGCGTTAAAGTTGCGGTAAATGGCTACTGTGTAACCATATAACGCATATTTGTATCAAATTACCGCATGGATGTATTCAATTACCGCTTCGTTAATTGGCAACATGTTTGCGTGAAATGTTTCATTATAGCGTCAATTGGCAACACGTTTGCGTGAATTGGCAACATTATTGCGTTAATTGGCAACAATAATGCGTGAATTGGCTAAATTGTAAAGTAAACATTTTTGAAATATGCAACTTATTAGGATTTTATTAACCTTGATAGTCGCATCATCATTTTTACTGTGATGGTCCTTATGAAAATGTTTCCCACGTCATGTTTTTCATTGTTGATGTATTAGCCATGAAATGCTTTCAATCATTCTCAACAGGATATAAGATTTACTTACTGTTATAGAAATACCACCATCATCGGTTCTTCTTGCCCTGTCAATGCTGTTGATGGTTATGTTTCTTACCGCCATCGGCCTTTGTGCATTTGTTTGTAAAAGTCGTAAAAGCATATAATCTCTGACGTCATAAAACGTACTTAGAACCACCTGTGTACTCTTATTGGCAATTTTTTTCTTTATAATTTGGGCGTATTTCGAACTCAGGAACATTTGGATGTCGACAGGTATAATCATAGTTTCTACAAATGAAAAGAAAAATTATAAACAGAACACCAGAGTGGGCAAGTCTAAATTACGGTTGTGAACACACTAAAGTGACTTCAAAAATGTGTGTATGTATTTGTACATTCTATCATATTTGAACACACATTTGTACAAACTTTTGTATCACACATATACACAAATTTTCATAAATGTGTTATCATTTTTTGTTGTACTGCATTATCATATGTTTGTATTTATAAAATATACTGTGTTTTTACAAACTAATATTTCAATGTAAATGAATATGTTGGAACACATACTTGGATGTATTTCCCTACACATGAAGTTGTGAATACACATCTGTATACGGGTTTATATGGTATGTATAATATATTCGATTCATTTTTACCTATTTCTTCTGTCTCCACAACTGCCCGCCTCATATTTGCCCTTGACTTGAGTTGTTTTGCGATGATCTTTAACGATTCTCGGAATCTTTGGAATCTCTCAATATGAGTTACTAATCCCTTTTGCAGCAAATATTCTACGAAAAGGTCCATTGACGAAAGGTAACTTCTTATTGTACCTGGTGCCAGGGTTGTCATATTTTTTCCAGTCCATTCATTTAATTTATCAACAGTACAAAGATCTTGTATTGTCATTTTTGGTGTTATAAATGTCCATAATTTCTTTACTTGATGTTTATGTTGGAGAACTGTCCTTCTAGGTTTCAAATTGGGCGCAGCCTCCAAGTTGTGTAAAATTTTGTTCTTTTGGCTCTTGTTGTGCAGGTCAATAATAATCTTCCCAGGTAAAAACAGTTAGATAATCTTTAGTATGTGCAACAAAATGATGGACTTCTAAATTTTCTTCCTGACAAAAATCTAATGCGATTAAAAAAGTTTGGTGATTTTAGAAACAAAATAAACCAAATGCATGAATAATATCCATTTAAAACATAAACTAAATCAGTAAAATATACTTGGCAGAAAAAATAAATGGAGAAAAAAGAAGAATAACAAATGTTGGTGTCTGAAAGAAAAAAAAGAAAACAATCAAAGATCTTCAAATTGATGTATATAATATCACATCTATCAACATAGTATAACATCATTTAACTATTATTGGAGCTTCAGTGTGTATACTCAGTTTTAAATTGTAGTTTGTTGGAGCAAATTGAAAACTTTAATTCCATTATAATCATTATCTAGTACTTAAGGCTAATTAATTGATACACCTGTAGTGTAAAAAATAATAATCACTAAACTTGAGTCGAGACGTATTTGCTGGTGAACATTAAAAAATTATATTGACTTTGGTGCTGAAGTTTAACTTAATGTAGAATCTAGAAATAAAAAAAAAATCAGTACCTTGTTTGATATTTTCTCAATACATCAATTGTATAATATGTTAAAAATGAGAACTGTCTACTAATAAGACAATGTTTGTCTTGAAGCTGCAACGACAGCTTTTGCAAGGGTTCTAATACATCCTTCAAAAGCATTAAGCAGCAAATTACATCTTTCGATTGAAGCAGCTTCAGATATGCCTTAGCCTTAGCTTTTGAGTCTACTGACACTCTTTCTACAGGTTCAGTTAGCTGAAATAAAAATCAAATCAAATCATACAAAACAGTTTAAATTTATTATGAAATTCTAGGAAAGAACAAACATCATTAAATAGGAAGAAACATTAAAACAGGTTCCAGATTCTAGTGATTTTTTTTAATTGGTTAACCTATGATTTTATCTATCGTATGGTAAATTGTTACAATGTACAGTAAATTTATGCAATATACTGATTAAAATATTTTTTTCTTCTTTAATTACAGATTATTTCTTTACCATGTTATATTACAACTATCTAATATCAGGAAATCTGAAGTTTAAAATTTATTTGTAAATTTTATTAACAAGTTTACCTGTCCGAGATGTGCAACAATAAATCTGTATGAAGTTATAACACTTGAAATAGATCTCAAAGAATGCCCTATCCATCTGGTACAACCGGTCCTACTTGGTATTAACAGCTTGTCAGTTTTTGTTTTTAATGCATCAAAGCTTCTTACTAACATAGCACGATTAAGAGCACTGTTATGATAAAAGTAGTACAGCCCCATACATAAGACAGTTACTGATTTGTCATACAGTTTAATTTTTTTGGTAGAGTCCTTTAATGCCAGTTCCAACCTATGGGCCATGCAATGTAAAGTTAACATAGATGGCTGATCATTTCGTAACAGTGCGCCAACACCAGCTCTGCATCTAACCATAACACTGGCTCCATCACATGCTAATGCTACAGTTTTATTTATAACATCAGCGTACTCCAGACCAAGATTCTCATGTACAAGTTGTTTGATACCAGAAACAATGTTTTCTGCATTGGCTTTTTTCAGTATTGTGAACACCTAAAAATAGAATTGCCACTTTACCAGCAGCAGCAGTTCGCAAAGACCACATCTCCTGTTCTTTTACAGATGCATCACAGGACCCATCACAAATGAGACACATAAACTGACTTTCCTTTATGACTGCTGTTACTTTATTGAATTCAACCTCAGCAATTGCATTAATAAACATTTTGGCCGAAGCAACATTTCTATAAGTTTGTCCAATGCTCAAACCCTTCATCTCATCTAACTGACACAGCCATAAAAAATCTGATATGGGTCTGTTATTTTTTACCATACCATGACATTTTCTAAACATTTTACTAAGCTTTTCCAAATTTTCCGCGTTCAATGTTTTTAATATTTTAAATGCATCAGAGTCAACATTTGATTCCGACTTTGCTTTAGCTATGGCTGCTGACTTTTCGATTTTTCATGTTTTGTGACACTGTCGAGTTTATAACTGTTACAACCACTAACAAATGTATTAGAGGTAGGGTCTCCATATTTCTGACATACGGAACAAACCATTCCTTTTTCCGGTGAATTACTCAACCATGGCCTGTCCTGTTCCCATTCTGAATGGTAGGAGCGTACACGTTTAGTTTTGTCATAATCACGATGATAATCAGCTTTTTCTTCTGGCGTTTTTAAACTACGTTTTTGTGGAAAATCAACACCTTTTATATACCTCCACATAATTTGATAATATTGACAATGTTCAAAAGGAAGTATAATAACACCAAAAAACAGGCGAAGTCGTAACCGGAATAACTCCCGGAATCAGTTCTGCATTGTTAAGAAGTATGAACAAACAAAGGAATTTAGATATTTAATAACAAACAACTTACTTTTTGGATTGTTTAAATCAATCTTAATAGTAAATGACGATCTTTTGAAAATTTCTATTACTTTGATGTCAATAGACATGGTAAAATTCATCGATTTTCCGCATCGAAATCATGACTTATCCGAACGGGTTCCGTTTATTAAAATGACTTCAGTTACTGGTTTCCTGAACTTTACTCTAATTTTCCCGCTTTAAGATAAGGCAATCAGATTATTGTCTGGGAACAGTTTTACTTTCACATCACGGAAAAAGGGTAAACATTATGTATATGGGTTCACACTTATCATAAATGAAATTATAATTTTACTTACGAATTTCTTCCGTTGGAATAACTGTTCGTCTTTGCTTAACTCTCTTCTTCATGAACTTTCTCAGGAATTTAATGTGTTCTACCTTTCTTCTTGCGCACTCCATATCCTCTTTTCTGAAGAGTTTAGTATCCATCAGAAATTCTAATGCTCTTGTTAGAGAACCTAAGCTCGATAACAAGGACCCCGGAGCCATTGTGTCAAGATGATCAATCAGCCATCCATTTGTGGCCGATCTATCAAGTAATGTCTCTAAGGCCATCCTTGGGGATATTTTCTTGAAGATAACCATTGCCTGCCTCACGTGTTGTGAGGAGGTTGTGTCGCAGGCAAGATACGGAATCCCCATCAGCCAAATCTTAAATTGGTTATGTAATAACAATCTCCTGTTAGGATAACTGTCCGAATTAGCATCACTTTCGTCCTTACTGTCGGAAATCACAATCGTCTCATCTGGTTCAACAACAGTTTCCTTTTTAACAGCATCTGCGCGAGCTAGCACAGTCCTCATTCTCTTTGAACCCCTTTTTATCTTATGCGACCTTGCCTCCTGTTCTTCTATTGGTCTTTTTCTGAATAACACAACATCCAGCCTATTTGTTGCTTTTGGTGGTGTTGGTGGCACCGTCCCATCATCACTACTATCATCAGACATCTGAAAACAAATTGAACAAAAGATAAAATTTAGCATTAGTCACTTATCTTTCCAATTACCGCCATTAAGTAGCGAATTGACGCTCAAATGTAGCCTTTTACCGCTATTACGTATCCAATTACCGCTGCGGTAAATGACTACAAATTTGCGGTGAATGGTTACTAGTTGCCAAATACCACCATTGTGTAGCCAATTACCGCTTTTATGTAGCCAATTGACGTTAATGCGTATCCAATTACCGCTGCGGTAAATGACTACTGTATAAGCAGTAATTGGCTACATAATGGCGGTATTTGGCTACGCGTATCCAATTACCGCAGCGGTATTTGGCTACATAACAGCGGTAATTGGCTACTAAGTAACCATTCACCTCACATTTGTAGCCATATACCGCGGCGGTAATTGGTACCTTATAGCGGTGAATGGCTACATGTATACGTCAATTGGCTACTAAATACCGTTGAATGGCTACTTAATAGCGGTAAATGGCTACTAAACAGCGCCATTTGGCTACATATATTTTCTGTCATTGTCTGTTTAGTCTACATCTTGTCAATATTTTAAAAAATACAGGGAACTTGAACATAATAAGCATAAACAGTTGAGATACTTAATTTTTCTGTTATCATTTTAACGATAATCACCTTTTTCTTTCTTTACATACAACAGCACGTAATCAGTTAGTTTTAAAAAAGTACATTTACTCAACCCCTCTTAAAATTTCTAGACTTATACTCACTTTTACAGTTTCTTAAAAAAGAATCACCACCCCAACAGTGACTGTTTCAGATAGTTATTCAAAAAATGATGAGTGAAATGTTTGGTTTTTTTTATTGCAGGAAATTTTTTAAAGAAAAATATTATTCGATTGAATAAAGTAATAAATGATTCCTACCACAAACAGAACTTAATTTATAATTGTTGAAAGTACAAAAATCAAAAAGCCGAAATGTAATCTTCAGAATTTACAAAACTAAATTCATGACACAAAATAAATGAGAAACAAAAAAAAAAATGGTGGGATTTTTGCTTGGAACACCTAAAACAAAAACAAAGGGTTAGGGTTAGGGTTAGGGTAGTATACTTTGACGAGATTTGTGAGATGACCTTTTTCACTTCTGCGCATGTCTGACCTTTTTTGTGACTGCGCATGCGTGAGAAGGGTTAGGGTTAAGGTTAGGGTTAGGGTTAGAAATAATGTAAATGCATACATACATAAATACATACATACATACATACCTACATACATACATACATACATACATACATACATACATACATACATACATACATACACACATACACACACACACACACACACACACACACACACACACACACAAACATACATACATACATACATACATACATACATACATACATACATACATACATTTTTTTTCACCTAAATGAGGCCGTTAGTTTTTCGTTTCAATTGTTTTACATTGTCTTATCGGGACCTTTTATAGCTGACTACGGTATGGGCTTTGCTCATTGTTGAAGGCCGTACGGTTACCTATAGTCGTTAAGGTTTGTGTCATTTTGGTCTTTTGTGGATAGTTGTCTCATTGGCAATTATACCACATCTTGTTTCTTCTATAAATACACACATACATATATAAAAAAGAAGATGTGGTATGATTGCCAATGAGACAACTATCCACAATAGACCAAAATGAAACAGACATTAACAACTATAGGTCACCGTAAATAATACTTACATACAGACAGACAAACACACAGACTCAAAAATAGACAGACATGCATTATCAATTTTATACATACATACATGGACGTATATCTGCAGACGACATAAGCATAGCGACCTACGCATATACAGAGGCGATTATCATGCGCACTCATGTTATTTGCATAATATATGTTATAAACATATGTAAAAAAAGAGCAGAGCTACATTAAAAAATGGTTTATAAGATGTATGTGCATTATACATGTATGAGGTCTGGAGGACATAAGGTGGTGTGGTGGTACGTGCAAGGCAAGCGGCTCATACACAGCTACCGTAATTAAAAGGGATGTACAGAGTCACCATTTTGAAAAGGTTAATGATATATTTTCATAATGTATATTCTTCAGGTCTGAGTGACATTGTGTACTGAAGGAGTTACATAGAGTCACTGCTTATGCGCATCCATGTCATTTGGTTAATATGATGTATAAGCCTTAAACGGTCCGAGTCAGGTATGAACATTGGATCGATTTTTTTACTTTTATTATTGATGTGTTTGTGTAAACAAGAGTGAAACCAAATTTGTTAGCTGCATGACATTGAACGACGTAAAATAGTTCTTGGAACCTACACGCATACTCACATACACGCATATAAATATAGATTATAACTTGGCATTTTTAATTTCAGACCTCTTATCAGCCTTAGGTCATGACATTAGCCTAAGAGCCGGATGGACTGATAGAGGGTCTGATATGAAAAATGATATGTTGTTCTTTTTATCATAAACGCCAACAGAATACATACTAACAAAGACTATTCTTAAAATGCTTTTGTTGTAATATATGTTTTGCATTTCTTAATAGTATAATTTCTTTATACCTAATGATTTCTTTTTGTTAAACCTTGTTATGTTTTACACATACAAACGTACCATTTAGGTATATTTTCCGGAATGTACTGAATGACATCAAAATGTCATGCGATACGTTACAGCAAAGCAGTTGATTTAAAACAGAAGCAGTTGATATAAACAGTAGGCAGTTGATAACAGAAGTCATATCACACGGGTAATGCAATTCTTCAAATTTGATGAATAAATATATGAACAAATTAGTTTTATCATGTGGTACACTTATACCATTATTTTCTATAAGTATATGATAAACATACAAACATGCATGTAAAATGCACACCTACAAATAAATGCATACACATATAAAAAAAAACATACAAACAAAGACACATACAAACGTACGAACATATACACATACATAGACACAGTCAGGAATTCGTCAAAACCATGCGAGACGCAACATCTTTTGTGATCTCATGATGTCATCAGAATCAAAATTTTGATATTGTCATCTCGATCTTACTTGTGATCATTGCCTAATCTTTTAATTGTACAGAATGCTAGTAGTTATATTATGCGTAATTATAAATCAATTATCCCTTTTAAAAATAGTGATCTCTAATCCTTCATAACGCACACGGGCTTGCGGACTGAATATCGGCGTTAACGTTGCAATGGCTGCAATGTGAACATTTGTAAAGCAGGAAAGGTCGTAGGAGATCATATCACCAAAATGTTTAGGGATATTGACTTCCGGTTATTGAATTTCACTTCTCTACCAAAGTTGATTTCGTTCGGCCAAAAAACATCTTTGCAACTAGTGCTCATCTTAAAGGTACATTTAGTAAAGTAACACGTTTTCGTAATCGTGTATTTCCTTAGCTATCTTTTGCAACAGACACCAGAAACGAACTTATTTTTATTTTGTTCTTCTTTCGACAGACGGGTAGGGTAAGAATAAAAAAAATAGTTTGCCTTGTCATTGTACAACAAACGATAACTAAGGTAATAGGCGTGCAGCAGGGACCCAAAGCGTTGTATTGATTTTACTAGCTAGAACGACCATTGTTATGATATTTACACTTGGTTTGAACCTATAACAGAATAAATTTAGTCTAGAGGTTAATCTGCTTACCCTGCCAGAGCACCTATGGTTACCCCTATATTTTGTTGAGGTTCGTGATGATCAGTCTTTATTTTTCTATGATGTGTTTTGTTTACTATTGTTTATCTATTTGTCTTTTCCCTTTTTAGCCATGGCGTTGTCAGTTTATTATCGATTTATGAGTATGAATGTCCCTCTGGTATCTTTCGCCCGCCTCCTCCACCTTTCTGTATCACTGACAAAACAACAGCTATTTATTCATATCAAACAAGATTTATAGTGCATGTATTCATTATGAAATATTGGTTGCAAGTTTCAATGATAGACAAAACATTTCTTCAGTTGAATCGTATTGAATAATTATTGATATCCACTCCAGTGATATTATCGTAAAGAGTACACGGTCAATACGGCATAGGATAAAAATAGTAGATTTCGGAGGCTCGCGGGTACAAAAATTTCAGCAAAAATTAAACATTTGTTTTTTTCATTACAAATTTTATTTATTACACTATTAGTTATTACTTTATGATATGATATGATATTTAAATGCCAAAAAATGGCATTTTTTGCAGCGAAGGGAGATGATATGGACTTTTTTCAATGGTACAAAAATCAACAACAAAAAACGATTCAGTTTGGCCCCAGAAGACTTTTAAAATGTTTATATCATTGAAAAAGCTCCATATTATCTCCCTTCGGTGCAAAAATGCCTATTTTGGCATTAAAATTGAAATATCTTGTTTAACTCATCGGTGACCATTTCTTTATATCATTGTTTTCAAATAAGCTGTACATAAACTAAATAAGTGAAAATTTAAGCGATTTCTGTAATTAAGTTCTTTTTTTTATTTCCATATTACCTCTATTTCTCCTATTAGTTCAACAGAAAAAAGGACATTAACAAAAATGTATGCTTCTTTCGGAGGCAGATTGTGAGCTTAAATGAACGGTGACCCTATTTTTTTATTTCTATTTAGTATAGGATAAAGTTTTTTTATAGAAAAAAATAGCCAAATCCTATGTTTAAATTTTTTTTTATACCGCGAGCCCCATTAAGCTTTAAATTATCCATAAACAATAAACTGAATCCATAAAATGATGAAAAGTTTTAAACTCTTGCATAAACTTTCATATAGAAACACATTAAGAACTAGTATCTCAATTGTTTGTAAAACAATTGAAAGGTCTTTCTATAAAAGTGATGTTTTCGTAATGTAGTTTGTACGACTTTCGTTTGATATACGACAAGCATAACTTCTGAAACTTTCCGCTTTTTTCACTTAATGACCTCATCCGCCTACATTATTTGAGATCGGAAGTATGATGGGTTATAACATAGACTTGATAATATTTCATTTGATATGCGACAATGCCATATTCTAGAGTTTAATTTCGCACTTAATTACCCCATCCAACTAATTTTTGGAGGTCAGGAATTTGATATTTCAAATGTACACATCATGACCTTTCATTTGATATACAACAACCCTATCTTAAAAGAAAATTTATTGTTTGCACTCAATAACCACACCCAACCAGTTTTTGGGGGACGTCAATGTACGCTTTATGTTCTTTCATTTGATATGCGACAACCTAACCATTCGAGAAATTTGATTTTTGCACTAAATGACCCCACCCTTACCCCGAGGATGAAAAAGGGGTTTAAAATTTTCATTTTTAAGTAGAGTTTATTAAGACCTTCAATTTGATATATCAGATGACCCCATTTGACAAAGTGTAAAAAATGATGCAATATCAACTATATAAATAGAAGTTATGAAACTTACAAAGTCAATGCAAAACTTGAAAATTTCAAATTGATTTTTTTGATGTTTATGTCCATGGAATGTTTTTGGTATTTTGTCAAACATATAACTATGTTAACCTCTTCAATTTCTAAAACGTTTTAAGTGGTCAACTGTTGTTGATTCAGAAATACATGCCTCCGCTCGCAAAATTTCAAACTGTATTATCTTTAAAACGACAATAGATGTCTCACATCTGTTAAATAATAAATGATCTGCAGTTAAAGCACAACATTGTAGAATAAGTTTTGGGACAATTCCAAAGTTCATCAAGGTCACACTGAATCATCAAATATATGATGCAATACCAAACTTGAGAACAGGAAGTCGCAGAGACATGGGACTACCACCATTCAACTCAAGACTACTTGACCTTTCAAACATCACAAGGTCAAGGTCATAGAACACTTTGTAGGTCAAAGTTACATTCAATCATGACCCGACATTGACCTCAAACTGAAAGTCTTGAATTACTGATCGTCTTTACAGTTTATAGTAGGTTGATATTGTTACGGCCAGAAATTACCGTCAAACAGAATAAAATTTGACAGGAAGCATAAATGTATGTAAGGTTTCCTAGAAAATTTATTCATTTCGTTTCTATCGAAAAAACACATGGCTCCCATGTCAGATACTTATTTCTGATAGGCTGATACCTAGATAAGTCTTCAATTAAAACCGCATGGCACATAACTTGACAGGAAAAAAATATTCAAGGCTTTTATAAAGTCTGTTTATTTCGTCCCATTCGGAAAAAAAGGGCCACCATGGAAAATTCTTTTTTCTTATTGACTGATACATGAAAAAATATTTTCCTCCGATACTGCATGGCCAAATATAATGAAATTTGACAGGAAGCTTCTATGCAAGGTCATTTGATTATGAATATTGTTCATTTTGTCCTGATCAGACAAAACATAGCTGCCATTGATGATCATAACTTTCTAATTGACTAGCTTATACTTTAACAAACTCTCTGAAACCCCATGGCCAAACCAAATGGAATAACATTAGTTAATAAACAACTATCATTGCCATTATGAGCAATGTTTATTACTAGTGAAACATTTTTAAAGTCAGTTGTGTAACAGCATTTGTCAGTAAAACACGCGTAGACTCTGTAGTTACATGTATTTGTTGGTGAAAAACTTAACAGATGTGGTTTTCGTCTGTTAAGATACCTACAAAAACTTTTAGATTTCCAAAAAAATTGTAGAGAATTTATCTACAAAGGACATATTCGTTTGAAATAACAGATAGAATACGTTCTCTTGTCAGTGGTGTAATATGTCGTAAGCGTTGGTACCAGGCAAAACATTATTATTTGGCTGCTTAATTAATCTGCGGTCTTTTAAGCTCCTTAGTTATGAAAGAAAACCAGAGGCTCCCAGGAACCTGTAATTGCTCACCTGGATTACACAGTTACAAAACATAAAGAAACTTTTCAACCATTAACCTGCTTTTGCTTCCAATAGCTCAAGAAAAGAAGGATACTCATTTGCAGCAGATAGGATATTTGTTAAACTAAGTTCGGCTTGAGCAAGCAGTTCTAAACAGAGATTTTGAAATGAATTTGCCATAGGGACCTATGTTAAACGACGGCAGGTGGGTTCATTTAATAAAATTCTGAATGGCAACCATCCAATGATAATTCCATTAAGTTTGGTCCTTATTGGGCAAGTAGTTCCAGAAAAAAGAAGATTTTTTTAATGAATTCCCTTGGAGTCCTATGTTAAACTAAGTTCCGCTAAGGCAGCCATCTTAGTTGCAGGTCGTGGCAATCAGACACAATTTTGGCAGGGGATCACTCAAGGACCGTTCCATCAAAGTTTGGTCCAAATTTGCTGAACGGTTTCAGAGAAGAAGATTTTTTAAATCTCAACCCCCGTTTTTCTATTTTTAGCCTTACGGCCATCTTGGATGGAGGTTCCGGCTATTGGACACATTTTTGAAAAGGGGTCACCAAAGGACCATTCCACAAAAGTTTGGTCTTAATTGGCTAAGCAGTTTCAGGGGCGAAGAATTTCAAAATTTCATCCCCCCCTTTTTTCTACTTTTAGCATGGCGGCCATCTTGGATAGAGATTACGACTATCGGACACAATTTTGGAAAGTAACATCCCAGGGACCATTCCACCAAAGTTTGGTTCAATTTGGCTGAGCGGTTTCAGAGGAGAAGATTTTTTAAATTTCATCCCCCTTTTTTCTGTTTTTAGTCTGTCGGTCATCTTTGATAGAGGGTGTGGCTATCGAACACAATTTTGAAAGAGGTCATACAAGGACCATTCCACAAAAGTGTGGTTCAATTTGGCTGAGCGACTTCAGAGGAGAAGATTTTTTAAATTTCATCCCTCCTTTTTTCTATTTTTAGCCTGGCGGCCATCTTGGATAAGGGCGTGGCTATCGGACACAATTTTGGTAGGGGACCACACAAGGACCACTTATATGAGCGATATATTGACCCAGTAACACTGGAAAAATATCTACTCTTGGTTTATTCGAATGTAGTGTTTTGAAACTGTATGACTGCATTGTTAGAGCGGGAGCACATATAAGCTCGTCCCACTTGTTTTCAGATGCATAGAAATAAATCTTTGTCCCAGGTCTCCTATATAGATGCATACACGATACATCGGACCCAAGACAAAACAGACCACTTTTAAGACAAATCGGATCATTAGAAACTAAGACAAATAGACCATTAAGAAATACGAAAGGGCCACTTCCTCCACAAAACGGAAAAGTAAAACAGTTTAAACGTAAAATAAAGGTTATTACTTGTCAATTGTTTTAATGTATTCATAAGATAGACAATCCCGATATACTTTTAACAATCAGCTGTTTTATGAACATATCCGGAATTTTTTTAAGCATATATGTCTTTTTTAAAACACTTTCTGTGTTGCACTTTTGTGAGCATACTTGATTTTTTGTAAGTGAGTGTGTATGATTTTTGAGTAAGTGTATGACAGAGAAGACAGAAAGAGTAAAAAAAAGAGATATGTATATTAATTTGTCCGTGGGAGAACGTATTACGGTGGTCAATGACGTTAAACACACCCAGTATAGTAGTAATTAAGTTGTCTTAAGATATTTTGGTCCGATATATCATGTGGGTATCTATAATGGAGACCTGGTGCAAAGATTTGTTTTTATGCCACTTTAAACAAGAGGGACTAGCTTATATCTGCTCCTGTCTCTACCCATACAGTCATATGATCAAACGTAACATAAAACCCGACATTATAGACATTCGAACTTTTTCTTATTCCTAAAGTGAACAGTTCGACCTTACTCATCGGTAATTTCTTGAAAAGGCGATGTCTAGTACAAAAAAATGGTACAATGTAAGAACGTTTGCAGTACTAAAACATTTTTTATCAAATCTATTCACATTGATGAGCAGTGATTTATTTACAATATTTATGGAAACAAGTTGAGGTATTTCGTTTCATCTTGGGTATATACATAGGTTTACATGTGATGGGACATATCAGTTTGTCCTCCACGCCCTTGTTTATAGCTTTACCAATCCAGTTTGTATAATCACTGTTAGTAAGATTCCACACACAATCATCCATAACCACGATATGATTGTCCTTGGCCATTGGCTTAAAGTTATATAGATCTTTTTCAGGCACGTCACCAATGTGTCCACCGTCAACGAAAATAAAATCACATTTGATGTTCGGGTTTTCCTTTGTATAATTCGGGAGATTGATGGTCGAGTCCCCTCTTATCAGAGTGTGGTTCATGTCAGGATAAAGCCTATGGATTTCCTCAAGACCTATATCACAACCTCCATTGTTATAGCACATGTCAAATGATATTATCTCAATTTTTCCCAGGAACAGTTTTGCCCACATCATTGACGAATGTCCGCCGTTAAATCCCGTTTCACAAAATCTAGAGGCATGTTTCATATTCTGTTGGATATATTCATACACCGCTCTAAGTTGAGGTTTTTTGGTCAACTCTAAGGTAATACTGTCCCTCATAAAAATATGCCCTCCGACTTTAGTTTTGGCTAAACGTTTAGACAAGCGGTCGAAATCATGTTCATTCTCACAAATCCACTGTTCAAAATCGTCCTCGTTTTCACACGTCTGACCTAGTTTTGAATCTCGATGAGTCGGTACCTGCTTGTTGTCGTTCTCTGTGTAAGATATGAGAGGATTTTCTTCGCGAGTCTGTGGACGTGATTCTTCTTCACGATTTACCGAAATGTCTTGTGGTGGGAAACGTCTATTGATTCCAGCTGCCATATGATCTTCTAAATTTTGAAAGCAAAGTACTGCAAAAAGTGAAACTGTAAGTAGAACCATAACAGTGCAAAGGAATCTCTGTGACTCCAATAACTTCCTCATTTTTTAAGAGTACATAAACTGCAGCAGGTCTCAAGTTGTGCTGAATATAATTATATACAAAATTTAGTCCTGGTATCTATGATGAGTTTATTTACTGACAGACATTCGCATAATTCATATCCGTAAGATTTAACGAGCCATACCGGACACTGTAACAATTGATAAATATGTTGTTGTCCCCGCAGACAAAGCCCCAAATAACATTGTTTTTGTCTGTAAAAGTCACTACATTAATTGCTTGATAAACGAATTAGGTATAGACAATTCACTTGGAAACTCAACACATACCCTCACGACACTTACCAAAGAGGAAATCCTGGATAATCATAGGTCTGTTCTTTGTTCCTTTGGTATTTCAACCAACGATGAAGAACTGGATCTTCCATCACTGTATTGGATACCTAAACTACATAAGTGTCCTTACAAACAACGGTATATTGCTGGGTCTTCCAAGTGCTCCACGAAACCTCTTCCTAAATTATTAACATCTATTTTATCAGCAATCAAAGACGGGCTTCAAAGTTATTGTGAAACTGCCTATTCTAGAGGTGGCGTGAATCAGATGTGGATACTTAAAAATTCCAAAAATCTTTTAGAGTACATACAATCTAACTCTCTTTCATCTTGTAACAGTACTAAAACATTTGACTTTTCTACTCTTTACACAAGTATTCCACATTCCAAACTAAAAGACAAATTGAAAGAGTTGGTATGACTTTGCTTCATAAAAAAGAATGGCCAACGTAGATACAAGTATCTTGTCTTAGGGAGGGATAAATCATACTTTGTAAAGAATCACTCTGATTCAAACAAAAAATTCTCTGAAACCGATATTATCAAGATGCTAGATTTCTTGATTGACAACATATTTGTAACGTTCGGAGTACGTGTTTTTCAACAGACTGTCGGCATCCCAATGGGAACAAACTGTGCCCCCCTACTTGCCGACTTGTTTCTTTATTATTATGAGGCTGACTTCATGCAGGATCTTCTTAGGAAGAAAGATAAGAAGTTAGCAATATCCTGTAACTCTACTTTCCGCTATATAGATGACGTTCTTTCACTAAACAATTCAAAATTTGGAGACTATGTGGAACGCATCTATCCCATCGAATTTTAGATAAAGGATACTACAGATACAGTTAAGTCGGCTTCATATCTTAACTTACATCTAGAAATTGACAATGAGGGTCGGTTGAAAACAAAACTTTACGACAAATGAGATGATTTCAGCTTTCCAATTGTGAACTTTCCATTTCTAAGTAGCAACATTCCAGCAGCACCTGCATACGGGGTATATATCTCCCAATTGATACGATATTCCCGTGCTTGCATTTCCTATCATGATTTTCTTGATAGAGGGTTACTGCTCACAAGGAAGCTATTAAACCAAGAGTTCCAAATGGTGAAGTTGAAATCATCCCTTCGTAAATTTTACGGACGCCATCACGAGTTGATTGACCGTTATGGAATAACCGTTTCACAAATGATATCGGATATGTTCCTTACGTTGTAAATACAATCCCCTTCCCTTTCATGAATGTGACCTACCGAATTAGACTATTTACCGGATTTGTAATCACATAAGCAACACGACGGGTGCCACATGTGGAGCAGAATCTGCTTACCCTTCCGGAGCACCTGAGATAACCCTTAGTTTTTGGTGGGGTTCGTGTTGTTTATTCTTTAGTTTTCTATGTTGTGTCATGTGTACTATTGTTTTTCTGTTTGTCTTTTTCATTTTGCAGTAAATATGATAATCAAATTATGTGCATAATTAATTAATAGGATGCGTGTCTGAATATGTTTTTTTTATTTCAAATTATTTTTGTTGTAACGTCGTTGTTATGTTCCGTTATACAAATCCTTTCACTCTTGAGTCAAGATGAAAATATATTGCATTTTGTTTCATGTACAGTGGCAAATACTTCAAATACATTCAAGATGAGAACAAAATATCAATAGATTCAAAAGGTATTTTAGGGGTCGTTTGGGGAAAAGTACATGAATTTCAACAGCCACCAGTTATAAGGAACAGGGACAGTGCATGTGTATAAGGAATAGAGACATAATTTTTCGCCCTTGCATTAGCAAACAGACCACACATGGACCGACAAAAGAGCAGTTGCAAAAGTTCTTAATGTGCAGTAAGTGTGAAACTCCTTCCCGAGACCCCTGACTCGTCCCTTTTGTTTTTTTTTTTGTAATGTGTTTATTTGCAAAGAACTACATGTATATTAACAATAGTAAATAAGTTCATAGTACATCAGCAAAATCGAGACAAGTACATAAAGTTGATATCTTGAATCCTTCTATAAACATATAATATTATTAATAATAATTTGAAAAAAAAATTAGAAAATCTTAATCTGAGGTAGCATGGATTGGGGAGATATTCTTATTACGTGAAAGTTAACTTATAAAATCATTCTATTAGTTGGAGCCAGGGGTTCCAGCAGGTGTACGCTCTTTGCAGTGGTTTATTTTTATAAAATATTATTTTTTCAATAAACAAATTTTCTTTAAGATAATTTTTTAAGGCTATACTATTTACTTATCCACATTGCATTTTTGTTTAGTATATATAGTATTTAGTTAATAGTATTATGAGATTTCTTATGTAGTTTTTTTCTGTTTTTTCTAATATCCCAAATAAGACAATATCTAAATTAAGTGGTAGTTCAATTTGGACTTTTGAATATATCCATTTATTAAGTTCTTCAATTCATTAAATGTCCATCATTATCAATTAAATCATTTATTAGCCAGACGCCCTTTTCAGTCCATTTTTTTATACAGAGGGATTTGATTCCCAATTTTAATTTCTTTATTCTTCCAAAGATTAGATGTGATAAAATCGTATTCGTTCTTAATAGCTATTTTGGTTTGTAGTTCAGTACAAGCATTAAAAACCAAAAAGGATTTCTTACTTGTGTTCTTGGACCTACCAAGAATAATTCATTTAATTCAATTTTTTCAGTACAAGTTAGTAACTTACAATAATTATTAGTTTGTTTGATTATTCTTCTTATCCAAATTAGTTTTAATCCTTTGATGTAATGTTTTAGATTTAACATGTTTAGTCCACCCAGTTCATATATTTGAGCAATTGTTTCTCTTTTAATTTTGTCTGGTTTACCATCCCAAATAAAATCAAATAATTTTTTTATGAATTGATTTAGTAATCCATCATTAAGATTTGGTAAAGTTAGAAATAGGTGTTTGAGCTTTGAAATTATAAGACTTTTAATTATAGTAATTTTTCCAATTGGGGATAAGTATTTGTTAGACTAGCTTTTCATTGTTCTTTCTATCTCTTTAAATTTGGGTTCAAAATTTAGTGTTTTCATTTCTTGTAAGTCTACTGAATATTTAATACCCAAGAGCGTAAATCTGTTGGAACCCCACTCCAATCCCCACTTTACACACATTGTATCTTGGCTATATTTCTTTTTCCCAATCCAGACTACCTTTGTTTTCTCTAAATTCATCTTGAGACCAGACCATTCAGCATATAGTTCTAAAACACAAAGAGATGCATCTAAGGACTCTTGTGAACCATTTAAAATAAGTGTGGTGTCATCAGCATATTGTGATATCAAAAATTCTGAGTCTTCAATAGTAATACCTTTTATATTTTCGTTTTTTCTAAGTAATATTCCTAAAATTTCTGCACATAACAAGAAAATGTAAGGGGATAAAGGATCCCCTTGTCTGCAACCTATTTCAATTGTAAAAAATCTGATAGAAAATTATTCTGCGTTATTGCTGATTTGGTATTTGTAAAAAACGTTTTAACCCAATGTTTTATGGAATATCCAAAGTTGAAAAAATCAAGAACTTGTTCTATGAAAATCCAGGATGTTGAATCAAAAGATTTTCAAAGTCAATGAGGAGGAGAATGCCTGGGATATCATTGTCTTCAGTGTAGTGTAGTAAATCGTATATTACTCTGGTGTTTTCACCAATAAATCTACCAGGTATAAATCCTGTCTGGTCATTATTAATTAAGATTGTTAAAACTGACTTTATCCTTTCTGCAATACAACTTGATGCTAATTTATAAATATTATTTAAAAGACTAATTGGCCGCCAATTCTTTATGTATTGTTTTGGTTTGTCACCTTTTGGTATGCAAGTTATAATACCTTGTTTTAGGGAAATAGACATTTCCCCTTGATTATAGCCATATTTAATTGATCTATGTATGAATTTACCTATATCAATCCAAAAAAAATTTAGGAATTCATTTGTGTATCCATCCGATCCAGGGCTTTTCTCATTTTTCATTTTTTTAATTGCATCAGTCAATTCTATAAATGATATTTCCCCATCTAACGACTCTTTTATATTTTCAGATAATTTTGGTATATCTTTATGAGGTAAAGCATTGCTCAGATTAATAGATTTTATTGTCTCATTTTTGGAATATAGATTTTTGTAATAATTTATCGCTTCGTTTAGAATTCGTTTTTGGTTTTCAATTATATTTCCTGATTGATCAATTAATTTAGGAATTGTTTTATTTACATAATTTTTTTGTCTCTAAATTTATGAAATATTTTGAAGGTTTCTCTCCTTCTTCTACCCGTTGTGTTTTTGACCTTATGTATTGACCCCTCATTTTATTTTGTCTGAGAATTCTAAGATCTGTTTTTTTTCTATCTATTCCAAAATTTCATCTGTTTGGGTTATTTCTTCCAACTTGTTTATATCTTCAGATAGCAAATGTTCTGATTTATTTGTTTCTTTCTTTTTAAATGAAGCATATGATATTGTTAAATTTTTATAAACCCCTCCCAATTCTGAAGTTATTAAGTTTTTTTTGTAAAATAATAGGTGAGTGATCTGATCTATAACTATTTTGTATCTTTAAGTCATGTACATTTGGATAAAAGCTCTGTGAAACTAAAAAAAAATCTAGTCTGGCCTGTTTTATGGGTTTGGTTTCCTCCAAGTATATCTTTTACTTTCTGGATATAGTTCTCTAAAGGGATCAGTTAGGTTGTAAATTTCCTTTATATCTAAAACGTTTTCCTTGGCTTTTGGATTATTTATATTTAAGTAATTAAAAGTATCAAGGTCTTGATTTTGCACTACGTTATAATCTCCTGTCACAATGACGGTATGATTATCAAATTCTTCAATTATTTCACTAACTTTATCATAAAAATCAGGGCTGTCACTGTTTGGACCATATAATGTAATTAAAGTAATATTGCTATCTTCAATTTTAATATTCAATCCTAATAGATTACCATTTTGATCTTTTTTACTTTGTAAAATCTTATATTCAAAATTATTATAAAATAAAATGGCCACTCCTCTTTGATTTGAAGAAAAGGAACTAAAGACACATTCTCCACCCCATTGATTCTTAACAAACTGTTCATCTTTTTCAGAAAAGTGTGTATCTTGAAGACAATACATGCTACAATCTTTTGCTCTTAGATAGTCTAAAACATCTCTTCGCTTTTCAATTGAATTAAGTCCTTTGCAGTTGTATGAGACAATCTGTATAAGATTATTTTTCATTTAGAGTATAAATGACACAAATAGTTTGAAACATAATTTATATATAAAATGACAGAAAAAGTCCCACACAACTGGCAATAAGTAAAGAAAAGTTAACACAATGTGTGTTATGTAGTAATGGTCTGGTCTCTGATTCAAACATGATGTTAATAGTAATACTTCTGCTATGATTTCTATATCTTCATGTATATTTGCCAATAAAATAATAAACAAAATAAAAAAACATTGTAAAGAAAAGAAATAAAAAAAAAAATTTAGTAAAAAATTAAGGAAAATAATAAATAAGAGCAAGTTAAAAAATACAAGATATATACCTGCAAATGGTATAGTCACCAGCTTACTGAAATTACAATTTATAGTCTTCTGTGGGGGGGGGGGAGGTATTTGTTATACTTTGATCAAAGGGTAACATTATGAAATGATCATTTATTGAGTTGAAAATATAACTTGATTTATGAATAAATCAGCTGTACTCATCACATCATTCTTTTGCAGTTTTAATGAGTTAATACTTTTTAAATATACTGAGTACAGCTCTTGTTTCAAACTAAAAAAAAATCCAAATGCAATGAATATCTTTTGAGTTATTTCCCTTTGATTGTGAAAAGTAGATTTGTGTTAAATCTTGAAATTATTTTTGTCTTTACTTTTCCTAAATTGTCACCTAAGAATGTTTTAGCTAAAGTTTATTTTTTTTTTATTTTCAAGTTTCACTGTCAAGGTTTCATTGCATGTTTATGAACATCTTTGGTGTAAATATTATCCATTAAGAAGTCTATATTATAGTTCCTGAACATTAGTCCTAAAAGTGGAATATGTAAATGCAAACAATATATGTAACAACAAATTAACACCTACTACCTGTGTTTAAGGAGCAATGTAATGAGATATTGCAATGTATACGTAAGCTTCCTATTCAAAATATGAAGTCATAGCTTATTGGAGAATCATGACAATGTAAACTTTATGCTAATTCTGATCTCATCTACATTTATCCATGTGTACAGAAAAAGAAAGGCCTACTTTAAATTTCAATATAAGTTATGAGGAAATTAGTTATCACTGTTAATTAAGAAGCTACTTAAATTATTAAGTCTGAGTTATATGACTATCAAATGATTATGATAACACTGTTTTGTAGTAACATTAAAAATTGTGATTAATAATAATATATATTATTTCTGTTTTTACACATGTGTGTGTCTAAGGGTTTCCACATATTATGAACATGTATCATATTTTATTATATGTAAGTAAGTCATGGTAATATAGCGAGAGTTCTTGTACATCATTACATGTGTACATAAGTAAATTTATTATCTATGGAACCTATATATATCAGATAAATCAATATGAAATTAATTCGCCATCTCAAAATCTAACGCAATGCGAGTAAAACGTACACCAAATTATTTTGATTGGTTTATGAATAATATTATGTAACTTAATTGGCTTAAAGTTTTGTTAGTACATGTACATCTAAATTTCAAGAATAATCATTTTCAATTGATAATTGGCCTTTAGCTTCTGAAACGGTGAATTGTCAAGTTTGAAAACAACATGCTAAACATGCTAAAGGCATATATTTTGGTTTAAATACAAAGCAAAAGCAGGAAATTTGCAAATCAAAAAAAGCTAATACAATGCAACTATTTTCTCAAGCAAAACATAAATCAAAAAATCAAAAAATCAAAGCAAAAACACAACATAAATAGCAAAAGATAAGCACACAACATCAAAAAAAAGATAAGCACACAACAAAAAGTAGAATAAGAAAATGCAAAAACATCAAACAAGCGCACTTTTTACTTACTGTTCTTTTTTTTTGTTAAACCTGAAATATATATAATAAGTACATAGTTTAAGAAACATGGATATATATATACATGTATATATTCATTTATAGATCTAAATAGCTGGTGGGAAAAACCTGAAACATTTAAATAAATAACAAGCATGCTTGTCAAGAGAAGAAATTATATACATTGTATGCGCTTGTTATTTAAATACATTTCAATGACCGTCAATATATTTTCAAAAGTAAATTAAGTGTATCATGGTGGCAAAATCAAAACAAACAATCCTCATTTATAAGGTAAGCAACAGAGAGCCTCCCTCCTAAGAAACCAATTATCTTTTGAGTTTGTACGTGTTTGTAGGAGAATACGGGTTCCGACAACCTTGATTCTTGTTTGCAGATGTTCCTCATTCCTAATTTTGTAAGCCAGCTTTGCAAGCTCATGCCTAGATTCTTTCATGACTGGGGGTAAATCATCAACAATGCGCATGTGTTTGTTTGACAAGTTATAACCTTTAGATAGGGCGTACTGCTTGTCTCCATGATGGATAAAGCGGACAATTATAGGGGCAGGCCTTCTAATCTGGACTGATGTTTGCCTAGATGGAATACGGTGAGCAATGGCAATAGGGAAGCTTTCGGCCTTTTCTTTATCTATTTTTAGATCTTGAATAAAAAATGTATTAAGAACCGCATGGATATCTTCATTATCACTTTCTGGCACTCCATAAAGAAGGGCGTTGTATTTTCTCTCATGCTTTTCTAACAAAACCTGTTGTTCTTGCAGAATAGAATTTTTTTTTCTAGACTTGTTCTAAAAATATTCAACTTCTTATCTGCTACCCTGTTAATTTCTAGTTCAATGTGGCCTACACCTTTTTCTAGCTCAAGATGGTCCGTCCGTAACTTTTGAACCTCAAGTTTTGTGTGTATAACATCAGTTTTAACCTCATCTACCTCAGATTTTATTTCTGTTACTATGCGTGTGAAGTGGTCCTCTATATTGTCTAGCTTGTTGGATAATATTCCTACTTTTCCGTCTATACCAATAATAAGCTGTTTCAGTTCAGAAATAGACTCAATGGTAGCCATAGTCATAAAAAGAAAGTAGTTTTCAGTTATATAGGCGATAGGAGTCTCGTACCTTGTTACTTGTAAAAGTTCAAAAATCCCCTCTCAATAACATCTCATGCACAAACTTTGAATTAAATCATTTTCTGGACATTACGTGTGCATCGACGGTACAAAGTGTTGTTGTTAATTACATGTAAACTGGGTGAAACTATACTTTTTTTACTCGTCAATTTTTTCCATGGGCAGCGCCATTACAGGGGAGATAATTCTTCCCTTTTGTGACCGGACATGGCTACGTATTAATACATCCTGCACAGCCACTTATACATTCATTTCAAAATATGGACTAAAATATGATCAATCTCATTATATGTTATGAATTACAACTATTTAATATGGCCATGTTAAGATAATATTATGTTGGTATCTTCTTCTGAAAACGGTAGAACTTAATTTCCCTGAATATCTTCAAGACTATTTCCAAAAAGTCTTCATCATTAACAAAATAAAAAGTATAATAGCTTCTAAGGTATACTTTGAAGGTATAACCACAACATTATGACATTTTTTAAAAAGATATTTCACCTTATAATGGGTCATAGCAGCTACTCGGGTAAATTGTTACAGGTATGCACATGTACCACAACAATCAAGCAGAATAGCATACTTTACCAAAACTAATAAAGTGAAAACAGGAAATTGTTGAAGAGACAACAATCCGACCAAATAGCAGAAAAAAAAAGATTTATAATGTATACTAGTACTTTTTCTTTGATCTGGACTGAACTCCGAAAGCAAACCTTCTTTTAGTTTTCCAGATTCATATCAGTTAACGTTATTATAAGGATATGTCTTTAAATGCAAAATTTTGAATATCTTTTATAATACTTTGCCGCGGATATTGTTTCAAAACTGTTATCAACAATGCAATATATATTTGTAAATTTGTTTGTGAAATATTCAATTTTTAGTATTAGACCCTAAAATACATCGGATTTGTTACCTACAAGTGAAATAAACTCGTTGAATAAAAGGATGTTATTTTTTTTTATTTCAATTGATATAATTCAATGCATGAACATTATGTATTTGATTATCTCTGTCTGGTGGTGGATGAAAACGCCAACTAACTTCATCATAACTCTGAAATGAAAACTCGTCTATATCCATTTACATTCCAGGTTATTTAGAAATAAACTCATTATCGATACAGGATTGAAGTTTTATATTTGCGCCAGACACGCGTTTCGTCTACAAATATGACATTATTTAGAAAGAACCGTAAACTTGAAGTAAGTGCAGTGAGCTTGTATGCATTAAATGTTATATTTTGATCGCTGATTTCAAGTTCCAAAAACATGTAACAGTTTTTTAAACCAAAGTCCTAACTTACCAATCGAAGGGTTTGGATGATGTACATGTATGAAAGCACTTTTAGATGGTAAGCATTGAAGTGGTTTACATTTTTTTCAAAATTTCTTGATAGCGAGTGTTACTTATCAAGACCACTTAAGTTCACTTTTCATGTGTTTAAATCGGAAGTGGGTAATCGGAATGTCAAATATGAAAATTTCCGAAATTAATTTTGTCAGGGATTCGTATTGATTTTTTGGTTTTAAATTTTGTTCTTTGTGTTTTTCTATTTTGAATATCATTATTGTAAGGATTACAGTCCTATTTATCAAAAACGTGTTTGAATTAAACATCTTTTTATTCAGTCAAGTTTAAGGGTAAGAAAACATCCGAAAATTTACAAATTTGGTACGACTTATTGTTAAATAAAACTTCATTACTTGTTTCTTATAATGTAATATAAAGAAAAGTATATGTTGTGCAATATCAACATATAATACTTCAAAAAAGTTGTTCTGTAACGGAAATGTAACAGAACCCGAATAGTGTTTGATAATGGACTAACTAATTCAGAATATATATTTGATACTAGGCTGTAAACAACAAATGCCATTATGTCGTAGGCTAAAGTAGTGATTTTATCTTTTAGTACTCTTAAATATGACTTAATTATTACTTTAAAACGATTTTTCATTGCTAGATAGGTTTGTATTTTTAGTCTTACACATTTTACGTTGTGCTGTGCTGAAACTTATTTGATGGAATACTCTATTACAGTAAAACCTGTTTAAACCGAACCTCTTCGGAACTTAAGATTTTGTTCGGTTTTATCAAATTCACAACGCACACAGTTGGTATGGCGGTGTTTAAAGCATGTTTGGTTTATACAGGTTTTCGGTTTATACAGGATTCGGTTTAGCTAGTTTTCACTGTATTACCTTTTAAATTGTATTGAACAAATTCAAATAACTAGAATACCGTTTGTACGAAAATAATTGAAAACGTACCATAATGTGAAATAGCAGAGTCGTAGATAGTAAGATGATTCTTGAAATACAGTTGCTACTTAAATACTAAGTTAAATACAAGTACTTGGTGAATGATCTGCGTGGTTTATCACATCGATTAGTGACATATGTTGTTTTTCTGTTATAATATTGATTGAATAAGCAAACATTGTTAAACGTGTTACTAGCTGTAACTGTCACTAAAATATTTTCAATTCTTTATGGATATTGTAATTAAATCAGCAAAGAGTAAAATCAAACAAAATTCTGAACTCAGAGGAAATTCAACGGAAAGGCTCTAATCAAATGACAAATACAAAAGCTCAAACACATCAAACAACTGAATAACATCTGGCATATTCGTGACTTGGTAGAGGCATTTTGTATTAAAGGAAATAATTGATTAAGCCTGGTTTTATAGCTAGCTAAACCTTTCGATGGTTTGACAGTCGCATCCAATCAAATCACTTTGACAACGATCTGTGAACAAAACAAACAGCCAGAACAGGCAAAATTGAAAGAAAAAAATAGGGATACAGCAGTAAACATTGTGTTACAATAATAATCACCACAAAAACAAACAAATATGTAACAAAATAGCACAACAAGATATAAAGACAATACACATTAGCCAGACTCGCCTTTCCTCTCAAAACGACACACCCAGGGCGCTCAAATCCAAGGAGATGAAATGCCAAATTGAATAAACCAAAGCTGCATACAATTGATAATTAGGGGGAGGGCTGGGAACCAGCTAACATATTTAACCACACCACATTACCTATGTATGTGCCTGGCCCAAGTCAGGAGCCTGCAATTCAGTGGTTGTCGTTTATATATGTTACATAATTGTTTTTCATTCATTTTTTTTACATAATTTAGGCTGTTAGTTTTCTCGTTGGAATTGTTTTACATTGTCATTTCAGGGCCTTTTATAGCTGACTATGCGGTATTGTCTTTGCTCATTGTTGAAAGTCGTACGGTGACCTATAGTTATTAATTTCTGTGTAATTTTGTCTCTTGCGAAGAGTTGTCTCATTGACAATCATACCACATCTTCTTTTTTTATAATCAATTTAAAAACCATCTTCGTCTGGATCAGACCCAATGCGGACAGATTTTATATTTTTAATACGTTATTACTTCCTTTTTATCTTCTAATGTTTTCTATATACAATAGTAACTGTAATGGTTTATACAATTTGTGATACTCTTTTAAATGATAATGTAAAATGTTGTCTTGTAAGTTAGTAAGTAAGTAATGACTTTATTTAAAGAGGATTACCCAATTAGCATTCACAAATTAACCTTGACACCCCAACAAGAACAAACAGTACTAATATTACAAAGCCTACAATTTTGAAAATATTATGTAGCTGCAATATTCATGCTAACTGTGCATTATCTGTAGACCGAGAGAAAATTAAGTATATATATAGACATAAAATACAAAATTATTAAGTTACAAAATGTTAGAAATTATTATAAATTAAGGAATGTATCTCCCTCATGCAAAGCTCTGATTCCTTTCACGGATTTGGCTATACGTTTTAGACCTTTAGGATTATATCTCTTTGCCTTTTATATAAGCTTTGGATTTAAAATATTTAGGCCACGAGCATCACTGAAGAGACATGTATTGTCGAAATGCGCATCTGGTGCAGGAAAATTGGTACCGTTAATGTTATTGTTTTAAGTCATTTAAAGTCAAGAAATTTATACATTTTTGTTTCAATGTGTTTCAGACCCAAGATAAAAGATAAGACCAGGTTAACATATATAAATTCTGTCGATGATATATGTTAATACCAAAGATGTCTGATGCTGTCTTCCCATACCTGTCAACTGACCCGTATTTTGCGGGTGTGACCCGAGATTTTCACAATTCTAAGGGATCACGCGGGACACCCGCCGGGTCACTGAATAACGCGGGAATTCCGAAAATGACCCGTTTTCACCTGGATTTCTAAGCCTAGAGAATGATTTCATAAGTGATTTTTCTTTGAAATACCGGCAAATTCGCAATTCTTCAATCAACAGAAGTTCAGCTACCTGTGTTAACTGTCAAATTAAGTGACTCATCAAGTGCATGGCTTCACTTGACAGCTTTGGTGTCAAGCACATTGTTAATTAACACCAATTACCTTAGCTTTAGGTCGTAAATAAATTTCACTGTTGTCACGTTTTACAAACATTTTTCAACTGAGTTACTTCCCCTTTTTTGCCACCATTCAAAATTGTTCCTTATATTTACGTTTTTTTGGGTAAAAAAAGATCAAATCTACTACAAATAGAATTTAAATACATATTGACATATAACTTTTTAATTTAATACATACCTTAATACAATTTTTTTTTTTAAGTTGAAAATTATTTTTTTTATCTATACTTCCTTGAACTGTTTAACTTTATTTTTCTTATGTTCTAATTACCAAATTGTTCTGGATCAGCTGATGAGCAAAGACTGAACAGCCAGTCACACCTTTCTAAAAATAATTAAAAAAAAGGCCAGTCACAACTTGAGGGTGAAATACTATACATATAGACCAATGTAGAAATGTTAATAATAACATTAACCAAAGAGGAGAAAGTGTCACAAAGTTATGAAAAGCTTTTCAAAATGCAATGAAATAATGATTAATAAAGTGAACATGTTTTGGAAACTTTTATTTAAATTATAAAAAAAATGGCCCCTAATTACTGAAATTTAGCTAGAAAAAGTTCGTACGCGTTATGACCTGAGATTTCATTCTTCAATGCAGGTTATGACCTGCATTTTCATCGTCACAGGTTGACAGGTATGTCTTCCGTACTTTCTTGATCAATATTATACATTTTCCCCCGTGCCTTTTGAAATTTTGTTTTGCTTTTACGTCTGAAATAAATTTGAATTAATATAATAAATACTTATAATGAATTTTGATATTGCTATTGAAAAAAAAGTTTAAGACGTTATGTACATTAAACGCACGTAACGCCGTATATTGTAGTCCCAACGTTTCAGAAGGGAATATGATACTCAGAGGTCAATATGAAGATTTTTTCAATGACATTTTGAATAGTCCCAATGGCAACCAATCAAAGGTTGATTAAACTATAAATATGTATAAATAGTGAAATAAAATAACGTAGTCGAACATTGATATGACAGTTGGTTTACAGAAGTTGTAATTATTCGTTTAATACATTTAATCATTAAAAAAAAGTCTGATATATGTGTATAGTATCGTTTACAAAAACTGTAATATTTCATTTATTCATTTGTATATTATGTTATTATGATATTAATAAGGCAGTATAATATATATTCAGTTATGATAGCAAAATAAAATTACTTTGTTTATACTAGCTAAT
The DNA here is from genome assembly GCF_965363235.1 of Mytilus galloprovincialis. Lineage (NCBI taxonomy): Eukaryota > Metazoa > Mollusca > Bivalvia > Mytilida > Mytilidae > Mytilus > Mytilus galloprovincialis. The sequence goes on from NC_134842.1 coordinate 102,556,295, forward strand.
TATACAATACATATCGACAGTCTTTGTTCTTCTTCGTTAATTGATTGATTATGCAAGTTATGCACGTTTTGATGATGTACGTGTACCATCTTTCTTACTTCGTCATCAATATATTAATTATGATTAAGTCAGCGGAATTTTACATGTAACTTTTAAAATACACTTGAAATAAAGAATAATATGATCTGCGTGGTTTATCGCATCGATAAGTGACATATGTTGTTTTTCTGTCTTAACATTGACTGCATTAGCAAACATTGTTAAACGTGTTACTAGCTTTAACTGTCACTAAAATATTTTCAATTCTTTATGGATATTGTAATTTAATTAGCAAATAGTAAAATCAAACAAAATTCTGAACTCAGAGGAAATTCAACGGAAAGGCTCTAATTAAATGACAAATACAAAAGCTAAAACACATCAAACAACTGGATAACATCTGGCATATTTGTGACTTGGTAGAGGCATTTTGTATTAAAGGAAATAATCGCAGGCAGGTTAATGCAGTTTAAAAAAATTTAGCAATGATTTTCGGTGTTTGCATCGCAATCTAAATCTGACGTCATTTTCCTAACTATTCGACACGTGATTGGCTAGAACGTTCCGTCGACGTCAAATTTGAGCTTGTCACCAACAGCTGATCGGGCACCTTGTTATGATAGAAGTCAGTGTCTTCAGTTCGACAACAACACGTTAATATAGATGTGGGTTGCTTATACTTTGAGGTACGTCAGTTTTAAATTATTTTAGCCTTCTTCCGAGGATCTTGGATATTCATTTCATTCACGATTACATTTTCTTTAAATATCTAGTACCGTAGGTATATTTGTACCCGTATTTTAAAATCGATCGCATGTTAAATCATTTCTTATTCCAATTTATAACATATTGTAGAAGTAAAACAAAGAATTATTCAAAATATATGCATGCATGACTCTGTGCATCTTACTTATGCCTCAGTCTGTATTTAATAAAATTGTGTAAGCATTCACATGAGATGTTATATGTGAGAAATATTTTTTATCATCATGGCCTTAATTTATTAACAACTTAAAGTTTTCATTTATGGTTTTAAATCTGATGCTAAGTCATTATAGTATTATTTTAAATCATCCCTTTTAGTGTACATTTGAATTTGTTGTCTTTACTATATTTTTTTTCTTGTCTTTTTTTTATATATAGACATAAGATTAAAGTAAATATGTACTTTTAATATTGATTCACTATAATAATGTGTATCTGAAGTATATGTGTGTTTGTGTAAATCTTTTCAAATTATGATACACTTGTTATAAAACAATATTTACATCAACAGATCAATCTTAATTGTGTAATTATTGTAACTTCTTTTGCAGATTGATTTACAACTGGCACATATAAGTTGACAGTTAATGCATAAAGAATGTAGTTTCTATGATATGAGGTCTACACAATTAAATGTAAGTATTAATTGTATTATAATGAATGATTCCTGCTAGGGTCCTTCAGTTCTATATTTTATATACCATTTTGTATAATCTTTATCTGTTTTGCTCATTATTTTCTATTCTTTGTATTTTAACACACCATCATTCTCTTTTGTTATCAGTCTTTTCTTAATTTTTAATGTCTCAGCCTTTAAATTTTGCACATTGCCCATAGGGATTATAACATGATTGGTGTATCTATTCTGTAAACACCATCCAGACCCTCAGTTTATGTGAATATATATAAGTTATCTGGTGTATTTAGTCACACTAACCCAATCTTGATTAAGTCATATTGATTATTAATAACAAATTTGCAAAGCAATGTGATGGGTAAATATCAGTTAAAGTAAGTTGTACTTACAAACTTTATTGTACTTTTACAGACAATTCATCAATTAAACTTTGTGTCAAGTTTTCTTTTAATTCAATAATAATTAAGGAATACACAAATGTGACAATTTTGACTGAAGTTTTCTATTTGTATCATAATATGAATACCAATTACTTTTAAATGCCATTAATGGTTTACATATTTTTTTCAGTACATGCATGAAGATGACTTGGAGGCAATGGTATCATACATGTTAGTTTTAACTATAATAGCCTAACTGAAATTTGAAAAAAACTTATCAGAGGAAAAGAGTGACCACTTCTTTCTTATGAAGATCAACACTCACAAGGAAATTATCAGACAATTTGTAACCAGATATGGGGGCAGTTTTAGATCTATGCATGGAAAGAAAGTGAAAATCAATGTTTTTTAGATAAAAGCTTGATGATATAACACAAATATAACAGTGCTGAATATGAAAACCCCATGCCATGTCACATGTAACTTTTGGAATGCAGAGCTTTTCAGTATTACAAAAAAAGGAAGGATTTCTTAATGTTAAAACTGACTCTGGAACATTCAATACAAAGAAATAAAGAAATAAAAACATAAGAGGAAATGAGTGTGCACTTTTTTTTGAAGGATCAACACACAAAAGGAAATTTTCATATCATTATGCATCATGTGCAGTAGTTGAGATAATTTTGGATATATACATTAAACTGTGAACTAAGTGATAATTATAATTCAAACATCATATGTGGTACCTGCATGTACTTACTGGTATATATATTGTAATTCACAACAATTTACATTGATATATAGGAATATTCTTTGCATGATACATGTGAAATAAAAAAAGACAAGTATAGGAATAAAGAATTATCTTGTACAGCATTATCATATGAAAACCAGCAGGATGATACATGCATCATAATGTCTATACATTTATTATGGATTGGAAACCTACAAGGAAGTATTGTATGAATTGTTATAAGAATTATTAGTTTAAATTCAGTGTGACATATGCAATGCCTTTTATTTTAATTTTGAGAAAACTATTTGAAATGAATGAAAAATTATAAGTTTCTTTGACATTGAAACCTTTGAAATAGTCATATTTGTATGTAATAGGCAGATAATACTCATACTGAACTCAAGGCTTTCACATGCATACAACTTTATTGAATAAACAAATAGATTTATCTCAAGGAAATTTCTTTTTTTAATGTTTTTTTCTATAATAATTAACTGTTTTGTACTGGAAAAAGTGCAATCAATGAATTATGCATGTTCAAAAATGAACATAGCTCTAGAAATTATTGCTTATAGCTGATATAGTTTTAAAAAAGACCCATTCACACATGTGATGTGAAAGTAACTGATCCTTATAATTCAGTGAATTAATTAAAAATGTTTTTAAATAAAAAAAAAACATTGAAAAAACTTTAATAGGGCTGAGTAGATAAATATTTCTCATAAAACATGAGTTTGATAGAAGGGGCTTCATATTATACACTAGTGCTTGTTTTAAAAAAGTGTTTTCCCTATCAGGAGAATCATTTTGTTTTAGAAATACTGTTATATAAGCCGTTCGTCATCACGGTATTTCACCATGCTAAACCTTGGTAATCTAAAAGTCGTAAAGACCCTATGATATTCAAATTTAAGGAAGTAAGCAAGATAATATTATTTGCAATCGGCAGATATGACACACATATGTTTAGAAATGAACATTTGGTTACGAAAACCCTCACAAAGTATAACGTCAGAGTATCCCCCCTTTTTTCTTTTCGTATGCATGGTGATTCTTTAAAGATTCATGAACAACTCAAGTATGAAATGTGAAAAAAAAACATTATTTTACATCTTTAATGTGTTTATCTCTAGTCAGAAACTATCAAACTGTCGATTATTTCTTTCCCGGCATTTTTACACCGAAAAGGGGAATAATCGATCTGAATCAATTCAGTGTTTAAATGTCGCCGAGTAAGGACTTGAATATCATTCATCTATAAAGATCGCACTGGCACACCCCGTTAACATTTATTGATCTCTTTAAAACTTGGCATATTTATTCTTGAAAAGCTGATGAATACGAAGGTTGCTGTTTCTTGTTTTTAAAATGAATATAACATTTCTAAAATTGGCAAAATAGTTGACTTTTGGTGTGGCCACGGTTGAATTGTTTGTCTTTTCTGTTATTTTTTATTATAAAAGGGCACATTTAAAGAATGAAACAGCTGTTACGGGAAAGATAACATATTTGTCAACCAAATACAACTTTATTTTTATTCATTTGTCTAGTTCTATGGGGTGCGCCAGGCCCTTGAAGTTGGACGTTCACACGCCATCTTTGAATGCTGCCCGTTACCATGACAACCAGATGGAGGGTTCTGAGACACCAGAAATTAAAACTTTGGATAATATTAGGGATGATAAAAATAAGTTCTGGGTATGATAGTTTCTAGACAAAATTCTAAATAATTTCAAATTTCATTGATTTTTATATAAATAAATAGCCGATTTACCCTCGAACAGCATTAACCTACCTGCGATGGATTAAGCCTGGTTTTATAGCTAGCTAAACCTTTCGATTGTTTGACAGTTGCATCCAATCAAATCACTTTGACAACGATGTGTGAACAAAACAAAGTTGATTATGATAGAGTCAGCGGAATTTTAAATGTAACTTTTAAAGTACACTAGAATATACATAAGATGAATTTATAGATTTTTTTAGTTATTATTATATAAATTTTCCTTATCTGCGTAATATCGTCTATTTTAGACGATCCGGTACATCTTACATTTGATTGTTTGTATTAAGACAATGATGTATATGTTGTGTGTACAAGTTATCATTTTGTACAAATTATAATTTGTACAAAAATATTGTACATATTATAATTTGTATTTTGACTTTATACTAATTACAATTTGTATAAAACGTGCCTGTACGAATTACAATTTGTACAAAATTTGACCAAAATTCACCTATAATTTGTACAATAATTTATAATGTGGGTTTTGGTGAAAACAGCATTGAATCAGACGGAAGTATTTTAATTAACTGACCACACATTAAACCTTATTAACAGAATATACTATTTTTTTACAAAATTACAAAAGGCAGATTGATTTTCAAAATTTTTTTAGAAAAAAAAAGTAAATTTGCAGGATTTAAAAAAAAATTAATGCACAAAATCCTTTTAAAAAAAATAATTATATAATTCAATATTACTGCTTAATTAGTTCTTTTCTTTATTTTGATGATTTTTCATTATTCAGCAACTTTGCAAATACTAACATTTGTAAAGATTCAACATTTTGGATCGTTAAAGATCGTCTTCAGAATTTGGATGATCGTCAAAAGGATCTCGAAAAATTATTCAAAAAGTCCATGAAAATAATCAAGTCTTTCTTTAAACAGGTGATGATTTCTATTTTTGATCGGTATATCAAATAATTGGATTTTCATGACTTATTCTGCTTTACTTGTGTTTGTTTAAAGGTTGATGGTTCAATGTCATTGGGTCTGACAACTTAATAATACTACACTAACTAGTTTTCGTATAACAATTAAAGTACGTCTATCCGTTCTGTATACGTTTTATGTTGTTTTTAAAGTTGGGATTGTCTCAACTGATTTCCATTAATTAGTTTTATGCATAGTACAGCAGAAAAACAACTGATATATTCCTGACTTTAGCATAGTCATATTCCTCAGCAAATGATGATATTAAACTCGCTTTCTTTCTAGGACATTTATTTGTCTAAAGGTTAAGCAGTGAAATACACATATTAATTCACAGCAACGTAAAGCAGTTAAAATGCCTTGAAAACAGGTTGTCAGGGGTTCTTTCATGTAAATGCAAAGCTTGGTACAGAACTTCTTAATTAAGATGTGAGAGTCAAAAGATGTTGTACAATATCCAATTCAATAAATCACTCGATAACCTGATCAAACGAATGATAAAGAACTATTTTATTTAAGATGTACTGTGTGGTCATTTAATAGCCATTGTTTAATGTGTATCAATGCTTTTTTAACCAAAAATCATATTATAAATTATTGTACAAGTTATAAGTGAATTTTTGTCAATTGTTGTACGAATTGTAATTTGTACAAGCACTTTTTATACAAATTACAATTTGTACAAAGTCAAAATACTAATTATAATTTGTACAATTTTTTTGTACAAATTTTAATTTGTACAAAATGATAACTTGTACACAACATATATATAGAATGTGTGTTCAGCCTTGTATCACGATCACTTGAGATCTGATGTATAAAATCTGTCGCAGAGTTGTCACTGGTTCAGACGTTCTTATAATATAATTATTTCTGTGACTGTATCCTATTTTAATTTGTAAGATCCTCACCGATTGAAAGTTCAGCTGATCTGCAGGAATTCCATATTTATGCTTAATATATCATTTTATGTGTTAAAACGCGAGACAAAAACTGATAATAGCTTTATTAGTTGTATAGAACTTAGTTAGTCTAGTGGACTAGCGCGTTGGGCTAGGCTTAGAGTTAGGGTTAGGGTTACAGTTAGGGTTAGGGTAAGGGTTAGGGTTGGGTAAGGGTTAGGGTTAGGTAATGGGGGAAATGGGGGGTAAGGAAAGGGACGGAAGGATATATAAGGGTTGTGATATGGTTTGCGTATGAATATATGAGGGTAAGGGGAGGGGACTTTGACGAGATTGATGCACCTTTTTTGCTTCTGCTCATGCACGCACCTTTTTGCCTTTTGCGCATTCGTGAGGGTTATGGTTTGGATAGGGTTAGGGTAAGGGTTTTCTTAAAAAAAGTATACCCTATTTGCATATAGTGAAGCAGGGGAGATAATCTGATTTGGAATATGAGCAAACGTTGTAAAAAACGTAGCTCTGTCGATAGTTGTCCAATTTATGAACTGATTAGCGTTTTAGAAAGATAATTAAATTGCGCACTTTTTGTGTAGGGTTAAGGTTATGATTAGGGTTGTCGCCTTTGGGTTATTTTGTGCACTAAACATGTTAACAATGTGATTACGCCATTTTCGTATCAAAGCGCTTTACCCCAAACCATGTTTTGCTTGCCCGATTAAAATTTACGTAATGTACGACGTTCTTACGTATAGTTTCGATTTCCTTAAAGTCATAGCTATTAGAGGGTCACACACGGGCAAGCTGTTCACTTTTAAGTAACTCCAAATTGATGAAAGTTCAGTCAATTACCCGGCTCAATTTGTCCCACCATTTTTGTTTTCATTGTTACGGTTGGCCAATACAAGTCATGTGACATTTAAATTTATTATATAAGAAGCACCGCTTTCTTAATATGGCGAATAGCCTTAACCTGCAATTGTTATTTATAGACATGAAAAACGAGGAGAGACCAAAGTGTAACTGAAAAAGTGACTTCGCACAGGCCGATATAATCCAAAGTGAAGGATCGACTGCGCATGCGCAAGAACAAAAATTATAACGAAGAATTATGAAATTAAAGGATAAACTTTAAAACTGAAAGTTGGAACAAGAAAAGGATACAAAACATAGAAACATACAGTATGCAGGAATTTTTAAATGATCGTCATTTGACGCGGTTAAAACTTATCCGTATTTGTTGATTATTTTGCGAATGTCGATAAAGCCTAATTATTTAAAAAAGACTTTTTGAAATTTGAAACTGGATTTAGCCTGAATATACCCTTACCTGGAAGAATGACTACGCATCCAGTCCAGTACCTAGTATTTGATTGCGCATGCGCGAAAATGATTGTTTATCAAGAAATAAACCATATTTTGATCCGCCAAAAAAATATTCTGCTTTTAAAGTCGACCGGTCAAACTTTAAATGGTCTCCTTATGTTGCGGGTGAATGGAAGTACAGGTCTTTTGAATTCTTAAAGATTTATTTTATAATTACTTCCCTGTATTTGGAACTGGTTGACTTACTGACAGCTACATACATACCAATATGTACGTACTGTTGTTTGTACCGAGGGCAAAAAAAATACAGCTGTCAGATAACTGCGAGTACTCTCAGATCTGTACCTACTGTCTTTTTGTTGTTGGGATGTACAAGTACCAGGCCAGGTCTACTTGTATTTTTATCAACTGATTTTTTTTTATGGTTAGGGTTAGGGTGAAGGTGAGGGTGAGGGTTAGTGTTAGGTTAGGGTTACGGTTAGGGTTAGGGTTTAGGGTTTAGGGTTAGGGTAAGGGTAAGGGTTTGGGTTAGGGTTAGGGTTTGTGTTAGGGTTCGGGTTAGGGTTTGAGTTAAGGTCAAGTTCAGGGATATGGTAGTATACTTTGACGAGATTAGTGAGGTGCCCTTTTTCACTTCTGCGCATGTCTGCCCTTTTCTGTGACTGCGCATGCGTGAGAAAGGTTAGGGTTAGGGTTAAGGTTTAGGGTTAGGGTTAGGTCTAGGGTTAGAGTTAGGGTTAGGGTCATGGTTAGGTTCGGGGTTTGGGTTAGGGTAAGGGGCGGGCTTAGGGTTAGGGTCTGTGTAAGGGTTTGGGTTAGGGTTAGGGTTTGGGTTAGGGTTTGAGTTAGGGTTTGAGTTAAGGTTAAGGTCAGGGACATGGTAGTATATTTTGACGAGATTAGTGAGATGACCTTTTTCACTTCTGCGCATGTCTGACATTTTTTTGTGACTGCGCAGGCGCAAGAAGGGTTAGGATTAGGGTTAGTGTTAAGGTTAGGGTTAGGGGTTAGGGGTAGGGTAGTGTTAGAGTTAGGGTTAAGGGTAAGGGTTAGGGTTAGAGTTAATGTTAGAGTTAAGGGTTAGGGTAAGAGTTAAGGGTTACATTTACTGTTTTGTTTATATAGTAGGCTTTTTGTTACAATTTCCTCAAGAAGTTATGACAAAATTGAAATTAGGGTTAGGGTTAGGTTAGGGTTAGGGTTAGGGTTAGGGTTAGGGTTAGGGTTTAGGGTTAGGGTTAGGGTTAGGGTTAGGGTTAGGGTTAGGGTTAGGGTAGTGTACTTTGACGAGGGTTAGTGAGGTGCCCATTGTCACTTCTGCGCATGTCTGCCCTTTTTTGTGACTGCGCATGCGTCAGAAATTTCAAAAAATATTTCTAAGTACAGAGTATGAAAAGTGCCTTTGACCCCAATCTTCAAACAGATGTAGAATGGATTTGAATAGAGATATTTTCATAAAGTTAACTGTTCCTAAAAGTTGGAAAGGCGATCTAAAGGATGAAAACTTATTGGTATCACTGAAGTTTACGGCCGCACTTTTCTACCTCACTGAACAAACGTTTGTGTTATATATATATATTTTTTTTTTTTTTCAAACATCATAACCTGACCCCCATCCCTACAAAACTCTTTCCTTTAAGAAGTTCGTGAAAAACTTAATACGAAACTCCAATAGGTTATCCTTCTAGACTTACCCGTTCCGAGATAAAGTAAGGCCTCCAAATCAACAATTTTAACACATTTGGGATTTGGGTTAGGGTAAGTGTTTGACCCAAACCCTAACCCAAACACTAACACTAACCCTAACCTAAACCCTAACCCTAACCTAAACCCTAATTAAGGGTTTGGGTTAGGGTTAACCTAATTAAGGGTTAGGGTTAACCCTAATTAAGGGTTTGGGTTAGGGTTACCTTAATTAAGGGTTAGGGTTAACCCTAATTAAGGGTTAGGGTTAACCCTATTTAAGGGTTTGGGTTAACCCTAATTAAGGGTTAGGGTTAACCCTATTTAAGGGTTTGGGTTAACCCTAATTAAGGGTTTGGGTTAACCCTAATTAAGGGTTTGGGTTAGGGTTTGGGTAAGGGTTAGGGTTAGGTTTTGAGTAAGGGTCAAGGTCAGGGACATGGTAGTATACTTTGACGAGATTTGTGAGATGACCTTTTTCATTTCTGCGCATGTCTGACCTTTTTTGTGACTGCGCATGCGTGAGAAGGGTTAGGGTTAGGGTTAGGGTTAGGGTTAGTGTTTAGGTTAGGGTAAGTGTTAGTGTTAGTGTTTGGGTTAGGGTTAGGGTTAGGGTTAGGGTTAGGGTTAGGGTTAGGGTTAGGGTTAGGGTTAGGGTTAGGGTTAGGGTTAGGGTTAGGGTTAGGGTTAGGGTTAGGGTTAGGTTAGGGTTAGGGTTAGGGTTAGGGTTAGGGTTAGGGTTAGGGTTAGGTTAGGGTTAGGGTTAGGGTTAGGGTTAGGTTAGGGTTAGGGTTAGGGTTAGGGTTAGGTTAGGGTTAGGGTTAGGGTTAGGGTTAGGGTTAGGGTTAGGGTTAGGGTTTAGGGTTAGGGTTAGGGTTAGGGTTAGGGTTAGGGTTAGGGGGTTTTTACTAGACTGCAACTGAGTTGCACTAAGGGAGATAATTTGTTTTTAGTATAAACCTGGCTGATATGAAATGAACCCAGATAATAAAATTCAAGTGACTTTGTTGTATTTGCGCATGTGCATAAATTTTAGAGTAAAATGGCGATACGATTTTTGAGCTACATGACGTCATAGTACGTAACGAAAATATTAGAAATAATGTAAATTTATACATACATAAATACATACATACATACATACATACATACCTACATACATGCATACATACATACACACAAACAAACAAACAAACAAACAAACAAACATACATACATACACACATACATACATACATACATACATACATACATACATACATACATGCATACATGCATACTCCATGTACATACATACATAAATACATACATACATACATACATACATACACACACACATACATACATGCATACATTCATACATACACACATACATACATACATACATACATTTTTTTTTCACATAAATGAGGCCGTTAGTTTTCTCGTTTCAATTGTTTTACATTGTCTTATCGGGGCCTTTTATAACTGACTATACGGTATGGGCTTTGCTCATTGTTGAAGGCCGTACGGTTACCTATAGTCGTTAAGGTTTGTGTCATTTTGGTCTTTTGTGGATAGTTGTCTCATTGGCAATGATACCACATCTCCTTTCTTCTATAAATACACACATACATATATAAAAAAGAAGATGTGGTATGATTGCCAATGAGACAACTATCCACAATAGACCAAAATGAAACAGACATTTACAACTATAGGTCACCGTAAATAATACTTACATACAGACAGACAGACACACAGACTCAAAAACAGACAGATATGCATTATCAATTTTATACATACATACATGGACTTATATCTGCAGACGACATAAGCATAGCGACCTACGCATATACAGAGGCGATTATCATGCGCACTCATGTTATTTGCATAATATATGTTATAAACATATGTAACCAAAGAGCAGAGCTACATTAAAAATGGTTTATAAGATGTATGTGCATTATACATGTCTGAGGTCTGGAGGACATAAGGTGGTGTGGTAGTACGTGCAAGGCAAGCGGCTCATACACACCTACCGTAATTAAAAGGGATGTACAGAGTCACCATTTTGAAAAGGTTAATGATATCTTTTCATAATGTATATTCTTCAGCTCTGAGTGACATTGTGTACTGAAGGAGTTACATAGAGTCACTGCTTATGCGCATCCATGTCATTTGGTTAATATGATGTATAAGCCTTAAACGGTCCGAGTTAGGTATGAACATTGGATCGATTTTTTTACTTTTATTATTGATGTGTTCATGTGTCTGTGTAAACAAGAGTGAAACCAAATTTGTTAGGTGCATGACATTGAACGACGTAAACTAGTTCTTGGAACCTACACGCATACTCACATATACGCATATAAATATAGATTATAACTTGGCATTTTTAATTTCAGACCTCTTATCAGCCTTAGGTCATGACATTAGCCTAAGAGCCGGATTGACTGATAGAGGGTCTGATATGAAAAATGATATGTTGTTCTTTTTATCATAAGCGTCAACAGAATACATACTAACAAAGACTATTCTTAAAATGCTTTTGTTGTAATATATGTTTTGCATTTCTTAATAGTATACTTTCTTTATACCTAATGATTTCTTTTTGTTAAATCTTGTTATGTTTTACACATACAAACGTACCATTTAGGTATATTTTCCGGAATTTACTGAATGACATCAAAATGTCATGCGATACGTTACAGCAACGCATGCGATAATAAGCCAAAGCGGTTGATTTAAAACAGAAGCAGATGAGATAAACAGTAGGCAGTCGATAACAGAAGTCATATCACACGGGTAAGGCAATTCTTCAAATTTGATAAATAAATATATGAACAAATTTGTTTTATCATGGGGTACACTTATATCATTATTTTCTATAATTATATGATAAAGATACAAACATGCATGTAAAATGCACACCTACAAACAACAAAGACATATACAAACGTACGAACATACACACATACATACACACAGTCAGGAATTCGTCAAAACCATGCGAGACGCAACATCTAGTGTAATCTCATGATGTCATCAAAATTAAAATTTTGATATTGTCATCTCGATCTTACGTATGATCATCGCCTTATGTTTTTATTGTACAGAATGCTAGTAGTTATATTATGCGTAATTATAAATCAATCATCCCTTTTAAAAATAGTGATCTCTAATCCTTCATAACGCACACGGGCTTGTGGACTGAATATCGGCGTTGATGGCTGCAATGTGAACATTTGTAAAGCAGGAAAGGTCGTAGGAGATCATATCACCAACATTTGCAGGGATATTGATTTCCGTAGCTATTTTTTGCAACAGACACCAGAAACCAACTTATTCTTACTGTGTTCTTCTTTTGACAGACGGGTATGGTAAGAATTAAAAAAAAATTACTTTGCCTTGTCATTGTACAACAAACGATTACTAAGGTAACAGGCGTGCAGCAGAGACCCAAAGCGTTGTATTGATTTTACTAGCTAGAACGACCATTGTTATGATATTTACACCTGGTTTGAACCTATGACAGAATAAACTTAGTCTATAGGTTAAAATAGTCCTGGGTCAATATGTTAAATATTAGCGTTTTCCTCTTAGATATATAGGGTAGCAGTCGGACAACAATAGTGTTTTAACTTACGATTGTCCAAAAATTGGATGTAGGAATCTAACCGGGTACCTTAGCTTTATAATGAGCAATATCTTACATTTTGGCACCCTTGCGTGATGCTCACAGAATATCAAACCCTTTAGGGTATTTTGCCATAGGGTGATTTTCTGGCTATTGAAGTTGGTTTTTATTTTTTACCTGGCTTATTACTGGTCGAATTATTTTGAGAAGCCTTTGCATAATAAGTCATGGCCTTTTGAATTTCATTTGCAAGGGATTTTTTTAAGATGAGGTTACTGTTCAGGTAAAGGTATTAAGTTATTATTTAACCTTAACGTTATTTGATGGTTAGTTGGTTTGTTAACAATTCACATTAAAGGTACAGGTAAATTCAAGGTTAATAAAAAAAAGTTCCAGTTAAGGTTAATGTTAAATTAAAGGTGTTTGTAACATTAATGTTCATAGATGGTTAATTGATAGTTGAAAATTCAGATAAAAGCTTGCGATAGCCTTGATGTTATTTCAATGATAGATAAGTTTAATGTGTAGGTTTAGGTTAAGGTTAATGTAAAAATTAAGATTATAGTTGAAGTTAACATTTAGTTAAAGGTTAAATTGAAGTTATGTCAGAAGAATAAATGGTAGTTGAAAATTCAGATTAACGATTGAAATTTAGTTTTAAGATTGATGTAGCCTTTAAATTAATTGAAGGTTAAAAAATGTCAAAGTTTCAGTTAAGGTTATTGTGTAAGTAAATGTTGAGGTTAAGGGTAAGGTATGCTTTTACCTCAATGTTTATGCATTGATAGTTGAAATTCAGATCACAGGTGGAAGTACTCTTATGTGAACTAGTATTGGTCTATTGGTGTTTTTCTTATTTTGCAAAATCGTTTTCAATTCATTTTCGATCTATTTGTTGGACTGTCCCTCTGATATCATTCGTCTCTCTTTTTTAAGGTTAATTGAAGATATAAAAGAGTTAAGGTTTAGGTTAACATTAATGTGAATGTTAAGCTTAAGTTTAAGGTTAAAGTGAAGGTATGTTTTAAACGTATTGTTTATAGTTGAGGTAGCTTATTTGTTAATTCAAGGTAAGAGAAAGTGAAGGTTTATGTTTAGGTTACGGTTAAGGTTAAGGTTAAGGTTAAAGGTAAGAAAAAGGTGAAGGTTAATGTCAATTTTAGGGTATATCATGGTAGTTTAATTGTAAGGTTGATTGAAGGTAATATTCTTGGACGGTAAAGGATTAGGGTTGTGAATAAGGTCAACGGTAAACAGTATGGTTACAGTTAAGTTTAAGACAAGATTTCATCCTTGCGCATGTACACCTGGTAAAGGTGCGTGTGCAAACTGACGAATTAAAGGAAGTTATGAGTAGAAAGGACACTTCTATGTATTTTGTGTTATGGATTATAAATTACTTAAAACAGGTAAGTAACATTCGTTTGTTTTACAAATGGACGCAGGCTTTTGGTATTTATATTAAACAATTGAGACCAGATTTTGTATGAATATGTTTTGTTTTAATCACTTCTCAGTCGACATTTTGGATACATGGCGTAAGCTTTCCCAACGAAATATTTTATTATTTAACTGACTCCGACTTTTCGTTTGAGTATAGATAGATTATTTATTTGGTCTCTGTTGGTGTTCTATATTACCAGAATTGAATGTAGTTAACATTATGTTAAGGAATTCTGTACAACGCTTTCCAACCATGCATTTTGTACTAGGTTTTGTGTATTCCTTTATTCATTTTAGGCATGGCGTTGTCAGTTTGTTTTCAGTTGATACCCTTTGGTATCTTTCGTCCTTTTTTAATCAGAAATGTGGAACTCGGAGTATCCAATTTTTGAAATTATGATACAAGTATTATGTACACGATGTATAAACCTTGAGATGAATGTATTTAACTTAAATAACAAGCTTATAATAATGTACGTAAAGAGTCCAAGCACCGTGAAGACTATCTAAAATTTCTTATTTATACACTTGAATGAGTGCAGTAAAGGATTTATTCTGAAATTTGTAGATTTGCGAAGATCAAATAGAAGAATATTAAAAATTGAAGATTATATAAATAGTAAATCAGATCGAGAAGGGTTTTTGGTAAGAAAGATTGACGACATAAAAGGTAAATATTAGTTATTCTGTTTATTTAGACCTTATGCGTAAACTGTTTTATTTTTCAGTGTGTTAATATGTCGTTTCATTGTAATCCTTGAATAGGTGTTTCAGAAAAGTTAAATTACGGATGACTTGTGTGTCTTCAATTTATATTCATTTGCGGTACCTTTAACCTTTGTATTTCAAGTTTTCTGTTCTCGATTTGATCTTTAAAGAAGTGTTTTTCTTTATTTTAATATGCATTAAATTCATAAAAATGCGGTGAAATTTTTTTCTTCATACTTTGCTAAAAATTTTGAAAATAATAAATTTCAAATTATACACTTTCTCTAGTATAAGTATTCAACTATTTGTGATGAAAATATTTTCTAAAATGATTTCTTTTTCGAAAAAAAATATAGTTTACTAACAAACTAATTAATATTATATTTGACCTAATCAATGAATCATCGTTATGTAGTTTAAATTTTTTTGAGCTGTTTGATGTGTATATTTGTCGTTTACCATTTATAAAAGGAAGAGGTGTGTTTACGACAAAACCGATTGAAAAAGGCGAGTTTCTGTTTGAATATCGCGGAAATTTAACAACAGTTGATCCAGGCTTCAACGAGTATGCATTCGAGTTTCTTTGGAATTCAAGAAAATGTTGGTAAGTTTAAACTTTTTATGCTAAATGATTTTATTTTTCTTGTCGACTTCAAAACTATATGGTAGCGGTTTGAACACGTATATGACATTAAAGTGGTATTGGGATATTTCGCCATCTTGTAAAAAATCAGTGAACCTAATGTCTAGTGTCTGTTAATTAAGTAAAAAAAATATCATACAAAAATGCAGATAACTGAATGAACACTGTCATTTGAAAAAAAAGAATTCGCAATTAATTTTGGTTTAAAAAAAATGCCATTTGAATGGGTGTAAACTCTGGAAAAGTGCATCTTCTGAAGAAATTTACATGGAATTTTCCAATTTCGTATTTAACCGGGAAAAAAACGTATGTTGACTTTATACCTTATTTTGATATTCTCAATTTTGTGTGTTTTATTTTACTATTCTATCAAGTAGTGTAGCTTCTAATTGCATACTGATGGTATTATCCGTCTAAGCCATACACAATGTGCCACAACCTGTAGCTTGATAAATTACATGATGACCTATCGTTTTAGTATACTTTGGAACATATATTACTATACAATAGGTTTTGGCAAAATGAGCCAATTCTATCCTTTCATTTGAGACTCGCGTACCGTACCGCCTGAAGGAAAACAATAAGTTTTTTTTTTGTGTTGATTATTCATTTCTTGAATTTTGGTATTCATGCAATTGCTAGAAACTTCGATATTTCAATTGCAATAATCTGCTCCTTTCTATCACACAATTGCTTCTTTCGTATAGAGTCGACTTTATAAACGATCCTTTTTAGTAAAATAGAAGAAAAACATGTGCTTCAGATCTTTAATATTGGTATCACGCTATTTAGATATATTTCTTTAAGTTGATTTATAACTCATCATTTATCCAAATCAAGAATACCAAAAATTAAACCAGTTCTGGCCTGATTCCTACCTTGATGTATTTTAATGTATCGAAAATGACCTCAAACCTTTCACCGACTGTTTATTATCACTGATCTATAACATTTTTGTTTGCCTTTAACTTACAGCAAACTTCAAACTGAAACTATACCTATTATCTTAATATTTACCTTTTAACCATCACATTTGCTTCTAACATAAATTATTAACCTTAATAGTTAAGTCTAACCTTTAACTTTAACCGTTCTAGTTAATGGTAACCTTAATCTTTGAACTTATCATTATACCGTAACCTAAAAACCCATAACTTTTACAATTCACTGGAATCATAACTTAAGTTAATTTGTTATATTCGCACCATTAAGCTACAGTTTAACAGTAAGATGTTCTTTCCATCATTGCAGGATCGATGCATCTAATGACGACAAATCCTTGGGAAGGCTAGTAAACGATGACGAGAATGATAGTAACTCTATTGTTAAGAGAATAATGGTCGGTGGTCTTCCCCATCTTTGTTTCTATGCTAAAAGAACAATCAGCGAAGGTGAAGAAGTAACATTCACATACTTTAAAGGAGAATATGACCAGTTTCCTTGGCGGTTAAAGGTAAGTACTATTTACTTCAGGATTTGTTAATGACAAAATATGTGAATGCATACAGATATCGAGTCTAGTTCAAGTTTAAAGGTTAAAATTGATGGTAAAGGTGATAGTTTTATTAAAAGGTTAAGGTAACATCCAAAAGTTAAGGTTATAATGAATATTATCTAAAGGTTGCTGTTGACATTCAAATTATGTGTGCGCATGTACAGTTCACAAAACGCTTCTGTTGATGCTTAGTTGATCGTCGGATAAGTGTTTATCTTGTGATTGATATATAATACCATTGTGGAGAAATTTTCATAAAAGGTAAGCATTTACTCCTTTACATCAGAATCATTCTAAGGATTCTTTAAAATGACGCCTTCGTCCATTGATTTGATTGAGCACACACAGTCAATCTGATGAAAACTAAAGATTAATCCTTGAAGTTTAATGTACGAAATCATTCCATTACAATGTTAAATTTTTATCATTTCTGAAACCAATACATCAGTATACATTTACATATGAATATCATAGCGGGGTCAATTATCAACCTTATATTTATAAAAACACTTTTCGTAAATATAAAAAAAGGAAGATGTGGTTTGATTAGTAATGGGACAAATCTCCACTTGTGACCAAAATGAAACAGTAATAAACAACTATAGGTCACCGTACGGTTTTCGACAATGAGCAAAGCCCATGCCGTGTAGTACGCTATACAAAATCCCGAAATGACAGAGGAAAACAATTCAAACGTAAAAACTAACGGTCTTTTATGTGTACAAAAAATAAACGAAAATCAAACATGTACCACATTAACAAACAACAACCACTGAATTACAGGCTCTTGACTTAGGACAGGCACTTACATACAGAATCGGGTGGAGTTTAACATGTTAGCGGGATCCCATTCATCCCCCAAACCTGGGACAGTGGTATAACATTACAACATATGAAAAACCTATACAAATCACTTAAAATAGGCGTAAATCATCAGATGGACAAAAATTCAAGTGGACTACAACACTGCACTAGAAAATTTTTCTCTCTACCCATAAGAATCAGTCAGGAGTGACACAATTTTCATAACTTGCTCTCACCCTAACTTTTTATTTTGTCTTAATTCGGTGTGTTGTATATGTTAACGGCAATAAGTGAAATTAGGTAATAAACTTAAATCCTAGGCAATAAGCTAACCCCTAGGCATTCAGTTATTGCCTGAAATTTTCAGGCATTAAGCTTATTTCCTGAAATTTCAAGATGATTATTCATCCTATTGCCGAACATAACTTTAGGCAATAAGTAAACTCTGGAATGTATGCATAGTAAGTGATTTCTTCTTCATATAAAGTCGTTTGTTAATAATATTTCTAAAATTACATGTATTAATATACATTCATTTGACAGATCTTCAAAAGTATGTTTAATTAGTTATTTTAACAGTTTTACAAAATATTAAAAAGATTTAAAATGAAAAACAAGCGGTTGTATCCAATTAAAAAAAGGGGGGATTTTGTAGAATAATTATATTATTTATTTGAAAATTTGTACACTTCGCTAGTCAAGCTGGTTAGAAATGCACAAAAGTAGGCAGCATTAGGATATGATTGTTTGCTCACACCATTTTCCAATGTTTTATTGGATAAGTAAGTGTTCTTCATTCATATTTCTGAACTTGTGATATTAAAAAGAATTCGACACAAATTTCTATTAAGTTTTCATATTTTTAGATTATTATTTGAAGCGTTTAAATACAAATAACATATGTTATTAGTGTTTCTATTTTCGGCTCTTGTGGACAGTTGTCTCATTGGCATTCATACCATATCTTCTTTTTATATATATTTAGAATGAAATTGGGCCCTATAGTTTGGCTTCAGTGCAATATTATGTTTTTTCTTTTGCAGTAATAAAATAAAATATTTGAAGTACTCAGTATCTATATGAAAAATGTACGATTATATTAACTAATTACAATTCAAATCTAATATAAAACGTTGTTGAAAAAGAATGCAGTTATTGCTTTATTTTAATACACATAATAAACAGCCATAAGATTTCAGTACTTTTTGAACATCAGGATTGGTCGTTTTTCATTTAATATATTGAATTGAAGGGAAAAAATACTAAATGTGTGTACGTGTTGCATAGAATGCAAATATTTCTTCTAATTTTTCAAATAACGCAACTTTAATTGCAATCAGCCTTTAAATATGCCTTTTGATAAGTTATTTTGAATACAATGTTAATTTTTGAAGGATAGATATTCTTAAACTTTTGTTTTTGTTGAACAAGAATGCAATCATTTCTTCATGTTCATGGAAACTATTGGTCACCATTGAATTGGTGTACTCTGTTTTGTTAAGGATTGGTTGATTTTTCATAAAATTCAAAGAATATCAGAGAAAATATACTAAAATGGTGTTTGCATTTTTCAAAGTTACCACAATTTTTCTTCTTTTTATAAAAAATTATGCTCTCTTGTATTTGGAATTAGTTATTTTAAAAGCCTTCATATAAGTCTTTTCTAAGAATTTATATCTCATCAGAATAAAAATACTCAAAGTTTGGTTTTTGTTAAAAAGAAGTTATTGCTTTATTTTGATTCACATAACTGTCATAATATTTCAGTACTTTATGAACATCAGAATTAGTTGTTTTTCATTAAATAGATTGAATTTAAGGGAAAAGATACTAAATTTTTGTAGGCGTTGTCTGAAATCAAAATACTTCTTCGTATAATTTAAATAAATCAACCTCAATTGCTATCAGTCGTTTGACATGCCTTTTCATAAGTTATTTTGAATAAAATGTTTAATTCTTGAAGGATAGATAAGCAAAATATTTGGTTTTTGTTGAACAATAAAATTGAGAATGGAAATGGGGAATGTGTCAAAGAGACAACAACCCGACCACAGAAAAGACAACAACAGAAGGTCATCAACAGGTCTTCATTGTAGCGATAAATTTCCGCACCCGGAGGCGTCCTTCAGCTGGCCCCTAAACAATTATATACTTGTTCAGTGATAATGAACGCCATACTAAATTCCAAATTGTACACAAGAAACTAAAATTAAAAATAATACAAGACTGACAAAGGCTAGAGGCTCCTGACTTGGGACATGCGCAAAAATGCAGCGGGGTTAAACATGTTTATGAGATCTTAACCCTTCCCTATACCTCTAGCAAATGTAGAAAAGTAAACGCATAACAATACGCACATCAAAATTCAATTCAAGAGAAATCCGAGTCTGATGTCAGAAGATGTAACCAAAGAAAATAAACAAAATGACAATAATACATAAATAGCAACAGACTGCTAGCAGTTAACTGACATGCCAGCTCCAGACTTGACTTCAATCAAACTGATTGAAAGATTATGTCTTCATCATATGAATATCAGGCACAATCCTTCCCGTTAGAGGTTTCGTATCATACCATCATAACATATATGAAAAGAACATAACCCGTGGCATGCCAGCAACTAGTTTTTGAATAAATGAGTTCAGTTCCGATGCAAAGACCCTATAAGTGAATCAATATTAACGCCAAAATATGCAATCTTTAATGACCTGACAACAGTTTCGTATCTATATCCCTTTTTAATACGTCTTTTTAAAGGTTTTAATAGTTTCTAAGGGAAATACTGACATTTTTGTGCTTTATAAAGAAGATTTCCATAAAAAATTGGATGTGAAATACCAGAACGTATAAGAAGTCTACATGTTGAGCTATATTTTCAAATGATGTCGGAATTTTTTTCCCCCATTAAATTAAAAGGTTATCAGAGAAGATATACTAAAAGGATGTTTACTTTGTTAAGATTTAGCAAAACTATTCTTCTTTTGATAAAAGATGATGGTTTTTTTTATTTGTAATAACATTTTTTAAGGCTTCATTATAAGTTTGTCTTAAGAATCAAGATATAATCAGAACTTAAATACTTCAAGTTTTGTTTCAGTAGAACAAGAATGCAGTTATTGTAAATACAAATCAGGAGCCAACATTAGATTCAGTATTTTTTGTACATCAAGATTTTTTTCATAAAATATGCTCAATTCCAATCATTCTTTGTAAATGTCTTTTGGTAATTAAGTTTGAATAAAATGTTGGTAGTTGAAAGATACATATGCATCAACTTTTGATTTTGTTAAATAAGAATTCAATTATTTCTTTATTTTAATGAAAATCATTGATCACCATTGTATTGTTGTAGTTGATGTAGTTAAGGAATATTTATTTTTAATTACGGTTAAAGAACATCAGTAAAAAATGTTTCAGTTGTTGTTCGCATTGTTTAAAATTATAAATATTTCTTATTTTATTAAAGTAAATAATTATCAAAGGTACCAGGATTATAAGACGCGCGTTTCGTCTACATAAGACTCATCAGTGTCGCTCATTACACATTTTTAAAAAGCCAAACAAGAACAAAGTTGAAGAGCCTTGAGGATCCAAAATTAATAATTGCAGCAATTATACTTGTAATTTGTTAATTTTATGGTGGCGATTAAGATAATAAAAATGATTTTTAAGATTATAAGGATACACAACTTTGATAATTGAAAACCATGTTACACCAAAATGTTTAAGAACGGCTACTTTAATTTATTTCCCATAGACACACCGTTTTAGAACTGTCCTGAATTGAAATATAACTTTATATAATTAAGTTTAAAACTGATTGGTTGTAAATCAAATGACCATTAGTTTTATAACTTTAAAGGATTAAACTTTTATCGACACTGATGTAATCAGAAGAAACTTCATTCTTTGTTTAAGTTTTCAAAAACCTCCAAACATTATAAATTGCGTGTGAATTTATCAATCTCCACAATTGATAACTGTTTATAACCATAAATCTTAAATAAATGGCTTTTAATGTCAATGATGTGTTAGCTTGAATTCCCATTGGATAATTCTGGAAATATAACAGGTAGGCCAATAAAAACTTGCAAGCATGTCATATCAACGATGATAAATTAGTAGTACCTCCCATAGGCTCAATTCTATGCAGTTCATTCTAGTTTTGAAATTCAGAGTGCTTGGACGTTTTTTCTGTTACTTCTAGTTCGAAAGGTATTACTGATCTTCATGAAAACATTGACCTGATAATAACTTGTGTGAAATTATTTTTTGCGTCTTCTGAATACATATTCATCTTGGATTTATACAGGAAGGAAATACAGATGAAATAAGACCTGTGGTAAGTAATGTTTTTTCCTATTATTGAAACAAAAAGTAAATATAATTTGAGGAGTTGGTAGTTAAAGTCAATTTTTATTTAAGTTTTTAGTTACACCTAAAGATTTATTAAAGGATATGTTGGCTTTTATTTGAAATCATCTCTAAGTTTATAAATGCATCTGAAAGATCTTTTCTTTATCTTTTTAAAGCAGAAAACCGTTTAAAGATATCTCTTATAATGGAATAGTTACTAATAAAACCGGGCCTGAATAACTTTTAAAAGTCCGTAAGAATTATAATTTGCACTGAAATGGCTTGCAAACTTTTTAATAAGATCCAAATTTTATAAGCTATATTTAGTTTTGTTAATGCGTCTGAAAGATCTTTTCGTTGTCTTTTTAAAGCAGAAAACCATTTAAAGATATCTCTTATAATTAAATGGTTAATAATAAAACCGGGCCTTAATATCTTTTTAAAAGTCCGTAATGCATTTAAATGTGCACTGAAATGGCTTGCAATTATTTTCATAACATCCATATTTTATAAGCTATCTCTTTTTTGATTAATGCATCTGAAAGATCTTTTCTTTATCTTTTTAAAGCAGAAAACCGTTTAAAGATATCTCTTATAATGGAATAGGTAAAAATAAAACCGGGCCTGAATATCTTTTTAAAGTCCGTAAGAATTATAATATGCACTGAAATGGCTTGCCAACTTTTTCATAACATCTATATTTTATAAGCTATCTTTTATTTTGTTGCTTCGTCTGAAAGATCTTTTCCTCTTCTTTTTAAAGCAGAAAACCGTTTAAATATATCTCTTATAATGAAATAGTTAATAATAAAACCAGGCCTTAATAACTTTTAAAAGTTCGCAATGCATTTAAATGTGCACTGAAATGGCTTGCAATTATTTTCATAAAATCCATATTTTATAAGCTATCTCTACTTTTATTAATGCATCTGAAAGATCTCTTCTTTATCTTTTTAAAGCAGAAAACCGTTTAAAGATATCTCTTATGATGGAATAGGTACTAATAAAACCGGACCTGAATAACTTTTAAAAGTCCGTAAGAATTATGATTTGCACTGAAATGGCTTGCAAACTTTTTAATAACATCCATATTTTATAAGCTATATTTAGTTTTGTTAATGCGTCTGAAAGATCTTTTCGTTGTCTTTTTAAAGCAGAAAACCATTTAAAGATATCTCTTATAATTAAATGGTTAATAATAAAACCGGGCCTTAATATCTTTTTAAAAGTCCGTAATGCATTTAAATGTGCACTGAAATGGCTTGCAATTATTTTCATAACATCCATATGTTATATGCTATCTCTTTTTTTATTAAAGCATCTGAAAGATCTTTTCTTTATCTTTTTAAAGTAGAAAACCGTTTAAAGATTTCTCTTATAATGGAATAGGTAAAAATAAAACCGGGCCTGAACAAAATTTTAAAAGTCCATAATAATTACAATATGCACTGAAATGGCTTGCAATTATTTTCATAACATCCATATTTTATAAGCTATCTCTTTTTTTATTAATGCATCTGAAAGATCTTTTCTTTATTTTTTTAAAGCAGAAAACCGTTTAAAGATATCTCTTATAATTAAATAGTTAATAATAAAACCGGGACTTAATAACTTACAAAAGTCCGCAATGCATTTAAATTGCACTGAAATGGTTTGCAATTATTTTCATAACATCCATATTTGATAAGCTATCTCTACTTTTGTTAATGCATCTGAAAGATCTTTTCTTTATTTTTTTAAAGCAGAAAACCGTTTAAAGATATCTCTTATAATTAAATAGTTAATAATAAAACCGGGACTTAATAACTTACAAAAGTCCGCAATGCATTTAAATTGCACTGAAATGGTTTGCAATTATTTTCATAACATCCATATTTGATAAGCTATCTCTACTTTTGTTAATGCATCTGAAAGATCTTTTCTTTATCTTTTTGAAGCAGAAAACCGTTTAAAGATATCTCTTATGATGGAATAGGTACTAATAAAACCGGGCCTGAATAACTTTTAAAAGTCCGTAAGAATTATAATTTGCACTGAAATGGCTTGCAAACTTTTTCATAACATCCATATTTCATAAGCTATCTTTAATTTTGTTAATGCGTCTGAAAGATATTTTCTTTATCTTTTTAAGGCAGAAAACCGTTTAAGGATATCTCTTATAATAAAATAGTTAATATTAAAACCGGGCCTCAATAACTTTTAAAAGTCCGCAATGCATTTAAATGTGTACTGAAATGGCTTGCAATTATTTTCATAACATCCATATTTTATAAGCTATCTCTACTTTTATTTATGCATCTGAAAGATCTTTTCTTTATCTTTTTAAAGCAGAAAACCGTTTAAAGATATCTCTTATGATGGAATTGGTACTAATAAAACCGGGCCTGAATAACTTTTGAAAGTCCGCAAGAATTATAATTTCCACTGAAATGGCTTGCAAACTTTTTCATAACATCCATATTTTATAAGCTAATTCTACTTTTATTAATGCATCTGAAAGATCTTTTCTTTATCTTTTTAAAGCAGAAAACCGTTTAAAAATATCTCTTATAATGGAATAGGTAAAAATAAAACCGGGCCTGAATAACTTTTAAAAGTCCGTAATAATTATAATGTGAATTGAAATGGCTTGCAAACTTTTGAATAAGATAGATATTTTATAAGCTATCTCTAAATTTGTTAATGCATCTGAAAGATCTTGCCTTTGTGTTTTTAAAGCAGAAAACCGTTTAAAGATATCTCTTATAATTAAATAGTAAATAATAAAACCGGGCCTTAATAACTTTTAAAAGTCCGCAATGCATTTAAATGTGCACTGAAATGGCTTGCAAACATTTTCATAACATCCATATTTCATAAGCTATCTTTAATTTTATTAATGCATCTGAAAGATCTTTTCTTTATCTTTTTAAAGCAAAAAACTGTTTAAAGATATCTTTTATAATTAAATGGTTGATAATAAAACCAGGTCTTTATATCTTTTAAAAGTCCGTAATGCATTTAAATGTGCACTGAAATGGCTTGCTAACATTTTCATAACATCCATATTTTATCAGCTATCTCTACTTTTATCAATGCATCTGAAAGATCTTTTCTTTATCTTTTTAAAGCGGAAAACCGTTTAAATATATCTCTCATAATGGAATAGATTATAATAAAACCGGGCCTGAATAACTTTTAAAAGTCCGTAAGAATTATAATGTGCACTGAAATGGCTTACAACTTTTCATAACATCCATATTTAATAAGCTATCTTTAATTTGGTCATGCGTCTGAAAGATCTTTTCTTTATCTTTTTAGCTCACCTGGCCCGAAGGGCCAATTGAGCTTTTCACATCACTTTGCGTCCGGCGTCCGTCGTCGTCCGTAGTCGTTAACTTTTACAAAAATCTTCTCCTCTGAAACTACTGGGCCAAATTAAACTAAACTTGGCCACACTCATCATTGGGGTATCTAATTAAAAAAATGTGTCCGATGACCCGGCCAATCAACCAATATGGCCGCCATGGCTAACAATAGAACATAGGGGTAAAATGCAGTTTTTGGCTTATATTTCAAAAACCAAAGTATTTATAGCAAATCTGACATGGGTCAAAATGTTTATCAGGTCAAGATTTATCTGTCCTGCAATTTTCAGATGAATTGGGCAATCCGTTGTTGGGTTACTGCCCCTGAATTGGTAATTGTAAGTAAATTTTGCTGTTTTTTGTTATTATCTTGAATATTATTATAGATAGAGATAAACTTTAAATAGCAATAATGTTCAGCAAAGTAAGATTTACAAATAAGTCAAGTGACCGAAATGGTCCGTTGATCTCTTTAGGAGTTATTGCCCTTGATAGTCAATTTTTAACCATTTTTCGTAAATCTTAGTTATCGTTTACAAAAATCTTCTCCTCTGAAACTACTGGGCCAAATTAATCCAAACTTGGCCACAATCATCTTTGGGGTATCTATTTTTGGTTAAATATAAGAACTGTTTTTGTTATTCAAGACACTCAAATTTAAGATGACATAAAGAAAAATTATCAAATATGCCATACTATGTCACTTTTTAGATGCTCTTTAACTTCGTACTTTGTTGCTGTTTTTTTTTTAAAACTTTTTTGGATTCGAGCGTCACTGATGAGTCTTTTGTAGAAGAAACGCGCGTCTGGCGTATATACAAAATGTAGTCCTGATATCTATGATGAGTTTATTTGTCAAAAATGACAGTAGCCGCATGCGTGTTCTTCTTCACCTTTATATATAAATATACATGTTATGTATCATCATCAAATACAAATAACATTAAATTATTAAGAAAGAGCATTAATGCGACAACTCATATTTTAGACTGAAATCATTAATAAATTATCAAAAATGCTAACATTTTGGAGATTTCAGTAATTGTATTTATAGAATAACTATGCATTGTCTGAAAATATCAATGTTATTTGTACAAGGCTTAGACACAGGTATAGAGCGAGACACTTTTGAATATACAGTCAATGCAATTAGCACAGATGCAGTATATATGACTTTATAGGACTCTATTATGCTAGTACTCGACACATGAGCGTTTGCTTTGTCCAAAACAAAAAACACTGTTTTTACTTTTCAATACATAGCTTAAAGTATTTATATTTGTAAAACTGCTGTATTTTGGGGCCAACAAATTGTCTTTATTGACCTTATGATCCTTTACCTACGAATTAAAAAAGATTTTTTTTCCAAACATGATTGAATTTTAAAAAGCAATCATTTTACCACCATACCTAATTTCTGTGCTGTTGATAAATTGCAAAGACAAAGAAAGGTATTAACTTCTGAAAAGATATGCCGATTTAAAATTGCAAAAAATAATATCAACATAGTAGTACCTCCAATAGGTTCAATGTTGAAATTTTCATTCCATTATAGGAACTTCAAGTGTTTGGACGTATTTTCTGTTTAATCTTTTTTCAAAAGGTATTATTTAAAACATTAAAAACATTACCTGTGACATTTAGCGACGATTTTTATTCTTCTTTTTATTATATTGTTTCTTGGATTTATACAGGAAGGAAATATAGAAGAAGAGAGACCAGTGGTAAGTCACATTTAATTATTGGACCCAAATATGTGAACAGCATTATACGTCAGTTAAAAAATAATGTCATTCTCATTTCAGTCAATTAACTGAACAATTGTAAAGCATTTTTTAATTAAGTTTTTTGCAAAACATGATTGTTAAAAGTAAAGATTAAATTTAACCAATTATGAAGAGCAACCATTTAACTTTTATTCCCCCAGTGTCTGTGTTGCTGCTTATTTCAAACGAAAAAGTTATATCCTTCCCAAAAGATGAAGGGTCAGTCGATAGAAAAATGCAAAAAAAGCATAGCAACGACGATAATATAGTAGTTCCTCCCATAGGCTCAATGCTTAAATTGTCATTCCAGTGTAGAAATTCAAAGCATTTCGACGTGTTTTCTGTTTACTCCTTTTTTGAAAGTTACTAGTTCTATTCATTACAACATTGACTAAAAATTACCTGTGACATTTAGTGATATTTTTTCTTTTATTCGTCTCACTTTGATTTATATAGGAGGATAACACAGAAGAAGATAGACCAGTGGTATGTAACATTTAAGTATTAGAAATAAATATGTAAAAAAACTTTATACAACAGTTAAACAAATTTTTTTTCATTCTCATTTGAGTAAATTTACTAACAAAATTGTAAAGCATCTTTTTTATTAACGTTTATTGCAAAAATGATTGTTAAAAGTGAAGAATAAAATTAACAAATTTTAAAGACGATAAATTAATTTTTATTTCCCAAGTATTTGTGTTGTTGCTTAATTGGAAAGAAAAGGATATATACTTCTGAAAATAAAAAGAGGCACATTATAAAAAATTGCCAAAAAATCATATCAACGACAATACCAGAGTAACACTCCCATAAGCTGAATAATATACATTTCACTTAGTTTTAGAATTTGTAGGGTTAAAACGTATTTTCCTAATTCCCTTTTGTAAGGTTTCAAATGTTAGTATGAAGATCACTAGTTTGATATACTAATTTGACTTAACAATAATTTGTGACATTTAGTGGTAAGCAACGGTTTTTGTTATTTGAATACAATGATTGATAAGAATAATTCTCTTTCATTTCTATAACTTTATTGAAATATGTAAGTCAGGTTTTTTGTGAAGTTTTCGTGCAAAACAATTTCAAATAAAAAAAAAATAACACCCAATTGAATAGCAATCTTTTAGCCTATATTCTCCATTTTTTGTGTTGGTGCTCACCATTCAAGTATTTTCACGAGGTGTTTGTGGTTGTCTCTTTGCTTTTTAACCCATATAACTTTATCAATATATCAACTACTACATAGAAAACAGATTCCTATTATTATATGAATATAAAATGAAAACAGAATATCATGTAGCATCAAACTTCGGGTCGCAGACGGGAACCTTTTGGTCGTCGGTCTGCCTTGGTTCATGTGGCAACCTCACGGTGTAACCACACTTCGATTCAAGTGTCAACGACAGCATGGAGACCTGATGTTTTATTCTATATGGATATATGAACAAATCCTAAAAAAAATAAAGCGTATCAGATCGGAACTGTTCCACAGATGTATTTGTACATGTGTCTATCTAACGTTGTTCACGTTACAATTAAAACATCCAGCTACATGTATGACGAGCAATCATTTAGCCTATATCTCCTGTTTCTGTGTTGGTGCTCACCTATCAAGTAATTTTAAGAGGTGTTTGTGGTTGTCTCTTTGCTTATGACCACATGTCACTTTATCAATATATCAACTACTACATAGAAAACAGATTCCTATTATTATATGAATGTAAAATGAAAACAGAATATCATGTAGCATCAAACTTCGGGTCGCAGACGGGGACCTTTTGGTCGTCGGTCTGCCTTGGTTCATGTGGCAACCTCACGGTGAAACCATACTTCGATTCAAGTGTCAACGACAGCATGGAGACCTGATGTTTTATTCTATATGCATACATAAACAAATCAAAAACCTTTAAAGCGTATTAGATCGGAATATTTTATGGATGCCTTTGTCCACGTGTCTATCTAACGTTGTTCACGTTACAATTAAAACATCTAGCCTAATATAAAATGCACATGTATACTTAGAGTTTTAAATTTGTAGGTTTCAAACTGATGATACTATTTGGTAATAGGTCAGATCCTTTTTTTTCAAAAGGTATTGATAATCTTTATTACATCATTAAAATACTTGTGACATAAAGTGACAATTTTCATTCGTCTTTTAATTTACTCGTTCTCTTGGATTTAAACAGGAAGGAAACTTAGAAGAAGACAGACCAGTGGTAAGTCACATTCACTTATTGGAAACAAATGTGTTAAAATCATTATATGTCAGTTAAAAAACAATGTCATTCTCATTTCAGTCAATTTACTAAAAAAAAATAAAGCATATTTGTATTCACGTTTACTGCAAAATATGTTTGATAAAAGAAAAGAATAAATTTAGCTAATTATGAAGAGCAATTATTGAACTTATAACTTCAAATTATCTGTGTTGCTGCTTATTTGCAAAGAAAGAAGTTAAATACTTCTCAAAAGATAAAATGTCAGCCGATAGAAAAATGCAAAACAAGCATAGCAACGACGATAATATAGTAGTACATCCCATAGGCTCAATGCTTAAATTGTTATTCCAGCGTAGAAATTCAAACTATTTGGACGTAGTTCCTGTTTACCTCTTTTTCGAAAGGTATTGGTGATATTTATTACAACATTGACTAAAAAATACCTTTATTCGTGTCACTTCGATTTTTACAGGAGGGAAACACAGAAGAAGAGAGACCAGTGGTAAGTCACATTTAATTATTAGAAAAAAATTATATAAAAGACTATATACAGCAGTTAAACAATATTTGTTCTTTCTCATTTGAGTAAATGTACTACCAAAATTGTAAAGTTTGTTTTTATTTACGTTCATTGCAAAAGTGATTGTTAGAAATGAAAAATAAAATTAACCAATTTTAAAGACGATAATTTAACTTGTATTTCCCCAGTGTTTGTGTCGTTGCTAAATTGCCTAAAAAAGGTTATATACTTCTGAAAAAAGAAGGGTCAAACTGTGAAAAAAATTTGCAAAGAATGCATATCAACGATTGAAATAGATAAGTACCCCCAATTTGCTGAATAATATACATTTCATTCTAGTTTAAGAATTTATAGGGTTAAGAAGTATTTTCCAAATTCCTTTTCGCAAGGTTTCAAATGTCATTATGAAGATCACTAGTTTGATTTACTAAGTAGACCTAACAATAACTTGTGACATTTATTGGTAAGTAACGTTTTCGCTATTTGAATACCATGGCTAATAAGAACTATTCATTTTCATTTTCATAACTTTTTTGAAAGATGTAAGACAGTTTTTTTT
Organism: Mytilus galloprovincialis; assembly: GCF_965363235.1. Classification (NCBI taxonomy): domain Eukaryota; kingdom Metazoa; phylum Mollusca; class Bivalvia; order Mytilida; family Mytilidae; genus Mytilus; species Mytilus galloprovincialis. The sequence continues at coordinate 102,586,966 of NC_134842.1, forward strand.
TGTGACGTTTTCGTGCAAAAACTAGTATAATGATAAAAAAATTAAGTCCCATACATGTATGACGAGCAATCATTTAGCCTATATCTCCAGTTTCTGTATTGGTGCTCACCTATCAAGTAATTTTAAGAGGTGTTTGTGGTTGTCTCTTTGCTTATTACCACATGTCACTTTATCAATATATCAACTACTACATAGAAAACAGATTCCTATTATTATATAAATATAAAATGAAAATAAAATATCATGTAGCATCAAACTTCGGGTCGCAGACGGGGACCTTTTGGTCGTCGGTCTGCCTTGGTTCATGTGGCAACCTCACGGTGTAACCACACTTCGATTCAAGTGTCAACGACAGCATGGAGACCTGATGTTTTATTCTATATGGATATATGAACAAATCCTAAAAAAAATAAAGCGTATCAGATCGGAACTGTTCCACAGATGTATTTGTACATGTGTCTATCTAACGTTGTTCACGTTACAATTAAAACATCCAGCTACATGTATGACGAGCAATCATTTAGCCTATATCTCCTGTTTCTGTGTTGGTGCTCACCTAATAAGTAATTTTAAGAGGTGTTTGTGGTTGTCTCTTTGCTTATAACCACATGTCACTTTATCAATATATCAACTACTACATAGAAAACAGATTCCTATTATTATATGAATATAAAATGAAAACAGAATATCATGTAGCATCAAACTTCGGGTCGCAGACGGGGACCTTTTGGTCGTCGGTCTGCCTTGGTTCATGTGGCAACCTCACGGTGAAACCACACTTCGATTCAAGTGTCAACGACAGCATGGAGACCTGATGTTTTATTCTATATGCATACATAAACAAATCAAAAACCTTTAAAGCGTATTAGATCGGAATATTTTATGGATGCCTTTGTCCACGTGTCTATCTAACGTTGTTCACGTTACAATTAAAACATCTAGCCTAATATAAAATGCACATGTATACTTAGAGTTTTAAATTTGTAGGTTTCAAACTGATGATACTATTTGGTAATAGGTCAGATCCTTTTTTTTCAAAAGGTATTGATAATCTTTATTACATCATTAAAATACTTGTGACATAAAGTGACAATTTTCATTCGTCTTTTAATTTACTCGTTCTCTTGGATTTAAACAGGAAGGAAACTTAGAAGAAGACAGACCAGTGGTAAGTCACATTCACTTATTGGAAACAAATGTGTTAAAATCATTATATGTCAGTTAAAAAACAATGTCATTCTCATTTCAGTCAATTTACTAAAAAAAAAATAAAGCATATTTGTATTCACGTTTTCTGCAAAATATGTTTGATAAAAGAAAAGAATAAATTTAGCTAATTATGAAGAGCAATTATTGAACTTATAACTTCAAATTATCTGTGTTGCTGCTTATTTGCAAAGAAAGAAGTTAAATACTTCTCAAAAGATAAAATGTCAGCCGATAGAAAAATGCAAAACAAGCATAGCAACGACGATAATATAGTAGTACATCCCATAGGCTCAATGCTTAAATTGTTATTCCAGCGTAGAAATTCAAACTATTTGGACGTAGTTCCTGTTTACCTCTTTTTCGAAAGGTATTGGTGATATTTATTACAACATTGACTAAAAAATACCTTTATTCGTGTCACT